>NC_133324.1:206895491-207529241 GCF_042186555.1 Aquarana catesbeiana
TCAGATACTATACCACTAAGGGAGGCGTATGCTGCGTGCGTGGGTGTTAGCGGTACTGGCGCTAACCTGACGCCTGGGGCTGGTGCTTGCCAGTTCACCAAAATGCTACCAAAAAAACTGTTAGCGATCGCAGGGATCAGGCCTGACTCTGCGAACGCTGCAGTTATGCGTTTAGTGTTTTGTAAGTGACAGTGATCGATCGATACTGCACTTGGGTGGGCTGGGCGGAGGCACAAAACGCAGGTGCTAGCAGGTATCTGGGCTGATCCCGCTAACACTGCGTTTTTGGGAACCCTAAACTGCTGGGGACGCTAGTATAGATCTGATCGGATCAGATATTGATCCGATCAGATACTATACCACTAAGGGAGGCGCATGCTGCGTGCGTGGGTGTTAGCGGTACTGGCGCTAATCTGACGCTGCCTGGGGCGACGCATATCACCGCCGGGCGATCGGGGGGCTAAACCTTTATTCGGTAATAAACGGCGGGTGCCCTGACACTATAAAAAATAAACAAACTAACCAGCGTCAACCGTAACGGTTATACGGTGATCAGTGGTGAAAGGGTTAACTAGGGGGCAATCAAGGGGTTAAAACATTTATTAGATAGTATATGGGGGTCCCTGACGCTATAAAACGCTGACGGCGAACCTAAATATTTACCTCACTAACTAGCGTCACCAGCGACACTAATACAGTGATCAGAAAAATGATCGCTTAGTGACACTGGTGACAGGGGGTGATCAAGGGGTTAAAACTTTATTAGGGGGGGTTAGGGGGGTACCCTAGACCTACAGGGGGGTAACAGTAACTGTCCCAACACTGTAACTGTCACAAACTGACACTATGCAGTAATCAGAAAAAAAAAAAAACCAAAAAACAAAAAAAACTGCTGGTGTCAGTTTGTGACGGGGGGGGGGTGATTGGGGGGGGATCGGGGGGCGATCGGGGGGGGGATCGGGGTGTTTTGTGTGCCTGGCATGTTCTACTGTGTGTGTGTGTGTTGTGCACTCACATTGATGTCTTCTCTCCTCGGGCCGGAACGGAAATTACCGAGCCGAGGAGAGATGACATCATTTCCTTTGCTGCTGTTTAGCATACAGCAGCAAAGGAAGATTCTCATTGGCCGGCGGCGATCGCGAGGGGGGGCCACGAACGGATGGTCTCCCCCTCATCACCGATCGCTGCTGGACAAAAGACGACCGCCTTGGGCACCGGGGGGGGGTCCGATCGGACCCCCCACCCGCGGAAGGCAAATCACGTACCCTGTACGTGATTTTGCCTGTCCGTGCCACTTTGCCGACGTACATCGGCGTGAGGCGGTCGTCAAGTGGTTAAGAAGGCAGATTTATATAGGGTGAATGCTTGCTGGGAATTGGTGTTATGCCACAATCGCTTCAGTGCACGTCTATGTCTCTTAGGATTTCTGGTGTCGACAGTCTGCCAAGGTTGTAATGGTCGGCGCCTGATACTTTGTGTAGTCAGAGGAGCAAGTGAGCCCAGTGTGAATGAAAGTGAACTGTTGTAGACAGAAGAGGGCAGGGCAGGGCAGGACAGGGATGTGGTTTTGTCATAGAGGTGTTCAATTGCAGAGTAGAAAAGAGAAGGATTAAAATGGTAAAGGTGTTTGTGGGTAATTGTTTGTTGCTTGGAGAGATAGGTGGTTGAAGACAAGGACACTGTGAAAGTGATGAGGTTGTGATCAGAGAGAGAAAAAGGGGTGTTTATGAGGCTGTAGGGAGTGCAAAGATGGGAGAAAACAAGGTCAGGGGTATTACCATTAGAGTGAGAGGAGGACTGTATCCATTGTGTTAGGTCAAAAAATAGGGTTAAGTTGAAAAGTTTGGATGTAGCTGGGCAGTTAACATTAATGGAGATGTAAAAATCACCAAAAATTATAGTGGGTATTTCCGAGGAAAGAAAGTAGGTTAGCCAGGCAGAGAAGTCATCAAGAAAGCCACTGGTCCAGGAGGCCGATAGTTCCCTGCAATCCTTCAAGAAATGGGAGAAAACAGATGAATACAGTGAACCTTGAAAGAAGAGAAGGATAGAAAGGAGAGGGTTGGAAGGTCTTAAGTCCAGTGGAGGCTTCCATGGGAGAGGCAGAGTCTGACGCTTGAAGTCAGGTTTCTGTAAATGCAAGTAGGTTGAGGGAGTGGGAAAAAAGGTTATGGACAGAGGTTAGCTTGTTACAGACAGAGCAGGCATTCCAGTGGGCACATGAGAAGGGGGTGGTGTTTTTTGGGAGCAGGGGAATTAAAATTAAACTGAGCGGATTGCAGCTAATTCTACAGGAAGGATGGTGCTGGGTGTGGGGTTGAGATACTTGAGGATCAGGATTAGGGGAGATATCCCCAGAGGTTAGGAGAAGAAGGAGGGTGGGGAAAGTAAGATGGGAGTGGGATGTATATGAGTGCACATACCTCCCTGTTCTGGTGTTTGGGTCAGCAGGTAGGTTAGGTACTTGCAGGAGGTGAGAACAGCAGTAGATGTGAAGGTGATATGTACTGTACAAGTGTTGGGGTGGAGAAGAGGGGTAAACAAATGAGAATTTGAGAACAGAAGATACTAGTATGGGAAGGAAGAGTAGAGAGGGCATATTAAAGGGTTGAGGTAGTAGGAAGCAGACTTGTAAGAGATGCTTTTCAAAGTGTAGGTTTGCTTGTGGTCAGTCCAGAGGGGCACAAAGTTCTTTGTGGTATGTTCTTGCTGCTTTAGTTAAAGGATACGTTTACTTTAAAAAAATAAATAAATAAATGCACATTGTTTTGCAGGTAAAAAAATGTGCATTTATTATTTTATGTTGCAGCAGCCTGGAAAGCATGCCATGAAGGTCTCCTGCACACTGCCAGTGTATCGACTTACCTGTACATCCGGTATGGGTGAGCCGATACTCCCTGGCAGGAAGACTAAATGAACTAACACAGCGCCGTGGTAGTTCACTGAGAAATACAAGCTGACAGCCACTAAGGATGTCAGGGCTTGTAGTTTATTCAGACACACTGAGATGTGTGTTAGAATGACATGGTCGTGTGGGTGGAGCCCCACACTGTGGCGCTGTTTTCAAACAGTGGCAGCTAGTACAGGGAACGTCTCTCAGTACTGCTGCCACAGGGAGGAGGGGGGAGCAGGCAGCGGCTGCAGTACTGGGGACATGTTACATGTTTCACCCCTAAATTGGGTGCAACTTGTAACATGTTCTCAAAGGTGAACTTATCCTTTAAATTGCTGTGTTCAACTTCTGATCACTCCTGCAAAAAAATCACTAAAGCAGGAAATTCCCTGACTGACTATGCCCCATCTGTGGTTTCCCCCATAAGCTGATGAAAATGTATAGGAAGATGGGCGGGAAGGTTTCCTCAATTGATCAATTAGGAACTGATAAGGAACACCTGAATTGGGAGGAATGGTCAAAACCTGACCAGCAACAGACACAGGCCGAAGTCATAAAAGATTATTTATTCTTTAATCACAAACGGCAAAAGGAGGTGGGAATCAACCACCACAAATAGACACATTCAAAAGACTCTTAGATTATTTACCCTAAAGATTGCAGAGTGTCAGTACATGAGACAGTTAACATGGATTCTGAGACAGCAACATTTACCTGTGAAAAAGCAGAGAAGACATGATGAGAGCGTGACAGGGGATGTGTTCAACTGCTGATCTCTAGGTCACCTGCTCCAAAATGTTATGCTGTCAGAGCTGCTTTCTATATTGTGCTTATGGCATGACACCTGGTGTCATATGATATAAAAAAAAAAAAAAATAATGGTAGAAAATGCTCTGGAACTCTGCTTTTTAAATGTATAGACCCCAAAACTAGAGGAAGGAGAGATGGTTTCATGTTTATTAACTATAAAGAGCCTTCTGATTCCTCTCAACATCTAGAGCATCTCCTTCTCTATACAGTTCTCTTTCTGAATTTAGTCACTAATGTCAAGAGGTGTCCAGAACATGGAAGCATAAGGTTTTGTGCTGTTCCTTTCTAACCCTGCTGTCCTAAGCACTAGCCCATGAAGGTACATACAGGGGCATGTAACACACGTTTCAACTGATTGAAAAACCTAATGTGAAATTTATAGAAATTAGGTTTGAGGTCACATACTTGTTGTCCCCCTTTCCTGGTCACCCAGGATGCATACCTTAGTTACATAGTTACATAGTAGGCGAGGTTGAAAAAAGATACAAGTCCATCAAGTCCAACCTACATGTGTGATTTTATGTCAGTATTACATTGTATATCACTGTATATTATGGTCGTTCAGATGCCTATCTAATAGTTTTTTTAAATTATCGATGCTCCCCGCTGAAACCACGGCCTGTGGATGAGAATTTCACATCCTAACCGCTCTTACAGTAAAGAACCCTCTAGGCACTTTAAGGTTAAACCGCTTTTCTTCTCATTTTAGTGAATGGCCGCGTGTCTTATTACATTTCCTTTTGCAGAAAAGCTTTATCCCTATTGTGGGGTCACCACTACGGTATTTGTACATTGAAATCATATCCCGTCTCAAGTGTCTCTTCTCCAGAGAAAATAAGTTCAGTGCTTGTAATCTTTCCTCATAACTAATGTCCTCCAGTCACTTTAGTAGTTTTGTTGCCCTTCTCTGGACTCTCTTCAGTTCCAGCACATCCTTCCTGAGGACTAGTGCCCAGAACGGGACAGCATACTTCAGGTGCGAGAATTATCGTTTTATCTCTGGAGTTAATCCCCTTTTTAATGCATGCCAATATTCTGTTTGCTTTGCTTGCAGCAGCTTAGCATTGCATGCCATTGCTGAGCCTGTCATCTGCTAGGGCCCCCAGGTCCTTTTCCATCCTAGATTCCACCAGAGGATCTCCCCCTAGTGAGAAGATTGCATTCATATTTTGCCACCCAAATGCATTTTTTTTTACATTTTTCTACATTAAACCTCATTTGCCATGTAGTTGCCCACCCCATTAATTTGTTCACATCTTCTTGCAAAGTTTCCACATCCTGCTGAGAAGTTATTGCCCTGTTAGCTTAGTATCATCTGCAAATACAGAGATTGAGCTGTTTATCCCATCCTCCAGGTCATTTAAAAAATTAATTAAATAGGATTAGTCCTAGGATAGAACCCTGGGGGACCCCACTTTCCACCCCGGACCATTTCTGAGTACTCCCCATTTATCACTACCTTCTGAACTTGCCCCTGTAGCCAGTTTTCACAGTAAACATTTATGGGGAACTGTATCAAATGCTTTTACAAATTCCAGATTCACCACGTCTACGGGCCTTCCTTTATCTAGATGGCAGCTTACCTCTTCATAAAAGGTTAATAGATTGGTTTGGCAAGAAGGATTCTTCATGAATTCATGCTGATTACTGCTAATTATACTATTGTGATTACTAAAATCTTGTATATAGCCCCTTATCATCCCCTCCAAGAGCTTACATACAATTGATTTTTGGATAACTGGTCTGTAATTCCCAGGGATGTATCTTGGCCCTTTTTTAAATATTGGTGCTACATTGGCTTTTATCCAATCAGCTGGTACCATTTCAGTCAGTAGACTGTTCGTAAAAATTAGGAACAATGGTCTGGCAATTACTTGAGTTCCTTAAGGACACTCGGGTGCAAGCCATCTGGTCCCAGTGACTTATTAATGTTAAGTTTTACAAGTCTATTTCTAATTCTGTCCTCTGTTAGCCATCCATGAGGGGGCTTCCTGTGACATGTCATGAGGATAAACATTTCAGTTTTGGTTACTGAAGCACCCCGATTACCTTGTGAAGACTGAGGAGAAGAATAAATTCAATACCTTCTCCCTCTCTCTATTCTTAGTAACCAGATTCCCTTCATCATTATTTATGGGACCAACATGATCTGACCTCTCTTTCTTACTATTTATGTACTTAAAGAATTTCTTGGTATTTATTTTACTCTCCTTCACTATGTGCCTTTCGTGTTCAATCTTAGCTGCCCTGATTACACCCTTACATTTCTTGTTGCATTCTTTGTAAAGTTGGAATGCTGATGATGATCCCTCAGCCTTGAATTTTTGAAAGGCCTTCTCCTTTCTTTTTTACGCATTTTTGTATTGGAGTTAAGCCACCCAGGACATTTTTTTTAGCTCTTTTAAATTTATTTCCCATTGGGATGCACTGGCTAATGCCCTTATTTAATATGCTCTTAAAGCATACCCTCTGTGTTCTTTGTTCCTAAGATTTGATCCCAATTATTATCTTATAGTAAGGATCGCAGTTTAGGGAAGTTGGCTGTTTTGAAATTCAGTGTCTTTGTATTCCCCTTATGTTTCCTATTTGTGTGATTTATACTAAAATGAATTGACCTGTGATCGCTGTTTCCTAAATTGCACCGTATTTCCACATCCATGATCAAGTCTGTATTGTTGGTAATCAGTAGGTCTAGTAATGCTTTGTTTTTAGTTAGGGCATTTACCATCTGACCCATGAAATTGCCCTGTAAGTCATTTAGGAACATTGTGAGCCTTAGATGAATGCGCGGTTCCTTCCACCCAGTCTATGTCTGGATAATAAAAATCCCCTATTATAATTATACCTGAATAAGGGTCTTTTATGAAATGTTAGGGAGACCCTATGCTGTTTTTATAAAACCAGTATCCAGACATGCAGACTGGGTGGCTGATTTTGGGGTGGGATTTATTGGAACCTGGAAGAATCTTAAAATAATGGGGGCCTCAGATACCCCCTATGTGAATAAATATGGGTTACCCCTTGTTACTAATTTCCCTCAAAAATCTGAAATGTACATAACACCCACACTGTGAAAAAGTAAATAAATAAGGAAACAATGTTCCTCGAAAATCCAGTGTCAATAATGACATCCAGCCATGTAGATCCTCATTAAGCACAAGGACCCACTGACTACTGTATGTCAGCAGACCAGCGGGGAATCCAGGATGATGTCATTGACCAAATACGGTTTTGATAATATTTGGTCAATGAAATTACCCAGGATCCCTGGCTGTTTTTCTTACAAATAGAAGCCAGCCAGGGATCTTTAATTTAGCAGTGGTAGTGCTACTGTCTAAATAATAGGTTACCAGCCACTGTTAGCAAACAAAACATGTCACTTTTAACCACTTGACCTCCAGAAGGTTTTACCCCCTTCATGACCAGGGAATTTTTTACTATTCAGCACCATGCTTCTTTAACTGGCAATTGCACAGTCGTGCAGTACTGTATGCAAGTGAAATTTATTCCCACACAAATAGAGCTTTCTTTTGGTGGTATTTGATCACCAGTGTTTTTTTTATATAAACAAAAAAGACTGAAAATTTGGAAAAAATAAAAACGATATTTTTTACTTTCTGTTATAAAACATATCTGATAAAAAAAAATCAAATTTCTTCATAGATTTAGGGCAAAATGTATTCTGCTACATGTCTTTGGTTAAAAAAAATCCCAGTAAGTGTATATTATTTGGTTTGTGTGAAAGTTATAGTATCTACAAACTATGGTACAATAATTTCGCAGCTATAGATGCTATGCTATAATGGCGGTGATCAGTGACTAATAGTGTAACTGTGATAGGGTGAAGGGCAATCTGGCGTGAACAGACACTGGCTGGCAGGGTCACTAACTGACACCGACGTCACTAGTGACACTAATACAGTGATATTACTGTACACCCTACTAATGACACTGGCTGGGAAGGGGTTAACATCTAGGGGCAATCAAAGTGTTTGTGTGCCTAAAAAGTGCAATGTGTGCTTCTTTTACTTATTTTAGTAATTTTGCTGTTTTTTCTCTCTGCTATTCAGGGAGAAGAACAGCCAGATCGCTGTTCCTATGTACACAGAGTCCTGTGTGTTTGGAAACAAAGAGCTCTGTGTGTTATTGGACACAGCCGATCAGCAGGTTTCAACCAAAATCATTGGCTGAAATCTGTTGCCAAATGCATGCTGTGTCCAATCACAGCACGGGTCAGAGGGGGCGCTCCCCAAACCCGGAAGAAGGCCGCTCACATATATGTACGTGACTATGCCTGTACCTGACGCCCCCTTGGAGTATATTTACTGTGAACGGTCGGCAGGTGGTTAAATTATCACATCGTATTGCTAACTTGCAAATTTAAGGCATTCATAAAGCATGTTATTGAAAGGATTTTGAAATCTTCCATTTTGCCCTTTAAGCTGCATTAACCACTAGCCGACCACCAGTTATACTGCGGCAGGTTGGCACGGCTGCGCAAATCGCTGTAGCTGTACGTTGCTCCTTTAGGATGTCACACGCGCCTGCCGCATGTCCCCGGAGCCGATGCGCGTGCCCAGAGGGCACGACGACCGCCAGGCACCCGCGATCACTTGTGACAGAGCGAGAACCAGGATCTGTGTGTGTAAACACACAGATCCCGGTTCTCTCAGGGAGAGCAGAGAGATTGTGTGTTCATACTAAGTATGAACACCAATCTCTCTCCTCCCCTAGTCAGTTCTATCCCCCCTACAGTTAGAACACACCTAGGGTACACGGTTAACCCCTTGATTGCCCCCTAGTATTAACCCCTTCCCTGCCAGTGACATTTAGGCCCCTTTCACACTGGGGCGGTGGGGGCGTCAGCGGTAAAACAGCGCTATTTTTAGCGCCGCTTTACCGTCTTTTTAGCATCGGTATTCGGACGCTAGCAGTGCGGTTTTAACCCCCGCTGGCGGCCGAAAAAGGGTTAAAACCGCTCGCATAGCGCCGCTACAGTGGCGGTATAGCTGCGGTATAGCCGCACTGCCCCATTGATTTCAATGGGCAGGAGCGGTTTAGGAGCGGAATACACCGCTCCTTCACCGCTCCAAAGATGCTGTTTGCAGGAGTTTTTTTTCTCTCCTGCCAGCGCACCGCTTCAGTGTGAAAGCCCTCAAAGGGCTTTCACATTGGAGAAACAGAAGCGGCAGTTTTAGGTCGGTTTGCAGGCGCTATTTTTAGCGCAATAACGCCTGCAAACCGCCCCAGTGTGAAAGG
Source organism: Aquarana catesbeiana (assembly GCF_042186555.1). Lineage (NCBI taxonomy): Eukaryota > Metazoa > Chordata > Amphibia > Anura > Ranidae > Aquarana > Aquarana catesbeiana. The sequence goes on from NC_133324.1 coordinate 206,904,454, forward strand.
GGCCTTATACAGTAATCAAATGGCTATTTTAAGCTCCGATCGCTGTATAAATGTCAATGGTCCCAAAATAGTGTCAAAACTGTCCGATCTGTCTGCTGCAGTCCTGATAAAAATCACAGATCGCCGCCATTACTAGTAAGAAAAAAAAAAAAACGAATAAAAATGACATAAATCTATCCCCTATTTTGTAGACGCTATAACTTTTGCGCAAACCAATCAATATACGCGTATTGCATTTTTATTTACCAAACATATGTAGAAGAATACATATCGGCCTAAACTGAGAAAAATTAAGGAAAAAAAAAAATACAAAATATTGTGTTCTTTTTTTTCAAAATTGTTGCTTTTTTTTGTTTATAGCGCAAAAAATAAAAAACGCAGAGGCGGCCATATACCAAGAAAGCTCTATTTGTAGGAAAAAAAGGACATATATTTTGTTTGGGTACAACTTCACACAACCGCGCAATTGTCAGTTAAAGCGACACAGTGCAAATCCTTCTGGGGCTGAAGTGGTTAAAAAAAACCTCTCTACACTAAATAGTATTTTGTTTTGCATTGGTACATATTTCTCAATGCAGTGTCCAAATAAATACTCATGCCTTTTTTAACAAAAGCTTGAAAATTGGTTTTGAAAATACCAGAAAAAAAAAACAAAAGAATTGGCTTCAATAGACTTCAATGGGATTTAATGTTTGTGGTTCATAAATTTCCCACTGGGTTCCCCGAACATTCTGCAAACCGAACTTTACCTAGTTCATTCTTTCCTGGGTATTTACTGTCAAGCAATACTACCGTTAACAATACCAGTGAGACCAGAATTAGGATCTGACTATTGATCCATGGCTAGCATTATTGTCAGCCCTTAGAAAAAAAATGTACACATTTTGGTAAATTGAAGATCTTTTAATTTTTAAGTGCTGACTGCTGACCATGACCCTGAATTGCCTCCATATCGCCCTGCTACTGAACTTTAGAATCATATTGAATTTATATTATGTTTGAATCACAATTACCTCTTCATTTCTAATATTTTATTATATGGAATTGTGCAATTGCTGTTTATTGCATTGAGATCGGCATATATCAGCTCTGAATTTGACTTCATTTTTTCTGCACATACCATCCTGCTGCATTTAGTTATTGTTTGGGAAAATGCACATTGATTAAACTGATGCTTATTCTTGCTCAAAACTACATAATGATTAAGATAGATCTTTACATTGCACATTCACAAACTGTAAAGCTGAATAATTTGCCCAAAGCTTAATATCCTTATTGCACATAAAATAATTTTATATCTTACCAAACAACAGACCTGAGATGTACAGCAATGAGTTTACCTATAAAAACACCATTATATTTGATTGCATATTTTTTGCAAATGGATTTGTAAAGTATTATATTGCCCAAGCACAATACTTCTAAGCAAAATGAAATGTTAATGTATCACATAATCAATAGTTACTGACATTGCATTGGGTGATAGATATCAGCACATATAGAGTAGTCTGGTATTTATTCTAGAAAACCGGGAGCCATTGTTTATAGTGTTATATCCATTTTAGGTGTAATGAAGTTTTCTGAAGACAGTCTGTAGTATTTAAAACCATAATCATTATACTTGCCAAAGGAATCATGTGAGGATAAATATATGGGAGCTGCCATTACAGTCAAAAACTTTAGAGCTGTCTTTCTGACCCCTAAAGGGTAACTCCACTTTCGGGGGAAAAAAATAGCAAATAAAAGAAAAAATAATATAGCGTATACAATTGCGACGTAAGTCATATTGTAATTGAATGTTATTAAAAATGACCTTTCCTTTTCAATCTGCAGCCGCTGTAATTTTCTGAAAATGCAATGCAATATGGCTACCTGGAGTTGTTCTGTACACAGAATGTGTACTGACCACTCCCCAGAAACATCACTTTCTGCTTGTGTGATTGGCTCACCAAATTTCCCAGAAGTCAGATTTCAGGCATCCCCTGCAACAGAAATTTCATTTTTGGCGAGATACTCCCAGTAGGAACACATCTAAAGGGATGCAGGCCCAGCAGCTTTCCTCATTAGTGCTCTGCAGCTGCACAGCTGATGAATAATTATGAAACCACTCCCATTAGACCCACTCCACACAGAGGCACAGGGGAACAAACAGTGATTTCTTCAGAATAACAAAAAGGTAGGAATCTGCAACAAAGGTTGTTATAATCCTTGCAATGTAAATAGATCACCCAGAGGGGAATGTTTTTTTCTCAACAAAAGTGGAGTTATGCTTTAAAGAGGAACTTAACCCCTTCTGTATGTTTTTCTTTTAAACCTCCCCACCACACCTGTTATGATGACTTGTCTTCAGTTCACATACTCAACTTCCCAATGAATCCAGTGTTGTCCTTCAGTAATCCACTCTTCTGGTACAGTATGTAGCACTATCTAGCTAGTGTGGTAGGTGTAAATAGGTTTAGTTGTTAATGTAGGAAAATTTAGCTTGGCTGAGAGGCAGGTCTGGGTTGTAAATCTGGGTCAGGGATTAGTGACTTAGGGGCTGAATGACTCCTGACAGCTCTTCTAGTGCCTCCCCCTGTTCTCTGGAACATTGGAGAATATTCTAAACATAGTGGTTAAAAGCTAGGTGGGGCTGTTAGGAATTTTTATGAGGACCTTAGCCAATCTCTAGTACAGGGTTGGGAGGGGGCAGGCCTCCTTATAAATAGGCATGAGTCATGGCAGCAGGGGCAGTCGGGTGGAAGATGGAGATGGAGTGCCCAGGAGGCTATCGGCGGCCCTTGAGGGTGCCCCCTAGTCTGGGGGGTTGAAAGAGAGAGCCCCTAGGGTGGGATTTTTAAGGCACTACCAAAAGAACAATAAAAATAAAAACTATAATATGAATTTATTGTAGGAAAATGCATAGCATATTAAACATAGTATTGGATACAAAAGATCAAAATATGCAAATTGAGGATACAGAATCCTATACCCACCGTGTTTCGGAGATGAGTGTTGTCTCCTTCATCAGGGATTTAACACAAAAAATAGTATATCTTGATCAATTGCATATACATGGAAGTATCCACATTCGTTTAAAAAGAAAAGCACTGTCACATGGAGTCTTCCGCTCCTCCTGCCCACGTTGTGGCTGCTCAGACTGAACCTCTATGGGTAAAGAAATCTCCAGCCCAAAATATAATAATAGTGCAAAGAAAAAAGGGTTGGGACTTTGTATGAGGCATAGGACAGTTACGTCACAATTGCCTCCATCCCTGTCAAAATGAAGCAAGAGAAGAGGTTGGGACTTTGCATGAAGCATGCGGATTTGGAAGCAAAAAATGAGCTGTATGGTCTGATAATGTTAAATTTATTAAATATTGCACAGTAAAATACATCAAAAGCATTGATACATATTGCATCTTCCATCATAATTAATTGATATATACAGAGGCATATTGCACATTAACGATGATATTCAAATAAATTGGTGAAACAGTATGTACAAAATGTGTTACAAAACTGCATGATTGTAAAATTTATGGCATCTGAAGCTCGACATGTTTCACGGCTAAACTTGCCGCTCATCAGGAGCTGATGTAAACTGGATGTCTATAGAACGAGAGTATTGTATCAGAAAATAAGTAAATCTTGTATATAGAAAATAAAAGATAGACGGAATTTGCTTGAATCAACAGCCCATACTCACAGGTAAGGCAATGGAAAGGGCGTGGCAGTGGTTACGTGGGAAGCCGGGGACAGAATCTGACACGGGAGCTGAGGCGGCACAAGCGGCCGAGCAGGAGAGCAAGCCCTGTGCTGAAAAGGTGAAATACAATAATCAGTGAAAAATGAAAAAGATGAAAAAAATAGTGAAAAAATATATGTATGTGAGGACAAGGTGATAGAAATCTGTGATAATGCGATTGTGTTGGGAACAATGGGCATGTTCGTGGTGAGCACTAACATTCTGTCCCCGGCTGCCCACGTAACCACTGCCACGCCCTTTCCATTGCCTTACCTGTGAGTATGGGCTGTTGATTCAAGCAAATTCCATCTATCTTTTATTTTTCATATACAAGATTTACATATTGTCTGATACAATACTCTCATTTTATAGACATCCAGTTTACATCAGCTCCTGATGAGCAGCAAGTTTAGCCGCGAAACGCGTCGAGCTTCAGATGCCATCAATTTTACAATCATGCAGTTTTTCTAACACATTTTGTACATACTGTTTCACCAATTTATTTGAATATCATCATTAATGTGCAATATGCCTCTGTATGTATCAATTAATCATAATGGAAGATGCAATATGTATCAATGCTTTTGATGTATTTTACTGTGCAATATTTAATACATTTAACATTATCAGACCATACAGCTCATTTTTTGCTTCCAAATCTGCATGCTTGATGCAAAATATAATAATAGTTGGAAAAAATCTGTATCTATGCGGACTGAGTCCCAAATCAATGAAGAAGGGTGGTTATGTCCCTAAATGCAGCAAAAACCATGTGTACTGGGGCCCATGGGACGGAGAGCCCAGAATGTGAAGTCACATCATAAACTGGCAAACAAGCTAGGGAGAACGTAAAAGTCAGGGGATGCTGTAGATAGATCCAATCGGACATTCACTGTTGTAATTAGGATGTGGATATGTTCTGTCTAGCATCAGCATCTCCAGATACGTCTCCCCAGTCTGGGGGGTGACCTCGGTTCTAGAGCTCGGGTGCTGGAAGATTCCCCCTACAACACATGGAGGAAAACCTTCCTGGAGGCACAAGAGTAAATAGAGAGGACAGCGGGAGCAGGTCAAGACGTCTGGGAGATCTTCGGGTGGGCTGGTGAGTGTCAGTCTGGAGGGTGTCAGAGAGCTTACCTGATTGGGCGTCGTCGCGCGCCGGGGCGCGTTGGTGCACGCTTTCCTGCGGGTGCTCGAGCGCCTGCTTCTATGGGCTGGTGTTGGCATGCCGGCTGGCCGTGGTGGACGCGATGGTGCACGGGCGCGTATGCCTATGGGCGCTGCTATGCATTCGCCTGGTGGCGCTGGTGTGCATGCCGCTGTCCGGGGGCGCGCTCGGGCGCGTGCGGGTGCGCGGGCGCCTGTGCATAACAGTGCATGCACAAACGCGGCGTTTGGCGCCAATCAGCCTATTTAGGCTTGCTTCTCCCTCTGATCAGTGCTGCCTGATCAACAGCTCCATGCCTAGTTCCTGTTTCCTGTTCCTAGTTCCTGTGATTCCTTTGTTCCTGATCTGTTGACGACCCAGCTTGCCTTTTGGACTCTCCTGACCTCCGCCTGCATTTGACCCCGGCCTGTTTTGACTTCGCTTCTGCCTGCTCCTTCTGTACCTCTGCTGCCCGCCTGTTGCCAAACCCAGCTTGTGCACTAACCTGTCTCCAGCTCCTGCTCAGCATCTGTTGTCTGTGCTGCTGACTATCATCTGCTGTTTGAAGACTGCTAACCTCCGGAACACGGACTCCTGCACAGGCTCTCATACCACTCCGCACTCATGGGCCTCCTGTCTGCTCTACCAGGGGCCGCGAGTCGGATACGTAAGGGAGCCTACCCTCTGCCCAAGTGGACTCTCCGGTCTGGTAAGTGAGAGACTTGACAGAGGGCTAGTGAAAGGGCAGCTGCAGCTAGGCGTGTTGGCAGTGCCTGCAGAGATGGTGAGAGAAAAAAAGGGGAATTCAAAAACCCCTCTCATCTGCGCACCCTGGAATGTAAACAAAGTGATATACAGTGCAATATAAATAATTATATGATATTAATCAAAATACCTATATGAACAAAATCATCAATGTATAAACAAAGCAGCAGGTAGTAAAGCTCAAGGCCTCAATATGTGAAGAAAAACAACTGTGATTTCATACCGCGCTAAAAACATTAAAGTATATAATCATATATTGTGATGAATATCAAATGAATAATAGTATAAACAAAAAAGTCCAATAATCCACCACCGATTAGTTAAACCCAAATAAAGTGCTGGAAATTCTTCTAATGCATCAAGCGTGACAGTGAAGAAACATAAATTGCTAATGTCTCCAGTGCGTCTCCTTCCATCAACTTCTAGGTAAATGTCCTACTCACCAGACGAAATTGACACCCATGACAGGTAGTCAAAAACAGCGAAGCAAACGGATATCCAGAAAAACGGCAGCTCAGATTGGCACAATCACCAAATGGAAATGGCATGTACATCAGGAAAACAAGAACAGAAGCTCCTCATAGTGCAGTACCATTAAAAAATGTATTAAAACATATACACGTTGCACTTACATAAGCAGAGGATACAATGGCGTTTGTAAAAATGGCAGGGACACCGTCAGTGTTCCTCCTGCGTTCCAATGAGTGGCGGAAGTGACGTGGTCACATCACTTCCGCCACTCGTTGGAATGCAGGTGGAATGCAGGTGGATGCAAGGCCTTGCAATGATCTTCACCAGCAAGTTGGAGCTCAAAGAACAAGAATTCTGAGTGTGGCACAGTGATATGTAGTCAAGGCAAAGCAGCTGAGCCTGGCCAGCAGTAATCTTTAAAGCAATTCCAGGTGTAAGGTGTCTGTATACAGTGTCCTGTGAAATATGATGGTGGCAGGGATTGAATTGGTGGGCAGATGCCCTCTCACCAAACTGGAGAACAGTGTAGGAACCTCCTGAAGAGCAATCCAAGTTCATTCTTTCTTCTGCAGAACGGGCGGAGATGACATGTCAGGGAAATGGCCGTGGAATTATTGGCAATCTTGTCAGTAGAAGAAATGGGCGCAATAGGTGCATCATGTGACAGATGGATACCCCAACTGGCCTATAAAGGACTGCCACTGTCTGACCCAAGTTGCTGGATTGTCGTCAGCTTCCTGTATTCGTAAACCTCTGTGTTATTACTTGGATCTCCTGTTCATTGACCCGCCTCGTTCCAGACCTGTTGACCTCCGCTCCTGGCTCATCCCCTGGCTTGCTTTATGGACTTTGCTTCTGCCTGATTACCCGTACATGACCCCAGTTTGCTTTATGGACTTTGCCTCTGCCTGATTACCAGCTCATGACCCCAGCTTGCTATATGGCCTTTGCCTCTGCCTGATTACCCGTGCATGACCCCGGCTTGCAATATGGACTTTGCCTCTGCCTGATTACCAGTCTATGACCTCAGCTTACTCCACGGGTTGCTCTTGCTTCTTGCCATCCTGTGTTTGACTCTCAGCAGGGTATTCCTGTGATTGACCCTCAGCCGGGTGTTCACTGCTGTCCTCTGAAGCACGGTTTATTCCAAGCACCGGGGGGGGGTACCTGGCCACCTGTGCACCACCACACCCTGGCAGTCCTCACAAGGCGACTCTCTTCTGGACCCATTCAGATCCTACCGGCAACCCGTGCTTCTTTGGGCCGTGTACCTTCTGTGGCACTTTCAGAGGTATCCCGCACCTAGCCATAAGGGGAGCCCCTCTCTGCATATTGGCTTCGGATCAGGTATGTAACAGTACAATTAAGCAATGCCAGGAGCCAACAGAGGTGGCTCACCACTGGAGACTCTGTGCCAGCAAGTTACCGCCTTTACCCAGGCAGTTCAAAGACTCCAGGAGGGTTATTTCCAATTGGAAGAGCGTCTGCAGCATCTGACAGTTTCTCCCACTATGGCTGATCCCAGCCCACCATCCACCAGTGCTGCTTCAGCTTCCTCTACACAAGAACATACCACTGTGGCTCCTACAGTCATAGTCCCTCCTCCTGAGGTTCGAGTACCTACGCCCGAAAGGTTCTTTGTGATCGGTAGAAATTCCGGGCCTTTAAAAACGCCTGCATGCTTTACCTGGCCCTTCAGCTAAGAACCTCTATAGAGACTGTAAAAGTTAGGTTAATCATTTCCCTACTATCTGAAGAACCCCAGACCTGGGCTCATAATCTGCTTGAGCAAAAGAGTCCTGTACTCAATTTGGTGGACTCCTTCTTTGAAACAATGGCCCAACTTTATGAGGACCTGCAGCGTACAGTCACTGCTGAGTCCGCCCTGCACACCCTTATCCAAGGGAAACGCACAGCAGAATACTACACTGTTCATCTTCATAGATGGTCTGCTGACACTGGCTAGAATGAAGCGGCCCTTAAGTACCAGTACAGTCTAGGGCTATCTGAAACCCTAAAATATGAACTGGCCCGGGTTGAGACCCCAGCTACCTTGGAGGATCTGATACAACTGGCTATTAAGGTTGATAGACACCTGTGGGAACGGCGATGAAAGCGATTCCAAAACCCACAACCTTCTCAGGTGATGCCCAGAAAACCGCAGGTCTCTGCTCCCCTACCAGCACCTTCTGCCACCCCAACTGCAGAAGGGGAGATTATGCAACTGGGTTTAGTCCGTTCCTCCCTTTCCCCTGAAGAGAAGCAACGCTGCCGGCAGGCCAACCTCTGCCTTTACTGTGGAGGAATGGGACATTTCCTGCGCAACTGCCCCATAAGACCCAATAAGTCTTCTCAACCAAGCCCTATTAACTTTCAGGTATCTGGATCTTCCCCCTCTCATCTTGTTCTTTCTGTCTCCTTACAGGTGGTGGAAGGGGGCAATCATTGACTCAGGGGCCTGCAGCTGCTTCCTGGATTCTTCTCTGGCTAAGAGACTATGTGTACCCCTTCAGGATAAAAAAACAGAAACTTGAAGTCCATTTGGCTGATCAGTCTCTGCCTAGTTCCGGACTTGTCACTCAAGAAACTAGACCCATTCTGATGATTACAGATTCTGACCACCAGGAATTTATTTGTTTTGATGTACTACATTCCCCTTTGTTCCCCGTTATCCTAGGACTTCCTTGGCTGCAAGCCCATAACCCCCAAATCCATTGGGGCAAAAAAGAAGTCTCCTTCTCCTCAGTCTATTGTCTACAGCATTGCTTTGTTCCTCGTTCCAGCAGTCCGACTAACTGTGTTGCCATCCAAACCACATCCAGTTTACATCAAAACGTACCAGCAGCCTATCAAGAGTTCTTGGACGTTTTTGACAAGAGAAAGGCTGATGCTCTTCCACCTCATCAGCCTTACGACTGACCCATAGAACTACTCCCCGGGGCAGAAATTCTGTTTGGACGAATTTTCCCATTATCTGAAGTCGAGTTGGAGGCCCTCCGAATGGACATCAATGAAAATCTGGAGACAGGGTTCATCTGTCCCTCTTCCTCTCCCGCTGGGGCTGGCATCTTTTTCGTTGAAAAGAAGGATGTTCACTAAGACCCTGCAGGGACTATAGGGAGCTTAACAAAGTCACCGGTATCCGCTTCCCCTCATTCCTGAACTGTTCCAAAGGTTTCGAACCTCGCAGGTCTTCACTAAATAAGATCTGCGAGGAGCCTATAATCTTGTTCGAATATGTGAAGGAGACGAGTGGAAGACGGTATTTAGAACCTGTTTTGGACACTTTGAATATCTTGTTATGTCGTTCGGTCTTTGCAATGCTCCAGCTCCATTCCAATACTTGGTAAACGATATCTTCCGAGAATTCCTGGACAACTTTATCATTTACCTTGATGACATTCTCATTTTCTTTCTTTAAAGCTGAGAAATGCGATTTTGAAAAATCATCTATTCCGTTTTTGGGACTTGTCATCTCCCCTGTTGGTATTGCCATGGATCCCCAGAAAATAAAGGCAATCTTAGATTGGCCAGCCCCTTCGGACAGGAAAAGCATCCAGCGATTCATTGGCTTTGCAAATTTTATCGGAGATTTGTGAAGAGTATTTCTGCAATTATCTCACCCATCACTCAGTTGTCTCGCCAACAGGTGTGATTCCAATCGTCCCAAGAGGCTGAAATAGCTTTTGACAAACTTAACCGCTTCAGTCACGGTAGATTTTACCCCCTTCCTGACCAGATCACTTTTTACAATTTGGCACTGTGTCGATTTAACTGACAATTGCACGGTCATGCAATGCTGTACCCAAACGAAATATGTGTCCTTTTTTCCCCACAAATAGAGCTTTCTTTTGGTGGTATTTCATCACCTCTACGGTTTTTATTTTTTGCGCTATAAACAAAAAAGAGCGACAATTTTGAAAAAAAAAAACAATATTTTTTTACTTTTTGCTATAATAAATATCCCAAAAATGTTTTTTTTTTTTTTTAATTTCTTCATCAGTTTAGGTCAATATATATTCTTTTACATACTTTTGGGAAAGAAAATCAAAATAATAATAATAAGCATATATTAATTGGTTTGCACAAAAGTTATAGTGTCTACAAACTATGGGAAAGATTTATGGCATTTTTATTATTTTTTTTATTTTTTATTAGTAATGGCGGTGATCAGTGATTTTAAGTGCTACTGCGACATTGCGGCAGACAGATCGGACACTTTTGACACATTTTTGGGACCATTGATATTTATAAAACAATCAATGTTTCAAAAAATGCACTGATTACTGTGCAAATGTCACTGGTAGGGAAGTGGTTAACACTAAGGGGCAATCAAGGGGTTAAATGTGTTCCCTAGTTAGTGTTTCTAACTGTATGTTTACACATACGAATCCCCATGCTGGCTCTCGTGCCCGCGATCACGGGGGACCAGCGGCGATCACATGCATCGGGTCCCCTGCCACGCAGCGGGCGCGCCTCTGGCGGCCATTAAAGGGAACAACGTACCCATAAATTGTTTTGCCCAGCCATGCCATTCTGCCGACATATATCGGCGTGAGCCGGTCGACAAGTGGTTAAAAATTGTTCATCTCTGCACCAGTGCTACAGCACCCAGACCCAGCCTTGCCTTACATGCTAGAAGTTGATGCCTCAGAGATAGCCACAGGTGCAATTTTATCCCAGCGTCCGGGACCTGAAGCCCTGCTGCATCCTGTAGCTTATGCCTCTCGAAAGATGAGTCCACCAAAGAGGAATTATGACGTGAGTGACCGTGAGTTGCTGGCTATTAAACTTGCTCTGGACGAATGGAGACACTTACTGGAGGGGCCGCTCACCCGATTTTGATTTCTACGGACCACAAAAATTTGGAGTATCTCAGAACAGCTAAAAGGCTAAGACCCTGAAAAGCCCGTTGGGCTGTTATTCTCTAGATTTAATTTCCATATTTCATACCGACCAGGCGCCAATAATGGGAAAGCACTTTCCTGGATGTTCCCTGATACCCCTGAAGTAACGGAACCTAGCACCATCCTGTCTGCAAATTTTTTTTACTCATCATGCCTGACTTGAGAACAGCAATTAGACAGGCATCCACCCAGTGTACAGAGCTAGAGGTGTCTTCTCTAAGAAACCAGGAAGGTCTGCTTTGGTACCAAGATAATATTTTTGTCCCACAGCAAGTCAGACTTCAGGTCTTGAGGACTTTTCATGATCATAAATTTGCTGGACATTTTGGAATACGAAAAACACTGAATTAGTCCAACGCTCTTTTTGGTGGCCCAGTCTGAGTCAAAACTGCAAATGTAACAAAGGTTTAATGCCAAATCTTGGGGTCTATGAAGACCATTGCCCATTCCGGAACAGCCCTGGAGAAAGATTTCTATAGACTTTTTTTGTAGACTTACCACCTTCGGAAGGGTTCACTACCATCTTGGTAGCAGTTGACTGCCTCTCTAAAATAGCCCACTTCCTGCCCATGATGGGCACACCCTTTGCGGTAAATACCGCCAACATATTTATTAAGGAAATCATCAGGCATTACCAGACATTATTGTGTCCAACAGAGGAGTACAATTCACATCCAGGTTTTGGAGAAATATTTGTAAATCCTTATTCATTGAGGTATGTCTATCATCTGCCTCAGAGCAACGGTCAGACTGGAAGAACAAATTAGACTTTGGAGAAATACTTGCGGTGTTTCTGTACCTGCTCTCAAGATGAGCGGGTCTATCTCCTCCCTTGTGCAGAATTTGCTTATAATAACTTCCTGCATGCTGCCACTAACCAATCTCTATTCTGGGCTAACTATGGGTTTCATCCCTCTTTCCTACCTAATACCGAACCAGAGGCATCAGTTCCGGCAATCTAGGATCGGGTAAATTTTATTCAAGCTAACTACAAGCGACTTCAGGAGGCAATGCAGGAGGCTCAGGAAAGCTACAAGAAATTCCATGACAAAGGGAAGAGAGGAAGTCCTGCTTTTCAGTTAGGAGACTCTCTTGATCTTCTCGGAAGCTTGGACCAAAATTTATTGGCCCTTTTGAAGTCAAGAGGATGATTATACCAGTAGCCTTTGAGCTGGCATTACCAGACTCCTATAGAATCCACCTGGTATTCCACGTTTCGCTTCTCAAACCAGTGATTCCCAGCCCCTTTGCTGGAAGAGAAGAATTGCCACCACCTCCAGTGTCGGTGGAAGGCGAATCAGAATTTGAAGTGGAAGCCATCATGGATTGCAGGAAAAGAAGTAGGCAAGTCCAGTACCTGATTAAATGGGATACCCCCGGAAGATATTTCTTGGGAGCCTTCTTGCAATATACACGCTCCAAGATTGTTACAAAACTTTAACAGGAGACGTCCGGAGAAAGTGGCCGGGGGGGGAGCACTGTCAGGGAAATGGCCGTGGAAGTATCCTATAAAGGACTGCCTCTCTCTGACCCAAGTTTCTGGATTGTTGTCAGCTTCTTGTATTCCTGAACCTCTGTGTTATTACTTGGATCTCCAGTTCATTGACCCGGCTCGTTCCAGACCTGTTGACCTCCTCTCCTGGCTCATTCCCTGGCATGCTTTATGGACTTTGCTTCTGCCCGATTACCCATGCATGACCCCGGCTTGCTTTATGGACTTTGCCTCTGCCTGATTACCTGTGCATGACCCCGGCTTGCTAGACGGACTTTGCCTCTGCCTGATTACCCATGCATGACCCCAGCTTGCTATATGTCCTTTGCCTCTGCCTGATTACCCGTGCATGACCCCAGCTTGCTATATGGACTTTGTCTCTGCCTGATTACCAGTCTATGACCTCAACTTACTCCACGGATTGCTCTTGCTTTTTGCCATCCTGTGTTTGACCCTCAGCCGGGTGTTTGACCCTCAGCCGAGTGTTCACTGCTGTCCTCTGAAGCACGGTTTATTGCAAGCACAGTGGAGAGTTCCTGGCCGCCTGTGCACCACCACGCCCTGGCAGTCCTCACAAGGTGACTCTCTTCTGGACCCATCCAGATCCTACCGGCAACCCCTGCTTCTTCGGGCTGTATACCTTCTGTGGCACTTTCAGAGGTATACCACACCCAGCCGCAAGGGGAGCCCCTCCCTGCATATTGGCTTTGGATCAGGTACGTGACATGACAGTCTGGCTGCTGGGACTGTGAGTCGTCTGATCCTGCTAGTTACAATGATGCTGCGGTGGTGCCCCTCGTGTAGCAAACAGCGCTGGACCTGCCTGGGTTGGGGCTGGGATTGCCGCGTTGCCGTGTGGAAGGTCGCAGTCCTCTCGCACAGCAGCGGATGGGTGTCTACTTGGTGGGACCTGGGAAGCAAGAGGGCTTGGCCCTGGTCTGCTGACCTCTTTATAGCCTTACCAGAGATCTTTCCTTGGAGCAGATGGCTTGCTGGGAGGTGTAGTCCAGAGATAGTTCTGCAGATCAAGGATGTCTGTTCAAGAGACTACAGTTCCCACAATGCTCTCTGCTTGGCTCAGGAAGATGATGCATGTAATCCGAGCCAGCACTAGAGGAACACAGAGACAGTCTAAGAAGAAAGAGGGTAAGTCTGCAGTGCCAGATAACTGTGGTCTGCTGTCGGCTACATCATTATCATGTATACTTATGTACATGTGTATCAAACTCACTATTTTGGAGATAATCTAAAATGGTATTGCTGGATGAGATCTACAAGGCCACCGTATCCTGTGATTAGGAGGTGACAGGTGTTTACTTTTTCGTGTGTTGACTATCCCTTTACTCTTTTCTTTCTTTTCCCTGGTTTTTAAAAATGGAGATTGCTGGAAGAAATGTCAAATGTGTACAAGTAATTTTTAAGGGGATGTATGGGATACAAATTGGGAAAGCAGTATATGACCATTTTTCTGAAATATGTCCCCAGTCTACAAATCTTCTATAACATTAACAACAATGATGTCAGGGACCACTCCAATGGCCCTTTTAACAAGAAAGTTAACAAGCGTAGCTTTAGGTAGTGCAAATGAGGTTGGAATTCTCCTTTTTCCTTGCCTAAAGTAATGTACTGTATGTAAAGGCCAAACCTTTTTTTCTGCGGGAATGCTGGAGAGATTCCTCTATTTGTTCTGATGACTATTTTGACTGAGACAAAAAGTGACAGGAAATACAAAATTTAGGAGTTGTTACCAGCACAAGAAGAGAGGGTAAATTATCTAGTGGAGACAAATTTTGCATTAATAACAGTCTAAAGGCAATTCCCCTCACTTTGGGGAGATTTTGTCTAATTTCTAAATCAATTACATAAAGTGATAGGAAATTTCCATAGTAGACACAGACTGCAAAAAATACCCTGATGGTGGTTCTAACCCTTCCCTGCTCCATTTAACTCTAAAAAAAAAAAAAAAATTGACTATACATACACTATGAATGTACAGTAGCGACATTATTGTCAGCCTATTATACTAAGCAGACGTAATGTGCAGAACAATACACGCAACACATCTCTGCAGAGCATTACCACCCACACACCTCACAATGCAGAGCATCACACAAATCCCACCTCACACTGAGACTTGGAATTGGCAAACTTCTTTGTCCAACTCTCAAATCATTGCATTCACAAGAGTTCTCTTCTAAAGTTAAGATTATCTTTTAAAAGACACTTTTATAACAATAATAAAAACATATTAAATAATTTATTTACATGCTTCATGGACTTAGCTGCATGTCTATTTAGATAAAAAATCTTTACATACTAAAATATGAATGATATTTTACGTTAGTATATAATATCATATGCCTGCTTATCTTCTACCCTTAGGCCCACATTTTTTTTTACTTGAAATATAAGTAACTTACATATGGTAGTTACATAGTAGGTGAGGTTGAAAAAAGTCCATCAAGTCCAACCTATGTGTGTGATTATATGTCAGTATTACATTGTATATCCCTGTATGTTGTGGTCATTCAGGTGCTTATCTGATAGTTTTTTGAAACTATCAATGCTCCCCGCTGAGACCACCGCCTGTGGAAGGGAATTCCACATTCTTGCTGCTCTTACAGTAAAGAACCCTCTACGTAGTTTAAGGTTAAACCTCTTTTTTCTAACTTTAATGAGTGGCCACGTGTCTTATTAAACTCCCTTCCACAGAAAAGTTTTATCCCTATTGTGGCTTCACCAGTATGGTATTTGTAAATTGAAATCATATCCCCTCTCAAGCGTCTCTTCTCCAGAGAGAATAAGTTCAGTGCTCGCAACCTTTCTTCATAACTAATATCCTCCAGTCCCTTTATTAGCTTTGTTGCCCTTCTCTGTATCTCTCTCCATTTCCAGTACATCCTTCCTGAGGACTGGTGCCCAGAACTGGACGGCATACTCCAGGTGAGGCCGGACCAGAGTCTTGTAGAGTGTGAGAATTATCGCTTTATCTCTTGAGTTAATCCCCTTTTTAATACATGCCAATATTCTGTTTGCTTTGTTAGTAGCAGCTTGGCATTGCATTGCATGCCATTGCTGAGCCTATTATCTACTAGGACCCCCAGGTCCTTTTCCATCCTTGATTCCCCCAGAGGTTCTCCCCTAGTGAGTAGATTGCATTCATATTTTTGCCACCCAAATGCATTTTTTCCACATTAAACCTCATTTGCTATCCATGTAGTTGCCCACCCCATTAATTTGTTCAGATCTTCTTGCAAGGTTTCCACATCCTGGGCCTATATATCTACAGTAGGGCTTTGATCATTTTGATGTGTGATTTTGCATAGAAGATAACCTATGCGTGTGTGCATTTTTTCATCATACAGTAAGTTCAGTTTAATTTGCTCTGGTTTGTGATAGATTAACTTCAGTGCCCAACTGAATTATTTTACCCTCTTTATAGTACTGTCTGTACCACATTATGTTCTGGTCTTTAACTGGTTCCTGCTTGGAATTCCTTAATGTGGAACTTTAGTCAGAAAATTACTATATTTATCGGCGTATAACACGCACTTTTTTCCCCTTAAAATCAGGGAGAAATCGTGGGTGCGTTTTATTCACCGATCCCTGCTGTCTCTGAGGGAAGATGAGCGAGCGCTGTGGAATTACCGTACATAGACCTGCGATCTCCTGTGTACCCGGCGCTCCGTCACTCACAGTCAAGCCTCCTGGCCCCTCATTGGGCCACTGTTCTGTCTATCATATGAGCAGGGCCAGGAGGCGTGGCTGTGAGTGATGAAGCGCAGGGTACACAGGAGATCGTGGCTCTGTGTAATTCAGTGATGCTCGCTCCTCCTCTTCCTTCGGAGGCAGCAGGGATAGTCTAACACAGGCGAGGCTGCATTGTTGGTCAATTTATAGGCTGTAGATGGGTACTGAGCGGGGTGCATTGATGGGCAATTTAATGGCTGCAGATGGGCACTGAGCAGGGTGCATTGATGGGCAATTTAGAGGCTGCAGATGCGCACTGAGCAGGGTGCATTGATGAGCTGTGACCCTAATTTTGCTTCAAAGTTCTTTACTTAAAATGTACGTTTTTTTCATTAAACTTCCCTCCTAAAATTGGGGTGCATGTTATATGCCTGTGCTTGTTATACACCGATAAATACGGTAAGTCCTGCTAGATCACTTCAGGCTGGCCTCTTTTGCCGGTATAGTATAGCTATGTAAAGCATTAAAAATAAGTGTCTATACTGTTTAAAATCCAGTAATACACTGTCTCGCGCCTGCTCTGCACATGCTTAGTTGCTCTCTATTTTTCATCACTATGCCGAAAGAGGCTGATCTGCTGAAAATCTAAAGATTTACCTCTGCTCTTGGCTTCATCAAAATAGCAGCTTCCAGCAAGAAGAAGCCGAAGCCATGCAGGAGGCAATTTACAGCACACACTTATTTTGGTAGCATAATTATTTATGCGAAATGTATGTTCCTTGCTAAAGAACAATATTCTTTATCAAGTTATTATGAGTAAAGTTTTACTTTCCACTTTAAATCAGAACTATATTCACTTCCCATCCATCAAAGCAACACCTGTGAGCTCCCTTGCCGGCCACCAACATCTTTGACTGGTCTTCTTCAGGTACAACATCTCTGGCAATCTTGATTGGCTGCACTGGGATGACGTAACTGGTGTTCGTAAGAAAAATAAAAAAAAACTTCCTGTTTGCAAATTTTTTTTCTGATGTCAAATTCCATATCCATATATTATTTTCACTTAGTGGGAATGCACTTCCTTTAAACCTACTCCAATGTAGTGACCAAGCTTAGTTATGACCAAACTCCTCATGACAAGTGACCTCAAACACACGTATTGCAAGAGACGAGAGAGGTTATGTCTATCCATATCCGTTATTTTAAGTGCACTGGAGAGTGAACATTCTAGTACAAGCCACAAGGTATAAATGCTTTTACAGAAAAGAGGTAAGACCATGTCAATAAAAATTGTTTATGCAACACTTATTCATACCATGCATTGAGGTCCAAATGTAACAAATTTTGGTGACCAGTTCTGATAAATCCTAAGTCTGAACAAGGAAAGAATGCACATGAAGAGCCTATTTTGTAGTTTTTAAGTATAAAGGGTAATCTTGTAGCTTTAACAATAATAATGATAATTATTGTTATTATTAATATTCTTATTATACTAATACTAATAATAATTATTTTTATTATTATTAATATTAATACAATAATATTAATCATGATAATAAAATATGTGAAACCTACATTTCAGAAACTCCAGCATGAAACTTAGCATGACCACATATAAATTATGGCTGAAATCTTTGGCTGAAAATAACCTTCTCACCAACATATATGCTGTAGGGACATTTTTAGCTTATATTAAACAGAAAGACTGACATTATTCTAGGCTAAAATCTTCTCAGCAAGTTGAACACAGCTACAACACGGAGTGTTTCTTTATGCTTTCCAGCTGTGATGTGGCTGAAACATTTACGTCACTCTTGGGAGTTAATACATAGCATAATATAACAGAATATGTTTTCACTTGCATTTTCTCTTATTTACACAGTACATGGGATTATAACTGTGTGTTGTGGAATATTTTGATTGACTCTTTTTTTATAGCTATCAAGCTTGGTGTCACCCCTGCTACAGCAGGAACGTGATTTATGCAGAATAAGCCCCATCTTTGATAATCCACTGTTTTCACACATCATATTCCATAATAAGTGTACAAGGTGTGCTCTTTCATGGCACTATGCTGTGGTATGGTACATACCAATCTTATTTCCCAATGATAAAAGATAAAGCATTGCCACTTAACTGTGGCATTTTTTAAAGCCACTTTGCCCAAAAATAAAAAACAATAAATAAAAAGGTAGCCTGTAAAGGAACTTTAAGAATTCCTACCAGTCTTGGTGCCAGTAAAGAGCTATAGCTGTTGCTGGTATATTCTTCATTCAATACTTCTGGGTGTACCAGATGTTTGTGTCTTCCTAGTGAATGGTGTGGTTCCAATCACTAGTTTGTCCCGTTAGAGCTACACGGACACACTAGGACACCAATAATAGTAAGGACATGCACATGCTAAACCTAAATTGAGGCATAAAAGATCATAGTTATCTCATGAAATATAAAAGTACATGAGGGTGCTACTTATGTATTATATAATATAAATATATTGCATTTAATGGTCTCATGAAGCCTAAACACCATATGATTTCTTTCTCTTCCCTTTCTCTTCTCTATCACTTCCATCTCTGGTTCCATGCAGCTTGCATCCAGGCAAAAGCTTCATAACAAAGTAAATTGTCAGAATCTTAGCGTGAATTTAAGCTTTACGGAAGACGTATTAATTATTAATTTTTAATCTATGCAATTACAGCAAAACACTAGATGCTTAGGCTCACTTAAAGTGGTTCTAAAGGCTGCATGTTTTAACCCCCCCCTATTTTCCTCCTGGCCCTCTCTAAACACTTACTTGAGCCTGTCAGGGTTCCAGCGCTGTGCCCAGATGCAGTCTTCTCTCCCCTCTCTTCATCTTCTCACAGGGACATTGGCTCCTGCTGCAGTCAATCAAATGATGTGAGAAGGGACCAGGGGCGAGCCAAGCTGTGCTGTGTGTGGACACGGGCAGCGCGGATCAGGATGGAGCCCACAGGTGTGCTCGCATAGCAAGCCCCTTGCTATGGGGGCACACAAAGAAGGGGTGGAGCCTGGAGCGCCGACAGGGTACCCCAGAAGAGGAGGTTCGGGGCTGCTCTATGCAAAAACATTGCACAGAGCGGGTAATTATAACATATTTTTTATTTTAATTTAAAAAATCTAGACTTTACAATCACTTCAAGCCAGCTGAAGACCTTCAGTGTGTGTCTGTACCAAATCCAACAAAATAATTGGCTAGTTATAAATTGATGTGAAACTAAATTCAGGGTACACATACCTTGGAGTTAACACTTTAGGTTAAACATTTTTTTGTTAGCACTGGATTTAGCTGAATGGCTGAAAATAGTAGGCTGGACATCCAAATCTTATATCAATACCTTCATTAAAGAGGCTAATTATAAAGTATTACTCAGATTGTATATGGTGCCATTGAGACTAGTCTCTTATGTCCCAGGAGCTTCCACTCTGTGCTTTAGAGGTTGTGGTCAAGAGGACACATTTAAATATATCTAATGGGCTTACCCAAAAGTGCACAGATTTTGGATATGCGTCTAAAATTTTAAGTCTTCTTTGACGAATCTGAGGAAGTCTCCTCAGCATGCCTTATTGGGCAACCAGTGAGGGAAGCCACAAAACATGCGAGATGAATAACAGCGTATATCTTTGTAGCAGCTCAGGTACCCATAGCTAGGTCATGGAAATCCCCTACCAATTTGTTTGATTTACTCAGTTATCCTGGATCATGAATAACAAGAATCTTGCAATCTTGAATGATAAAATAAAAATATCTGAGTGGACTTGGGAGCCTTGGCTTACATACATTTTGGGAAGACCTAATGCTCTTATATGATGTCCTCTATTCACCAGCTGAGAGGATGGGATGGTTGTCTGTTTCCCTTGTATTCTTTTTTTCTTTTTTCCATTTTTCTTTACTCTTTTCTATTTTTATCTTTTTGAGTGAGCAATTTTTAGCTCCTACACCCCTACCCAAAGAGAAAAAGTGTTTGGCTTCCTGGGAGAGGCGCAGGCATAGGAAACCATTCCCCGGAGGGGGGGGGTTGGTTTACTGGACCAGTTCAGACTCTACACTATGCTACAACAGACAGAGTCAGAGTCTATATTATGGAATACCTGGATGGAATTACCTCCTATGGCCTGGTATGATCTTAGCTTATTTTGGAGAATGTGTGGGCAATAGAAGACCAATAAGTTCCAGCTATTATGGCTAGTTGGGTTTAATATATTATTTTGCATGTTCTTTAAAATGTTTTGCACTTTACAAGCATACTGGTTTCCAAATCACATGATCTGAAATATTTGATTGTTACCCACTCTTGTGTATTGCTTAACAGTATGCATGGGCTCTCTTGTTTAGTACCTTACCTTTTAAATCTAATTAAAAACATTGGAATTAAAAAATAGTTTTTGTTGTATAAATATACAATTACATGTGGAAACCACTCTGTCCTATCAAGTCGACATTGCAAAGTGTAGTCCCAAAATTATCTGAGTTACCAACAAAAACCTTTTTTTAACCTAAAACTTTAAAAAAACTTTTTTTTTAAAACTTTTCTGACTAGATGGAGAATGTACTGGGGAATTACTATTTTGCTCTGTGGATTGCCCTACCCATGTGAACCTTTCCTCAATTAGATCTACTGCAAATTCAAAACAGTGATTACTAACCTACAGTACCTTGAAAAAATATTCATACAAATTTTCTACATTTTGCCATGTTACAACCAAAAATATAAATGTATTTTATTTGGATTTTATGTAATAGACCAACACAAAGTGGCACATAATTGTGAAGTGGAAGGAAAATGATAAAAGGTTTCCCACATTTTTTATAAATAATTATGTCAAAAGTATAGTGTGTATTTCTTTTCAGTCCCCCTGAGTCAATACTTTGTAGAATCACCATTCACTGCAATTACAGCTGCAAGTCTTTTTGGGGATATCTCTACCAGCTTTGCACATCTAGAGAGTGATATTTTTGCCCATTATTCTTTGCAAAATAGCTCAAGCTCTGTCAGATTGGATGGAGACCGTCTGTGAACAGCAATTTTCAAGTCTTGCCACAGATTCTCAATAGGATTTAGGTCTGGATTTTGACTGGGCCATTCTGACACATGAATATGCTTTGATCTAAACCATTACATTGTAGTTCTGATTGTATGTTTAGGGTTGTTGTCCTGCTGGAAGGTGAACCTCCGCCCCAGTCTCAAGTCTTTTGCAGATTCAACAGGTTTTCTTCTAAGATTGCCCATTATTTGGCTCCATCTATCTTCCTATCAACTCTGGCCAGCTTCCCTGTCCCTGCTGAAGAAAAGCTTCCCCACAACAAGATGCTGCCACCACCATGTTTCACGGTGGGGATGGTGGGGATGGTGCGTTCAGGGTGATGTGCAGTGTTAGTTTTCCGCCACACATAGCGTTTTGCTTTTAAGCCAAAAAGTTAAATTTTGGTCTCATCTGACCAGAGCACCCTCTTCCACACGTTTGCTGTGTCCCCCAGATGGCAAACTGCAAATGGGAATGCTTATGGCTTTCTTTCAACAATGGCTTTCTTCTTATCACTCTTCCATAAAGGCCAGATTTGTGGAGTGCGTGACTAATAGTTGTGGACAGATTCTCCCACCTGAGCTGTGGATCTCTGCCGCTCCTCCAGAGTTTCCATGGGCCTCTTGGCTGCTTTTCTGAGTAATGCTCTCCTTGATCGGCCTGTCAGTTTAGGTGGACGGCCATGTCTTGGTAGGTTTGCAGTTGTGCCATACTCTTTCCATTTTCCATTGATGGATTGAGTAGTGCTCCATGAGATGTTCAAAGCTTGGGATATTTTTATAACCTAACCCTGCTTTAAACTTCTCCACAACTTTATCCCTGACCTGTCTGGTGTGTTCCTTGGTCTCTATGATGCTGTTTGTTCACTACGGTTCTCTAACAAACCTCTGAGGGCTTCACAGAACAGCTGTATTAATACCGAGATTAAAATACACACAGGTGGACTCTATTTACTAATTAGGTGACTTCTGAAGGCTATTGGTTCCACTAGCTTTTAGTTAGGGGTATCAGAATAAAGGGGGCTTAATACAAATGCACGCCACACTTTTCAGACATTTATTTGTAAAAAATGTTTAAAAAACATTTATCATTTTCCTTCCACTTCACAATTATGTGCCACTTTGTGTTGGTCTATCACATAAAATCCCAATAAAATACATTTATGTTTTTGGTTGTAACATGACAAAATGTGGAAAATTTCAAGGGATATGAATACTTTTTCAAGGCACTGTATCACTATAAGCAAGGGTTTGTATTTCACAAATAATCCTTAATCTAGCAAGCTAACCTACTGCATTCTTTTCTCAACTTTTATTGGGATCCATGTGTCTGGTTCAGTAATATCACGTTCTCAACATCAGGCTAAAATGTTTTAGACTTGGATCCCATGTTCAGTGATTTTCAGATTTTTTTTTTTGTTTAGAAAGAAGCTGGGACTACACTGAAGCCTCTACTAAATAGAATTTTTTTTGAAGACAATAAAGTACATCTGGACTTTGTTTCAAAAGGCAGAGTAGTATTCAGAAATGTTTTTTCTTTGTTCAAAACTTTTGATATGATCTTTTGAACTTAAAAAAAAAAAAAAAAAGATCCTGAAATCAATTTGACTTTTGTATGTACTGTCGCTTAATTAAAAAAAAGAAAAAAACAGATTTCTCATATATTTAAAAAAAAATAAAAAATGATATATATACAGTGGGGATGGAAAGTATTCAGACCCCCTTAAATTTTTCACTCTTTGTTATATTGCAGCCATTTGCTAAAATCATTTAAGTTAATTTTTTTCCTCATTAATGTACACACAGCACCCGATATTGACAGAAAAACAGAGAATTGTTGACATTTTTGCAGATTTATTAAAAAAGAAAAACTGAAATATCACATGGTCCTAAGTATTCAGACCCTTTGCTCATTATTTAGTAAAAGCACCCTTTTGATCTAATACAGCCATGAGTCTTTTTGGGAAACATGCAACAAGTTTTTCACATATAGATTTGGGGATCCTCTGCCATTCCTCCTTGCAGATCCTCTCCAGTTCTGTCAGGTTGGATGGTAAACGTTGGTGGACAGCCATTTTTAGGTCTCTCCAGAGATGCTCAATTGGGTTTAAGTCAGGGCTCCGGCTGGGCCATTCAAGAACAGTCACGGAGTTGTTGTGAAGCCACTCCTTCATTATTTTAGCTGTGTGCTTAGGATCATTGTCTTCTTGGAAGGTAAACCTTCGGCCCAGTCTGAGGTCCTGAGCACTCTGGAGAAGGTTTTCATCCAGGACATCCCTATACTTGGCCGCATTCATCTTTCCCTCGATTTCAACCAGTCGTCCTGTCCCTGCAGCTGAAAAACACCCCCACAGCATCATGCTGCCACCACCATGCTTCACTGTTGGGACTGTATTGGACAGGTGATGAGCAGTGCCTGGTTTTCTCCACACATACAGCTTAGAATTAAGGCCAAAAAGTTCTATCTTGGTCTCATCAGACCAGGGAATCGTATTTCTCACCATCTTGGAGTCCTTCAGGTGTTTTTTAGCAAACTCCATGCGGGCTTTCATGTGTCTTGCACTGAGGAGAGGCTTCCGTCGGGCCACTCTGCCATAAAGCCCCGACTGTTGGAGGGCTGCAGTGATGGTTGACTTTCTACAACTTTCTCCCATCTCCCGACTGCATCTCTGGAGCTCAGCCACAGTGATCTTTGGGTTCTCTCTCACCACAGCTCTTCTCCCCCGATAGCTCAGTTTGGCCGGACGGCCAGCTCTAGGAAGGGTTCTGGTCATCCCAAACGTCTTCCTTTTAAGGATTATGGAGGCCACTGTGCTCTTAGGAACCTTAAGTGCAGCAGAATTTTTTTTGTAACCTTGGCCAGATCTGTGCCTTGCCACAATTCTGTCTCTGAGCTCTTCAGGCAGTTCCTTTGACCTCATGATTCTCATTTGCTCTGACATGCACTGTGAGCTGTAAGGTTTTATATAGACAGGTGTGTGGCTTTCTTAATCAAGTCCAATCAGTATAATCAAACACAGCTGGACTCAAATGAAGGTGTAGAACCATCTCAAGGATGATCAGAAGAAATGGACACACCTGAGTTAAATATATGAGTGTCACAGCAAAGGGTCTGAATACTTAAGATCATGTGATATTTCAGTTTTTCTTTTTTAATAAATCTGCAAAAATGTCAACAATTCTGTGTTTTTCTGTCAATATGGGGTGCTGTGTGTACATTCATGAGGAAAAAAACGAACTTAAATGATTTTAGCAAATGGCTGCAATATAACGAAGAGTGAAAAATGTAAGGGGGTCTGAATACTTTCCGTCCCCACTGTATATATATATATATATATATATATATATATATATATAAATATATATATATAATATGTATATATACCGTATTTATCGGCGTATAACACGCACTTTTTCCCCCTTAAATTCAGAGGAAAATCGCGGGTGCGTGTTATACGCCGATCCCCTGCGATCCTAACCTGTCAGATCTAAAAAATCGCCAACCGCGATTTGAAAATGGCGCCGCCGGCGCCGAAATACACAGTGCCGGTCCTCGGCTCTTCTCGGCCACTTTCGGCTTCACTCGAGCACCGCCCGAACCTAGCCGAGTGTACTCGGCTAGGTTCGGATAGCTCCGCTCACCGTCACGCCCATCCCGAGTGGAGCCGAAAGTGAACGAGAGCCGCCGAGAAGAGCCGAGGACCGGCTCTGTGTATTTCGGCGCCGGCGGCGCCATTTTCAAATCGCGGTCGGCGATTTTGAAGCTCAGCGAGCTGCAAGGCTGCACTGGGGCAAGGCTGGACTGGGGTAAGGCTGGACTGGGGCAAGGCTACACTGGGGCAAGGCTGCAATGGACACTGGGGAAGGCTGCACTGACAAGGCTGCACTGACAAGGCTGCACTGGCAAGGCTGCACTGGGGCAAGGCTGCACTGAGAAGGCTGCAATGATGGGCATTTAAATGTAAGTTTTTTTCCCTTCAACTTCCCTCCTAAAAGTTTTTTTTTCCTTAAAATTCCCTCCTAAATTGGGATGCGTGTTATACGCCGATAAATACGGCATATATATAAAATATATATATAACCAATGGTGTGAAAATAAGCATATATGTATATATATATATATATATATATATATATATATATATATATGCTTATTTTCACACCATTGGTTGTGATGTCCCTTTTGCTCACTTTTCCCCCTTTCTCTCCCTTCAGAATCCTTCTACTGCCCCATAGTGGTAGCATCACGCACTTTGAAAATCACTGGTTTAGACTTGGGGACCGCACTTTGGAAAGACGATTTGACGTGGCAATGTGGCTTCACGGGTATTTGCAATATGCACAACAAAAACCTCCATTTTTAATCTAAAATATTACAGTAAACAATTTAAATCCCAGCTTCAGTCTACTGTCAAACTTACTCAATCAGTGGGGTCATCCACTGTGCTGCAAGTGTTAAATGCTTATTTGGCTAGAGAGGAAAGGAATAAGTACAAATACCTAAAGCAGAACTTCACCCAAAAGGGGAATTTACGCTTTTCTGCATCCTTTTTCCCTCCTCTACAACTTTTGGCACGTATATTTTTTGGGAGGGGAGAGGGTATCTGGTTTTGACAGGTAGTTGCTCCTACTTACGATCATATCGCCTAGGAAACCTGAGAAGAAGTTTGCCCCCTCTCTCCATGCCCGCAGCCTCTTGGGACACGTCACAGGTCCCAGAAAGCTGCAGGACCATTAAGAAAGGGCAATGCGACTCACCCATGCACAGTAGGCATCCAGATATGAAGCCACAAGGAGTCACAGCCACACTAAAGATGCCGCCACTGGCGACCCAACAACCGGTGAAGAGATGGTGCTGGATCCCTGGACAGGTAAGTGTCCTTTTGTTAAAAGTCAGCAGCTACAGTATTTGTAGATTTAAACGTAGTTAGTATTTGACCAGACTTCCACTTTAAGCAGAGATCTGCAATTAACACTGTAAAGTAACATGGTCAACTGTGTCTCCATGACTGCTGGTTTGCAACAGAGACACTACCTAATATGCAGAGTCCTTTTCCAAATGTTAAAATTGTGTTAGCTTTCATCAAAGCAAGATATGTAAGCCATGTAGAAAAGAGCTTACATTAATATCAGAAAAGTTAAAAGTGAGCACGAGAGAAACAGATTGAAAATAAATCTGGATTAATTAATATCAAATCTTCTGAACTGAAACAATTCCATTCTGACAGCAATACACATTCTACACATTGACTTATTTACTTTACGCTGGTTTAAAAAGAGACTCTATTTTCAAAAGTCAAACTTGTTTGAAATACACACTGTTCCAGTATAAACAACCTAAAACAACCATTGAAGAACCACATTAAGTACCTTCTTTAATCTTGGACATTCGTGCTATTTGATGTTCTTTCTACCTATATAATAAAACAAAAGTAGAATAGTATTTCTCAACGTATGTCACTTAGAATCAGCAGGTCATCAATAGTGACTGTAATTTATTGATTAGCAAACATAACCTTTTAGTCGAAGTCTTTTTTCATCGAAGTGAACTGTTTTCCAAACATGCTGCTCTACTTCAAAAGAACTCTGTGATAGGGTTTGTTAGCTATATATTTTTTATTTCAGCAAATTTAACGCTTTACTGTACAGCTAAAATTAAAGTGTATGAGCAAAATAGAAGTTCTGTGTCTTTAAAAACTCTGAAAATACAGACAAATATCCACTAATCCTGACAGAAAACCAGTGAGTTCATGAGTGCCAGCGTACTTTGTGCTTCACTGAAATCCCAAACAGTGTTATGTGTCCTGGCTATTTTACTTCTCTGGACTACGCAGATGGAGATAGAGGTAGGTATTCTGTAGTTTTAACATACTTCCTACCCTAGGTTGACAACATATACATAATATGAGTGAATGGTGTCTTTCTAGGATAGGATATTTGCTACTGGCAAGATCACCAGGTGGAAAGAAAGTATATAAAGCCTGAGACAACTAATGTGTCACCACAGATAAATACTGGTAAGTTGCATAATATTATTATAATATTAAATGCTAGTTTTGATTAGCCAGCAGGGTTGTAAAAAAATTAATCAATCCACACAAGCGAGGTAGATGGAGGAATTCTCCGTCTACTCTTCTGTCAATGGGGACTGTAGATACAAATCCAATGAAAATGAATAACAGTCCAATTCGAGAGTAATTGGTAATTAGATCAACTTCTCTTGAATAGGATTAGCCATAGATGGATTGAAATCCAGCCGGTCCCTGCTGAACTGGCCAAATTTCAGTCTATATATGGCCAAATTTAGGTTTAGATACACTGTAAAGAACAATAGGAGCTTTCCTTAGGATCCCTCTTCCTTCCCTTGAAACAACAGTTGGATACCTGTAATGTTTCTTACACTACTTGATAGACTGGACTCTGAGCAGTAAGAGTTAGAAACTCTTTTATTGTGGACATGAATTGTGGATAGATCAGTTTACAGAGCAGGGGTTATGCTAAGTGTCCTATCAGCAGTGTCAGTGCCTGCTATTGACCCCAAGTATCAGGGGAATCTAGGACGCTGTTACAGAGAGAGGGACAGGGCTGAGGGCTGAGCAGTGGTGTATTTAGGTTTTGTGCTGCCCTATGCCTGACTAAACGCATGCACCCCCCTAATTTAAATACGACCCACCCCATCCTGTCGAGGCCACACCCCTTCCTGTTTAAGACCCACCATATCATCTGTAAACCAAGCCCCTTCCTCTTTAGGCTTATTTGGCACCTTTCAGGGGGGAACGGGTACCTGTTTCTGACAGGTACCCTTCCCCACTTCCGGGAGCCTGCGCTGTCCCCTCTGAAGTTTGCCCCCCCTCCTCCTTCCTCCACTGGGCCACTCAGAAAGTGCAACGCGCTTCGCACATGTGCAGTAGGGAACCGGTCGGTTTCCCTTACCATGAATGATAGTGGTAAAACCCGAGAGCCAATCCGAAAATCGGCTGAGGTGTCGACATCGCTGGACCCTGGGACAGGTAAGTGTCCTAATATTAAAAGTCAGCAGCTACAGTATTTGTAGCTGCTGAGTTTTATTGCTATCATGGGGGGGGGGGGGGGGTCTCACTGTGCCCATCAATTGCAGCCTCACTGTGCCCCATCAAATGCAGCCACTGTGCCATCAAATGCAGCCACTGTGCCATCAAATGCAGCCACTGTGCCCCATCAAATGCAGCCACTGTGCCCATCAAACGCAGCCACTGTGCCCATCAAACGCAGCCACTGTGCCCATCAAACGCAGCCACTGTACCCATCAAATGCTGCCACTGTGCTATCAAACGCAGCCACTGTGCCCATCAAATGCTAACACTGTGCCCATCAAATGCTAACACTGTGCCCATCAAACGTAGCCACTGTGCCCATCAAATGCTAACACTGTGCCCATCAAATGCTGCCAGTGCCCATAACACTGATATAATTTATTTAATCATTATACCTGCTGTCCTGGGGGTTTCCCTCGTGCTCCTCTCTCTCCTCTATCTGACGTCACAGCCAGATCCCGCCCCAGGGCCGAGGAGAAGATTCACTGCAGGGGAGGGTAGGCGGAGCTTAAGGCTCCACCTGTCACCTGCTGATTATAGAGGAGCGAGTGACACACGCCGCCCCCCCGCATGAGAAACACCCCCCCACCTGTCTTGCCGATTCCCGGATGCCGCCTCCCGCACACATGCAGCCCACGGCGGCCGGCTTTCTGTAGCGGCGCCGCGGTGTATGGGCGTGCTTGGCAGAGAGTGGGGGGGCGTGAGGTACACGCCCCCACCCTCTGCCAAGCACGCCCATACACCGCGGCGCCGCTACAGAAAGCCGGCTGCCTTGGGCTGCATGTGTGCGGGAGGCGACAGCGGGAGCCGGGAATCGGCAAGACGGGTGGGGGGCTTCCTCTCATGCGGGGGGGCGGCCCTTTTCGCCGCCCCCCTCAAAGTGTCGCCCTAGGCCTAGGCCTTGTTGGCCTAGGCCAAAACACAGCCCTGGGGCTGAGGTTATTCCAGGCTGGACTCTGGAGAGAAAAAAAGGGGGGGTAGACTTTGGAAAGAGAAAAAAAATGGGAGAGGGGCTGAACTTTAAAGACACAGAAAAAAGAAAAAGGTGGAGAAGGGCTGGAGAGACTAAAAAAAGGAGGGCCGGACTTTGGAGAGACAAAAAAAAAACACGGGAGTCTAAAATTTAGAGAGACAAAAAAAAAATCAAAAAATGGAGAGGGAGCTGGACTTTGGAGAGACAAAAAAAACGGGGGGAGGCTGGACTTATTAGAGCTAAGGCCGATCCTAGTGGAGCCATGCTGGAGCCCAATCCTCCTTCTGCACCCGCTACCTGGGACATATCCTGCCCACTGCCGCCAAGTATAGAATACACAATCAGTCCCAGTGCAATGAAAGAACTTGTATTGAAATAATGCAGAGACAGTTCACAAAAAATCAGGTGGGAAGGCAGCCCAACCGGGAACATTCACAGTTCCAACTAAACTGACAGCGTCTATAGAGAGGGTAAGAATGTGGCCTGATCGTCTTGTGCCCAAACAGGCAGATGTCCAGAGAAGATGCGAGCCAGAAGCTTTCCTTCCTTGTCAGGAACCTTTTCCTGCTGCTAGTTCTGTCCCTACCAGGTGGGGAACCTGTCCCTACTCTACCAACTTGCAATTGCGTGCCAAACCTGGGAGCCAGGGCCTTAAATAGACTCTGCCTGACCCAAGATGGCTGCCAGAGTCTCATAAGTGGGCAGCGTCCAATTGGATGCTTCTCCAGTGACCCAGGAAACCATAGAGGAACTATGTTCCTCTTGACATCCTCTCCAATTGCAATCCCGCTATGGAAGAGTGCTACCTGCAGTGCAGAAAGTAGACTGCAACTGCCTGCACACCAGTTGGCAGTATACCCACTGACTTTCTCTACTGCATCCCTACATCAGACAGGTTTGATCTAGCCCTGATCCAGTCCCTTGCTCATCATCAGATTTCTGAATTGGGAGAATCTCTACAGATCAGACAGATAAATATTCAGGCAAAAAAAAAGATGAATCTGCATTTCTCCTAATTTAATTGTCCCTAGTTACCTGTAATTGGTAGTGTTTCCATTTCCTATACTGTATATTGAGCATTTCTTGTTATTTTGTTGATATGATGATTAACCACTTCAGCCCCGGAACC
The DNA here is from genome assembly GCF_042186555.1 of Aquarana catesbeiana. Taxonomy (NCBI): domain Eukaryota; kingdom Metazoa; phylum Chordata; class Amphibia; order Anura; family Ranidae; genus Aquarana; species Aquarana catesbeiana. Next base: position 206,934,870 of record NC_133324.1, read on the forward strand.
CCCTTCCTGACCAGAGCATTTTTTGTGATTCCGCACTGCTTCGCTTTAGCTGACAATCGCACGGTCATGCAACATTTTACCCAAACAAAATTGACCTTTTTTTTCTCACAAATAAAGCTTTCTTTTGGTGGTATTTGATCACCTCTGCGGTTTTTATTTTTTGTGCTATGAACGAAAAAAACCTGTCAATTTTTTTTTTTTACTAGTAATGGCGGCAATCTTCAATTTTTATTGGGACTGCGACATTATGGCGGACAGATCGGACACTTTTGACACTATTTTGGGACCATTGACATTTATACAGCGATCAGAGCTACAAATAGCCACTGATTACTGTATAAATGACACTGGCAGAGAAGAGGTTAAATACTAGGGGGCGATCAAGGGGCTAAGTGTGTTGCCTGGATGTGTTCTAACTGTAGGGGGGATGGGCTCACTACAACATGACAGAGATCACTGCTCCCGATGACAGGGAGCAATAACTCCCTGTCTTGTCACTAGGCAGAACAGGGAAATCCATTTTTTACATAGGCATCTCCCTGCTCTGCCTCTCCTCACCGCAATCGCGGGCCGCTGGCAAACATCGAGTTAGCGGGACCCGCGGGCGCGCGCACCGGCTAGGTGGCAAATTCAAAGGGACGAACGCCCTTTTGCCTGTCCGTGCCATTCTGCCGACGTAAATTGGCCTGCGGGGGTCGGCAAGCGGTTAAGGAAGAATTGCAGGCAACTATACAGTATAAAGCACAATTTAAAAATACCTTTAGCAAATATTTAATGAATACAGTTATGTACGGTTTTTACCTCAAAGAGTTCCTTTTGATTGACCATTTCTGGTACACATTTTTGAAACTGCATTAGCAAGGTAAAATAAAAAACAATGTTAAAAAGAAACATCAAAATATATGAGAAAAGCTATTAAGGATTCCAGTCAACTATCCCTTTAAAGCAGGCCATAAACTAGTCAAAAACTGAATGTTCTGTCGATTGAAAAATGCGCATACGATTGTGCCATAATTTATTTATTATAGTCTCAAAACGAAATCCAGCATTTTGGATCAGGCAATTTGGATTGCTACACAAAAATCCTGTGTCACAGCTGGCACAGTAATGATGTGAAACACCAACGACCAAGAATTTTCATTTGGTTTACCACTTGTTTATGGCCTGCTTAAGAGTATACCTCATTCTTGATAACTATAAATAGAAACTTCTGAGAGTCAAATCTGTTACCATGAGCACTTGGAGGACAGTGCCTACATTTACAGGACAAGGGGACAGCCACAAAATTTAAAGTGATTCTAAAGGTTTGTGTAAAAACAAATAAAAAACATGTCATACCTGCTCTTTGCAATAGTTTTGCACAAAGCAGCCCCGATTTTCTTCTTTGTTCCCCTGCCGGCGCTCCTGTCTACCCCCTTTACAAGTGCTCCCAATAGCAAGCCGCTTGCTATGGAGGCACTTGTGCCTGTTTGCTCCCGAGCCTCGATCTATGCATCCATAAGACACATAAAGCCATGGCTCTGCCCTGCCCCTGCTCTCCCCTCATTGGTTTACTGGCTGTGATTGACAGCAGTGGAAGCCAATGAGGGGAGAGACCCAGGACATCTGAGGCTCCTGTGCACACCATTGGCTCAAGAGGTGACTCAGGTGAGTATAAGGGGGGCTGGGGGGAGATGCACACAGAAGGTTTTTTAACTTCATACATAATGCGTGAAGGTAAAAAACCTTCAGCCTTTACAACCACTTTAATATTTCCAATATGTCTTACTCTTACTCTTTTCTTTCGGTTGAATTCACACATTTCTGTGCATTTTTATGTATTCTACTCTAGTTTGTTGGGTTTTGTCAGCCAATGAAATGTTAAGTAAAGTTGAGGTTGCTATAGGAAAAGCTGGATATCATACACTAGAAATGCATCAAAATGCAAGTGGCATGCTTTTTAATGCACTGACCTTGCCATCAATAGGGCCTACAACACACATGTTAAAAAAAAAGATATGGACTTTTTCAGCTAACATACTGAAAATACACTGCACATGCATATGAACTAACACCTTTAAAATGCAATTGATGCATCGCTGTGTGTTGCAACATGTGCATTACATTGCAAAGGGGTGAACTGTGAACGGGGCCTTGTTCTTGTTGAGGATGACCACCATTTAAGTGCATTCAGCAACATAACCAACAGGCCAGAAAGTGCACACACTGCTTCAAGGAACCAAAAAAGCAAAAGGTTTTGCCTGGATCAACCAAATTTAATTAATCAATAATTGGCCGTTTTTGCAGGTGAGTATAAATCTATCATGCAGACATAAGTCTGAATGCAGTTCAAGTTGCCCTATTTGCATATAAGAAAAAACAGAGATAAGGTTCTCTAAAGAGGGTCAACAAAGAACACTTTTGAAAATACAAACCAGCTTTATTAGTTACCAAAAAGATAAAAACCAAATTGAAAATTCAAACAGTGAAAAAGGAGCAATGTGGACAGACGGCTACCACAAACCAATTAAAAATTGGACAACGTTGTCACAGGGGGTTATAAAAACAAATGGGAGCCGCGGCTATACACCCACTCATACACATCAATCAATACATCATCCATTCAAATTGGAGTATAATAGAGTATAATAGTGTAGGTAAAGTCCAGGTTAATTTTGGTATTAGTTTCAGGTGTAGAATTATCCTATAGGAGAATATCCAACATGCCACGGACAGTTCTTATACCAACAGTATATTAAGGATGTGGAGTAGGTGCACGATCTGGCCGTCAGGTCTGGATGTAATGTGATCCAGTGTGGATGGATCAAACTAATTACAAGTTGAGTCACAAATATAGTTGGTTGACAACCAGCTGTTAGTCAGACTGTATAGCAAACCGTTTCCAGATTACAGCATTAGGGGATGTATGTTAATCTACTAAAGCAGCATAATGATTATCCATAGAGACAGCAATAGAGGGATGCAAAAGAACCGACATACGTTTTGAAGCGCTGAATGGAGTAGGGAAGTCTCACCATTCGCACTGTCTCCGTCGTCAGATAATAGCAATCCTTCGTTCCGGGTCTCTGTGTGGATGATTGCCGCTTGTAAGCTCAGATGGAGTACAACCAGAGTGAAGAGCCTTCCGTAGCTGTAAAGCCGCTGTGAAGCGGTTGCCTCAATACAATGCGTGGCTGAGCGGGGAGGCTGCGATCAGCTGGTAGATTTTAGTGAGGAAGAAAGGCCAGATCGAATTGCGCGCGGCTCAGAAAGTGCACACACTGCTTCAAGGAGTCACAAGACTCTTTTGAGGTTCAAGCAACATGCACCATCTTGTATTTCTATTCTTTTCATTTAATTGTATTTCTGTGTGAGAACCAGATAGCATTCTTCATTCAATTCAACATTAGCATATTCTTGTTTTGACAAATAAGGTGGAGTCTCTGGGAAAAGGATATCATTGTTAGCACATGCTAAAGGTAGTTTGGGCTTGCTTTCTTATACCTTTGATAACATAGAAATAGAAATAGTGAAGTCACAAGCTTTTAACAGGGGTGCTTGGATGTTGCAGGTAATTATATAACATGGTGAAGAAAAACAACTGTGATTTCATACTGCGCTAAAAGACAGCAAGACAAACGGATGTCCAAAGAAACGGCAGCTCAGAGTTAGGCACAAACCGTCATCAAGGGTCTTGGCACATGACCCCTGATGACGTTGCTGACAAAACGCGTTGGGTCCCATGATACGTGACACCTCACTTCTGCCACTTGTTGGAACGCAGGTGGAACATTGTTGGCGTCCTTGCCATTTTACAAAACACGATTTTAACTTCTGCTTATGTAAGTGCAACCTGTATATTTTTTTACATTTTATAAATGGTACTGCACTATGAGTGTCAAGTCTGACCTCAGCCCTTCCTTCTCTGAGCTGGCCGCTCAGCTGTGGGCTAATTGCCAGTTCTTTTCTCTCCACAGTGACTCAGCTGTTGATGATCTGCTCGTCAGTCCTGCCTACTTAAAGCCCTCCTGCTCACTTCATCTCTGCCTTCGCCTTTGGTCACATCTCAGACTTTCTCCTGTATTCCTGTTGAAGACTTGCTCGGCTGATGTCCCTTCTGGCTCCTGATCCTGCTTGCTCTACTACTACGTTGATCTCTGGCTCTCTGATATTAGCATTGGCTGACTACCTGATCTGGTTACTGAACTCTGGCTATGTATTGACTCGCTTACTCTGTTTACCTTTTTATTATTATAAAACAATTGTGATTAACTGTACTTCAGTCTTGGTCTGATTCATGGTTTCTGACAATGAGGAGATTCTGTTCTTGTCTTTTTGATGCCATTTCCATTCGGTGATTGTGCCTAACTCTGAGCTGCTGTTTTTTGGACATCCGTTTGTCTTGCTGTTTTGACCACCTGTCATGGGTGTCAATTTTGTCTGGTGAGTAGCACATTTGCCTAGAAGTTGGTGAAAGGAGATGCACTGGAAACATTAGTCATATATGTTTTCTGCACCGTCAAGTTTGATGTATAGAAGAATTACCAGCACTTTATGTGGGTCTAACTAATTGGTGGTGGATCATTGGACTTTTCTGTTTATATTACATTCACTTGATAGTCATTATAAATATATGACTATATGTTTATTTTTTAATGTTTTAGCGCGGTATGAAATCATAGTTGTTTTTCTTCAATTATTGAGGCTTTGAGCCATACTATCTGCTGATTTCTTTATACACTGATTTTTATTAATATTTTGTTATTGCACTTTATATCATTTTGTTTACATTCCAGGGTGCGCAGGTAAAAGGGGTTTCTGAGATCCCCCTTTTCTTTTGTCAATTATATAACATGGTTGTGCCCAAAGAGACTTTAGCATTGAATAATATGGACACTGACAACCATAGGAAAAGTGTTACTTTATCTAGGCAATTGATGCTTGTCCAAACTCTTTAAATGTGACAATTACAGCCCTGCCTATAAGAAGTCATCTTTGAAAAAGTGCAATTCTCCCCAGCTGTAAGATGCAGTCCTAGATCCTGCATGGTATAATGTATATAGTACTATCATGGACTGATTTGTTTGGTTTTATTATTCATACAGACTACAAGAAGAATAAGATTTCTAATGGATGAAGAGCAGACCTCACACATTGATGGACAAAGGCTTTAAAAAAAGAAAATTTAAAAGGGTTTGTGTCTGGAGAAAGATAGGAGTGAAGAAACAAGAAGAGCAGAAGATAAGCAAAACAAGAGTTGTGTCATCAGTACTAAATAAAATATATGATAAGTGTTCAAAGTAGGTATGAAAAGACTGTTAACTCATCAAATGGTTTAGGTGATACAAGCCATGACATCGAAAGTGATCTGGAACATTGACCAGAGACACAAAATACCTCAATGATCTTATTAGTCTCACTTAGGGATGGGCTAGTAAAAGGGCACATACCAATACGGCTCTGTGGTCAGCTTTTTAACCAAATTACTAATGTCAGTTCAAAACCTAATGAGAGACTCTGAAGGAGTATAAACCTATAAACTGTTGAGTAAATGTAGAATGGTCTTTTGGTTGTCTTAAGTGAGTTGCATTATGTTACCTTAAATGGTTCTAAAAGCATAAGTTTTATTTAAGTATTTTTCACCTTAATGTATTGTCTGCATTAAGGTAAAACAAATTCAATATCAGCTCCCCTTAACCCCCCACCCCTTCCAAATACCTTCGATCCAGTGCCGTGCCTGTCTGCAGCAGGGCTGCTCTCTCTCCCTCTGCTCACAGGACATAGAGGCAGTAGCTAAAGCCTTAGGTTTATGCTGCTGTCAATCAAATCCTGTGAGGAGGGAGCAGGGGCGGGGTTGAGCCACGCTGTGTGTGTCTATGGATGTACACAGCCCAGCTTGGGAGCATGCCTGCACGAGTGCCCCCATAGCACACAGCTTGCTATAAAATCCATACCTAGAACATTCCAACTTTAAAATCTATTTATACTCAAGAACACAATGTAACACAATTATTTTAATGCTATTTTTATTGTTGTGGTGTGGTTTACATACACTTTAAAGCAGTGGCGGTCCATTCATAAGGGGTGCATGGGCGCCGTCCCCCTAATCTTCATGCAGGGCATGAGATGCATGGATTTCAATGTTTTTTGTTTTTTTTTGAAGCACATGATTAGAGCCTGAGGCTCTAATTGGCTTCAAAAAAAGGGTGGACTCGGGGGCCCAGAGCACTGTGCCCTGAGTCCACCCAGCTGTGTGACAATAGTGGATTAATATTCGCTATTGTCTTCCTGATTCTCCTCCCGGTCAATCAGGAAGCGTGTCCTAAGACCCGATTGGTTGAGAGGAGAAGCGTTCATATTGGCCATCGAGGAGGAAGCTGACAAGGAGGAGGAGATGCAGGGTGAAGCTGCCTAGGAGACGCAGAAAAGAGCTGAAGCTGCCCTGTGACCTAGATGGGGTAAGTGCGGGGGTGGTGGGCAGACGAGCGAGCAATGGGGGCGGGTTGAGGGTTTTAACTGATCGACCGACTGAACGGGGGCAGGGTTTGGCGGGTGGTTTGTTTGCTGCCCCCCAAAAATGGAGAACCAGCCGCCACTGCTTTAAAGATGAAATGCAGACAAGCAGCTAAGTACACAGAAATGTATTACATAAGATATAGCTGTTTTATCTGTCAAATGAAATGATTAGTATGCCCACTCATTCTTGAGATGTACACAGCCCTGCCAGACAGTCCAGCCTCCCTTGTGACCTGAATTATCTCTACTACAATGAACACAAATACGTCACCACCCAGGCCTTAGCCTGTGACTGGGCAGTGAAGGAGCAGCAGCAGACTGATGAAGCCATATTTCTGCTTTCTCCTTTTGCCAGCCCACATAAATGTAGCACGTATAATTAGCCCTGATCACTGCACTTTCCAAGTCTGAATGCTGCTGTCAGAAGGCTCACATGTGCCTTAAATTAAATTAAAATTATACTAGTTCAATTTAAATTACATGTTTTTTTTAATACATATTTGCTTGGAGCTAAGCTTTTCCTTTCACTAACTAGACACAGGCTGAACATTAGTAATAAATAGGTTTCTAGTCTCAACTTGTTCAGTTAAAGTAGAAGGAAAGGCTTACCTTTAATTCACCTCCATACAATCAGAAATCACAACATTATTACATCTGTATAGTTAGAATTTTAAAAATATGCTTTTTTTCTATCTTATTTTGTGTAACAAGTCCACCTGTCATGTAACCGCAAAGCCCCAGGCTTTTGTTAGTCATTGCTGCTGTTGGGCATGTCCATCATCTCTCTAGGATCATCATTAGCGTTAAGTAACGTACCCACATAGTGCCGATGGCTGGGTGGGATGGGGGCAGTGCTGTTTGGGATGGGGATAGGGATACTGGGAGCTATGCTGAAATTATTACACAGACACCGACAACAGTTTAAGGAAGTACCTGTGAGCTGCCACATTCGGCTACAGAGGCACACCGTTGTCAGTAACGATCAGGAGATTGCTGATTGTCGAGCTTAGACTGCTGTTTCTAATCTAGACAATCAGCAATTAAGAAAATGCATAATATAAACGTTCAAGATGCTAGATATACCAATCAAAGGTAGATTTTGATCCCTGACTGGAATTCCACTTTAAGCTTCATAAATGAAGGCTAGAAGCTGTTTAGTTGCCATGCACAACTAATCAAGATTTTCTCTGCCTCAGTCTTAGTACATTTTACCGCACTAAAATTTAAAACTGTGTCTAAAATGTATTTTTATACTTAATTACTGTCTTCCTCTTGGCACACCAGGTGAAACTACTTATCAGAAAAAAAAGAAAATATTTTTAAAGTTAAAGGGCTTGTAAAGGCAGAAGGTTTGCATTCTATGCATTAAGATAAAAAGCCCTGTGTGCAGCAGCTCCCCTCAGACCCCCTAACACTTACCTGAGGTCCCTCTTAGTCCAGCGATGTCCACAAGTGTCTCAGTCATCCGAGATTCTCCTTCCTGATTGACTGAGACACAGCAACAGCGCCATTGGTTTCCACTGCCGTCAATCAAAGTCAGCTAGCCAATCAGGGGAGAGAGGGGGCAGGGCCGGGTTGGGGCTCCATGTCTGAATGGACACAGGGAGCTGTGACTCGGTTTGGGTGCCCCCATAGCAAACTGCTTGCTGTGGGGGCACTGAACAGGAGGGAGGAGCCAGTAGAGCCAAAGAGGGACCCGAAAGAGGAGGATCTGGGCTGGTCTGTGCAATTCCACTACAACAGAGCAGGTAAGTATAACATGTTTGTTATTTTTATGGCAAAAAAACTAGCCTTTACAATCACTTTAAGTAGTAGCCATTACAGCTTGTTTAAATTATTTTTTTTACTCTACTGGGGTTCTTTATAAAAGAATATATGCAATATAGAAGTCAGGTCATTGTTAACTTCCCCTCTGATAATGTATGTTTAACTTACTGACTTGCTGATCCAGTGAATTCAGGAACTTTCTGAGTAATTGACCCATAACTGATATACAGATTAAGTTCACTCTGATATTACTGTTCTGCATGCTTCTTGCAGATCAGGAAATCAAAATATTGTACTTGAAGATAGCCAATTTGCATTTTTAGAAGAAGGTCTGCCCTAGTGATCTTGTATTTTTCTCAGGGTCTACAGGGTTCCTTTAAAGAATTTATAATGTATGTTCATTGAAAGGAAAACATTATCCATTTGTACTTCTGCCTGCCAGTGTAAAAACCCTGCATTTAGATACATATATCTAGAATAAACCTAATAATGGGGCTTTAAATTCCATCACATACAATGGTGAGTCTTTACCTCCCTCTCCAGAAACAGTGCTATTATCCATCCTCCCCAGTTCAATAGGTTTCCAGAAAACACAACTTTTAAGACATTTCCTTACTGCCGCAAGACAACTTATGCCCTCTTAGAGGAAAATCTCCACGGTTCCTCCGTTTACATCATTACATAATGCACTATATTAAGCAGATGGAAGAGTTTTTACCAGTTGACTCAGGCTCCTGTGACAAGTTTAAGGCTTTGAAGAAATCTTTGAAAACAAATAAAAGCATATTCCCCCCTTCTCAAGTGAGACACCTGATATAAATAATAATGTATAATCAAATCAAATATTTCACCACCTTCCCAAAAAACCCTCAACTCCCTACACCATGAGACCTTATATCAGGACATATACCCCCACCCACTTGGGTCTACAAACCCACCACTTCTCTCAAAAATCCTTATTCTCGTTTTCTTCTAAACACTTTTCCCTTTATTATGACCACTGTTTCTTGTTAGATCCAGAATTTCTGCAAATACACTAGCTCATAATTCTAGGGATGTACGAATATGGCGCTAGTCACATTTGGTATCAAAACACTGGAAGAACACTGGAAGAAACATTCCTTATTTGAAAATTTGAAAATAAACACATATTCAAAAACATTTATCATTTATGTATTATCACCATAAAAATACAGACCCTACATTGGGGGTCAAGAAGTTTCCTGGCAGAGAAAAAAATGCTTCTGCAGGTGACCCAAATTATTTGTATACTCTGACCATAATTCTTCTCATAAATATGGCCAGCACATATAAAATATTTGAGGGTCCCAAAGAAGAGGTTTCTTTTCTTTGCCATAAGACACGTCAAATTATTTTACAGACAAAATGGGACTAGCAAATGATATCTAGGGTCATAAACATTGGTGGCTGTCGCTGTTTGGGAATAATACATGGTCAAATGGCTTTAAATGATTTGTGGATATTTATTGCTGAATTAAATAAATTGTACATGTTTTAGGCAAAAATATCTTTTTTTATGGACAGGCGTATGTGGTTGATGTGCTATTTTTGTATGCTAGAATTTAAAGTCCCATTGTTGTTAGATTTATCCTAGTTATACATGTGGTGTTGGGGATGCCAGCATGCATAGATAATATATCAGAGAAAGTTTCTACCTGATATATACTCCTTGACTTCCATTAAGATACAAATTATGATTGCAGTCATCACTTCCACTTGTGTTATGCGGATACATTACACACTCCTAATCTAGCAGCCATAGTGTAATATATGGAAATGTGTCCTGTAAAGTAAATTGTTTGAAAGCTGGGCAAGGTATCTGTAAACAGGCACCTGCCAAGTGGAAACTGTACTCTGAAAGGACAATTTATCTTTGTGAAAAAGTTAAATATGTTATATATACCTATTAAATGGTTTCTCCCAAAATATATACAGTATATATAGAAATAATGTGAGGATTTATTTACAGAAACTCGGTGATATTAATCACACCACATGCATTAACAAGAAGGAATGTAATAACAAAACGCTTATATACATTAGGTTGCTACTAGGAAACACATAACTAAATGGAGAAGAATAAAAAAAAATGTTCTTGTATTGGGCACCCAGGGTAAGGGATGGTGTACTTGTACATCACAGAGTATACTAGCCCCACTTCAGGCTCCGTTTGACACAAGTGAAAATGCTACTTCTAAGGTGAATTTGGCCTTATAGACAAGGAACCTACCATATACAGTAAATGGCTGCTGAAGAATGAGGGTTGATGCAAGTAGGGTAGACAAGCCTGTAAGACTTCACAACAGTTAGGCTTTATGCACACGGATAGTAATAGGCATTTTTATGCCTAGAATAAATTTCCCAGTAGCTGACATATTTCCTAAACACAAAACTTCTTGGTTCGGAAATATGTTGAGTGCACATGCACAGACAAACTCAGATGCAAAGAAGCAAAGAGTTTGGTCACGTACAGCAATTCATTGTTATGACAGGCTGTACATGTCAATTGCAGCTCCCCAAGTGTGGGAAAGCGCAGGGAAACTCACGCTAGTCATATAAAAATGCCAATTACGTTCTGTGTGCAAGAACCCTTAAAGTGTATGTAATGGCAAAACTTTGTTTCTTATTGTTTTGGATTCATCCTCTGTTCGTCCTGATCAACATCATCACTAAGACAGAAAGTGGTGGGAAATGTAAAATTGCCACCAGAATAGGAGGTAAGGGGAAATCTTCCAATGGGAACACCTGGTCTCACTTTGGAAATAATCTCTCACTTCTTTTGTGTCTCCCAAGCAAGAAAAGAATTAGTCAAAATAAGACACAATTTTTTTTTTAAATCTTCATTTTTTTTAATAATTTACTTTGGATGTACTTTAAGTACTATTTATGATTGTAACAACATGCCCCTTTAGTCATTTTCTTCAGCTACAAGCGTGGGCTCCTTTCACTCCATTCCCCTCAATCTTCTGGGTTCCCTCTATTCCTTGGGCTACCATTATCCTCTATATACCTGAACACACCCAGGGACAAAAACTTCAGTCCATCCGATCCTCTGGTGCTTAAAGGGACCACATTTGATGAGACAACAGTGGCTGGGCACGTGAGCAGTCACCAGGTGCTGGGCCTTCCAACACTGTATTCAGTGTGTGGGTAGTGCAGCTTCCTTGTAAGCCCCTAGACATGGTGGACACTGCCTTTACTGACTCTGGAATACTTTGCAGTGCGGTGACATTACTTTCAGTCACCTGAACCTCCATACAAGACAATACCTAATCTGTGCTACACCATTTGTTTTGTATGTGAACTTTACGCAATTATACGGCATTATGTTACCTAGTGCTCAAGTGTAGAAAACTATTTCTATAGCCAGCCATAAAAAGTCTGAATCTCGGCTGGTTCAGCCGGAGGGATTCCCCTGTCAGCGCTGTATGTGCTGATAAGTGATAGGTTTAAACATTTTTACTGTGTGTTTTTATTGCAAAGCTGTGCGTTACATTGCTCAAAGCTCTTCATGGACCTTAGTGGTAATGGTAGTCATTTAATGCCTTCCCACACAGACCTCCTACAGGATAAGGTAAAGCTTTCCAAGGCTTTTCCTATATCTCCTCTTGTTGATCTAAGCCAATTGCAGGGATTTTACCAAATTGTGTTGCAGAGTCCTACCTTTTTCCTTCTCTGAAGAAATAGCTGTTTCTTTCACCTGACTATTTACAGGCCGATTCTAAATGGGAGCATCTAATTGATTATAATCTACTGGTGCATTCTCAGTGTTCTGATGAGAAAAGATGTGGTGCTGTCATCCCTTTAGAAATATTTAAACTCTGGGGAATATCTCACAAAAAAAAACAAATTTCCTATTGCAGGGGATGCCTAAAATGTGACTTGTACAGTTGTGTACAGAATGCCTCCAGGTTGCAATATTGCTTTGATTTTTACAGAAAATTACAGTATGGCTTGTCTATGACATTTTACAGTATATGTTATATTGTTTTTATTTTTATCTTTACTCTATTTTTGTTCCATGAAAGTGTAGTTATCTTTTCAAGTGATTGTAAAGGAAAAATGTTTTTTCTTTACCTTAATATACATTAAGGTAATGTAGCACCCCCTTAACATTTACCTGAGTCTCATCTCAATCCAGTGCTGTGCAAATCTGCAGCAGCTCTTCTCCCCGCTCTCACAGGCTTGGCTGAGAGTTATGGGAGCCAATGGTTCCTGCTGCTGTCAGTCAAAACCTGTGCACCGAGAGCGAGGGGCGGGGCTGAGCCAGGCTGCGTGTCTGAAAAGATGCAAACAGCCCAGCTCAGGATCGAGCATGCATGAGTTCCCCCATAGGATTTCTATGAGGTCACTCAGAAGAGAGTAGGAGCCACGAGTGCCAGTGGGGGACTGGAGAAGAGGAGGTTTGAGGCTGTTCTATACAAAACCATTGCACAGAGCAGGTATGTATAACATGTTTATCATTTTAAGAAAATATAAAAGAAAGCTTTGCAATCACTTTAAATATACACTTTGGGATTCATTGAAGTGTACAGAATACATTCTGTTGTAAAAAGGTGTTGGGTGCTCACAATGTTTGTCCTGGACTGATATCTCATCATGGACCAGATGACACTCCTCGTCTGAATGAGCTCCTTTGTGTTTAGGACTCCACAGTGCTTTGTAAGGACTTTCATTTGGGATGGAGTAGCTCTCTGCAATGGACACAAGTGTCTATACTCATGGATTCTCAGGTCAAGTGACAAACCCACTTAGAGCATGCAGCAGCTGAACTGCATACCACAATTCCATGAGTATTGACATTTGCTTCCACCATAGAGAAAAACTCTGTACATGATGTCACATTCACATTTTCTGTTGGGGAACAATAAATGCAAAAGAGTACGCACATTGTAAAAAACACACATGCATAGATTACATATGAAAAGGACAAATAGCTGCACACCCATACAGTGCAATATCAACTTTATTGATATCAAAAATAGATAAAAACATCCAGGCACAGGCAGGCAAGGGATCTTAAGGTTGACGCGTTTCACAAGAAGTTTCTTGCTTTGTCAAAACCAATGCATAGATTACATAGTATAGACGATGTGCAAAGTCTCCAGTATTTTTTTCACTCACCAACATTTTATTTGAATTGTGTGCTTTGTACATATAACAGCACAGATCGCGTATGGGTCAGATAGCAACCAATCTCAGGCAGGAGGATGGCTTAAGAGATTGCTCAGCTGGAAAATCTTTTCAGACAAATATTTGATTGTTTCATTTTTCATATGAAAAGGAAATAGTCCTCAAATTGCACACACACCACAATTAACGATGCATGACTTGGAACTTGGATGGATGGTGGATGAAAGGGGCACTCAATGCTTAACAATTGCTGTGAGTGTTGACTGATCTCATAGTCGCCAACAAGCCCTGCCTATTTTTGGCCGACAATACACAGCTTAGAAAAATAAAATTTCGCATGAACATATTAGAACACAGCAGAGTGATTTTAATGACTTGCACTGATAAGGGAATAAGGTTTAGGACTCCGTCTGCTTGTCTCTTCACACAGTGCATTGAGTACATACACAACAGCTTTTGCTTATGGCTTGGAAGACAAGGAACATTGTTTTTAAATCTTTAGTTAAATTGGCAACACATACAACAAAGAATGCATGATATCAGACTACAAATCTAACGGGAGTACGCATTATCTGCTAGAAAAATAATGTTAAATCTTGGACTATCAATCTTCTTTTATTAGACTATGGGAACAATACAATAAACTGTTCAGAAATAAGAAGAAACAGGGCAAGATGGTTTAAGTCATTTTTTTCACTTAAATATAAAAGCCCGTGTGACCTCTACAATACAAGCATTATGTGTATACAAAATATCTTCCCTGGACAACCTGATCAAAGCACCGCAATGTTAGATTGTAATCTTAAAGTACACCTGTATGGTACTAAATATATATAGATTATCACAGTGAAGCATAATAAGTGCCACATAGTGCCTGATCATACCACTTTTGTAGAAAACATCCCTCTGTCAGTGCCTCAGAACACAGTATAGAAAGACTATAAAAAAGTCATCATTTGCCCTAGCTTAGAGATCCCTTTTGTGACAGCACACAGGCTGATTATGGATTGTTTAGGCACTGAAAAAAAAATGTACTTGATTTATTTGACCTAAATAACTTCAAAGTAAGAGGACAAACGTTTTAAGTAAATAAGGCTGTTATATGAAGTATTGAGTTTTCAAAAAAAATCTTTCATTTTGGCTACCAAAAAAAATTCTGTTTTGGTGCCTAAGCAAAAAAAAAACCCTAACACATGCAGAGGTATATAATATCTTATTCCATAGACCTTTTGTAATCATTCTACATCTTTAGTCCCAGCATACCAGAAACCTCCCTTTACATATTGTATTTGGTAAAATAGAACCTCACATTGATAAAAAAAAAATTACAGTTGAACTTTTCCAAAACCGGACTGTTTCACTCCCTTACAATCAGGCCATTTTTCAGTTTTCAGTGCTGTCACACTTTGAATGACAGTTATTCAGTCATGCAACACTGTACCCAAATTAACTTTATATCACTTTTTTAGACAGATAGAGCTTTCTTTTGGTGGCTTTTAACTGCTCGACCAGCGCATGATGATGTACGTCGGCACAATGGCACGGCTGCGCAAATGGGTGTACCTGTATGTCTCCTTTAAGACGCGGCATTGTGGGTGCCGCCGTGTACTCCGTGAGCCTCGATGGGGGGCCCACGATTGTGACATGGAGTGGCAGAACGGTAAACAAGGCATTTCCCTGTTCTGCCTAGGAACATGTCATGGATCTACTGCTCCCTATCATCGGGAGCAGTGATCTCTGTCATGTTGTAGTGAGCCCATCCCCCCACAGGTAGAATCACTCCCTAGGACACACTTAACCCCTTGATCGCCCCCTAGTGTTTAACCCATTCCCTGCCAGTGTCATTTACACAGTAATCAGTGCATTTTTATAGCACTGATCGCTTTATAAATGACAATGGTCCCAAAATAGTCTCAAAAGTGTCCGATGTGTCTGCCATAATGTCGCAGCCATGATAAAAATCGCAGATCGCCACCATTACTAATAAAAAAAAATTAATAATAAAAATTCCATAAATCTATCCCCTATTTTGTAGACTCTATAACTTTTGCGCAAACCAATCAATATACGCTTATTGCGATTTTTTTTACCAAAAATATGTAGAATACATATCAGCCTAAACTGAGAAAGAAATGTGTTTTTTTATATATTTTTGGGGGGTATTTATTATAGAAAAAAGTAAAAAATATTGCTTTTTTCAAAATTGTCGCTTTTTTTTGTTTATAGCGCAAAAAAAAAAACTGCAGAGGTGATCAAATACCACCAAAAGAAAGCTCTATTTGTGGGAAAAAAAGGACATCAATTTTGTTTTGGTGCAACGTTGCACGACTGCGCAATTGTCAATAAAAGTAACACAATGCTGTATTGCAAAAAGTGCTCTGGTCAGGGAGTAAATTCTTCCGGGGGGAGCTGAAGTGGTTAATCACCACTGGGTTTTCTATTTTTTGTTATATAAAGAAAAAAAGACTGAACATTTTGAAAAAAACATATTTTCTCTCAATTTCTGTTATAAAACTTTGTAAATAATTAATCTTTCTTTACACATTTAGGCCAAAATGTATTCTGCTATGTTTCCTTGGTGAACAAAAAAAACAAAAACAAATCAGTGTACATGAATTAGGCTGTGTGAAAGTTATAGTGTCTACAAACTATGGTGTATTTATATATATATATATATATATATATATATACAGTTGTGCTCATAAGTTTAAATACCCTGGCAGAATTTATGATTTCTTGGCCATTTTTCAGAGAATATGAATGATAACACAAAAACATTTCTTTCACTCATGGTTAGTGTTTGGCTGAAGCCATTTATTATCAATCAACTTTGTTTACTCTTTTTAAATCATAATCACAACAGAAACTACCCAAATGACCCTGATCAAAAGTTTACATACCCCAGTTCTTAATACCGTGTATTGCCCCCTTTAACATCAATGACCGCTTGAAGTCTTTTGTGGTATTTGTGGATGAGGCTCTTTATCTTCTCAAATGGTAAAGCTGCCCATTCCTCTTGGCAAAAAGCCTCCAGTTCCTGTAAATTCTTGGACTGACTTGCATGAATGGCACGTTTTGAGATCTCCCCAGAGTGGCTCAATGATATTGAGGTCAGGAGACTGAGATGGTCACTCCAGAACCTTCACATTATTCTGCTGTAGCCAATGACAGGTTGACTTGGCCTTGTGTTTTGGATAATTGTCATGTTGGAATGTCCAAGTACGTCCCATGCGCAGCTTCCTGGGTGATGAATACAAATGTTCCTCCATTATTTTTTGATAACATACTGCATTCATCTTGCCAACAATTTTGACCAAATTTCCTGTGCCTTTGTAGCTCCCACATCCCCAAAACATCAGAGATCCACCTCCGTACCTTTCATCATAGGCCTTGTTGACTCCTCTCCAAATGTAGCGTTTATGGTTGTGGCCAAAAAGCTCAATTTTGGTCTCATCACTCCAAATGACTTTGTACCATAAGGTTTGAGGCTTGTTTCTGTGCTGTTTGGCATATTGTAAGCGGGATACTTTGTGGCCTTTGCGTAGTAATGGCTTTCTTCTGGTGATTTGACCATGCAGCCCATCTTTCTTCAAGTGCCTCCTTATTGTGCATCTTGAAACAGCCACACCACATGTTTTCAGAGAATCCTGTATTTCACCTTAAGTTATTTGTGGGTTTTTCTTTGCATTCCAAACACAATAATTACAAGCAAACAGATCACAGGTGAGGATGGTTACCTTTAATAGCCATTCAAACCCTTTTGTATCAACTTGTGTGCATGTTAACAGGCCAAAATCACCAGGGTATGTAAACTTTTGATCAGAGTCATTTGGGTAGTTTCTGTTGCCATTATGATTTAAAAGAGTAAACACAGTTGATTGATAACAAATAGCTTCAGTCAAACACTAACAATGAGTGAAAGAAATGTTTTTGTGTTATCATTCATATTCTCTGACAAATGGGCAAGAAATCATAAATTCTGTCAGGGTATGTAAACTTATGAGCACAACTGTGTATATATATATATATATATATATATATATATATATATATATATATATATATATAAACACTTGAAATTTGATCAATCCTGTACTGACTGCTTATCTAATTTCTAGAGGCCCTAAAATGCCAGGACAGTACAAATACTGTACCCTCAACATGACCCATTTTTGGAAAGTAGACAGTCCAAGGTATTTAATAGTGGACATGGTGAGTTTTTTTGAAGTTGTAATTTTTGTCACAATTTTTAGGAAAATTAGGAAATTTTATATTTTTTTGCATAAAATTGTCCTTTTAATAAGTTATCTCTCACACACTGCATAGGTATACTTACAATTATTTCCCAATGCTCGTTCTGATATTCCTCCCGAGTACTACATGTATGAGACTTTTTCACAGCCTAAACACATGGAGGGGCCCAAAATCCAAGAAGCACCTTTGTGCTTTCAAGGAGAATAAATTACAGATCTAATTTCCTGACTTCCTATCATATTTCTTGAGTCCCTGGAGTGCCAGAACAGGAGAAACACCCACAAAATGACCACAATCTGGAAAGCGAACATCCCAAGGTATTTTCCGGAAGGCATAATGAGCCTATTGAAAACATAATTTTTTGCCACAAGTTTTTGGAAAATACAGGAAAGAAATGAAAATGCATTTTTTTTTTTACACAAAGTTGTCAATTAATAGGATATTTCTTAACACACATTCCAACGTTGGCATTACACCCCAAAACACATTCTGCTACTCCTCCCAAGTATGACAATACCACATATGTGAGACTTTTTCACAGCCTAGCCACATAGAGGGGCCCAAAGTCCAAGGAACACCTTTATGTGTTGTAGGAGCATAAATTATTAATTTAATTTCCTGACAACCTATCACATTTTTGGAGGTCCTGGAGCACCAGGACAGCAGAAACAGACTCAAAATGATCACATTTTAAGGTATTTTCTAAGAGGCACGGTGAGTCTTTTGAAGACTTCATTTTTTGCCAGAAGTTTTTGGAAAATGTGGAATGAAAATGAAAATTATTTATTTTTTTTTTTTACACAAAGTTTTCAAGTAAAAAGATATTACTAACAAAAAGCACAGACATAGTTGGAATTAAACACTAAAACACATTCTGTTACTCCTGCCAGATAGTGCTAAAAGCAAATAGAATTCTGGGGTGTATCACTAGAGCAGGGGTATGCAATTAGCGGACCTCCAGCTGTTGCAGAACTACAAGTCCCATGAGGCATAGCAAGACTGACAGCCACAAGCATACACCCAGAGGCAGATGCATGATGGGACTTTTTTTTGCATATCCCTGCACTAGAGGGATCAACAGTAGGAGGAGGGAGCTGCTGACTTCCCTATATAGATCTTTAGTTAGACCTCATTTAGAATACTGTATCCTGTTCTAGAGACCTCACTTACAAAAAGATATTGTTACGATACAATGAATGGTGAAAGGAACTTAATATGCAAAGTCTTCAAGAAACAAGAAAGAGGGGGGGGGGGGTGATTAAAGCTTTTAAGTACATAAAGGGTCTTAATAAGGTTCAGGAGGGCAATATTTTCAATATGAAGCCAACATCAAGAACAGGTACAGTACATGACCTCAAATGAGCAGGAGGAAAGTTCAAAACGAATCTAGAAAATATAATTTTACTAAAAAAGTAGTTAATACTTGAAATAGATGTCCATCAGAAGTAGTGTCTCAGTCAACAGTAAGTGGAATCAAACATGCTTGGGACAAGCATAGATCTATACAAAAGATTTGACAAAAAAGTAAAAAAAAAAAAAAAAAAAATTGATGGATAGGTATTTTTTCTGCTGCCACTCTTCTATGTTTCTATGTATTTGGTGAGTGGGGAGAAGGAGGGGAAGGCTCTGTATTGGAGGGGGGGGGGGTAAGAATGGTGGGAGAGAGCATTGTACTGGGGGAGTTTTGGGGTAGGGGGAGGTCATTTATTTGGTCTGTGTGTTACTTGCTCCTGAGCACTTTGTTATACTCACTTCTGAGCCCTGTGCAAAATATACACTCCTGAGCCTTTTGTATTCCTAAGCCCTGAAAAATATGGAATACACATTCCTGAATCCTGTACTCTGTGTATTTTGCACTCTGATCCCTGCACTGTATACACTTTGTTGTACCCTTCATACTACTGACCACTGCAGTCTGCACATTTTATGAGTTATATTTATCATTTCCTGAGCATTTTACTCTATATTTTACATTACGTACTTCTGAGTAAAGTGCTTGTCTCAGAAATTTTCTAGTTGCTAGGTAGTCACTGATTATTGACTTTTATATGTGTGCTGTGTATACAGTGAGTACACTCAAGGAAACCATGCTTCTTTAAGACTCCTATTGTACAATTGGCAACACCCTACCAATAGGTTGTACCCATACATATATTTAATTTCTCCAGACATAAACATGGACTGTTCTATGTGCCCACATTTACATATCTGTTACACTTGTGTTCATTTAGTGCATAGAATGTACTACTATTTTATAAGCGTTTTGCTACAATATGATTACTTGCATGGTACCATTACACTGCTAAAAGAAAGAAAAGACAATACTTGAACCACTTTTAAAAATACCTTGTAAAACAATGCGTTTAATAAATACACTAGAAAAGGCAAAAAAGAATAGTTGATTAATGGGCAGGTATAGCAGTTGTGGCAACTTTATTTCGGATTCTGCATTTTAGGTCACGCTTGGCTTTGCTGTACTGTTTGGCTTTGTAGCCTGTTTTTACAAAATGTTATGGTGTCATTTAAAATGACACCTTTTCAGTGTGGGTTTAAGGGTGCATGGTTTTTGTTTACCTACAATAATCCATCTGAATATTCTGAAAGTATGTTAAGTACCTCTGCGGCCCCACACTCTCTTACTGATTCTCTCTTCAGAAATAAGACCTGAAAAGGTGTTATTCATGGAGATGTGCCAGCTAAAATGAGGTAAAAGACTCAGCCTTCTATTGGTTAACATTTTGGCCCACTCTTTTCTTTGTGCTTAACTTTATTTGTATATGGGGCTGTGGGAAAGATTTGTATACCACAGTTGTGAGATATATATACATATTGTAAAGCCCAAAGGATAACATGGAACTAGATATAAGTAAAGACTACAGGGAGTTTCCAAATTCCCCAAACCTATTTTTGCAACCCACTTGTCTTATACAGTCAAAACGTATTTTAGGGAATATATTTATTAAAAATGTGATTGACTAGTCCTAGAATTCAATAAAATGAATTTGTTAAGTGTTAATGACATTTTAAGTAGCTGCAAATATTCTGCAAATTCCAAAAAACTCAACACAGGATGAGTTTTCCTCTTGTTTTCACCAATTGTGACTGGCCAATTTTCCTATTCCTTAGCAAAATTCATATTTTTGGACTTAGCTAGCAAAAAACAATTAACAATATGTTAGGGAAATCTTGCAGAGAATATTTTCAAATACTGTATTAAATCAATGTGCAATGATATGCTGTAGGTCAAATGTGAATGTCTCAACAAATCTAACTATTGTTTAAAACGGCAATTTTACAAAACTGTAAAGCCGGCCATAGACGGTTTGAATCTTGGCCGGTTCAGCAGGAATTGCCCCAGATTTAAACCATGTATGGGCAGGCTGAATGTAACCAAGTTGATCAATCAGATTTAACATTTGATTATAGCTAGCGGCTGTTATAGACTCCAGCAATAATCACTGTGTTCTCCCAGCGGGGAGAACCCAATGGCTCCACGGGAGGGATTCCCCCATCAACCCATGGTTGCAGGAAAGAAAATCGCTTCATCTATGGCCAGATTTCGTTAGCAGTAGACTAGACACTAATATAGTTATCAAAATTTCAGTTGGTGCTAGTACAGAGTAAGATCGTGGGAGATGTTAAAGGCAGAATAGCATCTTGCCAAACCCCCCATTTAAAGACTCTTGCGAAACGCACACATATAGAAAAGCAAAGGTAAAGTCTCCAAAGGCGTGAAAAATTAAGAAAAAAAATTGGAGGACAGCCCTTTCAGTTACCAATTCCTAATACTGTATAATTCACCTCAAATGGTTGATTCGCTTCCTGGTTTTTGTAGTCATTAAAATAAAAAATAGTTCTCTTTTGAATGTTACGTCTGACATGCTGATGTTTTAAACATTCTAGGGGATTAAGCAAGCAGCTTTGAGATACAGATGATGGTTAGTTTTATATGCTACACCAAGAGTGTGGGGGTCCCAATCATACAATAAGTGCTTATCCCTTATAACAAAGTGATTACTCAGATTTCATCTTTTTTTAGGCAGATAAGCTTCATACTCTATGCAGCATTTACTGCTGTGGAAATAATAATCTAGTAAAATGTACCAGTGGAGTGAGGAAGGATTACAACTTCTGTCTGTTTTTTATTGCTGTCTGTATCCCAAAGACAACTACACCCCCACCACCTATTTTTTCCTGGCACCACAGTGAATCTCTTTAATGTAGTCACAAACAGTAATAAAGCTAAAAGAAATGTTAAAGCCCAAAGGTGAGTTCAGCAGGGACGGGACAAGTTTCAATCAGTGTGTGTCCATCCCTGTTCGACAGAAGTCAATCCTTAAGGCCCATACACACGATAGGACTTTGTACAAACTTTCCCGTGGATTTTTGTACAAAGGGCATTGGCATTAAACTAATTAAACATACACACGGCAGGACTTTTTCATCCAACTTTCACCAAATCACATGGTTTTTGAGCTCTTTACTGCCACCCTTCGGTCAACTTCTGTATTGGCGAGATTTGACACCTGCGAGCCCCATTGTGGGAGCCAGCACCGAGCTGGCTTGCTCATCAGGAAAGGAAAAATGTGTTTTTTCCTTTCGCGATGAGCGATAAGCTTTGCCGACAGGTGTTTGGTATGAATCTTGAGGGGGAACTCCACGCCAAATTTTAAATAAAAAACCGGCATGGGTTCCCCTCCAGGAGCATACCAGGCCCTTAGGTCTGGTATGGATTTTAAGGGGAACCCCCTACTCCGAAAAAATGGCGTGGGGGTCCCCCCCAAAATCCATATCGAACCCTTATCCGAGCATGCAGCCCGGCCGTCAGGAAGGGGGGTGGGGACGAGTGAGTGCCCCCCCTCCCGAACCGTACCAGGCCACATGCCCTCAACATGAGGGGGTGGGCGCTTTGGGGCAGGGGGGCACCATGCGGCCCCCCCACCCCACAGCACCTTGTCCCCATGTTGATGAGGACAAGGGCCTCTTCCCGACAACCCTGGCCGTTGGTTGTTGGGGTCTGCGGGCGGAGGGCTTATCGGAATCCAGGAGTCCCTTTAATAAGGGGGCGCCCAGATCCCGGCCCCCCACCCTATGTGAATTAGTATGGGGTACATCGTACCCCTACCCATTCACCTGGGGGAAAAAGTGTCAATAAAAAAACACACTACACAGGTTTTTAAAGTAATTTATTAGGCAGCTCCGGGGGTCTTCTTTCGACTTCGGGGGTTTTCTTTCGACTTCTCCTCTCTCTCCAGCCTCTTCTCCCGGTGTCCGGTTCTTCTCCCACTCTCTTCTCCCGCTCTCTTCTCCCGGTGTCCGGTTCTTCTCCCGCTCTCTTCTCCTGGTTTCCGGTTCTTCTCCCGCTCTCCGGTTCTTCTGCCGGGCTCCTCCGCTATCTTCTGCTCTTTTGCCGCTCTTTTGCTAGCGGTGGCCCGCTCTTTTTCCGCCGTCTTGTTCCCTCTTCTTTCGATGTTGACACAACACTCTCTCCCACTGTAATGCTGTGTGCGAGGTGCGCGACGACTTATATAGGCATCACCCAGTGACCACGCCCCGTTATGACATCACAGTCCTGGGGCATGATGGGACTGTGATGTCATAAGGGGGCGGGGTCACTGGGTGACATCCCCCGGTGACCACGCCCCATGCCTATATAAGTCGTTGCGCACCTCACACACAGCATTACAGCGGGAGAGAGCGTCGTGTCAACATCGAAAGAAGAGAAGAGGGAACAAGACGAGGGAGAAGACCGGGCCAATGCTAGCAAAAGAGCGGCAAAAGAGCAGAAGATAGCGGAGGAGCCTGGCAGAAGCCCAGAGAGCAGGAGAAGAACCGGACACCGGGAGAACAGGCCGGAGAGCGGGAGAAGAACCGGACACCGGGAGAAGAGGCCGGATAGTGTGAGAAGAACTGGACACTGGGAGAAGAGAGCGGGAGAAGAACCGGACACCGAGAGAAGAGGCCGGAGAGAGCAGAGAAGTCGGAAGAAGACCCCCGAAGTCAGAAGAAGACCCCCGGAGCTGCCTAATATATTACTTTAAAAAACTGTGTAGTGTGTTTTTTTATCGACACTTTTTCCCCCAGATGAATGGGTAGGGGTACGATGTACCCCATACTCATTTACATAGGTTGGGGGGCCGGGATCTGGGGGCCCCCTTATTAAAGGGGGCTCCCGGATTCCGATAAGCCCTCCGCCCGCAGACCCCGACAACCAACGGCCAGGGTTGTCGGGAAGAGGCCCTTGTCCTCATCAACATGGGGACAAGGTGCTTTGGGGTGGGGGGGCCGCATGGTGCCCCCCTGCCCCAAAGCACCCACCCCCTATGTTGAGGGTATGCGGACTGGTACGGCTCAGGAGGGGGGGGCGCTCGCTCATCCCCACCCCCTTTCCTGACCGGCCAGGCTGCATGCTCGGATAAGGGTCTGGTATGGATTTTGGGGAGACCCCCACGCCGTTTTTTTCGGCGTAGGGGGTTCCCCTTAAAATCCATACAAGACCTAAGGGCCTGGTATGCTCCCAGAGAGGAATTCCCTCTCGCGCTCGCTGCAATAGGAAAATGTGTTTTTCCTATTGCAGCCAGCACGAGATGTACAGAACCCTGTCGCCGAGAACCAGCGCGATGGGATCGCGCTGGAAACATTCTCGTGGGCAGGTACTGTAGTTTGTACAAAAGTCTGATGGCTTTGTGTACACACGATCGGACTTTGCTCTATCGGACTTTTGTTGCTGGAAAGCTTGTCTGTTCCCACAGCCAACAAAAGTCCGATGAAAACCAAAAAAATGTGTCCGATGGAGCGTAAACACGGTCGAATGTTGCCCCAAAACAGCTAATTTGCATGTTTGCTGTCAAAAAGTCTGATCGTGTGTACGGGCCTTATGATTGGTGTCTGTCGAACGCAGGTGAGGGTAGGTGTGTGTGTGTGTGTGATATTAATTAATTATTTTTTGTGTGGATAGAGGAATATGTTCCTTTTTTCTGAAAAAATGGAAATGTGAACACCCTAAACCCCTCCCCCACTAACCGTCTGTACTTAACTCCATGAGCCATGAGTGATGAGCTGCCAGTGCCCATGCAGCTAGTGGTCCAGGAATTTGAATGCCATGCATTTCTCCCCCTTCTTTCTGCAGAGCTTCTGCGACAGATCACAGACGTTCTGATTAGTCAGTGCCAACACAGAAAATCGCTCTGATCTGTCCCAGAAGCCCTTCAGAAAGAAGGGAGAGAAGAGCAAAGACTTAGAATTCACAGATTACTGCACTGGCTGCGGGAGAACTGACAGCTCATCACTCACAGAGGTAATCACAGCAGGAACCAGGAGGGTGAGTAAGGTGTAGGGTGTTATGTACCCTTTTAATTTTTTTTTCTAAAAATGTAAGTTTAGTGATAGAAAACATCAGCACAAGGGACAACACATACTATCAATGTGATGTGTCCCTTGTGCTGCAGGCTCCTGCTTTAGTTGAAATCTTCCTCCAATCCCCCCCACCCTGCTGCACCGGAAGATCATGGCACCCGGAGTTAGGAGGGGGGGGCATAGGAGGAGTAATAGAGCTGAGGGACTGCTTAAATGTACTTATCAAGAGCCCTTTCCTTCATTCAGAGAAGCTGCACTATAGCTTAGTTATTAATCAAAAAAAAATCTATGAATGAAAGGTCGGCCTCATTCATGGATCATTTTTCATTCATAGAAGCTATAGTACAGCTTCTATAAATGGAGGAGGTGGGTGGAAAGGGTGGGCATAGTTGACACTTTTGATGAGTGCACGACAGGTCCCTTGGCTCTATTAACTAGTTAAGTCTGCCCACCGCAGTTGTACTGCGGCAAGTTGGCACCTCTACGGGAATCGCCGTCATTGTACATCGGGCGCGTACGGGCGCACGTCCGTTCAGCAGGGTAGCTAACCAGCGGGTCCAGTGGACTCTATGTCCGCGGGCCACCCGCGATCGCTCCAGAAACAGGCAGAACAGGGATCTGTCACTGTAAACAAACAGATCCACGTTCTGTCAGGGGAGGAGAGACAGATCGTCTGTTCCTAGTGATTCGATACAACGATCTCTCTCCTCCTCCACTCAGCCCAGCCCCCATACAGTTAGAAACACCTCCCTATGGAACACTTAACCCCTTGATCGCTCCCTGGTGTTAACCCCTTCCCTGCCAGTGACATTTATACAGTAACCAGTGGCTAGTTTTAGCTCTGATCGCTGTATTAATGTCAATGGTCCCAAAAAAGTGTAGAGAGTGTCCGATCTGTCACTATAACTTTTGTGCAAACCTATTAATATACGCTTATTGCAATTTTTTTACCAAAAATATGTAGCAGAATACATATTGATCTAAAACTGAGGAAGAAATTTGTTTATTTACATTTTTTTCTTGGATGTTTACTATAGCAAAAAGTAAAAAATATTGTTTTTTTTTTTTCAAAATTGTCGCTCTTTTTTTGTTTATAGAGCAAAAAATAAAAGCCGCAGAGGTGCTCAAATACCACCAAAAGAAAGCTCTATTTGTGCAAAAAACAATGACATAAATGCTGTTTGGGCACAGGGTCGCACGACTGCGCATTTGTCAGTTAAAGCGACTCAGTGCCGTATCACAAAAAATGGCCTGGTCATTAAGGGGGCAAATTCTTCTGACCCTTAAGTGGTTAACAACACATACCGGTAATGGAGGAGGAAGATTTAAACTAAAGTAGCACAAGGGATACATCACATTGTTAGTAAATCATGTCCCATGCGCTGTTTTTTTTTTTACTTTAAAGTAGTATTAATCACAAAACCAAAAATGCAATATATTGCAGCTTACTGTTAGATGTGGTGGTTGCAATAGTTTTCTTTTGTAGGCTTTTTCCCTCTGTTTTCACCTGGTGATCTGGCCAGTAGCACAACTTCTGTATTACGGTGCCTAAACTCTGGATGAATGAGCACAGGGGGCACCTTTGGAAAGCAGCATTTTCAGTTTGGGAGGAGGGGAGTCTAATGCCGCGTACACATGACCGGACTTTACGGCATACTTTGCCCGGCGGACTTTTCAACGAACTTTCCGAATGAACGGACTTGCCTACACACAAGCAACAAAAGTCCGACGGATTCGTACGTGATGACGTACGACCGGACTAAAACAAGGAAGTTCATGGCCAATAGCTGCCCTAGCATTGTTTTTTGTCCGTCGAACTAGCATACAGACGAGCGGACTTTTTGACCGGACTCGAGTTCATCGGATAGATTTGAAACATGTTTCAAATCTAAGTACGTCAAACTTTTGATAAAACAAAGTCCGCTGGAGCCCACACACGATCGAATTGTCCGTCGAAATCCGGTACGCCGGACCAAGTATGCCGTAAAGTCCGATCGTGTGTACGTGGCATAAAATGTACAAAAAAATTCAAAAATTCAGAAAACAAAAAATAAGTTATTGTGATCCTGTTGCAATGCAAATAATAATGTGTACTATATGTAATATTTTGATCTGTTTCAATTCACACTGTGTAAAATAGTAGATATAAAAACATGGCTTGCTCATTTCAATTAACATTTCTGTTACAAAGTGGAATGTTTACAAACTGTCAGATAACTGGAATGACTGAAGGACCGCTGAGACTAATGACCAACTATTGAGTGGTTGCAGAGGTTTTAGATGAGACTCCCAGTTGTGAACTGTCCCAAGGCTATTGTCTATTAAACCAAGTTAAACATTATTTTCCAGTGCTAGAAAAACAGAACTCTCCAATATAAACAAACCGTAAAAACAGCATGTAAAATACCTAATCTCAATGAAGCTTGCACCACTAAAATCACTGTAACTTTATCTACCAACACAGAATAACTGTAAAAAAATAAAAATAATAAAAGGTGCGTATGGACATAATAAGAAACTGCACTAAACTGATTAGCACAAGGAAATCTGGGCTTTATTAAACCTTAACACTCGAAAGGATAGTCTTGGTAATGATCCAAGCAATGTTGAAAATCTATATCCCCTCTGGGTGCATGTGTGGGGAGGCCACACATTTAGATAGTAAAATTTCCGCGTTAAGATGACCAGTTTTCCTTATGACTGTCCGTCTTTAGCCAGTTGGAATCTATTCCTCTAAAATAAGCTGTGCTTGTATTGTTCCCCATTTACAGCTGTCAAAGGTTCCCACAGAAGAAGCTCTCATGAGTTAAAGCTGAACTCCAGGCAAACAGCTAAATACACAGATGAATTACATACAAACCTGCCAAAGGATTTGTTTTTCTGTCCATCCAGTGCTGAGATTTGCTCAGCCGCATTATACAGTACAGGCTTGTCTTGCAAGGGGCGAGACCTGCTTTTTCTGTGCTGCATTTAAAGAGGAACCCCCTTCCCCTATTCTATAAGTCTGTCTTTAATAAATAGGGAGAAATAAGCAATCATACTTAGCTACAGTATATCCTTGTGACTTTTTCTTAACACTTACTTATTTTTGTCCTGTCTCTGTGCTCCATGGGTTCCAGTTTCCATGCCACTATTTTAAAAGTGTCCATGATAATGCACATGCATGGGATAAAGTGCATGACATCATGTGCTTCATCTCACGCTTGATGCTATACAACACTACAGGCTTCTGTTGGGAAAAAAACATTTCAGAGATCTCAGAGACAACCTTTTTTGCCAAGCAAATTAATTTCGTACAGCATAGGAGCGAAATGAGGCACACAACGTTATACACTTAATACCATGCATACGTAGTATGATAATACTACGGGGTCTTATGAGATCCAACATGTGACAACCCCAACTGGGACAGAGGCTTTTGGAGGAGACTAGGGGCTAGTTTTCTACCCACTGATTATGGCCCATGAAGGAGATTGGGGATTTTGTCTGCTTCCGGTCGGAGCATAGATAAGAGCTCAGTTCAGCCTCTGATCCCATGGAGAGAGCAGATCATTCTCTAATGATGGACAACAAAGTGATGAACACTGAGAATGAGGCTTGGATTAATTCTCTGAATAAAGACAATAAAGTTTTACTTCTGGAGTGGATGGAAAGGTATAACAATTATCTTGTGCAGGTGAATGGTCAGAGGAAATATGGTGGCCCTCCTGCAGACTGGGTTTGAGAAGCTTCTCCACTTGGGACAGAAATATTTATGAACAATCTCCCCTCCAGAAATCTATGGAGATAACTTTATTCCACTTTTTGAGACTGCTGGAACATTGTATGAGTTTTTTCTTATGAAGACTTGTCTAGTGGACAGATTACATAAGTAGAAGCTGGTTAACCACTTCAGCCCCTGAAGAATTTACCCCCTTCCTGACCAGAGCACTTTTTGCGATTCGGCACTGCGTCGCTTTAAATGACAATTGCGTGGTCGTGCGACGTGGCTCCCAAACAATATTGACGTCCTTTTTTTCCCACAAATAGAGCTTTCTTTTGGTGGTATTTGATCACCTCTGCGGTTTTAATGCGATATAAACAAAAAAATAGCGACAATTTTGAAATTATTTTTTACTTTTTGCTATAATAAATATCCCCCAAAAATATATAAAAAACATTTTTTTCCTCAGTTTAGGCCGATACGTATTCTTCGACATATTTTTGGTAAAAGAAAATTGCAATAAGCGTTTATTGATTGGTTTGCGCAAAAGTTATAGCGTCTGCAAAATAGGGGATAGTTTTATGGCATTTTTATTAATATTTTTTTTTACTAGTAATGGCGGTGATCAGCGATTTTTATCGTGACTGCGACATTATTGCGGACACATCGGACAATTTTGACACATTTTTGGGACCATTGGCATTAATACAGCGATCAATGCTATAAAATTGCATTGATTACTGTAAAAATGTCACCGGCAGTGAAGGGGTTAACCACTATGGGGCGGGGAGGGGTTAAGTGTGTCCTGGGCAGTGATTGTAACTGTGGGGGGGATGGGCTAGCAGTGACATGACACTGATCGCTGCTCCCGATGACGGGGAGCAGACGATCGTGTCCTGTCACTAGGCAGAATGGGGAGATGCTGTTTACATCGGCATCTCCCCGTTCTTTAGCTCCGTGACACGATCGCGGGTATCCCAGCGGCGATCGAGTCTGGGAAAATTCAAAGCAACGTACAGGTGCGTCACTTTGCCCAGCTGTGCCATTCTGCTGACGTATATGTGCTGACAGCGGTCGGCAAGTGGTTAATGAGATTTGGACAGCCCTGGGTCTTCTTTCTGGGGAACTGGTGCCAAATTGTCTAGGTGGACACTGACCTGAGTCACCTAGGCTTGTCTAAGTGACTAGTTGTTAATTAGCTTACTGTTTAATTAGATCACTGTTTATGTTTATGTTAGCTGTTCTTTAGATGTACTGACATTGCTGTTTACAGTTTGCATTGTTTAGGATAATGTGATCAAGCTCTTTTTGTGTGGTATAAATTCTGTGTGAGTTTATAATAAAGTCAGTTCTAGTTTGCACCTAAGCTAGTGTCGTCTAGTTCTTGGGTGCACATCTCGGCTATAATACCTGGTTCCAGAGTGGAGGAAGCCGTATCTTGTAGGAGACACCCAGATGGGGTGCCAGGCAGTCCATCACACAGCAGTTTAGGTACAGAATTTCCCTAAAGGCAATGGTGATGACTATTTCATCACTGTCTTTGGGGAACAATGTTAAAGAAAAAGTGTTAAGCGATTTCACATCAGCAAGCTTCTTGTTGGCATGCAGGCACAGAAACACCACGGATTGGCTCCTTGTGCTGATTCTCCCTCTCTCAGTCTGAGCTCTGCTGCACATTGGCTGCCAGAAGCTGATATCAGGTCAAATTCAGATACTTACACTGCTTGAATATAAAAATGCATTTAATGATCCATTAAAGTGGTTAGAAAGGCTAAACTTGTTTCCTAAAAGAAAAGAAAAAGAAGTTTTATTTACCTGCTCTGTATTGCACAGAGCGGTCTCTTACCTCCTCTTCTTGGGCCCCCCCAACAACACTCTCCTCCTATTCTGTGAATGCCCCCATAGGAAGCCAACTGCTATGGGGGCACTTGCGCGGGCACGCTCCGGCGCTAAGCTATGTTCGCCCTAGACACACACAGCGTGGTTTGGCCCCGCCCCATGCTCCCTCTTCACTGGATTTGATTGACAGAAGAAGGAGCCAGTGGCTGATAGGGGTGGTGTCACAGGTGCTTACAATGATCAGCTTTTATTTATGTAAATCCTTTACCTCCAAAACTAAAAAAAACTGTTGCTGTAACTGATTATAAAGTGTTAACTGGAGTTTGGCTTCAATTTTTTAGTGTATTTAAATCTGCTAATACACCTAGCGCTCCCCTCCACCCAGATTGCAATGCTGCTGTCCCAAGGGGTCTCTGTTGCTCCTTCATCCAGAGTGCAGGCGACTGTAATACAGGAGGCGTATTAATGAACATATCACCAGTGAAAAACAGGTACTGGTAAGCAGAAATATAGTATGTTTCTGATTTTGGGTTTAATATCGCTTTAAGCTTTAATAAATTAATCTAATCTTACAAGCTATACAGTATATAAAAATACATATTTTGTACTACATATATCCTACAAACACATTAGAGCCCTAAACATATGTATTGTATAATCAGAGCATTTCATTCAGCATAGATTTGCAATGCCTCGTTCAGTACTTTTTCAGATTGATGCAAATAAAACTGTTAAATCTTTTAAGTAAATTTTGCCACTATGTATAGCTTCTAATTATAAATGTATACATGGTAGCTGTATTCGCTTAATAATCACTCAGGCTTCTTGCTTGGCAGTGCTACACAGTAGTTGTGCTTTACTGTTCCTTCTTACAATGCAAATCAGGCACAGAGCTGGTTCAGAGGAGGCAGGTAAATGTTTCGGGGTGGGCTAGAAAAGGTAGCTGAACATTTTTTTTACCTTAGTGAAGGGAATGCTTTAAAGCAAAACTTTACCCATAACTTGATAAAAAAGAATGTTCATTAGCAAGAACATGCCACATTAATGATTATCCTATGAAAATTAGTGTGCGGTGTAAATTGTCTCCAGCATTGTTCCTGTTTCTTCTTGCTGGAAGCTGCCATTTTGCTGAAGCCCAGGTCCCCTGAGCAGAAGTAAATCTTTAGGCAGTCAGCAGATCGGCCTCTACATTTTTGTCACAGCGCCGAATATTAGAGAGCAACTGAGCATGTGTAGAGCAGGGTGAAATTACTGGATATTAAACAGTATTGGCACTTCATTTTAAAGATTTACATAGCTATACCTGTACAAAAACCTGCATGAAGTGATATGGCAGGGCTTAATTTTCTGACTATAGTTCCACTTTAAGGTAAAAAACGTTTACACTATAGAACCACTATAACTACATTTCAGCAGTCGTTTCTCTGAGGCTTAAGCCCCTTACACACTATTAGATTTTCTGCAGATTTTTGTCTTCAGATTTACCAAAACCATGTAGTGCAAGGACCTGCCTGACTGCATACGAATTGAAACTCAAATGCCTTGTACACACGATCGGACTTTCCAACAACAAAACAGTGGAATTTTGTTTGAAGGGTGTTGGCTCAAACTCGTCTTGCTTACAAACGGTCACACAACTGTTGGCCAACAATTACGAACGTAGTGACGTACTAGACGTACTACGTGGTTTTTCAGCTCTTTAGCGCCACACTTTGGGCTTTAATTTCGTGTTAGTAGAAGTTTGGTGTGTGTTGATTCATGCTTTTCTGTTCGTTTCTGAAAGGCTGTTCGTCAATCAGACATGTTGCGGAATCGGAGGAGATAACGTGTTATTTATTATTGGCCTTGGAGTTATTGCTTTGACATTATTTTTTTGGTTGAATAATGATTTGATTTGGTATATTTTCTATATTTTTGGATGCATAGAATGCACTTTTTGGTTAAGTTCTATTGACAGATAGCATGTCTAATTTTATTTGTTTTCTTTTTTTAATGCACAATAAAAAAATTGTGGAGAATAATACTTGGCTATGTGTTTTACTTCAAATGACAGTTTGGGAGTAGGCAGTTACATTTTAAAAAATACAATGTAAAATTGACAAGGGACACCAACATAGTTGTATCTTTGCTCTTAAAAACTACGGGATAATGGTGTTGTGGTAACTTGCACAAATAAAAAAAAAAAACATAATAATATTATTCTTGATATCACTAGAAAAAAAAGCCTTTGAAAATCATCAGTATCACCAGCAAAACAGCTTCATTATTATCCCATTAAAGAAGAAGAGAATTGTGTGCTGCATTTGGAGATTTCATAATTTGCCACATCATGAATGTTAATTCTTCATTACAAACACTAGTTTACAAGACCGACATGAGAGCATGCTAGCCAACATTTGTTGGCAGAAAGTCTGACAACAAATGTCCAATGGAGCGTACACACGGTCGGACTTACAGCTAGGGATGAGCTTTCTGTTCGGGTCGAACATGAGTTCGACTCGAACATTGGCTGTTCGCCCGTTCATCGAAAACCGAACATTATGGGCTGTTCGCGCCAAATTCTAGTTTAGCTATATCTGACTGCAGGCTGTTCCTAGTGTACTTTTTCTAATATACTTCTGGCAGGCAGGTTATTCAGTTAGCTGCAGTGTATTTAATATATATATATATATATATATATATATATATATATATATACAGACAGTCTCGTGTATATATATATATATATATATATATATATATATATATATATATCCACTGCATACAGTTTAGCTATATCTGACTGCAGGCTGTTCCTGGTGTACTTTTTCTAATATACTTCTGGAAGGCAGGTTGTTCAGTTAGCTGCAGTGTATTTCATACATACACACAGACAGTCTTGCATATATATATATATATATATAGGCAGGTTATTCAGTTAGCTGCAGTGTATTTAATATATATACAGACAGTCTCCTATATACAGTGGGGCAAAAAAGTATTTAGTCAGCCACCAATTGTGGCAAAAAGATGAGAGAGGCCTGTAATTGTCATCATAGGTATACCTCAACTATGAGAGACAAAATGTGGAAACAAATCCAGGCAATCACATTTTCTGATTTTTTAAAGAATTTATTTGCAAATTATGGTGGAAAATAAGTATTTGGTCAATATCAAAAGTTCATCTCAATACTTTGTTATATATCCTTTGTTGGCATTGACAGAGGTCAAACATTTTCTGTAAGTCTTTACAAGTTGTCACACACTGTTGCTGATATATTGGCCCATTCCTCCATCCAGATCTCCTCTAGAGAACTGATGTTTTGGGGCTGTCGCTGGGCAACACGGACTAACTCCCTCCAAAGGTTTTCTATGGGGTTGAGATCTGGAGACTGGCTAGGCCACTCCAGGACCTTGAAATGCTTCTTACGAAGCCACTCCTTCATTGCCCGGGCGGTGTATTTGGGATCATTGTCATGCTGAAAGACCCAGCCACGTTTCATCTTCAATGCCCTTACTGATGGGAGGAGGTTTGCACTCAAAATCTCACGATACATGGCCCCATTCATTCTTTCATGTACACGGATCAGTCGTCCTGTTCCCTTTGCAGAGAAACAGCCCCAAAGCATGATGTTGCCACCCCCATGCTTCACAGTAGGTATGGTGTTCTTTGGTTGCAACGCAGCATTCTCTCACCTCCAAACACGACGAGTTGTGTTTCTACCAAACAGTTCTACTTTGGTTTCATCTGACCATATGACATTTTCCCAATCCTCTTCTGGATCATCCAAATGCTCTCTAGCAAACCTCAGGTGGGCCCGGACATGTACTGGCTTAAGCAGGGGGACACGTCTGGCACTGCAGGATCTGAGTCCCTGGCAGCGTAGTGTGTTACTGATGGTAGCCTTTTTTACGTTGGTCCCAGCTCTCTGCAGGTCATTCACTAGGTCCCCCGTGTGGTTCTGGGATTTTTGTTCACCGTTCTTCTGATCATTTTGACCCCACGGGGTGAGATCTTGCATGGAACCCCAGATCGAGGGAGATTATCAGTGGTCTTGTATGTCTTCCATTTTCTAATTATTGCTCCCATAGTTGATTTCTTCACACCAAGCTGCTTGACTATTGCAGATTCAGTCTTCCCAGCCTGGTGCAGGTCTACAATTTTGTTTCTGGTGTCCATCGACAGCTCTTTGGTCTTCACCATAGTGGAGTTTGGAGTGTGACTGTTTGAGGTTGTGGACAGGTGTCTTTTATACTGATAACAAGTTCAAACAGGTGTCATTAATACAGGTAATGCGTGGAGGACAGATGAGCCTCTTAAAGTGGGGTTCCACCCAAAAAAAAACTACATAAAAAATCCTAAAAAAAAAATACAAAAAAACATTTGGATATTTTTTTTTTTTACTTACCTCTAAATGCCTCTTGCTAGGTGGTCCCTCGTAGTCTGCCTCTTCCAGTGCCTGGGCTGGTGACATCACTTCCCCCTCAGCAAAGGAAGGGCTCAGCTCTGCTCCCTCCCTCCTGTCAATCATCTGGGACCCATTACAGGTCCCAGGTGACTGAGCGGCCAATCACGGTGCGCGGTACCACTCGCGCATGCGCAGTGGGTGCCAGGCTGTGAAGCCACAGCCCGGCGCCCACAGTTGCAATGCCGGCGCCACTGAACGGAGGGGGAGACGAGCGGGGCTTCGATCCCCCGCATCGCTGGACCCTGGGACAGGTAAGTGTCCAATTAAAAGTCAGCAGCTGCAGTATTTGTAGCTGCTGACTTTTAATTTTTTTTTTTGACTGGACCTCGGGTGGAACTCCTCTTTAAAGAAGAAGATAAAGGCCTGTCAGAGACAGAAATCTTGCTTGTTTGTAGGTGAGCAAATACTTATTTTCCACCATAATTTGCAAATAAATTCTTTCAAAAATCAGACAATGTGATTGTCTGGATTTGTTTCCACATTTTGTCTCTCATAGTTGAGGTATACCTACGATGACAATTACAGACCTCTATCATCTTTTTAAGTGGGAGAAATTGCACAATTGGTAGCTGACTAAATACTTTTTTGCCCTACTGTATATATATATATATCCACTGCATACAGTTTAGCTATATCTGACTGCAGGCCGTTCCTGGTGTACTTTTTCTAATATACTTCAGGCGGTGTACACAGTACACAGTACCGTGCACCCCTAGTGCAGTAGCTACTACTATTCTGGTGGTGTACACAATACAGTACACGTATAGTTGTTATTACACTTCTGTTGGTGTACACAGTACCCTGCACCCATAGTACAGTTGCTACTACTTTTCTGGTGGTGTACACAGTATACAATACAAACAGTGCACCATAGTTGCCATTAGACTTCTGTTGGTGTACACAGTACCGTGCACCCCTAGTGCAGTTGCTACTACTTTTCTGGTGGTGTACACAATACAGTACACCCATAGTTGTTATTGCACTTCTGTTGGTGTACACAGTACCGTGCACCCATTTTGCAGTTGCTACTACTTTTCTGGTGGTGTATACAGTACCCAATACAGTCTGGTGTGGTGTTGCAAAACAAAATCCCCATCATGTCTGGAAGGCCACCAAGGAGAGGTAGTTGCTCACAGGCCACTAAAAGAGGGCAAGCACTCTCTGTGTCTACAGTCCACAGTGCTGGTCATGGAAATGGTGCATCTTCTGCAGGTGGCCGTGGGGCACGCTCGCTTGTCCTTTTTTTCTGCTGCTGGGACAGGGGCAGAAAAATTGGGCCTTTGGTGGTGGTGGTGCCACAACACTGTAGCCCCTCACAGATACTCTTGTTGGGCGCAGGAATGGGCCCTGCTGTGAAATATTAGATCAAAAATTGTAATTACATGCCCCTGTTAAACAGGGACAGAAAAATTGGGCCTTAGGCACTGGTGGTGCCCTAAACCAAAAATATTGTTGGAAGCTAGCATCATCAAGATTGAGGAGGAATAGGATAATCACTCAGCATAGGCAGTCTTCAAGGGATCCCACAGCCATAGAAAAATCAATCAG
Organism: Aquarana catesbeiana; assembly: GCF_042186555.1. NCBI lineage: Eukaryota > Metazoa > Chordata > Amphibia > Anura > Ranidae > Aquarana > Aquarana catesbeiana. The sequence continues at coordinate 206,971,434 of NC_133324.1, forward strand.
TTACATCAGCATCAGGTGCTTGATAGCTGCTGCTGATCCAAGACTGATTGATTTTTATGAATGTGAGCCTATCAATGGAGTCTGTGGACAGGCGCACTCTATGATCCGTTACAAACCCTCCAGCAGCACTGAATGTGCATTCAGAAAGAATGCTGGATGCAGGACAGGCCAGTAGCTCAATTGCATATTGAGCTAATTCTGGCCAGTGGTCCATCCTCAAGACCCAGTAACCCAGTGGATGCTCTGTTGGAAAGGTCTCCAAGTCTGCTCTTGCCCCTAGATATTCCTGCACCATGTAATGCAGACGCTGGCGATGGTTGCTTGAACCGATCAGACCTTGGCGCTGAGGATTGAAAAATTGTCTAAAGGCATCAGTCAGCCGGCCTCCTTCTCCACTGCTCTTCCTCTGACTGAACGAAGCCTCAGCAACACGTTGTGCAGCAGCAGGAAATTGTGACCTTACAGGGTCAGGAAATGCATTGCACAAATCTTTCTTCAAGGCCTCCTGAAGATGTTTCATCCTCTGCTCCCTATGCGAAGGCAGGATGAGTTCTGCAACCTTACCCTTGTAACGTGGATCAAGAAGGGTTGCCAGCCAGTAATGATCCCTCTCTTTGATACCATGAATCCTAGGGTCCTTACGCTGCATGGCCTCCCTGATTCTGCAAAGCCAGCGAAAGTTTGCAGAGGCATTCGATTTTGAGTCCTCTGGGTCACTAAGGATCACATGATCCGTAACAACCTCCTCCCAGCCACGTACAACTCCTTGGGTTTCTGGGGACTGAAAACCATCCCTTGAAGACTGCTGCTGAGTGTTATCCTCCACGTCCATGCTGACACAATCCTCCTCTTCTTCCTGTGTGTTTGGCAGGCCTGCAGGAATAATATCTCGATAAAGGGGGCCTTGAGAGGTAAGGAAGTCCTCCTCTTCCTCCCGCTGTTCTGTCTCAAGAGCCCTGTCCATTATTCCATTAAGCGTGTGCTCCAACAGGAAGCTAAGGGGGACAGTATCACTGATGCATGCATTGTCGCTGCTCACCATCCTCGTGGCCTCATCAAATGGTGACAGGACAGTGCATGCATTCTTGATCAGTAGCCACTGGTGTGGCGAAAAGAAGCCAAGCTCCCCTGACCCTGTCCTGGTGCCATACTCACACAGATACTCATCGATGGCCCTTTGCTGTGTGTGCAGCCGCTGCAGCATTGCCAATGTTGAGTTCCACCTGGTGGACATGTTACAAATGAGGTTGTTGGTGGGCAGGTTGCATTTCATTTCAATGCTAGCCAGCCGAGCACTGGCATTGTATGACTGTTGGAAATGACCACAGACTTTTCTGGCCTGCCTCAGGAGATCTTGTAAGATCTTGTAAGCCTGGGCTCAAGAACCGCTGCACCACCAAATTCAGGATATGTGCCAAACATGGAACATGGGTCAAGTGTCCCTGTCGCAGGGCAGAGAGAAGGTTGGTGCCATTGTCGCATACAACCATTCCTGGCTGAAGCTGGCATGGCGTCAACCACCTCTGAGCCTGCCCCTGCAGAGCTGACAGAATCTCTGCCCCAGTGTAGCTCCTGTCCCCTAAGCAATGATTTAACCTTAAACTACGTAGAGGGTTCTTTACTGTAAGAGCGGCAAGGATGTGGAATTCCCTTACACAGGCGGTGGTCTCAGCGGGGGGCATTGATAGTTTCAAGAAACTATTAGATAAGCACCTAAATGACCGCAAAATATATACAATGTAATACTGACATATAACCATACACATAGGTTGGACTTAATGGACTTTTGTCTTTTTTCAACCTCACCTACTATGTAACTATGGAACTCATACACCATATGGCATCTTTTTGCCTGAGTGCTTGGGTAGCCCCTTGAATGCTTACGGAGCACTGCTGGTTCAAAGAACAAATCTGCAGAAGAGGCCATAGGAGGAAGAAGAAGAGGAGGGATGGAGGAGAGAGCTGTGGCAGAATCACCGCTAGTATTTTGAAGGTGTGGTGGCAGAACAAGCTCCAACAATACTCCCTGTCCTGCATCCTTCCCAGCTGCCAGCAGAGTTACCCAGTGTGCCGTGAAGGAAAGGTAACATCCCTGCCTGAGCCTGCTAGACCATGAGTCTGCGGTAATATACACCTTATCTGCTGACCGCCCTGTCCAACAAGACAAAACATTGCCTTCCACATGCCGGTAGAGAGCTGGAATGGCCTTCCATGAAAAGAAATGGCATTTTGGAACCTGCAACTGAGGTACAGCACATTCCACAAATTCACGAAAGTGGGCAGAGTCTACCAGCTGAAAAGGCAGAAGTTGCAGTGCTAGCAATTTGGCCAAGCTAGCATTCAGACGCTGAGCATGTGGATGGCTGGGACTGAATTTCTTTTTACGGTTTAGCAACTGGGGTAGGGAAATTAGCCTGCTAAAATCACATGGTGGTGTACTGCTAGCAAATTGGCTGCAAGTACTTGGGACACCTATTCCTATACCTTCATTCCTCTCGAGAGGACTGGAGGTATAGTAGGGTTGGAGATCCAAGATGAGGAGCAAGGAGAAGTCTGCCTTTTTCTTTGATGTGGGTCTTTCAAGTGCTGTTGCCAACGGACTTGTTGCCTTATGAGTTTATGTAAAATCTACATTAATAGCTGTAAAATATTGGAATTATGAATATATTTAATTTAGCTTTTATCTATGTAGGGCGGAACATATTATCTTCACAGAAATCTCTGGTAGACCAGACAAGTCGGTGCCTAGGCTTGTGTATAACAATGGGATCCAAACCTCATTGTTTTACACATACTCACTTCAAAGGATCCCATGCTGGAATATGCAATGAAGGGAGGCCAACCCGTAATCAATACTTAACTTCCCAGGAAAATTCAAGTTAAGCTCCTGCCCAGAATAGTTACAAAGATTTGCATTATGCAAAGTATAGGGATTGGAGATGTAGCCAGTCCTTAACCAGGAATAGGAAAGCTCACCAATCAGAGCTACGCTATGCCAACCAATGAGGCATCAGCATGTAATGGTATACACAGACTAGATGGGAGGGAAACACACACTTTTATGTGAGAGCAACCATCAGAATGGAACCTTGGTGCAAAGGGTAATTATGGGAAAGGTCTGCATTTTACTTTACTTATAACTAAATATGTTTGTAGATTAATGTTTTCAGGAATATACTCTGTATTCCTTCATGTAATTCTCTTATTTTAACCTAATATTTTCTTCCTTGGTGTAGACTATAGTTAGATGGTTGTGTATTAGGTAGACTTTCAACTACTCACCAATAAATGTTGTTATTGTGTTAAAGATTTCACTCATGGTCAAAAAACTCTCATTTAACCCAAATCATATGTGAGAGATATTAAATCTCAAATATAGTATACGGGAAAAAAACTGCATGGGAGGTCGTCATATGTCTGGTCAAGCATGTGGTGCCCAAGGGGCTGCTGTTGTGGTCACACTTGATCCGCTTCAGACATAGGTTGCAAACAGCAACGGTGCAATCTGCTGCACACGTGTCCAAAAAGGCCCACAACAAGGAACTTTTAAAAATCAGCGAGGAGTCAGCAGCGCCCTGCACCTGCGTAGCTCTGCGGTGTGATGCAGTAGGGTGGCTGCCCTTAAGCTGCCCCCTAGAGTACATCCTGTCTCGTTGGAGTTGTGCCTCCTCCTCTATTCTACCAGGCACCCAAGTAGAGTCAGTGACCTCATCATCCCCTCCCCCCTCGTCACTGGAGCAAACTTGGCACTATACTGCAGCTGGGGGAACATGACTGCCAGTTTCTTGTCCTTCTTGGGCACCCCCTCTCTGTAGGGTCACGTTACTCCCTTCCTCAACCTGGGAACCAACATCGGAGCCTTCAAATCGCTGTACATCCTCCAGCAGCATGTACCCGACACTGTGGTTGAATAGTTCAAGGGACTCCTCCGTGCATGATGGTGCAGCTACGGAAGGAGTGACTGTGGACAAGGAGCCAGTGGAAAAGGCCGCTTTGGCAGCTGCAAAGGGAGGAAAACTACTCTGAGCCTGGGTGACAGAGGATGAGGAGGATGAGGACAGCTTTGTTATCCACTCCACCAACACTTCTGCATGTTCTGGCTCAATAACACGGCCAGCAGCAGAAAAAAAGGACAAGTGTGCCCCACGGCCACCGGCAGAGGATGCACCATGTCCACAGAACCTGCTTGCCCTCTTTTAGTGGCCTGTGAGCATCTGCCTCTCCTTGGTGGCCTTCTGGACATGATGTATATTTTGTTTTGCAACACCGCACTACACTGTATTGTGTACACCACCAGAAAAGTAGTAGCAACTGCACTATGGCTGCACTGTATTGTGTACTGTGTACACCACCAGAAAAGTAGTAGTAACTGCACTATGACTGCACTGTATTTTAATTACAATTTTTGGTTTAGGGCACCACCACTGCCTAAGGCCCTCTGTCCCTGTTTAACAGGGGCATGTAATTACAATTTTTGATCTAATATTTCACAGCAGGGCCCATTCCTGCGCCCACCAAGAGTATCTGTGAAGGGTTACAGTGTTGTGGCACCACCACCACCACTGCCTAAGGCCCAATTTTTCTGCCCCTGTTTAACAGGGACATTGAATTACAATTTTTGCTCTAATATTTCATAGCAGGGCCCATTCCTGTGCTCAACAAGAGTATCTGTGAGGCTTTACAGTGTTGTGTCACCACCACCACCACCTAAGGCCCAATTTTTCTGCCCCTGTTTAACAGGGCATGTAATTACAATTTTTGATCTAATATTTCACAGCAGGGCCCATTCCTGCACAAACCAAGAGTATCTGTGAGGGGTTACAGTGTTGCGACACCACCACCACCGCCTAAGGCCCAATTTTTCTGCCCCTGTTTAACAGGGGCATGTAATTACAATATTATTATATCATTCTTGATATAATATTTCACAGCAGGGCCGGTTTCAGCGCCCACCAAGATTAACTGTGAGGACTTACAGTGTTCTGGTACCACCAACACCTAAGGCCCAATTTTCTGCAAAGTGTATAGGGGAGGCTGTATAGTATATACAGGCGGTCCCCTATTTTCAAACATCCGACTTACAAACGACTCCTACTTAGAAACGGAGGGAGACAACAGGAAGTGAGAGGAAATCTACCCCTAGGAAGGGAAATTCTCTCCTGTAAGAGTTAATATGGGAAAAAAGTGTCTCCAATGATGCTTTATCGCCAATCCTTGTTTCCCTAATAACCCAAAATTTTCAAAATTCAAATTGTCATTGGGACAGAAAGTGAGGTGAAATCTTCTGAACAGGGGCATAGACAGCAAAACAAATTTTACAGGGGTGATAACCCTTCCCTATATTATCCAAAAAGCTTAAAAATAGATTTTTGGGCTGGAGCTACACTTAAAAAATGTACCTGTTCCAAATTACAAACAGATTCAGCTTAACAACAAACCTACAGTCCCTATCTTGTTTGCAACCCGGGGACCACCTGTATACTGCTGTTCAGAGTATATAGGGCCTGGGGTCCCCACTCCTTTTTTTTTATTTAGGTGTGGAGTTCCCCTTAATATTCATACCAGACCCAAAGGGCCCGGTAATGGGCTGGGGGTACAACATTACATTACAGCCGCAAGCAGTTTTAAATTACTTTTTTTCCTTTAGAAATGTCATTTTGTGCAGGGACTGTTCTAAACACAGGAAAATTGCGCCACTTTACAGGCATACTATAGACACCCCTCAGGCACGATATTTAAAGGAATATTACACTTTTATTGTTTCACTTTAAGCATTCATAAAATCACTGCTCCCAAAAAAAGTCCGTTTTGAAAACTTTTGATACACGTCCCCTGGGGCAGAACCCGGGTCCCCAAACACTTTTTATGACAATAACTTGCATATTAGCCTTTAAAATTAGCACTTTTGATTTTTCATGTTCGAGTCCCATAGACTTTAACGGTGTTCGCACAAATTTTTTGTCTGTTCGCATGTTCTGCAGCGAACCGAACCGGGGGGTGTTTGGCTCATCCCTACTTACATCACATCCAACATTTCCCATCGGAAAATTTGATCGTGTGTACGCAGCATTAAGGTTTGACCTTATATTATATGGTTTTGGTAAATCTGAAGACAAAAATCTGCAGAAAATCTAATAGTGTGTATGGGGTCTTAATCAATACTCTAGAGCTTTCTTTAGTGGTAATCGTTCACACAATAAAATGGCAGAACAAGCATTTAAAAATGTGAAAGTCATGTCACAAAAATTACTTTTAGGTAAACACTGCAATGCTAACTAATATATGCTCTCTAGAAATATCTTTTTATATATTCTCATTAACAAGCTTCAAGCATCTTTCAGCTGCAGTTGATGCTGAATACAGATCTTATTAGAAGTTTGTAGCTTCAAACAAGCTTTTGGAAATCTTCAGTGCACTTTTAGCAAACTTCAAGCAGAGCTAACATTTGCTTAAAGTTATATTAAACCCCAAAAAAATGTATGATATCACAGCTTACAAATTGTTAGATCTGGTGGCTGCGTTCATTTTCAGTTTTTTTTTTTTTTTCACCTGGTCATCCAGCCAGTACCTCTGTTATATATATATACAATGAGTGCACATCCACACAAATGAATGGCCACAGACATCAAATGAAAACATCAGTGATGTACAAATCTTAAAAAAAAAAAGTCAAGTCCAGGAATAAGTGAAAACATTCAACTATCCACCGAATGTATCTCAAAGAGACAACCAAGACGTTCATGCCCTTCGCCACAAATAAGGTTGGCCTCTTACCAAATAGGAAAGACCCCCACCACAGAGATCAGCCAGGCATGTAATTAAAAGACCTCCAGACAATTATCAATGGCAGTAACAGGACACCAACTTCTGGTTCCAGTGATTCCAAGGATCAGCATGTCAGATCAGGCCGCATCTGCACTCATGGAGGAGAACAGAGGCCACACATTGTATAAAGCCACCAAACAATTTATATAAAACAATAGACAGTTACAGCATGTACTTATGCCTCACCACTGACCACACAGTGAGCGTGCTGACGTCACAAGTTAAAGTGTCACTAAAAATCACCACATCATAAAAAAATATCAATAAATGGTTTATTACATGTTGTTCATACTCACTCAGTCACTATGAGATTCATTTTCTGTATTCTGCAAAAAACCTGGTTGATCCTGCTGTTCTGTATCTCCACCTTCTGTCCATGTCTCCAATTAAGCTAAGAATTTTGCAGCTGTGGTGGCAACTCTGCACATGCTCAGTTTTTAGTGAGTTTCTAAGCTGAGCATTTCCCCACTATCACACCTGAGCAGCCCATGTGACTATAGAGACTATACACAGTGGTAAATTACAGCCCATGCCTTCCCTTCTCCTCCTTGCCCACTAACCAGCTAAACACAATAGGGATGGAATATTACATGTAGATTAATGAAAGCTTCATCTCCCTCTTATTCTAAGACACAGGCTGGAGGGGTGTGACACAGCCTGTGACTGGCAGAAATCTGCCCACACCATGTTATTACCAAAAAATAATAAAGATTTGAATTCAAATATATATTTGTATGACAATTTAAAACAGTTTATTGATATTAATTATTTTTACTCTGTATTCCAGAAGCTTTTTTTTTGTTTTTTTATGTGACCAGCAACAGAGGACTAGAAGCTCCTTCTGCTTATGTTTGCCTGCAGACAGGCTGGGGAAGAGCTGGGTCATGTGACAGCTGTATATTGATTAGGAAATAGGTACTAAAATGTTTTTTTTTTCATTATTAAATTAATTAAAGTGCCATCATCCACATACAGAAATAGAAGGCACAGTGTAAATTAAACAGTGTGTGTGTAGTATCACTTTAAGCCCCACCCAACATGTTTTGCCATCAAACATTGTCATCAGTGTTTACTAAAGACACGTAGCAGAATACATTTTGGCTTAAAGTTATAAAATGTAACCATCATGCTATCAATGAATTCCCTTGTTATGAGGGGGGGGCAGATTTGGGACCATGTTTCCAGGGTCAAGGTGTGAAAAAAACTAGATATATGGACAACGTCTTTCAGGTCTGGTGCCCAGTGAAAATGTACAGTAGATGCCCAGTGAATGATGTACAAGGTTTCCATAAATGTGTAGGGAGACTAATGGGTAAAGCCAGTCCATGTCTACAGAGCATAGAATTGTGAATAAATATGCAGAAAGGAAGCGTAAGAAATTGTCTAGACCAAAAATATTTATTGAGAATGTAATGTTTTCCCCCATCACTGCACATATGGCCAATGGGGCTCTACATGGAAGTCCTCCTATCTCCAGAAATGGGCCTTATTATTCTTATGAAGAGCTATATATAACACTCCCAAAATGTTACTATCACTAAGCTGCTAAAGCTTGCTAAATGCTTTTTAAAGAGTTGTTAAATCTCCTTAAATAATTCTCATGTATATAAAGGATTAATGTATTATCATTATTGAATGTGGCAACTTCTGCATTACTTTAAAAAAAAGGGCAGGCACCAAAATCATATTGTTACAATGTATGCAAATACATGAAAAAATAGGAATAGGAATTCCACCCAACAATTCTTGCACACTATTGGAGAAACCTAAAAAGTAAGTTTCACGATATGCTTCTGAAATGTTACTGGCAGAAAGAATGATTGCAAAAAAATACAAGTATAGAAAACCTGGTAACAGGGGCATATGTACAGGGGTTGCAATTGCAAACCTTATCCCTGTACACTTGGATAGGAAGGGTAAGGGGCGCCATATAGAGAAACTGATCCCCTCCATTTTCCTCCTACAGCTGCTAAAAGGCTGCAGGAAGAAAATGGAGGGGATCGGTTCCTCTCCATGCCGCCCAACCGACCCTTCTATTTATCATTTGCTGTGATCAGGCTCCTGAGCTATCCCCCCAGCCTCCCCTCATCCACCACCTTGCCTCTTTTCATGATTTCTTGACGCTCATTTCATCTGTATCTCTTTAGCAGGTTGCTGCTTATGATCTTGTGCTTGTGTGTGTGTGTGTGTATATATATATATATATATATATATATATATATATATATATATATATATATACACACACACATACACTTTTTTTAAACTCTTTTAAATATAAAAAAGTGCGGAAAGTTTTCGAACTCCCATCATATGTGTGTGTGTATGTACAATATCTCACAAAAGTGAGTGCACCCCTCACTTTTCTGTAAATATTGTATTATATCTTTTCATGTGACAACACTGAAGAAATGACACTTTGCTACAATGTAAAGTAATGAGTGTACAGCTTGTATATAAGTGTAAATTTGCTGTCTCCACAAAATAACTCAACACACAGCCATTAATGTCTAAACCACTGGCAACAAAAGTGAGTACACCCCTTAGTGAAAATGTCCAAATTGGGGCCAATTAGCCATTTTCCCTCCCCGGTGTCATGTGACTTGTTAGTGTTACGAGGTCTCAGGTGTGAATGGGGAGCAGGCGTGTTAAATTTGGTGTTATTGCTCTCTCTCATACTGGTCACAGGAAGTTCAACGTGGCACCTCATAGCACAGAACTCTCTGAGTATCTGAAAAAAAGAATTGTTGCTCTATATGGCCTAGGCTATAAGAAGATTGCCAAGACCCTGAAACTGAGCTGCAGCATGGTGGCCAAGACCATACAGTGGTTTAACAGGACAGGTTCCACTCAGAACAGGCCTCGCCATGGTCGAACAAAGAAGTTGAGTGCACGTGCTCAGCATCATATCCAGGAGATTGTCTTTGAGAAATAGACATATGAGTGCTGCCAGTTTTGCTGCAGAGGTTGAAGGGGTGGGGGGTCAGCCTATCAGTGCTCAGACCATACGCCACAGACTGCATCAAATTGGTCTGCATGGCTGTCGTCCCAGAAGGAAGCCTCTACTAAAGATGATGCACAAGAAAGCACGCAAACAGTTTGCTGAAGACAAGCAGACTAAGGACATGGATTACTGGAACCGTGTCCTGTGGTCTGATGATACCAAGATAAACTTATTTGGTTCAGATGGTGTCAAGCATAAGTGGCAGCAACCAGGAGAGGAGTACAAAGACAAGTGTGTCTTGCCTACAGTCAAGCATGGTGGTGGGAGTGTCATAGTCTGGGGCTGCATGAGTGCTGCCGGCACTGGGGAGCTACAGTTCATTGAGGAAGCCATGAAAGCCAACATGTACTGTGACATACTGAAGCAGAACATGACCCCCCCTTCGGAGACTGGCCTGCAGGGCAGTATTCCAACATGTTAACGATCTCAAACACACCTCCAAGATGACCACTGCCTTGCTAAAGAAGATGAGGGTAAAGGTGATGGACTGGCCAAGCATGTCTCCAGGCCTAAACCATTATGAGCATCTGTGGAGCATCCTCAAATGGAAGGTGGAGGAGCGCAAGGTCTTTAACATCCACCAGCTCCGTGATGTCATCATGGAGGGGTGGAAGAGGACTCCAGTGCCAACCTGTGAAGCTCTGGTGAACTCCCTGCCCAATAAAGTTAAGGCAGTGCTGGAAAATGATGGGGGGTCACACAAAATATTGACATTTTGGGCCCAGTTTGGACATTTTCACTTAGGGGTGTACTTACTTTTGTTGCCAGCGGTTTAGACACTAATGACTGTGTGTTGAGTTATTCTGAGGGGGCAGCAAATTTACACTGTTATACAAGCTGTATACTCTCTAATTAACATTGTAGCAAAGTGTCATTTCTTCAGTGTGTCACCTGAAAAGACAGGGCCAATCCTAGGGTCACAGACGCCTGGGTGCAGAAATATTTTTGGCGCCCCCCCCACATGAGCGTGGTCATCTTACTAACCCCTGCCCTTTACTGAAATGGGCACAGTGGCTGTGTTTGATGGGCAGAGTGGCAGCTTTTGATGCGCACAGTGGCTGTGTTTGATGGGCACAGTGGCAGCATTTGAAGGGCACAGTGGCAGCGTTTGATGGGCACAGTGGCTGCATTTAATGGCACAGTGGCTGTGTTTAATGGCACAGTGGCAGCATTTGATGGGCACAATGGCTGCTTTTAATTGGCACAGTGGATGCATTTGATGGGCACAGTAGCTGCATTTGATGGTACAGTGGCTGCATTTGATGGGCACAGTGGCTGCGTTTGATGGGCACAGTGGCTGCTTTTAGGTGGGGCACAGTGGCTGCATTTGATGGGCACAGTGGCTGCGTTTGATCCGCACAGTGGCTGCATTTGATGGGCACAGTGGCTGCATTTGATGGGCACAGTGGCTGCATTTGATGGGCACAGTGGCTGCGTTTTATGGGCACAGTGGTAGCATTTGATGGGCACAGTGGCAGCTTTTGATAGGCACAGTGGCAGCTTTTGATGGGCACAGTGGCTGTGTTTGATGGGCACAGTGGCAGCTTTTGATGGGCACAGTAGCTGCGTTTGGTGGGCACAGTGGCTGCGTTTGATGGGCACAGTGGCTGCGTTTGATGGGCACAGTGGCTGCGTTTTATAGCACAGTGGCTGCATTTGATGGGCACAGTGGCTGCGTTTTATGGCACAGTGGCTGCGTTTGATGTGCACAGTGGCAGCTTTTGATGGGCACAGTGGCTGTGTTTGATGGGCACAGTGGCTGTGTTTGATGGGCACAGTGGCAGCTGTTGATGGGCACAGTGGCAGCTTTTGATGGGCACAACTTAAGTTACACTTACTTGAGGCCAGCCTGGTGCAGTGTAGGGGAGTCACTCACTCACAGCAAGGCAGCTGCTCTCTCTTCAGAAACGCTTCACTCCCTCTGAGTCACGCTGTCTAAAGAACATGGCAGGGGTGGGCAGAGCTTGTTCACTAGCCACGGCTGCGGCGCGCTCTGAATGCTGGGGCGGCCACGGCCTCTGACTGACGTTACTGGTTGCTAGCTAGATGCCGGGCGGCCAGCGATTCTAGCAAGTGAGCAACCAGTGCAGTCAACTTCAAGTGAGTGCCACAGACAGCTTTGGCTCCCCTCTTCTGCAGCAGATTACAGCACTGGGGCACAGTACACCCCGTGCACCCATCCAGGATCGGCCCTGTGAAAAGATATAATAAAATATCTCACAAAAGAGATGTACTCTTTTGTGAGATACTATGTATATATACTGTATATATATATATATATATATATATATATATATATATATATATATTTTTTTTTTTTTTTGCACACACACATTTCTTAATATCAGAAATAAGCTGGAGAAGAACAATGCATTATTAGTGTACTACGTATTTAAATGGCTGAGATTATCCATACCAAAGGTTAATGACCTGGACATTTTGATTGAGGTTAAGTGAGCAGACATGTTTATATTTATGAGAAATAGTGCCATAATTTTAATTTAAAAATCATTTTCTATTTATTTGAGATCAGTGTGGTGATGATTTGCTGGCCATTTTATTTTATTGATTATTGTGATTTCTGATATATTGATAGTTGGTGCATATTGCTGAGCAAGAAGCATCTTTAAGATTTGGGGATTCAATTATTTTATGCTAGTATAATTATTGAAGAACAATAAAATATTTACATTCTTACTAATGGGTCATTAACACTTTAGCCCACTTAATATCAATATGGCTGATTTATTTAATGTTGTATTGCAATTGACTTTTACTTAAATGGACAATAAACCTATTTAAATTTATCTTGTAGATCAGTTGTAACGATCATATTTTTTTTATTTTTGACAGATGTCCCACTCTTCTATCTACAAGTATTGCTGTATTTTTCAAAAACATAATAAAAAAAGGGAATCTATAGGACAAAATATAGCATTTATTTAAAAAAAATCATGCATTAGTTCATCATTTTATATACCCAACTATAAGTCCCCTGACCAATTTAGAATAAATACTACACTGTGCTAGCTAAACCAGAATATGAAAATGCGTGCAGAACTCTGTTTTACAAGAATAATATTATAAGAGCTCATACACCCTAATGCTGTGTTGAAGTGGGTTACAGTGTCCTTTTTATGCAAAGCATCACACCACACCGCATGTCACAACAAGCTACAGTGCACAGGATTGAATAAAGTGTTGTTTTGTGACACTTTAACCACTTAAGGACAGGAAAGGATTTGCCCCCTTAACGACCAGACAATTTTTTATGATACGGCACTGCGTCACTTTAACTGACAATTGCGCGGTCGTGCGGGGCTGTACCCAGACTAATGTACCCTACTAATAGAGCTTTCTTTTGGTGGTATTTGATCACCTCTGCAGTTTTTATTTTTTGTGCTATAAACAAAACAATAGCGACAATTTTGAAAAAAAAAACAATATTTTTCACTTTTTGTTATAATAAATATACCCAAAAAAATGTAAAAAAAACAAATTACTTCCACAGTTTAGGCCAATATGTATTCTGCTACATATTTTTGGTAAAAAAAAAAAAAATCTTAACAAGTGTATATTGATTGTTTTGTGCAAAAGTTTTAGCGTCTATGGGATAGATTCATGGCATTTTTATTATTATTTTTTTACTATTAATGGCGGCAATCTGCGATTTTTAGCGGGACTGCGACACTGGGGTGGACACTTTGGACACTTTTTTGGGACCATTGACATTTATACAGCGATCAGAGCTCAAAATAGCCACCGATTACTGTAAAAAATGTCATTGTCAGGGAAGGGGTTAAAACTGGGGGCGATCAAGGGGTTAAATGTGTTTCCTAGGGAGTGTTTCTAACTGTGAGGAGATGGAACTGCCTGGAGGAGGAGACTGATCTTTGTACCTAATCAATAGGAACAACAGATCTGTCTCCTCGCTCCTGACAGAACAGATATCTGTCTGTTTACATTGGCAGATCTCCGTTCTGTCTCTCTCAGGAGTCATCACGGGTGCCCAGCGGACATCGCGGCCGCCGGGCAGGTGCATCAGCTCCTACGTCACGTGGTGGGCGCATCCCCTATACCCCTTAAAGCGGCCACCGTAAAGCTACGACAATTTGCGCAAGGGAACCAACCTGCCACCATATTAGGACTGCAGCTGGTCGGCAAGTAGTTAAACCTCCCTCTCCTGAACGCGGAAGAATTGCGCACGGGATAGAAATGTTTTGACCACCGGCCGTGGGAAAACACAAGTTGCAGCAGAAAACCCAGTTTGCATTTTTGCCATGTTTTGCATTTTCCCACAGCCGTGGTCCAGAGCTGCCAGTGTAGAGCTTTAAAGTGGTACTAAACCCACAACAGTAAAATTGGTCTGTATATATACAGTAAAGCATGCTTGTTATAGTCACTGTAGAACCTAAGGGGTTAATCCTCTGTATAGTGTAAAAAGTCTGTGTGATCCTGTCTCTCTGATCCTGCCCTTCTTCCACAGTCCGCAATCCATCTCCTGATAGAACAGAGGCTAAGGGACAGGCTGCACATGCTCAGTTTCATGTGTATTGCTAGAGATTTTTTTTTTGGGGGGATAGTGCATGTGATCAGCACACGGCCAATCAGCACTATCCAGACAGAGGGTCAGGGGAAAATGAAAACTCCATTTACAGGCTTTAAGCAGACAGTAATACAAGTCACAAGATTGCTCTAACTGCTGATGAGAAAAGGTATTTATCAGTTTATATTTACTAAAACTATTGCATTTCCATGTTCTGTGTACTGTGGAAGATCAGATATAGCGAATGCAGGGTCCTGGGTTTAGAAACACTTTAAGAAAAGTTAGGTCATACCTGGAATTCTACTTTAAATTTCACAACATTGGTAATAGCTGCAGTTTATACAAATGTATTATTTTATCCTGATTTATGGCTGAAAAGGAATTAAATGAAAACACAATTGTAGATTCAACTAATAGCACACAATAGCAATTATTACAGTTATAATGTCTTGGGAGGTGCAGTACAGTAGCAAGGTTGATGATTCAGGTTTTGTGAAGTTATGTACATAATAAGTTTAGTCAGTTGTGTTTTATATTGAGTAAAAATATACTATCGTATAGTCACTATAACTGTACATAGGCAAAGGAACGATCTCTAAAACATTGACTCAGCAGCTTGTTTTCTATAAAATTCTCTTTTAAACAATCACAAACTTTTCATATCACAAATACTCAAATAATCTCAGCAATGTCAGTTAATAGCAATAAAACAGCGAGATACATTTTTAGTCTTTGATTACGAGAAGTTATCCAAATCTGGTCTGTGTGTAGAACATTCATGCTGAACTATATACTCCAGACAAATGGCGGGATAAAAGATTATATAAACACACAGCGTTTTACACCATGTTGTTTTACTAGTATGATTTATGGTCATTTCGTTTCGCCGTTCTCAGACATGGACATAAAAGACATTGAGCTCTCTTGTGTTTATCCAAGCTAAATCCTCTGTTTGTTCTGTATAAGCGGCTTTGATTCCTTAATATATTATAGACTTGCTCAAATGTAATCCATGAGGAATAGTGAAATCTGATACTTTAACTGACAAAACATTTATGGAGAAATTTGTGAAACGTCACATAACTTTGAAAAGTTCTTGATATGTTATACTTTTTTTTTTTCCTTGGGCTCATACAGTGGCCCTACCACTTATGTTTAAAGACTCCCGCCCTGGCTGTGATGTCATCACCATCCTGGTTGGAGCGTTTGGAGAAGTTAATGACAAGAACAGGTGCTGTTGACACCATATCTCCCAGTATTCTAAAGACCCTAAGGCTCCTGGTGACTACTCAGCTGATGACAGTCAAGCGCTCAAAATGACATGTGTGCTTACTTGGCCTTTTTTTCTTTTTTATTTGAATAAAAAATTGCAATGTTTGATCCCCATTTCACCTAGCCTTAATGAATGTTAATTGACATTGGGGTTGATTTACTAAAACTGGAGAGTGCAACATTTGGTTTGGTTGTGCATGGTATCCAATCTGCTTTTATTTTTAGCTTGTTCAACTAAGCTTTGCCAGAAAAAAATAAAAAATTGGAAGCTGTGTTCTATGCAGAGCTGCACCAGATTTTGCACTCTTCAGTTTTAGTAAATAAACCCAGGGCTTTCTTTCAGTGGGAACGCAGGGGGATGCAGTCCTGGCACCTCCAGGACGGAATGCATGTAATGGCAAGGGGTACTAAGATGTGCTGAAAGGTCTATTGATTTTGGCTGCTGGGGGATCTCATGTCACTAGACGGGATCTATTTTTTTGTGTGTTAGAAATACAGAAAAGTGATGGCAGAAAAAGACTGTGTAGTCCATCGAGTCTGCCCATTTTATTTATTTATTTTTTGTTGTTTTCGTTTTTTAGTGTTTTTTTTTTTTTTCATTAACATTATTGTCTGACTATAGATCTATGTGGAATATTCAGCATGTATAACTCTCATAACATTGGCTTTTTTTAATGCCATAACTTTAGAACCTTGTAGGTGTGTCTCCTGCAAAATGATTATATGGGGTTTATACCTCATTATAAAATCAAACACAAGGGATCTCTTTACCTTCAAGTTCATACCACATACATTCCAGGACAGTACACTTATCTTACCCGCCATTTAGATAAGAAGGATACCAGTACCCGTTCCCCGGGAGAGCAGCAGCTAATCAGTCTTTGGTCAGCTCATCTGATCTGTGGGGATCAAAAGAGAAACAGCAGCACATAGCACTAATCAATAAAGCATAACATCCCTTCCCTTCCCCCCCTGCACACAACCCCAACATGTTGTGCGTCCATATCCCATAACTGCAACAATAAATGACCTCAGGGGGTCAGAGGTCTTTCGTACCCCACCAGTAGGAACCCACTGGTGTGTAGAGTCTCTGAAAGGAGCTCAGTAACGTCTAGTACTCAAGTCAGTTCTTCCTTAAGGTATCCCCAGGAGATAAAACAAAAAAGATATAAAAAATAAAAACAAAAGGATCCTGGGGGATATAACAAAAGGATGTAGTGCAAAGATCTGAACTGGGCTGCAGAAGAAAAGTCAATGATAAAAAAATTTATGAAAAAATGTAAGTCAGTCTATAGACGTAGAATTAGTCTAGCTGGGAGCTGAAAAAGAGAAGTCAAAACGCAGGTGTTCAGTAGGATTGTAGGAGTCATTTTTCTAGTCAGCTTACCCGGCGGTGTGGGACTTCACACAAAATGAATGTAGTGTCAAAAAGAAAATAAGAAGCTACACTTCCATACAGGCAGAGTGTAAATGAATGGCTTGTCTCACCAGTAGTGGGCTAAACGAAGTTCAGATTCTTCATCCATGTGCTGGAGGCCTATTATGCCCCCTAGTGTCTAACCATCGTGACGCTTCCGGGGGGGGGTGTTAAAGAAGAAAACTTTGCCCCTATCCACCACTCTCAATTTTGCAGGGTATAGCACGCTATATACCAATTGTAAGTCCCGCATCCTTTTCTTCACATGAACAAAACTGGCCCTTTGTCTCTGCGTAGCTGCCGAGAAGTCAGGGTATATTGAAATGCGATTTCCATTATACTGTAGGTCACCCAGGGAGTATGCTGCACGCAGGATGTTTTTGCGGTCTCTGAAGTGCAGTATGCGTGCTATATGTGGATGTACACCAAGTGGGGGAGGTTTAGATGGTATTCTATGGGCCTGTTCTATGGCAAATAAACGTGAAAATGTGGTATCTGCTATATTGTCCTGGAACCAAAGTTCCAAAAAGTCCTCAGGCTCTTTACCCTCTGCTTTCTCTGGGAACCCCACAAAGCAGACATTGTTTCTTCTTTGGCGGTCCTCCATGTCCCCCAATTTATCAGTGTGGGCAGAGATTTCTCTTTGCAGAGTTTGTGCTGTGCTTTCTAATGGACGGACAACATCCTCCAGGTCACTAATTCTATTTTCAGCTTCTGTGGCTCTCTCTCTGATATTTTGCACATCTTACTTAATAAATGACATTTCTGCCCTCATGCCATCAATATGTGCCATCAGGGTGGTTTGGAATGTAAATATGGCCTTCATTATTTGCTTCAGGGATGGTTCCCCTTCTCCCTCTGCTAGCGCTGGATCCCCTGGCTCTGCATGGGGCAGTCTGTCTAAGAGGCCCCTTCTCAGCCCTCTTGACCTGCGGGTCAGCGGGCTTACCTTGCTGGAGGTAGCGGGGGAATGAGTCTCTCTGCACTGCTGTGTGCTGTCTGGGCCCCAGTGCGTCTCCTCGTGGTGGCCACCATCTTGGGATTCCCATGCAAAGCGTGACAAACGATCCGCGGCCGAATCCATGGGTGCTGGGTCCATCTCCCACCGTTCCGTCCACTCCAGGGTGTAATAGGGTGTAGTTTTGGTGCAGGATCTGTGTCTGTGACACTCAGGATGACCGTTACAGAATTCGTTCCAGCCGGAGCTCTCACTCAGCGCTGCTTACATGTCCGACGCTAGCTCCACCCCGTGATGATTTTTTTTTAAAGCGGTTGTATACCCGCACTGAAAACATTTTTTTTTTTTTAAACCTGTAAGGCAAAGGCATAATGAGCTAGTATGCAGCACATACTAGCTCATTATGAAATACTCACCTTAGAATGAGACCTCGGCATCTGATCCCGGTCCACGCCGAGAGAACTGAAGTGTTCCCTCAGTGTTTCTTCCGGGTTCGCGGCTCCGGGGCTGTGAGTGGCCAGAGCCACAATTACATAATTCCCGTGCAGGCGCGCGGGAGTCTTCTTCCCGGCAAGGTCCGGCAGATGCTTCACAGCGCACGTCCCGCTGACGTCAGCGGCTGCATGCAAAGTGAATATCTCCTAGACCGTACAGGTTTAGGAGATGTGTTTATTTTACTTACAGTTAAGCCTTATTATAGGCTTACCTATGGGTAAAAATAACAAATAAGGGTATACAAGCGCTTTAACTATTAGAAAACACAATTCTAATGCAAAAAGGAAATTTTAAATAAAACAGTCACATAGATCAATTTTATATGTCACAGCCAAAAGTCTTGAAACAAAGAAGTAATGTATAATATATGACATATCAGTTAAGTTGATCTAAATTTATCATACAAAAAAGAAATAAATCAGTTCTGCTAACTGGAACTTAAACAGTTTTCAAAGATTATGTCAGGAGACCCGGACACAAATGGATCAACTTTAAGGTAAGAAAGTCATACCAGATGTATTAAACAAAATAAATCAGCCTAAACACAGCTGGTGCAGCCAGCAAAAATTGCTTTTGTACAAAATCTCTACATGATAAAAGGTTTCCAGGGATATGCTCTCATTTGACTCTGAAATTTCATTAACTTGGATGCAACATTTGATGACGGAAGTGAAATGTGCTTTGATGAGTGTGTGTACAATAGATAACACTATACTGTATGGGGGAACTAAACACTCTTCCTTAATATCTTAAAAGATTTACAGATGTCTCTTGAGTATGAAAAGAAATCCCTCAACTATTTATAGCATGTAGAGACTTCAGACAGGGATATTATCAGCTGCCAATATAAAGCATTACATTGCAGGAATAATTTATTGACTTCAGATGCAAAGGAATTTGGCAACGCTTTTGGGAAAATAACAGATTTTGGTATCTTTTTAAGAAATGGGTATATGTTTCAACTCATGTATTAAGTTTTAAATTAAATTAATATAGTTTTGGATGTTTAGAAGTAAGAGCAATGATATTCGACTGAATCTAAAATGTAAACCAGGGCCCATATTATCTTTGTGCCTGTCAGTCTCTATACTAACCATACTTAAGGCCCAACTGAACTTTTAGTTCAAATTATCTAAATGTACTCCAAGTACATCAAAACAATTGTTGTATGAAGTCATTCAGTTCCTTTTATTTGGAAAGCAAACACAGCCTCTGTATAAAACCCTGTCCCCTGCCATTAAGTTGCAGAGAAGGACCTATGCTTTCTAATTGGAAGCAATGATCTCTTTGAAGAGGTCCAAGAAAACCCCAGTTAAGTCACCCCTATAGATCCAAATAACCAAAACAGTGTGGCTCTATTAAATATGAATAAAATGTATATCTAAGTAAAAGAAAGATACTATATATTGTCAGGGAACCAGTACTCTTGCAGCTAATGATTGTGTGCATGTGCCAGTACATAGATGAACACAGGCTAGTAACCAGTGTGCACTGACACTTCGGCGCATTTGTGGCATGCACCTGCGCATTGGCACCCACCCATGCACATCTAATCTTCGGAATGACGCCAAGCTGCCTTTTTAAAGGAGGTTCTAACACGTGCTGATGGCTGGATCTTCTTCAGCTCACTGTGATCCTTTTTCCTGTGCTTCCTGGTTAGCCTGCTGACTTACTTCCTGTTACTCGTTCGGTTCCTGGATTTCCCTCTGACTCTCCCCTGATCATGATACCGGCTTCCTGCTTGACCTCACTCCTGCTTGATCTTCTTTACTTGACCCAGCTAGTCTCCAGACACTGCCCCTGCCACCTCTGCTCATCCGTATATGACCCTGGCCTGGCTCTTGACTATGTCGTCTTCTCCATTTGTCTGAATGTGCATGACCTTGGCTCTAGATTCCATACTTTCTTTCTGCCTGCTCCTTCAGAACCTGGTTACCAGATCTGCCTTCCGGGCCTTGTCTGATATCGTGAGGTGTTCTCTTATTTGCATCAACCGCCATCCCTGCAGACCATCTATACTGATCATCACCTGCTGTCCAGATCCTAGCAACTCTTAGCTGTTACAACTGATAAATAACAAAGAAAAAAGCACTTATCAATTTAACAACTCATCTGCCATTGTGTTCTCCCAGTGGGGAAAGTTAACCCTGGTTGGGAAACACAGTGATTATTGCTAGTGACTATAGCAGCTGCTAGTAATAATTGCAGTTAAAATCCAACAGGCTGGTTGTACCCAAGTTCATCTATCAAACAACTTGGGTACATTTACCCTGCCCATACATAGTTTGAAATGTCTATGGCCAGCTTTAGTATGTAAACTATGTAGACTCACAGCATATTCCTTTTCCTGTTACATCATATTGCAGGACTTCCTCAGAAGGTCTGCGATCTATAGATCTGCACAAACACAAAGGCAGCTTTAAGGAGGTTAATAAATAAACAGATTCACTAACAAGTGTCAACCCCAGAAATATGGAGAAAAATGCAGTCAATAAGCCTGTGATTTGCAGTGAATGTTAGTATAGAAGGGGGTCTGCATGTGCCTGGGCTTGTTAGCTAACATGTAATGTATTTAGAGGTGTGAAAAAACAAAACGCCCCTGAAAACGTTTTTCTGTTTCTGGGTGCATCAGGCCTTAGTTTTATTTTGGATAGATTTCCTGTTCTACCTCCCGAACAAGAGATGAAGGGAAATCTCCCTATCAAGACAAAGGCAGCACAGCTTACCAGTCCTTTAGTTGCTGCATTAGTTTAAAAAGCCTTTTCAGCTTTATTTTCTAGATTCTGCCAGTAACCAGATCTTGTACTAGAGTGGCTGCTTTCCTGATCTGGACTGCAAACACTTACCCCTATTCTTATCTCCATTATATAGGGCATTGTTTGAGATTTAAATTCAGTACACATGAAGTTACAGGGACTCTGGAATTTTTCATCCAGATCAACAAGTATGTTTTGGAGAAAATGTACAAGAAAACAAATGCAACCAACAAATCTAAGAACTGGTAAATTATCATATATTATACTTATTGTTCATGAGGTTTTGATATATTTTAACAAGGAAGAGTTAGGGGAGAAACCAAAAGGTAATTGCCAGGGTCAACCAAGTTGAGTATCAAAACCAGAGTGTGGCAGAATCAGGAACACAGTCAAGGTCAGGGTAGGCAAATTACTAGCTGGTCCAGATCGAGCAAGCGGCCAACAGTTCAGAGATGAGAATCAGCAGGATCAGGGATATTAGGTGAAGTAGGGTAACGGGGTCTAAGCAGATTAAGAGCAGATAAGAACCAGGAGTCAAACAAGCTAGGAAAGAGAAATAAATGGGTAACTTGGTAAAGACAAGGCAACTAGGAACACAATTAAGACAGGAAAATTATTGCAACAACATGCAAGAACAGGATTACACATAAGCTCCCTAGCCAGAGCAATCTGAATGCTACAAGAGGAAACTAAAATATGGGCTCTGGCTTCCTTTGAGGAAGTAAGTTCTAATCTGAAGGTGTGCACTTAGCCACAGCCATGCATCTGTACAGCTACCTGAACAATTAAGTAAAGAATTTATGCTTGTGCCAGAGCACTAGAAAAAGACCTGCAGTAAAAGAATGCCAAGAAAGGACTACAGGAGAGAGAGCAGCTAGAGAAACAAAAATAGGTGGCCATCAGGACCCCGGGAAGAAGGAAGACATAGCAGCATGATAGAAAAGGCTTAACAGAAGGACACAGTAAGCTGAGCTCACCACTAGCCCCAGACTTGAGGACTGACCACATTACAGATTAAAGGAGAAGACTTTCAACCACCCAGATAGGTGAATCCCCTGCAGTTAGATTCCTGGATCTTTATTTTCATATTATGTGAGGAAAATAAAGTACCAGGGCAATTAAACACAAAGTAATTGTGCTAATCAAGCAAACCAAAGCTATCTGATTGAATCATATCTAAGTGAATGACAGAATGTTGTTTGAAAATATATATTTACATAAAAATATAAATGCAAGTTACTCTTTAGGGGGAGAACCACTAGGGGCTTCCAGGATGGAGAAGGATCTAGGGGTCCTAGTAGAAGAAAGACTGAAAAATAGCATGCAGTGTCAAGCAGCAGCCACCAAAGTCAGCAGAATATTAGCTTACATTAAAAAAAGGAATTTACTCCAGGAGATAAAACAATTATTCTGCCTCTTTATAAAACATTGCTTTGGCTGCATCTGCAGTATTCCATACAGTTCTGGTCACTAATCCTCAGAAAGGATGCGCTGGAGCTGGAGAGAGTCCAGAGAAGGGCAACTAAATTAATATGGGGACTGGAGGACCTCAATTATGAGGAACGACTAAAAGTGCTAAATTTGTTCTCCCTGGTGAAGAGATGCTTGAGAGGAGATTTGATAGCGATATGCGAATATTTCAATGGTGATCCAAGTGTAACTATGAAACTTTTCAGTCCCAGGGAGTGTAAGAGGACATGTGGCCACACAATGAGACTGGAAGACAAGCGGTTTAACCATAGGCTGCGTAGGGGAATTTTCACTGTCAGGGCAGTAAAGATGTGGAACTCTCTTCCACAATCGGTGGTGTCGGCAGGAAGTATGGATAGTTTTAAAAGACTCTTGGACGTGCATCTTAGAGAAAACAATATAAAGGGATATGGGAAATGATTTTTCTACACACACACACACCTACACAGGTTGAACTGGATGGATTGTTGTCTTTATTTAACTTTACCAACTATGTTACTATGTAACTTAAAGTGTTGTCAATCCCCCATGGGGTTTAGCTAATTGGATCACCAGAAACAAGAACCAGGCACCATCATGTATGTCACCATGGACACCCTTAATTTCTCCTTTCCTCCGCCCGAGTGTGGTGTCTTGTAATATTGTGGAATAATTTTCAATTGTGCAAACACACATCTCACTCCCAACCCCCTCTCTTATTAATCAACAGGGATGGAGGCGTATGCTCGTTTAACCATATGCCTTATTCAAAGTCCCAAACCCACCCTCTTTTGATATTACGATATAGGGATGGAGATGTGTGACTAGAGTGGAAAAAGTTGCCTATACATATTTATTATTGACAGTCAATCTTACATTGTTATTATTGATAGCTGACCCTGTTTGATGTTGGTCCACGTTTATCCCAATAATAAATTTATATGGAAGGCATGAATATTTCCACTCTTTCATTTATCATTATTTGCAAATATGAATATTGCTATTTTTTTCTTTGAGGCATGCGCACTGGTTGTTTTTGTTTGACTGTTCTGTTCCTGGTCCGGGAGCTGTGATGCACACCCGGGGCCTCCCCTCTCCTCCCTGTTCATCACTGGGGGACTGGGTGGGCCTCCCAGGGTGCATCAGCGTCACGCCCCGCACTGAGCACATGACGCCAACTCTTGCTGACCCAGCGCTGGCAGCATTGATTTCATCTCCAGCGTGCGTTGGCCATCCCCCTAGGTGCTGGTCGCTTCTGCGTCAGCTTTCCTGGTGAGAATGCCCTACCCCAACACACCCAGCGTGACGTTGGGGGCGTCATGTGTAGCGGCCAGGGTGGATATACATTGCAGTCCTGTGGGAAGCAATGGCTTCCCATTTCATGCTGCACACCCTTTGGAACACACGTGTTTGCCTTAGCACCACCAACAGGGTCACCAGGTACCCTCCCTTTCACTTCCCTCTGGGTTCTTTTTGTCCCTTGGTCTTTCACTTCCCTCTGGGTTCTTTTTGTCCCTTGGTCACCTTGGGTAGTTCCTGATTCCCTGGACAGGATTGCTCTGTATCACTTTTTGTCTTTTTGGTATAAGGTTCTTTAGTGGTTTCCAAACACAACTTCTTATGCTTTCCCTCACCTCTTTCCTTCACATTGACCTCACTAGTACATAGGCTGTATGCCCCTTGCATGTCACACCTCATTGACTACACAAATTTTTCCATTAATTTATAATGGAGCCGCTCCCAGGCACCATCATGTATTTCACCATGGAAACCCTTTATTTCTCCTTTCCTCCCCTCGAGTGTAGTGTTGTCCGCCTTGGCTGCCCGCAGATTCACGTCCCCTCAGCTCCCGACAGGGATACTTTCCAGCCTTCCTCAACTTCCAGTTCTCAGCATTTCATGACCTATTTCAGAGCTGATATGTAAGTAATTTTTGGGGTGTCTGGCCTTTTTTTCCCTCCCCTTATCCTCATGTTATTGATTTAAGTATTTTGAAATATCTTTCAAATTTTTTGTAGATATGCATTCTGCATTTGCTTCTGAAGAAGTGGAACTTTATCCACAAAACACGTCAAGATTTTAAATGCAGTTTTTTTACCAATTATGCGTTTACATTTCATCCTATACATGGATTCCATTCATCATGTGTAATAATGGAATTTTAATTGTTGTCAATCATGTACATCAGCTCGTCATATTTGCAATGTACCATGTCTCATGTGCAATTTATGAATAAACTTTTGTAATATTGTGGAATCATTTTCAATTGTGCAAACACACATCTCACTCAAAGTCCCAACCCCCCTCTTCTCAGAAACAAGAACCTAACCCTACAGCCATTTAATGAACTGATTGGCCACCCTGGTACACTAGCCAAGCTTATGAACTGGCTGACATTGCTGTACATTGGTGCACTTTAGGCCAACATTTGCATAAAAAGAGAGCAAATGACATCAGTCATGTAACAAAATGATTTTAAACCATAAAACTCAGATAAATATATTTGATGTTAAGCAGAGAAGCTAGGGAATTATTCCTAGTATTGAAACTAATATACACTGTTCGTGTGCAGATTTCATGCTGCAGTGAGTTAAAATAACTGCGTGTCACTTCCTAATCCTATTATTTTAGATCCTGGAGAGTGTCCAAGCAGACTGTCATTCTAGGGCCATGCTCTTGTGAGGCTACACACACTACAAGTAATCCAGAAAGATCAAGCTAAAGTACATCACTGAGGAGCTTTGGGATTACCCTACTCTAAACATGTGTCTGTAGCCACTTAACCTCTGGAAATACCAACATTTTCTATATTAATACGGTCTAACCATAAAGGTACATCTACTGCACTTGTATTTTCACTGAAGAAATCCATCAGGGAGAAATGAGTAGTTTCCTAATCCTGATTAAGGCAGTATAGTATACAGAACTGATGCTGTATTTTGCAGGTTTCTTTTAGTAGACAGTAGGCTCACTTCAATAAACTATAAAGTTCATAATTCACCATAACAACCATTATTTTCAGCAATGAGAGCAGGGAAAAATACTGATTGTTTTGGCAAAAAACCCATGAATCATAGCTTAGTGAATAGTGTACTGATTTATCATCCCTTCTTTTGCATGGCTTCCCTGAGTGAAAGTGGCTAGATAGGGGCAGGTCTTTGCTTTTTTTTTTTTTTTAAGTCAACACTTCTCCCCTAGTGATTGGTGATCAAATAACTGGAGGGGTAATTCAAGTAGTAGCAGGAGAAGTGCAGATTACATAGATCAACAAATTAGATGAAGCAGAAAATGGAGGTCTTCAGGTACAGCTTTTCCACCAACAAGGAGATATACCATACACCTATGAGGATTGTTTGGCGTATGGGTACATAAGTATGAAGTATCACAGAGGGTTTAGTATATTAGCTAAGCCGGGGCTGGGGGTACATGGCTTTGAATCAGAGGGACTACGCTGGAGGGTCATATATTTGAACCTCTGAGACCCCTGAGACAAGGGAATAAGTTCTCCTGGTTTCAAAGGTCAGTTACTTGAGGATTCAGGGGTCTCACACTTACCATAACCTGTTAACCAGATACCCAAATATATTAATAAAGTGAGCTGCAAGCTTATTCCTACCCGGAATAAAATGCATGGACTGGGTGCAGGTGAGTGACATTCAGGTTCATCCATGCTAACACAAATTAGCATACACATAACCGAAATCCGGAGTATTGGTTGGTAGAAGGTTGGTTCTATGCACATGCGCAGATCTTTGAGCATGGCCATACACTCAATCAGCCTGACAAAGACACACCAAACCTCATATAGTGATAGTAGGGGAGAGTATGTAAACTACCATCAGTAAAAATAAAATAAAATTTTTATTCTAAATACTGGTGCTTTTTCTGGCTGAATGTCTTCTGTTATTGTTCAAGGGAATTTAAATCAAATGTCCATTTTGTTGTTTTTTAAACATTTCCATAATTTGGTGACATCTATGCGGGCAGCTGCAATCCCCGCACCTGCAACCACCCGCAGTGAAAATACGGTGCTGTGAGAAAATGCACGGGGGCTGTCATCCATGCAATTAAGTCACATAGACTGAGGAATAAAATGTATATGATGAATAATAATATTATATTCCATGTTCAGAGTTCAGATGAAGCCTGTAGATCCAATATGTGTCTAGAACACCCCTGGATACAAGCAAAACTTTATCTGTGGCCTCAGATGTTAATGAAATGGGATTACCATTTTGTTAGAACAAACAGTGTCTTGCAATAGGTGCTGACATATGGGTGCATTTTAAATCATTCAAGTGTCTTCGGATTTGAAGCTTAAACAATGTGAGGTGGAACACAGATTGCAAAGACAAAATGCTGTTAAAATAACTGAAGAAATGCAATGAACAAAAATACATTCTAACAAAAATAAAAAAATGCAGTGCTAGAATGTACTGAATGGTATATACAGTAAAAATCATCAGAACCCTTTCATTTAACGCTTAGAGGGATAAGCAGGCATTTTCCGTGCATGCTTGCGTATTAAATGTATGAAAAGATACCTAATTTACCTTTTTAATGGTTTATACATATTTACTAGAAATGTGGATGGTGCCTTCTGGACAATGCTGTAGTGGGTGGGAAGGGCTTTTAAATCATTTCTACAAACTCTTGCATAGTGCTATCAATAGTTCCAGCATGTAAGCAGCTACAGCAGCAGGAAAGGTCCTGCTGTGATTTGACTGTAGAAGAAAGAGTACTGTCATCAAAAGAAATTCCAATCCAGTGGTTCTGAGAGGATCCACATGTATTTATAAAATGTTCCAGGAGTTACTATTGCTGGGCAGCTTACATCACAATTGTGATTTTATAGCTTGACTATAGTTTTCCTTGAAAGATACATGATGACAGGCATATAGGGAGCATAGTCATCTGTTTACTAGTTCAGTTTTTAAATCAGACATTGCTGTATGCTGGATTCACACCTTTCCATATATTCATGTTTTTTTAAAGATGATTGTATTAAAGCTTTAAAGAGCATACAGTTACATAGAGCAAAATAACTGGTATTTTACAGATACGTAATAGAGTGTCATTTAGTGATAACAACACAAAAGTTGTATATTGCTAGAAATACTGTGTAATACCATAACATTGTCATTCAAATTCCTTTACATGCCAAGAAATTATTGAGAGCATTATATTTCTATGCCAAAAAGCTATTCTATTTACCTGGAAATAGTCCTCTTCTCCTTCAGTGACTGAAAGGAATAATGAAATTAGTTCCACCCTCCCCCTATATCAAATTAGATACTCTAATGTGGGCTCTCCACAGACATTTGATAAAATCTTGGGTCCATGGTCTCAGTCACCACTTACAACATCATCAGCAGATGGTTGGAACCAGGAGACTTTATCATTATTATCAGTCTGTTCTGATATGCTATATGCATATCTTGGTGTACTTTACCTTTACCTCAATGACTATTGACGTTGTCCAGTATTCTTTAGTTAAGGAGACAAGACTACAGTATATAGGTTGTTTCTTGTAAAGTTTATTGTAGGATGCATTGTTGTTTTCATGGCAGTATCGGAATGTATTTGTTGTTTGATTACAGTTGTGCTCATATGTTTACATACCCTGGCAGAATTTATGAGTTCTTGGCCATTTTTCAGAGAATATGAATAATAACACAAAAACTTTTCTTTCACTCATGGTTAGAGTTTGGCTGAAGCCATTTATTTTCAATCAACTGTGTTTACTCTTTTTAAATCATAATGACTACAGAAACTACCTAAATGGCCCTGATCAAAAGTTTTCATACCCTGGTGATTTTGGCCTGATAACATGCACACAAGTTGACACAAAGTGGTTTAAATGGTTATTAAAGGTAACCATCCTCTTCTGTGATCTGTTTGCTTGTAATTAGTGTGTGTGTATAAAAGGTCAGTGAGTTTCTGGACTCCTGGCAGACCCTTGCATCTCTCATCTAGTGCTGCACTGACATTTCTGGATTCTGAGTCATGGGGAAAGCAAAAGAACTGTCAAAGGATCTGTGGGAAAAGGTAGTTGAACTGTATAAAACAGGAAAGGGATATAAAAAGATATCCAAGGAATTGAGAATGCCAATCGGCAGTGTTCAAACTCTAATCAAGAAGTGGAAAATTAGGGGTTCTGTTGAAACCAAACCATGGTCGGGTAGACCAATTTCAGTCACAACTGCTAGGAAAATTGTTCGGGATGCAAAGAAAAACCCACAAATTACTTCAGGTTAAATACAGGACTCTCTGAAAACATGTGGTGTGGCTGTTTCAAGATGTACCATAAGGAGGCACTTGAAGAAAGATGGGCTGCACAGTCGAGTCGCCAGAAGAAAGCCATTACTACGCAAATGCCATAAAGTATCCCACTTACAACATGCCAGACAACACAGAGACAAGCCTCAAACATTCTGACACAAAGTCATTTGGAGTGATAAGACCAAAATGTAGCTTTTTGGCCACAACCATAAACACTACGTTTGGAGAGAAGTCAACAAGGCCTATGATGAAAGGTACACCATTCCTACTGTGAAACACGGAGGTGGATCGGTGATGTTTTGGGGATGTGTGAGCTACAAAGGCACAGGAAATTTGGTCAAAATTGATGGCAAGATGAATGCAGTATGTTATCAAAAAATACTGGAGGAACATTTGCATTCATCAGCCAGGAAGCTGCGCATGGGATGTACTTGGACATTCCACCATGACAATGATCCAAAACACAAGGCCAAGTCGACCTGTTATTGGCTACAGCAGTATAAAATGAAGGTTCTGGAGTGGCCATCTCAGTCTCCTGACCTCAATATCATTGAACCACTCTGGGGAGATCTCAAATGTGCAGTTCATGCAAGACAGCCCAAGAATTTACAGGAACTGGAGGCTTTTTGCCTAAAGGAATGGGCAGCTTTACTATCTGAGAAGAAAAAGCCTCATCCACAAATACCACAACAGACTTCAAGCTGTCATTGATGTTAAAGGGGGCAATATACAGTATTAAGAACTGGGGTATGTAAACTTTTGTCCAGGGTCATTTGGGTAGTTTCTATTGTGATTATGATTTAAAAAGAGTAAGCACAGTTTATTAACCCCTTCCCGCCGACCGTACGCACATATGCGTACTCGGATTTCCGAGGTTATACCGGGATGATGCCCGCAGCTGCAGGCATCATCCCGGTACCGTTGTTTACACCAGGCGATCGGCTATCCGAGTATAACAACCGATGCGGCTAAAAGCCGCTCGGTTGTTATACCGGAGGAGCGGGAGGGGACACCCCCCCTCCTGCCGCCTCCCGCCGCTGTTACCGGGCCTCCCGTGCGATCGGGAGGCCCGGTATCCAATCGGGTACCTTCGGCGGCTGGGGGCGGGCTGGAACGAAGCTGTGGGTGGCTTCGTTCCAGCCTTCTCGTTGTAAACGCGGAAGCGACGTCATGACGTCACTTTCCGTTTACTCGGCTGCCAATGGCGCCGAATTTAAAAAAGTACACAGTATTCAGAATCGCCGTTTTCGGCGATCTGAATACTTTGAAGTGTAAAGGAGGGATGGGGGGTCTTTTAGACCCCCCATCCCTCCATAAAGAGTACCTGTCACCACCTATTACTGTCACAAGGGATGTTTACATTCCTTGTGACAGCAATAAAAGTAAAAAAAAAAAAAAATTTTTAAAACACAATTTATAAAGTAAAAAAATAAATAAAATAAATTAAAAAAAAAAAAAAAAGTTTAAAATGCCCCTGTCCCCGCGAGCTCGTGCAGCGAAGAAAACGCATACGGAAGTCGCGCATCCATATGTAAACGGTGTTTAAATCACACATGTGAGGTATCGCCGCGATCGTCAGAGCAAGAGCAATAATTCTAGCCCTAGATCTCCTCTGTAACTCAAACCTGGTAACCGTAAAAATGTTTTAAAGCATCGCCTATGGAAATTCATAGGTACCGTAGTTTGTCGCCATTCCACGAGTGCGTGCAATTATAAAGCGTGACATGTTTGGTATCTATTTACTCAGCGTAACATCATCTTTCACATTATACAAAAAAATTGGGGTAACTTTACTGTTTGGATTTTTTAAAATTCATGAAAGTGTCCCTTTTCCAAAAATTTGCGTTTAAAACACCGCTGCACAAATACTGTGTGATAAAAAATATTGCAACAATCGCCATTTTTTTCTCTAGATTCTCTGCTAAAAAAATATATATAATGTTTGGGTACTCTAAGTAATTTTCTAGCAAAAAATACGGATTTTAACTTGTAAACACCAAATTTCAAAAATAGGCTTAGTCATGAAAATAGTTTCAGCCAAACACTAACCATGAGTGAAAGAAAAGTTTTTGTGTTATCATTCATATTCCCTGAAAAATGGCCAAGAAATTATAAATTCTGCCAGGGCATGTAAACTTATGAGCACAACTGTACGTACAAAAGCAATTAACCACTTCCGGACAGCCCACCGTCGTTATACGTCGGTACTTTGAAGGAGGATATCGTTGTTATGGCAGCAGCTAGCTGCCATAACCCCCGGTATCCTCCTCTTCAGTGAGCAGTCCAGTTTAAGTTAAAAGGGGTCCCTGCGGAGGATTCGCCGCAAGATCACTTTTATAGGCGGTGGATTAGGGGACCGCCCCTCCCGCCGCGATCCAGTGCCCTCCGCCACTTACCGGAGCCGTCAGCAGTGGCGGAGATGATCGGATCCTTTGTGTGGCCTGACATGGAGACGAGTGAGGGGAAGATGGCCCCCCACCCGTCTCCATATCATTGGAGGGCGGAAGCAACGTCAAAACATTACTTCCACCCATAGCTCTTAAAGGGCCAATTTTTTTTTCAATTTTTTAAATGACAATTTTTGAATTTTTTTTTTTATTGCATTTTAGTGTAAATATGAGATCTGAGGTCTTTTTTTTTTTTATTTAAGAGGTCCTGTCTTGCTTTTTTTCTATTACATGTTTACATTCCTTGTAATAGGAATAACAGTGACACATTTTTTTTTAAAACAGTGTAAAAATAAAAAATAAAAGGTAAAATAAATAAGAATAAAAAAAAATTTTTTTAAACGCGCCCCATCCCAACGAGCTCACATGCAGGACCGTTAGTAGCGCCCGCATATGAAAACGGTGTTAAAACCACACATGTGAGGTATCGCCACGATCGGTAGAGCGAGAGCAATAATTCTAGCCATAAACCTCCTCTGTAACTTAAAACATGCAACCTGTACAATTTTTTAAAACATCGCCTATGGAGATTTTTAAGGGTAAAAGTTTGTCGCCATTCCACGAGCAGGCGCAATTTTAAAGCGTGACATATTGGGTATCAATTTACTTGGCATAACATTATCTTTCACAATATAAAAAATAATGGGCTAACTTTACTGTTGTCTTATTCTTTAATTAAAAAAAGTGTATTTTTTCCAAAAAAAGTGCGCTTGTAAGACCGCTGTGCAAATACGGTGTGACAGAAAGTATTGCAATGACCGCCATTTTATTCTTTAGGGTGTTAGAAAAAAAAAGTATAATGTTTAGGGGTTCTAAGTAATTTTCTAGTAAAAAAAAACTGTTTTTAACTTGTAAACAACAAATCTCAGAAAGAGGCTCGGTCCTAAAGTGGTTAAAAGCATCTTTAATACAAAAACATTGTCATATTTTCATCTTTCTTTCAAGATGAGATTTTGTTGGAATGTGAAAAACTTGGAGACCATGGCATTAGTGCTCTAAACATTTCTTTTACTATATAATGTACAGGGGACAAATCATATGTGTAATCTGGCCATATAATAATTTAGGAAGTATATGTAAGTATTGGGTTAATAGTGTTGTGAAAGGTTTGCGATGTGATTTAAGATTTGCAAATTTTGCAAAATTTCTGTTGACATCCTCTAGCCTCACATGTATGTTTATAGGAGAAAATGTCTTTATGTATGGTGAAAATTTTGCATTATCCACAGGGTATTTCGATTTAGGTGTAGTGTTGGACCACATATACTCGGTATGTTAAGTAGTTGTTAAATAAATTGAGTTACTCTCAACCAGAAGGGTCTGAGTTTGACACAGGACAAAGCCACACACAAAAATTCCCCTGGCTCAAAAAAATGGACAATGCACATCAGGGCATTACGTGATGGTTCTCGCAGTCACCAATCAGAATCAAATCTGCCTTGGAAGTTTGAATCTTATTTGTAATATACCATGTACAGTTGGAGGCAGTGGCAGTCGGTCAGTCAGTAGTCGGGGCCCCACACTTACCCCATCTCGCGGGCAGTGCTCCAAATGGTGGCGGCTTCTAGCCAGTTTTGCGGGCGGCTGCTTTCTCGGTTCCCCTGCATCCACTCTCTCCTCCTCCTGGCGGCCAATCCGATCGAATCTCCTTTCGGCCAATTGGGTGACAGGTCTCAGAATGAATATTCGCTATTGTCAGACAGCTGGGTGGGCTTTTTTTGAAGCCTGTTAGAGCCTCTGGCTCTAATCACGCCCACTGGGTGGGCTTTTTTGAAGCCTATTAGAGCCTCTGGCTCTAACCATGTGCTTAAAAAAAAAAACCTGATTGGAATCCATGCGTCTGGCGCCCTGCATATAGATCAGGGGGCCGGATACATGAATAGGGGGGCAGCGCCCATGCAGGACTGGTTGGCACCACTGGTTGGAGGAAGTTAGCAAGTTAAGTAAGAAGACCCGCTCACACACCAAAAGTGGAGGTTTCGTGCAGTTGAATACATAGAGTACAGATTAAAGACCACTCAGGGATGAATTTTAAATAATCACAATAGATTATGTATTGGATAGATGTGTCAGAACAACCATGTCAGCTCTATGTCAAGCTGTAAGGTGCCTATAGGGGCTGACCTAACCTCTAGTTGAGGTCAGGGTTGGCACACTGTCCAAGCTTCTGGAGGAAGGAAAATCATTCTGTTAATAAATATTTTTGTCTTAAAAAGACCTTATTTTTACATACAGTTTGGTATTAGCATTCAGTTCAGGTGATAGGGAAGCCCCTATGTGGGCCTTTCAGCTTGACACTTAGCAAGACAATTCTGCTGTGAATAACAGAGAACATAATGAAATGATCAAAAAAAAAATCAAGCCACCTCTGAGAAGCAAGGCTGCAATATAAAAATAAGTAAAGCTTGGAAATTCAGAATATAACAGATTGGTGACAATGGTATTTTTTTATCAATTTAATGGATCCTCTGAATCCTAGCAATGCTGCAATAATTCTTGGTTAACTAAGGTAGTTCATGAATTTCAACTGCTGCATGGAACTGCTCTTTAGGCTGCTCTTACACTGCTTCATTGCAAAAACGCATAGGCATCTTTGCCGCATTTCTGGTACGCTTTCTGTAAAAAAAGGACTCCAAAAGCACACCAAAATTTTTTTTTGATGAATTTTCTTTTCATTTCAATGGGGAGATGCATTTTTTAAGGCACCAAACATGCACCAAAAATGCAGCATGCATTACAGGATTTAATGGTCTTCTCTTTTTGGTAAAGCAAAAGCAGAAGAAAAACTGATCAGTGTGAAAGAGGCCTTTAAGAAAACATGATAAATAAGAAATATGGGGCTACCATTGCTCTTCTTTTCTGTGTCCTGGCCATTATTATAACTCACTTGTATTTGTATTTTGTATTTGTACCCACTTTGTATTTAATCTACCCAAAACAGGTATGCAGCTCAGAAAAGTCAAAAATCTTTATCTGCATATTTGTTCTGGGTAAATGCCTTAGCGGAAGCTGATCTATAGGGTTAACATATCTTGAATATTTTACTGCCAACCAATACAATCTAACAGACATGGGACTGTTGATGAGAGATTCCCTTCAGTGCTTGTATTCTGCAGAAAGAAAAGAGATTTCATGATGACAGGACAGGCACAGTGACAGGAATTTTATTAACACAAAGATTTGGGCACACACAAAGAGATAACTTTAAATACAGAGAATAATTGTTTCACTTCACAGTTAATCATCTGTTATCTCTGATTGCTGTAACCAACACTAAAAAAATAAATCTAACTGACTGCCACGATCAACAGCAGTTCTTTCTGTGCTCCAAATTGATACCAGAATTTGGTTTACAAAGTTCGCCAAAATATGCAACAGAAGGCACCAAAAAGATCTTCATAGCACGAGCAGTACTAAGCGAAAGTGAAGAGCTATAATCATAATTTCCTTTAGATGAGGACAACTCAAAAATGAATAACTGGCTGAATAAAAAACCCAGGCATTTTTGATCCAAAATCAATAATGTCTTATATATAGGGCTATGGAAAATAGATGCTATCAAGTCAACATAACATCACCTCCTAAACTACCATCCTAACAATATTTTTCTCATCTGTGCCTGCAAAAATTCATTCCACATTTAAAATATGTCATTTTTATTTCCAAAAAACAATAGCCGTCTGGCAGGTTGTGAAGATAAGTGAATTATCTGCCTCTGGGAAAATAACTGCCAAGCATGCTGAAAAATGGCCGCAGAATATGATGTTGATCTATTGCATGTAGGGAATAATGGAAGGTAGAAACACTAAATCCAGCTCACACCAACAGCAATATAGACATCATGGAACTAAGTGATTTACTTTACATCTCTTCACAATGTACATTTACTTCTTTTGAGGCATTGGCAAGCAGTTGTGAACATTTATGATGCCATGTCATCCAGAGGAAATGCCAAGCCATCAATATATACTGAATGCCATACCTTTGATGATTCTATCAAAATGGAATTCTGGGCATGTTTTCTCATTTCCACTTCTCATTAAACGACTCCTTTCCAATATCATAGATCATGTAAGTTAAAATCAATACAGAAATAGGTTTTATGCAATGACAGAGATGTGATTTTTTTTTTCAAACTAGGTATACCTTTATAATTTTAAATCCAAACATAATTTCCACATTCTTGTAATTCTGTTTTTTTTTTTTTTTAGTATTATGTGCATGTCAAAATAATACTAATACACCAATAAAGGCAGACATATAAAAATACTATGCTAAGAAAGTAGCATAATACTTTAGGTCAAGCTCTTTAACAAAAGGTTGGACCACTCACTGTTAACAGTAAGCAAAAATGTAATTTTAAAGTTTTTAGTGCATTGTGCATCAATTACCTTACACTTCAGTCCTAATTCCAAACACCTTTTACTAAGCTACCCTGCAGTGCAATGGATCAAAGTCACAGCTTTCTCCATGAGCCGTTTTAGTGATGCTGCACTGTGCCTAAATACACTACCACACTCATGTAGGTTGTGCCTGCTTGCACTACAGTGAGATGAGAGAGAGAGGGGGTGTGTCTATCAGCATTGTCACTGCTGATTCACAACCCAAAGCTTGTCAATCAGCACCTGGCTACACCTACCCACTGCTTTTTGGAATGACAACACTGCTTCTGGTGCTGAACCCTCCAACTGTGAGTTGCAGCATCTGGGAGGGAAGCGTGATAGGCACAAATAAAGGAGGCTTTGACTCAGTCAGGGATAGGATTTTATGCTCTTACTGTAAAATCCTTTTCTCCTTCAGTTGGGCACACACAAAGAGAGCTCAGTCTGAAGCTGTGGAGCTTGGTGTAAGTGGAGCTGGAATAAGTGGGAGTTAAAAACCAGAGTTAGAGTATACAAGTCTTGCTGTTTGTTTGCTGTCTGTTTGCTGTCTGTTTGCTATTTGCTGTCTGTTTGCTGTTTGCTGTCTGCCGTTTGCTGTCTGTTTGCCGTTTGCTGTCTGTTTGCCGTTTGCTGTCTGTTTGCTGTCTGCTGTCTGTTTGCTGGGTTGCATTTTTGGGGCTTTTCCTTTTAGTTTTTAATTTGCCTTTTGCTGTCACTTTTTAAATAGCTTTTTTTTTTTTCTCTCTGGTTTCATCAGTCTATCAATTAAGGGGTGTGGTTAATTGCTCACAGGTGCCTATTTAACTGGTTGTAGGACTCAGTCTGAGCGTGCTCAGTCTGAAGCTGTGGAGCTTGGTGTAAGTGGAGCTGGAATAAGTGGGAGTTAAAAACCAGAGTTTAAAACAGGAGGTTATAACTGGGGTCATAGTACCTGTGTAGTGTGAGTATCTGAGTGTTGTCTGAGTCGTGTGTGTGGATCGTTAGTACTTGTGTATTGTGTACTGTGTACTTGTGTATTGCGAGTACACGTAGGTCTGTGAGTACCTGTGTATTGTCTTGTTGTGTACCTGTGTATTGTCTTGAGTATTAGTGCCAGGAAACTAGCTGTTAGGTCATTTGGACAGGGTAAAATCCCCAAATCCTCACTAAATTTAATAGGTACGATGCCCGGCGGGTGTGGAGAGGCGACTCTTTGTACATCTTGCCGCATGTATGCGTTCCTTGATCATCCGATCGAGGGCGAATACTGCTGTGCAAAATGTAAGCACATTGTTTCCCTGGAAGCCCAGGTTCTGAATCTGGGGAAGCAACTGTCAGCACTGAGAAGTCCCTCCATACTAAAGGTGAGCCAGGAACGTACACGGCAGGTGCCGGCAGGGGCCAGCACAGAGGCGGGTGGAGACAAAGAGGTGCAGGCACTAGCAAAGAGTAGATGGGTGACAGTCAGGAGGGGTAGAGGGGGAAGTGCCAGAGAGGCCGATCCAGGACTGGAGCATCCCAATAAGTACGCTCCATTGAGTGACATTGGTGAAACCAGTCAGGGACCAGCACTGCTGGAGATGAGGGACTCTCCTAGCTGCCAGGCGAAGAACTCTTCCAGTGAGAGTGGGGGGGCAGCAAAGGGAAAGGAAAGACAGATTCTGGTGGTAGGGGACTCAATTCTTAGAAGGACAGAGAGGGCAATCTGTAACCAAGACCTGAAGCGCCGAACAGTATGTTGTCTACCGGGCGCTCGGGTTCGGCACATCACGGATCTTGTGGACAGATTACTGGGAGGGGCTGGGGAAGACCCGGCTGTCATGGTGCACGTTGGCACCAATGACAAAGTCAGAGGCAGATGGAGTGTCCTAAAGAACGATTTTAGGGACTTAGGAGCTAAATTGAGGAAAAGGACCTCCAAGGTAGTGTTCTCAGGAATACTACCGGTACATCGAGCCACACCAGAAAGGCAGAGGGAGATTAGGGAAGTAAACAAGTGGCTGAAGAGCTGGTGTAGTAAGGAGGGGTTTGGGTTCCTGGAGGACTGGGCCGACTTCTCAGTCGGTAACCGGTACTATAGAAGGGACGGACTGCACCTAAATGAGGAGGGTGCAGATCTGCTGGGAATGAAGATGGCCAAAAAGTTAGAGGGGTTTTTAAACTAGGCGATGGGGGGGAGGGTCCAGAGACAGTGATAGCCAGCGCGGAAGATATTCCAGAGGGTAGTATTGGGGGCATTAGTGGTAGGTTAACCAAAGCACAAGAACACAAGGTGAGTATAGTAGCAAGTCCTAGTTGCAATCTTGAAACACCCAATACGAGGACAATATGCGACCGGTCTAAACTATGTGGCATGTTCACTAATTCCAGGAGCATGGCGGACAAGATGGGTGAACTAGAGATACTGTTGTACAAGGAGGATTTGGATTTTGTGGGAATTTCAGAGACCTGGTTCAACAGCTCTCATGATTGGCTGGCAAACATTCAAGGGTATACCCTATACTGCAAGGATAGAGAGGGTAAAAAAGGGGGAGGGGTATGCCTATATATCAAGAATAATGTACAAGTGAATGTGAGAGATGACATCACTGAGGGGGCTAGGGAGGAGGTGGAATCTTTATGGGTAGAGCTCCAAAGGGATGAAGCTAAGGGGAAAATAATACTGGGAGTATGCTATAGGCCCCCTAACTTGAGGGAGGAAGTGGAGACGGATCTCCTATCACAAATTGGATTAGCAGCAAGGATGGGAAGTGTTATAATAATGGGGAATTTTAATTATCCAGACATAGACTGGGCGGAGGGAACCGCGCATTCATTTAAGGCTCGCCAGTTCCTTAGTGTCTTGCAGGACAATTTTATGGGTCAGATGGTAGACGCACCAACTAGAAATAAAACATTACTAGATCTACTGATTACCAACAATACAGACCTGATCACAGATGTGGAAATACGGGGCAATTTAGGTAACAGCGATCACAGGTCAATTAGTTTCAAAGACACTGAATTTCAAAAGAGCCAACTTCCCTAAACTACAAACCTTGCTAAAAGGCATAAATTGGGATAAAATATTAGGAACAAAGAATACGGAGGAGAGATGGGTTTGCTTTAAGAGCATATTAAGTAAGGGCATTAGCCAATGTATCCCATTGGGTAATAAATTTAAAAGAGCGAACAAACATCCTGGATGGCTTAACTTCAATGTAAAAATGCATATAAAAGCAAAGGAGAAGGCCTTCAAAAAATACAAGGTTGAGGGATCATCCTCAGCATTCAGAATTTATAAAGAATGCAATAAGAAATGTAAGGGTGCAATTAGGATGGCTAAGATAGAACATGAAAGACACATAGTGGAGGAGAGCAAAAAAAATCCCAAGAAATTCTTTAAGTATGTAAACAGTAAAAAAGGGAGGACAGACCATATTGGTCCCATAAAGAATGAGGAAGGACATCTGGTTACAAAGGATGGGGAGATGGCAAAGGTATTGAATTTATTCTTCTCCTCAGTCTTCACGAGTGAATCGGGGGGCTTCAGTAACCAAAACTGCAGTGTTTATCCTCATGACACAACACAGGAAGCACCTACATGGTTAACAGAGGACGGAATTAAAATTAGACTTGA
This sequence comes from Aquarana catesbeiana, assembly GCF_042186555.1. Lineage (NCBI taxonomy): Eukaryota > Metazoa > Chordata > Amphibia > Anura > Ranidae > Aquarana > Aquarana catesbeiana. The sequence continues at coordinate 207,010,865 of NC_133324.1, forward strand.
GAAACTTAACATTAATAAATCACCGGGACCAGATGGCTTGCATCCGAGGGTACTTAGGGAACTCAGTCAGGTGATTGCCAGACCATTGTTCCTAATTTTTACAGACAGTCTATTGACTGGAATGGTACCAGCTGATTGGAGAAAAGCCAATGTAGCACCAATATTTAAAAAGGGCCCAAAAAACATCCCTGGGAATTACAGACCAGTTAGCCTAACATCAATAGTATGTAAACTCTTGGAGGGGATGATAAGGGACTATATACAAGATTTTAGTAATAAGAATGATATCATTAGCAGTAATCAGCATGGATTCATGAAGAATCGTTCTTGCCAAACCAATCTATTAACCTTCTATGAGGAGGTGAGTTGCCATCTAGATAAAGGAAGGCCCGTAGACGTGGTGTATCTGGATTTTGCAAAAGCATTTGACACAGTTCCCCATAAACGTTTACTGTACAAAATAAGGTGCGTTGGCATGGACCATAGGGTGAGTACATGGATTGAAAACTGGCTACAAGGGCAAGTTCAGAGGGTGGTGATAAATGGGGAGTACTCAGAATGGTCAGGGGTGGGTAATGGGGTTCCCCAGGGTTCTGTGCTGGGACCAATCCTATTTAATTTGTTCATAAACGACCTGGAGGATGGGATAAACAGTTCAATCTCTGTATTTGCAGACGATACTAAGCTAAGCAGGGCAATAACTTCTCCGCAGGATGTGGAAATCTTGCAAAAAGACCTGAACAAATTAATGGGGTGGGCGACTACATGGCAAATTGTAGAAAATGTAGAAAAATGTAAAATAATGCATTTGGGTGGCAAAAATATTAATGCAATCTATACACTGGGGGGGAGAACCTCTGGGGGAATCTAGGATGGAAAAGGACCTGGGGGTCCTAGTAGATGATAGGCTCAGCAATGGCATGCAATGCCAAGCTGCTGCTAATAAAGCAAACAGAATATTGGCATGCATTAAAAGGGGGATCGACTGCAGAGATAAAACGATAATCCTCCCGCTCTACAAGACTCTGGTCCGGCCGCACCTGGACTATGCTGTCCAGTTCTGGGCACCAGTCCTCAGGAGGGACGTACTGGAAATGGAGCGAGTACAAAGAAGGGCAACAAAGCTAATAAAGGGTCTGGAGGATCTTAGTTATGAGGAAAGGTTGCGAGCACTGAACTTATTCTCTCTGGAGAAGAGACGCTTGAGAGGGGATATGATTTCAATTTACAAATACTGTACTGGTGACCCCACAATAGGGATAAAACTTTTTCGCAGAAGAGAGTTTAATAAGACTCGTGGCCACTCATTACAATTAGAAGAAAAGAGGTTTAACCTTAAACTACGTAGAGTGTTCTTTACTGTAAGAGCGGCAAGGATGTGGAATTCCCTTCCACAGGCGGTGGTCTCAGCGGGGAGCATTGATAGCTTCAAGAAACTATTAGATAATCACCTGAATGACCGCAATATACAGGGATATGTAATGTAATACTGACACATAATCACACACATAGGTTGGACTTGATGGACTTGTGTCTTTTTTCAACCTCACCTACTATGTAACTATGTAACTAAGTTCATTGAAGGAAACAGCGGAGATAGAGGAAATTGTGACCAATGGGTTAGAGCCCCACCTTCAGGAGTAGAACACTAGGCATAAAATGAAAAGCACAGTCTAGGGGCTGAACGTACAAGATTTCCAGAGGTGGGTAGGACAATTACATCACAGAACTTCTAAGGACAGGGTACTGTTCAGCATGCAGGATCCTAGGGACAAGTGAGCAAAGTGCACAACATGACTCCCAGGGACAAGGAGTCACAAAGTACAGGGGTTGGGACAAACATTGCTCGGGCAACGTTGGCCACTGATTGCCAGACTAGGCAGACACTGGTCCTCTATCAGACAGCAGGTGGAATCGAGCAGCATGTAAGGCTACCAGACCTGTGCAAGTATCAGATGAGAACAGACCATTGGGTCAGTGGGACCACAGGTAACAGGCCAAACAAGGTAGGGAACTGCATGCGTTCAGTGGCTAAGCTGGGGAGTCTCCAAGGATCTAGATTATTCAGCCTGTTACCCAGCAGTTGATGGAAGGTCTTGAAGACCGAAAGAAGAAATTTTCCCCAGCGGGGAACTTAGGTCCTTACTACTTGACACCGGGCAAAAAAGTGAACTGTCACTTGCCAATGGAATGTGTGTGTGTGTGGGGGGGGGTGCTTTTGTTTTGTTTTATTGCCTAGTGTCCTACTGCTGCAGTTGGACCTAAAACCCACCAATCAAGATCTGGATTTCCACTGTTTAGATGCATGTAAAAGTAGAAACAAAGAGAGGCGTGGCCTGGACATGGCCGAGTGAGGATGCAGAAACCTTGAGCTCCCAGCCTTCGTCTGGCTACCCCAGCAGAAAACACAGGATTGTAACCGGAATGAACTCAGGTAAGAAGAAGACGTGTAAAGGCAGCAGGGGCAGTAAAAAAACTACCCATACCCCAAGAGCAGAGGGAGAAATCCAGCGATTCTTCACCCAGACACAGGAGGCCCCTAAGCTTGCCAAGATGGCGGACCACACTACATCCCACCATGAGGGAACACATCCTCAAGAGCCCTCTGTCTCACCGGCGGCATCCGATGCCTCAGAAGTATACTCAGAGACCCAAGCGGTATTCCACTCTGAACCGCAATACTCCCAACAACAACCCCTCACCTTGAGAGCAGACACCAAGCTACAAGCATTGCTACAGGCTCTCCCTACCAGAATGGACATTGAGGCCCTCATCGGTAAACTGGAAGCCACTCACCAGAAAGAAATGTAATCGGTCAAAGCGGACGTGAAAACTCTCACAGATAGAATGACAGTCAGGGAATCCTCGGTGGCCGACCTGGAGAGACGGTTGTTAGCAGTAGAAACCCAACAGGACTCACAGACGACTGCAGCAATCAATTTACAGCTCCAACTTTAGAAGCTAGAAGACCAGGGAAGGCGCAACAATTTAAGGATCAGAGGCCTTCCGGAGGCCATGGGGAACAAAGACCTAGCAGCATCTACCCTGGCCATCTTCGTGATGTAGCGGGAGACATATATCCCCGCACGCTGACTTTTGACAGGATTCACCGGTCACTAGGTCCCTGCTCTCAAGACCCAGAAAGACCAAGGGATATAGTATGTGGGATCAACCACTACGCTCACAAAGGAATTATACTACGAAAGGCTTGGGAGAAAGGGGACGTGGAATTTGATGGTGTCGGATAAAGATTCTGACAGATCTGTCGAGAGCGACACTACAACGGAGGGCAATGCTCAGACCGATTCTGGAAGTTGCTAGACAGTCCGGGATAACGTACCGCTGGGGCTTTCCCCTTTCTGCAACCTTCCAGAAGACACAGAGCTCATTCACCCTCTATGCAAAAGCTGACCTCCCAGCCCTGTTTGCTTTCATGGAGACCGCCCCTATCATGGCGCCAGACTGGCTACAATAGATCTCAAGAGCAACGACGACCAGACCCTTTGCCCCGAGACAGCAGAGAAATCAGTCTCCCAGACCACAACGGAGCCACTGCCAATCCTGTGTCACCTCTCCTAAAGATCACCGGGAAGCCTAATATGGCTTTATCAAAAAAAAGAAAAAAGGTATGCTATTGGCAAGCTTTCAGACTTTGCAGTTGGGGGTCTTGATTTTTCTTTCTCCCCCTTTTTGTATTGTGGCTTAGTTCTGAAACATGCGGCTGGCACCCCCCCCCGGTTACCGAATAAATAATGTCATGTTTCCGAGCCCTCGGGCCAGTGTTGAACCCACACAGTGTGGAGGTGTTGAGCTGAAGAGACATACTAAACCCTTTATGATCTGAATGCTGGTGCTGTGACTGAGGGACAGTGAGACCAATTTAGGCTATTGCCCCCAGACACCTACGGGATTCTGGGGACCATGCAGCACACCCCTGGGCACGTACCAGGCTGTAGGATCTTACGCCTTTTTTATTATTTTTTTTTTCTTCTCAACCTTGCACCTGTTCACATGGCTACTGTGCCCCCTTGTATGCAAAGGGTCCATCAGCCCTTTTTCGCCATTTTAGCCGGTGCCATGAAGGTCGAGCTGTGCAGCTTCTGCGGTTACAAGATCTACCCGGGCCATGGCCGGCGGTACGCCAGGACTGACGGCAAGGTGTTCCAGTTCCTGAATGCAAAATGCGAGTCTGCCTTCTATTCCAAGAGGAACCCTCGACAAATCAACTGGACTGTTCTGTACAGACGAAAACACAAGAAAGGGCAGTCAGAAGAAATCCAGAAAAAAGCATTCTCGCCGTGCAGTGAAGTTCCAGAAGGCTATTACTGGTGGTTCTCTGGCTGAAATTATGGCCAAGAGAAACCAGAAGCCTGAAGTGCGAAAGGCTCAGAGGGAACAAGCTATTAGGGCTGCAAAAGAGGCAAAAAAGGCTAAACAGGCCACCAAAAAGACCGTTCCTGCTAAGGGTCCAACAAAGGCTGCACCCAAGCAGAAGATTGCCAAGCCAGTAAAAATGGCGGCTCCCCGTGTTGGAGGAAAATGCTAAGCAACATGTTCTCCTACTGGATGTGTTAATAAATTACTATTTTGAAGAAAAAAAAAAAAAAAAAAAAAAAAAGGGGGTCCATCAGGTAGGTGCTATTCGGTTGAGAGATGACATGCTTCCGCAGGAGAAGTGAAATAAAAGGAATGCCACAGTGTACATACCTGAGATGCCGGGACCTGAAGCAAAGAAGGAAAGACTCCTGCTGCACGCACAGGCTGTGATGTGTTGAACCCCGCTTCCGTAACTTTAGATCCAACCAGGAAGGCAGTGGAACTTGCAGATTGGCAGAGTTATTGGCAGGTGACTGGGAGCGCATATTTACTCCCCCCGGCAATGAGGCTACTCCTGATCGGTATACCTTATGGACATCTAGGCAACTGGAAGAGGCAGTGGTAATGGTATGACACGGGGGCCACAATTTGTTGAGAGGCTGCGTACATGGCGTTGGTTTTTCTGCCTTTCCCCCACCCCCCATAAGTTGTCTTGGGGGTGGGGAGTGGGGGGAGACCGCACCGAATGATCATCTGGGATGGAAGACACGACCCCCGCAGCCTGACAGTTACTCATTCGGTGGCGCAGAATTAGAAGTAAAGATATAATTGAGGAGGGAGGGGAATGTCATCTACCTTTATCCTGGGCTTCACAGGGAAACTCCAGTAGATATAGGGGGAGGGAGAATAATTTAAGGGGAATCCTGCACTGTAAGGCGCCGATACACCCTGTTGGGTCTCTATACATCCCTATACTTCACAGGTGTTTCACAGTTCCATAGTTAAAAATTAATGATGTTAAATTGCTGCCTTTTTTCATTTCTTAACATGATGTATGATGTGTTTTCCTTTTTTTTTTTCTTCTTTCTGCTGGGGGGGCTGGACGGAGCTGAGGACGCTCCCCTTGGCTCGGTCCAACCCCTCCCCCACATAAGTTGAAGGACTACACCCCGGCAAATAGCTGAGGAGTGCTTAGTACATAGTTTTGTTAATTTAGTTAAGTACAGAGACAGTACTCTGTCTCTCTTCTCACACTAATCTCCTCTTTTCTCTGCTCGTCTACCCCTCTTCCTCTCTCTACCTAGACCTCCTTCCCTCTCCTCTTTTTCTCGCACCCTTCCTCCCTCACTGCTCTCTCCCCCTCATCCCCCTCTCCTTCCTCTCTTCTCTTCGTTTCTACCTCCCACTCCTTCCCTCCTCTCTCCCCCTCCTCCCCCCTTCTTCAACCACTCACTCCCCCCTCCTCTGACCCTTTTCCCCCTTCCTACCCCCACTCCTCTCTCCCCTTCTCCCCTCCCCAACCCTTTCCTTCACCTCCCTTGTCCCCCCTCCCTTTCCCCCCCTTTCGGGACCTCAGTCCTTTATTCTCCTTGGTTACCCACCACCCCACTCCCAACTCCGTGCAGAAATGGATTCTATCAAACTCTTCTCGCTAAATGCAAAGGGTCTGAACATACCTGAAAAAAGACGTATACACCAAAATGATCTTAAACGAACACACGTAGATGTGGCATATTTAAAAGAAACTCATAAGACCAGATGGGCCTCCATGTCTTAGAAACCACTTCTACCCCATATCTTATCATGCTACTAATCCCGTTGCCAAATCTAAGGGTGTATCTATCCTCTCTCGCAGGTTACCGTGGAAATGTTGTGATACTTTAATAGATAAAGATGGACGATATGTGTTCCTGAAGGGAACCATAGGCGAGACAAAAGTGACATTTGCCAATGTCTAGAGCGCCAACAATAAACAGGATGTGTTCATCCACCACATACTCAACTGGCTAGGGGACTTTGCGGAAGGCCAAATGATACTGGGGGGAGATTTTAACATCCCCCTATTACCCTCGACCGATACCTCATTAGGAGTGTCCTCCACCCACCCTGGCATCCACAAACAAATAATTCAAGATCTACACGGGGCCCAGTTAGTGGATGTCTGGAGACTACACCATTCCGGAGAAAGGGATTATACCTTTTACTCAACGCCACACAAATTTCACTCAAGAATAGATTTTTTCCTCATCCCCCACAATCAATTGGAAGCGGTAAGTGAATCTACAATCGGGAACATTACCTGGTCTGACCACGCTCCCATTATGATACGCTACAAGCTCTCAACTGTTGCGGCCACTAGAACGCGATTCTGGAGACTAAATGAAAGTCTTTTACAAAATGCGGAAGTTCTGGCAGATGTTTCCAAGGAACTGACACATTACGTTCCACACAATTGACCAATCAGACTGTGACCCGTGTATCCTATGGGAAGCTCACAAGACGGTTATAAGGGGAATTTTGATTACGCTTGGTGCATGAATCAAAAGGGTGAAAGAAAAACAACTTCTCACACTTCTCCACAGAATACAAGAGGCAGAATCCCAACACAAAAAAACACCCACTTCCTCTCTAGAAAATGACCTACTGTCGCTCAGAAGACAGATGGTAGACCTACTGCATTGCAATGCCAAAGCGGCACTTCAGCACAGCTGCAAACTTAGCTACGAATTGGGAAATAAATGTGGGAAGCTATTAGCAAAGACGGTCGGGGAAGTCAAGGCAACCACATATATACCTCAAATCATATCTCCCTCAGTCAAAAGATAGTTCTATCCTCTAAAATAGCACAGGAGTTCAGAGACTACTATGCCTCCCGTTATAACTTACAAAATGGGTCAACTTCAAGATTGACAATGGATGAGTATGTTGCGGCTTCCCAACTCCCCCAGCTCTCTAATGAGATAAGAGAGGAATTAGACACCCCCATCACAATAGAAGAAGTGCAGAAGGTGGTGGGAGAGATGAAACCAGGTAAAGCGCCAGGACCTGATGGCTTTACCCTGCAATACTACCAAACTTTTCTCTCGAAAATAGGACCATACATGGTAAAGTTGTTAAACGTCCTTAATTCAAACACCGATTTCCCCAACGCTACCCTGAGAGCCCACATAACCGTCATCCCTAAAAAAAAGTAAAGACGCGGCCTCCTGTGGTAACTATAGACCTATCTCTCTGTTAAACATAGATCTTAAGCTATTTCCGAAGATCCTGGCCTCCCGACTGGCACAAGACATACAACAAATAGTACATCTGGACCAGGTGGGTTTTATACCGACCAGGGAAGTTAGAGACAATACCACCAAAGTACTAAACCTGGTCCATGAGGTATCTGACAACCGAACACCCTGTATCTTTCTCAGCACAGATGCTGAGAAAGCATTCGACAGAGTTAATTGGACGTTTATGTTCTCGTTACTCAAACACATAGGGTTAGGGCCCAATATGCTGACATGGATTGAGAAAATATATTCTACGCCCACGGCACAAGTCAAGGCTAATGGACTGTTATCCACTCCCTTCTCCATCACAAATGGCACTAGACAGGGATGCCCGCTATCCCCTTTTGTTTGTCATTTCTCTTGAGCCTTTCGTCTGTACAGTCCGCCAAAACTCGGACATTGAGGGAGTGAGTCCCAGTATAAGATATCTGCGTATGCAGACGATCTTATGTTTTTCATTACCAATCCCTCGATATCCCTACCCAACCATCTTAAAGAATTCAACACGTACGGGGCGCTCTCTGACTTGAAAATTAATTTTGACAAATCAGCGGCAATGGGAATTGGGGTAACACCCGCCCTCCTGGAGACGCTAGAGGCAAAGTTTAAGTTCAAGTGGACGAATTCCGCTCTGAAATACTTGGGAACTTCTATACCTAAGGAGCTATCCCGTACATTTGAACTCAACTTTCCCCCCTTACTAACCAAGATCCGCATCACACTAGACAGATGGAACAAGGGGCTACACTCTTGGTTTGGTAGATGTAACCTACTCAAGATGTGCATACTACCCAAATTTTTATATCTATTCCAAGCCCTCCCGATAAAAATACAGTCACAATACATTAAACAAGCCCACTCACTCTTTTTTAAATTCATATGAGCTAATAAGAAACCCTGGCTACCCAGACGCTACCTCACCTTACCAAAACATTATGGAGGATTAGCACTACCTGACTTGCGTAATTACCTAGCTGTACATTTGGGAAGAATTATAGATTGGAACTGGCACTACAAGAATAAACTTTGGACACAATTGGAACAGGCCCAGACTTAGACCCTCCTGAAAGGAGCACTGTGGTATTTTGATACTATACCCCCGAAACTAACAGGACATCCAATCATAGGTACCACCCTTAATACGTGTTCCAAAACAATCATCTCTTCTTCCCTCTCCAATAAAGAATCTCCATTAACACCCATCTTGGGTAATCCAGCTTTTCCCCCAGGACTTGCAAAATCTGAATAGAGGAAACTCACCTTAGCGGGATATGACCGTGCATCCCACTTCCTGGAGGGAAATGAGTGGCCTCCCCTAAAGGCATTGACGGTGGAAGCAGGTCGCTTTCGGTTGCCTTCCTGGAGTTCCATTCACTTACACCATTTTCTACATTCTCTAGCAAACCCAGACCACTTTAACCGTACTATGACTACTTTTGAGGACTACTGTCTAGATGAGGGACCATTGCCACAAGTGTTATCCAAGATGTATACGTTACTCAACTCCCCCCTCGCCAACCACACCTCTCGTTTCTACAGAAATGGGAAGTTGACCTACAACTATCCTTCACGACAAACCAAATACAAAACATACTCAGATTCTCATTAAAATCATCAATCTGTACAAAAAAACAGGAATCTAACTACAAAATCCTAACTAGGTGGTATTATACACCTCAGCTTCTACATAAATTCTATCCGAACACCACAGATAGATGCTGGAGATGCCGGGTGGAACGTGGGACACTCCTTCACATTTTTTGGTCTTGCCCAGGTTGAAACACTTTTGAACAACTATAAAATATATCATTCAGAAATTCACAGATCATAAAATTCCGGAGGGCCCTGCTTTCTTTCTTCTCCATGTTACCGAGATTCCAGTAAAACAATACCAAAAATCAAATATACGACACTTACTGAATGCTGCTAAATCCTGCATCCCCCTGTTTTGGAAAAACGATACACCACCCACTATTGGGACCTGGATTAGCAGGGTGGAGGACATTAAGAAACTAGAGGAATTAGTCCTCACGGGCCAAAATAGACAAGAGAGGCACTCTAAGATGTGGAGGCTATGGAACATGTTCCTATTATCTGATGAGGGAGTGACATTCCTCGGACAATGAGAAACACTACCTGACTCATGCACGTCACTGGTGAATGTAATCCTATTGCTGCCAGACCCCCGCACCATCCTTACATCCCCCCATCATCCCCAACACCCCCCCTTTCCCCTTATATTTAATCTTGATCTTCCTACAGCTTTCTTCGCTTCTGGAAACCTCCCTATCTTTTTCCTTTTCCTCCTTATCTTTTATTTATGAAATAGGAGCGTACACAGGGCAGGGACCAGACAACTCAGATTGCAACATGGTAGATGTATATTTAACTTGACAGACCATCTCATGGTGGTGATTGCTCCATTGTAGCATCCACTATACCACTGAACCGTACTTCATAGATTGCAAGGTGGGGAATCAGGAATATTTTGGAGTGTGGAATAATCTGAGTCATTATGCCATGGATGCTCTATGTCATTGCTGTATTTGTGCCTTACTTTTAATGTGCCCTTTAATAATAATAAAAAAATTATATTTGAAAAGTAGAAACAAAGAAATAGCTATTCATGTAATATTTTTGGAAGTAAAGTAAATGAATTACCGAGTCATTGTTTTCTCATTTACCAATGAACTTGTAACGATTTTCAACAAATTATTCATAAAAATTAAGCGAACAGCCTCATTATAACTGTAGCTTCAACTTTATTTATTGAAGTATATTCAATTTCTGCACAGAGATAAATGACTATAGTAAAATATGTTGATGATTTACAGTGGAAAAAGATAAAAATTACATCCTTTGCATATGTTTAAACTGAAACTACAGAGTGATATCATTTATCACATGCATTTTTAACATGCTCAAACCGATCTCAATCCTATTAATCTCTTTCAGAAATAAACTCTTATGCATTCTTTTCTGAGCTGCGGCAAAAAAAGATTACACATTATATTTTAACTGAAAAGCCCACTTAAGTACATTTTGGCTCCAGAACAAATCTGAAGAGACAGGGTCACTTAATGACCCCTCTGTTTTTCAGCCAGTGGTCTGCAGACAGTTATACAGTGGTTACAGAGCAATAAAGTGGACAAAATTTGAATGGTGTTTCCAGCACCCAGATTAAATTTGGCTTCATATTTCTGTACAAGTTCTCTGGGACACATTAAATAAGCCTGTAGATAGGCTGTAGCTTATAGAACTTTCCAGCCATTGGAACATTCCCAGTTTTTGAATGGTTACAGACATTTGTGACAACAAACACTTTTTTTCCCAGACAGCGAAGTTGAAAGTTTAGGCCGTCTCTAGACACTTAAATATGAATTAATGTCTACAACTACATGTTGATTGCTACACATTTTTGTACCACCCAAAATGCATAACAAACATGTTCCCACACCATAATTTTTTCTTCTTAAACTTCCACACTATATTCTTTACACATTTTCAATGTAGTAGCCATGCTATTATTTTGTGGGAAATAACCTCAAAGTAGGGTCATTTACATGAAGTTCGGGCTTTGTGTTAGTTAAGATAATTTCATTTTCAACTCTGGGATCACAATTAGTGTCTATAACACAAAAAGAATGCATTATTGGGGCACATAGAGCAAAATTGTACTTTATAGACGAAAAGGGGGGCCAGACAGGATTGGGCCCATCTGGGTGGTAGGTGGCACAAGCAAAAGTCTTGTGTGTTCCTCGCTCTGGATCTGGAGGGAGTGGAGAGTTCTTACTCTTTTTCAGTTTTCTCCTAGATTGGGGTCTGCAATTCAGAGGCTTCAAAGAGCTTTGGGTGGAAAGAAGCTTCAGTTCCTGTGTCAAGGTTTTACCAGAGACCAGAAGGCTGTGTGTGTGCAGGTGTGAACATCCTTTATAGTAACAGGGTTGATCATAGTTCAGTTTGAGGTCTGAGCAGTGGCTCTGCCAGAATGAGCCAGGAGATTAGTTGTTTATTTTCGTGTTTGAAGTCATGGTGGAAACCACTTAACCTTTTGTTTTGTAGAACATTTTACTTTCTTTCTTAAATAAAAAAGTGGGCCAGCAAGCCCTAAACAGTATTCCTGGCTGGAGTAAACTCACTGGAAAAGCGCTGCACTTGGATTGAGCGAAACCCCTGAAATATCATAATTAGTTTAGGTCCTTTATAGAAGGTGGGTGCTGGTCCTGTGGAGCAGGGTGACATGTTTGTGCATGAACATTAGTGATTGCAAAGATGTATGCACTTTTTTGGAAAACTTCACGCACACTGTTTAATCAGTTATTGAGAAGTGGAAAATTTGGGGATCTCTTGATACCAAGCCTAGGTCAGGTAGACAAAGAAAGATTGCAGCCACAGCTGCCAAGGGAATTGTTAGGGATACAAAGAAAAACCCACAGGTGACCTCGGGAGAAATACAGGCCGCTCTGGAAAAAGACTGTGGCTGTTTTTAACCACTTCAATACTGGGCACTTTTACCCCTTCCTGCCCAGGCCAATTTTCATCTTTCAGCACTGTGGTATTTTGAATGAAAATTGTGCAGCCATGCGATGCTGTATCCAAAACATTTTTTGAGACAGATAGAGCTTTCTTTTGGTGGTATTTAATCACCACTGAATTTTATATTTTTGGCTAAACAAATTAAAAAAGACCAACAATTTAGCAAAATTAAATAAAGTTTTTCTTAGTTTCTGTTATAACATTTTGTAAATAATTAAGTTTTCTCGGTCATTGATGTGTGCTGATGAGGCTGCACTGACGGCCATTGATGGGCAACACTGATATGCAGCACTGATGGGCACTGGTGGGGCTGCACTGATAATTATTACACTGATTATCACCACAGATCCCCCGCCAGGAAAGCCGCTTATCGACTCTCCTCTACTTACATGTCGTCAGTGTGAGCAGAGGAATGCAGATAACTGGCACTTCCTAGTTACATTGTGATTGGACACAGCTGATCACATGGTAAAGAGCCTACAACATAGGCTCTTTACTGTCATCGGAGATGTGGCGTGTCCGAGTGGCACACCGCATCACCAATCGCTAGGCGAGCACGAGCGGCATTTTGTGGAGGACATCATATGACATCCAGTTGCAACAATTAAACAACCACCTGGCCATCATTTTGCTGTAGGCTGAACAAGATGTGGTTAGTGAGCATAATGCAACAATACTTCAGCAAATATGATCTGCATGGTCGGGTTGCCAGAAAGGAGCGTCTACTGCACCAATGCCACAAAAATCCCGATAAGGCATGTCAAGGTGTTGTGCATGTAGTAACTGGGCTTTTATGTTGCGTTGGTGCAGTTGGTTCAAGTATCATTGTATTGTGCTCCTTAAAAACAACCAAACCATTTTTTCCAGAGCAGCTGTATTTCTCCAGAGGTTTTTCTTTGTATCCTGAACAATTCTGGCAGTTGTGGCTGCAATATTTCTTAGCCTACCTGACCTTGGCTTGGTATCAAGAGATCCCCACATTTTCCACTTCTTAATAAGTGATTTAACAGTACTGACTGGCAAATTTAAGGCTTTGAAAATCCTTTTACATCCTTTTCCATCTTTATAAAACTTAACTACCTTGTTATGCATGTCTTTTGACAGTTCTTATGTGCTCCCCATGGCTCAATATATAGTCTCCTCAGCGCATTCACGTAAGAGCTAACAAACTCATTGACAATTTGTACACAGACTCTAATTGCAATTTAAAAAGCCACAGATGTTGGAAATTAACCTTTAATTGCCATTGTAACCTATGTTTGTCACCTTGTGTGTCTGTACCAAGGCCAAACATTCCAGGGTATGTAAACTTTTAATCAGAGCCATTTGGGTGATTTCTGTTATCATTGTGATTTAAAAAGGAGCCAAACAACTATGTGATAATAAATGGCTTCATATGATCACTATCCTCAAAACGAAAGACAGTTTTTTGGCACGATCAGTCATAATTTTAATATTTTTGTCAAAATATCACAATTTCTGCCAGGGTATGCAAACTTTTGAGCACAACTGTAAACAAAAAATATACATGTATTTTAAGACAAAAAAATAATTTAAACAATTCAAATTTAGGTTAATGATGTGGTACTGTTACAGGTTAAGACATATTTTATACTTTACAAGAGCATATTATGTTTTGGTAGATGGCAGCGCTGCAATTGAGAAATCACCAGTTTCTGTGTTCACCCAGAACTTTTCCCATCAGATAGCCTACTGTATGTACATCTGAGACAAATGGTATACAGAAGACACTTGGGAAGGTTCATCTGATAGTAATAATCTTCCATTTTAAAGACAACATTTTATCACTGTAGGAGTTACAGATAAGTAAGACATTAAAACAGTAAACGTAGACAAAAATATAAATAATTCAGAGCCATTGCAATATTTCACTTTTTACTTTGCACACAAATGTAGCCCATAAGTGACAGAAGAATAAATGGTAAAACTGACTGTCTTTTGAACTTGCTATTTAAAGATTAGTGGTGCTCACTTCAGCAGAATTAAAAGGAAACTAAATGTGCACCTTTACTGTGATAAGATAATACATGTATTCATTGTAAACAATGCAGTGTAAGTACTTGCCACTTCCTAAGTTTATACTTCATCTATAATTATAAATATTAGTTAAGCTTTCTTTATGTGCAAAAAAGAAAAAGTGTATATATATATATATATATATATATATATATATATATATATATATATATATATATATATATAATGTATTTAATAGTGTAAAGGCACATTAGTTCAGGTAAAAAAGCATAAGTTACAGTTCAACATATTATGCAACAAGTGAAGCAATGCAATTATTTGAATGTTCTCCTGTATCTAATCTATATTTTTTATTTAAAAATAGATCTACCTTAAATCCACATAAACAGTTGTGCTCATAAGTTTACATACCCTGGCAGAATTTATGATTTCTTGGTCATTTTTCAGAGAATATGAATGATACCACAAAAACTTTTCTTTCACTCATGGTTAGTGTTTGGCTGAAGCCATTTATTATCAATCAACTGTGTTTACTCTTTTTAAGTCATAATGGCAACAGAAACTATTCAAATGACCCTGATCAAAAGTTTACATACCCCAGTTCTTAACCCCCCTGGCGGTATTCCCGAGTCTGGCTCGGGGTGAATTTTCAATTCCAAAAGCGGTATCTCCGAGCCAGACTCGGGATCGCATCGCAGGATCCTTGTAGATGTTACTTACCTTGTCCCCTGGATCCTGCGATGTCTCCCCGCTGTGATCTGCGAGCCGCCGTGTCTTGCTTGATTCACAGTGCCGAGCTCCGTTCCCTGCGAGCATTGTGATGCACGGGGATGGAGTTCAGTGCCAAATTCAAAAAGTAAAACACACAGTATAGATACAGTATACTTACAGATTACAGTACTGTATCAAATAATTACACATCCCCTTTGTCCCTAGTGGTCTGTCCAGTGCCCTGCACGCAGTTTTATATTATAAATACTGTTCTTTCTGCCTGGAAACTGGAGATTGTCCATAGCAACCAAAACTGTCCCTTTACATCAAAAGTGGTTTTAGACCAGCTAGAAAACAGTGATAATAAATTAGAATCACTCGCAGAATTGAGCAATAGTGATTTGTGGGGAAATCCGTCATCAAACACTAAAAGTAACGAAATCGACAATTTGATTACATTATTGAATAATTTTTATTATTATTATATTTTTACTTGTTATAATTATTTATAGTTATTTATTATATTATAATTTTTGATTTCGTTTTTCAAACTTTATCATACCCGGGATGTCTACTAGACTGTTGTTTGGACAGATTTAAGTGAATTATTCCTAAGAATTACAGGCCTATAATATAAAACGCCAAATTTCTGTGCAAAATAATGGTACTGCTTTCAGCATCAAAAATCTGAAATAATCGTACCGCCAGGGAGGTTAATACCGTGTATCGCCCCCTTTAATAATAAATGACAGCTTGAAGTCTTTTGTGGTATCTGTGGATGAGGCTGTTCTCAGATGGTAAAGCTGCCCATTCCTCTTGGCAAAAGCCTCCAGTTCCTGTAAGTTCTTGGGCTGTCTTGCATGAACTGCACATTTGAGATCTCCCCAGAATGACTCAATGATATTGAGGTCAGGAGACAGAGATGGCCACTCCAGAACCTTCACTTTATTCTGCTGTAGCCAATGACAGGTCGACTTGGCCTTGTGTTTTGGATCATTGTCACGGTGGAATGTCCAAGTACGTCCCATGCGCAGCTTCCAGGCTGATGAATGCAAATGTTCCTCCAGTATTTTTTGATAACATACTACATTCATCTTGCCAACAATTTTGAGCAAATTTCTTGTGCCTTTGTAGCTCACACATCCCCAAAACATCAGCGATCCACCTCCGTAGCTTTCATCATAGGTCTCGTTGGCTCCTCTCAAAATGTAGCATTAATGGTTGTGGCCAAAAAGCAAAATTTTGGTCTCATCAGTCCAAATGACTTTGTGTCAGTAGGTTTGAGGCTCGTCTCTGTGCCGTTTGGCGTATTGTAAGTGGAATACTTCTGGTGACTTGACCATGCAGCCCATCTTTCTTCAAGTGCCTCCTTATTGTGCATCTTGAAACAGCCACACCACGTTTTCTAGAAAGTCCTGTATTTCACCTGAAGTTATTTGTGGGTTTTTCTTTGCATACCAAACAATTTTCCTGGCAGTTGTGGCTGAAATTTTAGTTGGTCTACCTGACCGTGGTTTGGTTTCAACAGAACCCCTCATTTTCCATAGAACCCCTCATTTTCCATTTCTTGATTAGAGTTTGAACACTGCTGATTGGCATTCTCAATTCATTGGATATCTTTTTATATCCCTTCTCTGTTTTATACAGTTCAACTACCTTTTCCCGCAGATCCTTTGACAATTCTTTTGCTTTCCCCATGACTCACAATCCAGAAACGTCAGTGCAGTACTGGGTGAAAGATGCAAGGGTCTGTCAGACGTGCAGAAACGCATTGACCTTTTATACACACACACAATAATTACAAGCAAACAGATCACAGGTGAGGATGGTTACCTTTAATAGCCACTCAAACCCCTTTGTGTCAACTTGTGTGCATGTTATCAGGCCAAAATCACCAGAGTATGTAAACTTTTGATAAGGGTAATTTGGGTAGTTTCTGTTGCCATTATGATTTAAAAAGAGTAAACACAGTTGAGTGATAATAAATGGCTTCAGCCAAACACTAACCACGAGTGAAAGAAAAGTTTTTATGTTATTCATATTCTCTGAAAAATGGCCAAGAAATCATAAATTCTGAGCACAACCGCACTGTACCAAAACTGCATCCAGCTTGTCTCCTGGTAATGTAGACAACGGTATATTTGTCTTCAGAAAAGTTCGCTCGATTCTGAAGTCCACCAGGATGACATCATGATGGCATAATCACTACCATGCCAGAAGGGGTACTATGGAAAACACGTAACAGCAGGTTTGGTTGAGTTTTTGTGGGGTTTAGAGGTGTTAATTTTATGAAAAGCATACATATAAAACAAACATACCAAATGAGTTCTAATGATTAATGACATACTGTGTGGGTCAATTCATTGAAACAGACAGCTGTTTAGAGGGAGTAAAAGTGGGCAAAGGAAAACAGTAAGTTAGTTACTAAATAGGTAAGGTTGTGGTTGATGTGGTGGTTTAATCCTCAGATGTCACCCCATAGCAAAGGTTTACACAACAAGGTTGTTATCCCACATCAGTCTCCTATGCAGAAGCATGAACAGGTAAAATTAAGGACCAAAAAACACATTGGTCATACAAGGTTGAGAAGAAATGCATAAATCATACTTAATCTCACCATACACTAGAAAAAATCCAACAGTATAGGGCCAGCTTTGCCTTCTAACTGTCAGATGTCTAGCCCTGCTATTAGCTTAAAACTAGTGAAAGCCCAAGGACCTCAATAGATGCCTCTAAAGGCCAGAGAAGTCTTATCAGAAGTGTTCTTCATGGAAAAGTTGAAATTAAAAAGCCTATCTCTGAGATGGAAACAAGATCAAATCACCCATCAATGCACAAAAAACACATAAGAACTGGGTTGCAGAAAATTTGCAGCAGGTGCACAAGACAGTTTGTCGACCAAAGAACTGGTACATTAAATGATTGATGGATGAATATCTGCAAACAATAGTCAAGCACAATGGACATTTTCTTCATGGAGATTCTGCTTCATTTCTGCAAATAGAAATGGTGAGTTGGTAAAAAATGAACAGAGCTGAGAAGTACAGGCATTTTCTCATCCCATCAAGAGTGCCTTCATTGAGGACTAGTTCACAAAATGTGCAGTGACTTGCATTTTTCTGCTTTGGGTAAAGGCAAATCACTGCTAGAGCACATAAAAAAAAAAAAAAATTCTATGTGCTCCATTCACACCGCAATGCTGGTATGATGTGCAGTGCGTAACAATGCAACATGTCTGCATTTTTCCACACCACACTATATGGCAACGGATGTCAGAACAGCGCCGCCACACATGCTGCTGTGCAATGACATGAATGAAGTGGTACTTAAAATAAAGACAAGCAGTGTGATACACTGAAAGCACACATCACACTGCTCCCTGCACTAGCCTGCATAGTAAAACACTGCATATTACTGTTCAGACTAGTGTGAACTTAGTTTAACTATGTTGTAATTGCAAGTATACATAAGACAATTACTTTATGTTAAAGGCAAAGGGTAGTCACACCAAATATTGATGCATGGGGTGGCGTTTTTTTCTGCTTATTTTCCTTCGCGGCATTATATGTTTTATTACAAGTGCCTAAAACTTTGGAGATTTTTGTTCACTTTGGCAGCATTTTTTGCAGGCATTTTGAATTTACTTCTTCATCTGCACTCCATTCCACTCCCAAAAAATATCATATGTAACTTTATTCAAATATGTATTTGTGGTGGAATTAAAAAAAATACCATGGGTACCATCCCAATATTC
Source organism: Aquarana catesbeiana (assembly GCF_042186555.1). Taxonomy (NCBI): domain Eukaryota; kingdom Metazoa; phylum Chordata; class Amphibia; order Anura; family Ranidae; genus Aquarana; species Aquarana catesbeiana. The sequence goes on from NC_133324.1 coordinate 207,029,459, forward strand.
AAAAGTCAAAATGAAAAAAATTCCCAAGAAATGGGTGGAAATAAAAGTGGGAATTTAGATGTAAACTGGGGTGTTATTTCAACCCAATTTATTGCATATGTTAACCACTTGCCGTCCGCCATATAGCAAAATGACTGCGGCAAAGTGGTTTCAATAACCTGACCAAACGTCATGACGTCACCAGGATATCAAGCCACTGCGCGCCCCCGGGGGCGGGCATTGTGGCGATCGTTGTTGCGGTGTGTCAGTTTGACACACCACAACACCGATCTAGGTAAAGAGTCTCTGACGGAGACTCTTTACCACGTGATCAGCCGTGTCCAATCACGGCTGATCACAGTGTAAACAGGAAGAGCCGTTGATCGGGTTTTCCTCACTCTGTCAGACGCGAGTAGAGGAGAGCCTATCGGCTGCTCCTCTGACGGGGGGGTTCTGTGCTGATTATCAGCGCAGCCCCCCCCAAGGATGCCCACACTGGACCACCAGGGATGCCACTAGGGCCACCAGGGATGTCACCACCAGGTATGCCACCCTAGACCACCAGGGATGCCAATCAGTGCCCACAATGGGCATTACAGATTGGCAGGCATTATTGTTTGGCACTGATTGGCATCCATCCGTACCATCAATTAGTGTACATCAGTCCCACCCATCAGTGCCCATCCGTGCCACCTATGTGTATTCTCATCAGTGCTGCATATCAGTGCCACCTATCAGTACCCATCAGTGCCACCTATCAGTGTCCCATCAGTGCCGAATATTAGTGCCCATTGTCAGTGCCCATCCGTGCCACCTTATCAGTGCCCGTCAGTGCAGCCCCATCAGTGAAGGAGAAAACGTACTTATTTACAAAGTTTTGTAACAGAAACAAAAAAAAAAATTCTAAATTTTCAGTCTTTTTTTATTTGTTTAGCAGAGAGTACAAATCCCAGAGGTGATCAAATACCACCAAAAGAAAGCTCTATTTGTGGGAACAAAATGATAAAAATTTAGTTTGGGTACAGTGTTGTATGACCGCGCAATTGTCATTACAGCGCTGAAAGCTGAAAATTGGTCTGGGCAAGAAGGTGTATACGTGCCCTGTATTGAAGTGGTTAAAGTGTAGCACAATAAAGATTTTAATGTCCATCAATTACAAGATACAAATCCACTGAGGAACCACAAGTCCCAGACTAAAGATGAAGAAGCCCACGTGAAAGGGTGAATCCAATCTACTAATGGTGAGTGACAGTTCCTCCACCAGCTGATAAACACACACTTACCAGATCAAGTGGACCCCTGAATACCAGGAAGTCAAACCCACTTTGTCTCCTCAGGAGAGATCAATGGATCGCCAGCTCTCCAGTTGTGTGGAACAGCCCAAACGGATATATAAAAAATAAACATAATCTAAGTGCTCTCCGTTAATACAGTTAAATAACATTTATTTAATAAAATGTACACTCACATAAATCGCCCTAATACAAGCATGTAGAGCACCAATTGTAACGAGTTGTAACTTTGTGCAGACATAGTTACGGCAACTCGTTACTATTGGTCCTCTACATGCTTGTATTAGGGCAATTTATGTGAGTGCACATTTTATTAAATAAATGTTATTTAAAGTGTATCAATGAAGAGCACTTAGATTATGTTTATTTTATATATCCGTTTGGGCTGTTCCACACAATTGGAGAGCTGGCGATCAATTGATCTCTCCTGAGGAGACAAAGTGGGTTTGACTTCCTGGTATTCAGGGGTCCACTTGATCTGGTAAGCGTGTGTTTATCAGCTGGTGGAGGAATTGTCACTCACCATTAGTGGATTGGATTCACCCTTTCACGTGATCTTCTTCATCTTATTTTTTTTTTAAAAAGAACATGTTTATTGTTGAGAGGAAGACAATATACAGAAGCATTACATACCATACTATTCCAAGAAAAAGAAGGGGGGTATCATACATTAACTGTGAATGAGTGTGTTTGTCATAGAAAATACAACATTGCATAGAATCATATATGACTTCAACAGCGTTAGTTACAAATTTCCATCGGTTGGGGTGGCCATAACTGGCTCTCCGATCCGTTGGTTTATCATACTTAGTTAGTCCGTACATGTGCTAGTCTTATCCAACCATCTGTCCCATATTTTATGATACTTGGCTGGGCAACCTCTGTGTTTGTACATCACCTTTTTGTATGGTAGTGCTATGTTTACTTCCCTGATCCAGGCTTGTAGAGTGGGGGATTCTATTCTCATCCAATGCTTGGCAATTAGTTTTCTGGCGCTAAATAGTGATTCGCTAAGGAGTGTAACCAAAGGTCTATCTATGGTAGCATCTGGGAGTAACCCCAGAAGGCATGGCCTGGGATCTAATTGAACTGGTGATCCCATGTGGTCATGTAGAAATTTTATGATTTGTGCCCAGTAGCTTTGTATTTCTGGGCATGACCAGATTAAGTGGAAGAATGAGCATGGGTTGTTAGAGCATCTTGGGCAGTTTGGGTTCTGGTGTGGGGAGAATTTAGCAACTCTGGAAGGTATAAGGTATGATTTATGTATTATATACAACTGAGTCAAACGCTCGGAAATTTTAGGTTGATGTGTTTTTAACGTTTGCCAATATGTCTTCCCAGTCAGAATCATCTATAGGCCCCACATCTTCCTCCCATCTAATTCTTGCCGTGTTAATAATCCTTGCTACCGGCTTGGTGTGAAGTATAGTGTAAAGGGTGGATATAAGTTTTTCTGGGTTTGTCCCTGTAATTACATCTACCAATGGCAGCACTTGTGGGTTAGGAAGTCCGTGCCCAAATTGGGTTTGGAGCGCATGTTTCAGTTGCATGTAACTAAATTGCATGTAGGGGGGAGATCAAACTCCTCACAAAGTGTTTGAAAGCATCTCACTTCAAATACGGTAGTGATCTGGAATAGGAACACTATTCCCTTGGCAGCCCATCTAGTAGCCCCCAGTAGAGAGATAAATTCTGTCAACTGGGGGTTGTGCCACAGGGGTGTGTGCGAGTGAAAAAAGTCAGCTCCAGTTAGTTTGATCGCCTTCTCCCATACGTGTCTATGTTGGGACAGCAGCAAGTCTCGATCCTTTCTTTTGTCTCGTCTGTTGCCTTTCCTGAATATCACTTGTAGTGGGGAGTGCATGACACTATTTGTTTTTTTACATATTAAGGTTTGGTATCTAGTCTCATCCATTTTGTGGATATAATAAAAGAGCGAAAGTTGTGCAGCAATGTAGTATGTATATAAATCCGATAGGGCCGCTCCTCCGGAGGAGGTTGGATTTTTGAGCGTGTTCCAAGCTAGTTTATGTCTGTTGGGCCCTCATATAAAGGAATTGATTATTTTGTCAAATGTTTTAAAGAGGTTAAGGGGGATAAGTACAGGGGAGTTCCAGAATATATAGAGGAATTTTGGGAGTAATATCATCTTAAATAGGTTGATTCTGCCCGATATTCCCAAGGGGAGTCTTGCCCAGGTTTGTGTACGAGATTTTAAGTATGAAAAGAGTGGTTCAATATTGTTGATGATATAATCTAGTGGGTCTTTAGTAATCTCTACTCCTAAATACTTAATGCAGGCAACCCGTTGTAAAGGGAGTGAGGCCGCAGTTTGTGATGGGGGCGACATATCTAGGGGGAGGATTTGTGATTTGGACCAGTTCATGTTTAGGCCTGAGTGTTTCCCGAATTCTTCAATGGTCAGTAGGGCTGCTTGGAGGGACGGGCCAGTATCCCCTAAATAGAGGAGCATATCGTCTGCATATAAACTCAACGTCTCAGTCAAAGATCCTATGCGCAACCCACGTATGTCCGGGTTCATCCTGAGGGAGATAGCGAGGGGCTCCACCGCCAAGGCATACAATAGAGGGGACAACGGGCACCCCTGACCAGTTCCCCTTTTTAATGGAAAGGGATCGGACGTCCAACCATTCAGCACTACTCTAGCCATCGTGGAATAGTACAGTAATTGTACCCATTTTATAAAGTTAGGGCAGAATCCAAAGCCCCGCAGGCATTCCCAAAGGTAGCCCCATTCCACCAAATCAAACGCCTTTGCGGCATCAAGAGCCACTATCGCTCTATCTCCCGTATGTTCATGATCTGCCTGGATGTTCATATGGAGGCGTCGTAGATTCATGGCTGTGTTTTTCCCAGGCATGAATCCTGTCTGATCAGGGTGAATGAGGGAAAGAATACTGTTGTTGAGGCGCATAGCTAATATTTTAGGTAGTATTTTGATATCAGCTTGGAGAAGCGAAATTGGGCGATAGGATTCATGTAGTCGGGGGTCTTTACCCGATTTGGGATTACTGTAATTACTGCTTGGCGGAGGGTTTCAGGGAGGGCCTCAGTTTCAAACATATGGTTGTATAGTTTCAATAATTCAGGGGTCAAAATCTCTGAATACACTGCGTAGAAGTCTAATGGAATGCCATCACCTCCCGGCGCCTTAGCTGGCACAAGGGATGCTATGGCTAGGGCAACCTCATCTGCCGTGAGAGGAGCCTCTAAGTCCTGCATTTGGGATTCTGAAAGTTGTGGAAAAGGAATGTCCTGAAGGAAGGCCCTAGTTTCCTGTAAGGTGACCCCTACCTTGGAGGAATATAAATCAGTATAGTATTTCTGAAATGTGTCTGCGACCGCCTGGGGGTCCGAGAAAGTTTCGTCATGTGGGCCTACAAGGGTTACTGCCACTGGGGGGTTAGACTCTTGTCGGGCTAGATATGCTAGTAGTTTCCCCGCTCATTCCCCTTGCTCAAACGAGCGTTGTTTCAAAAAGAAATGTTTCTGTTTGGCTTTCTCATAGTGAAGTTGGTCTAAAAGGCGGGTATGGAGTTTAATTGCAGCTGCTCTGTCAGGAGAGGGATCATTCTGGAACTCCCTTGCTTTAGCAGAGGCCTGGTGAAGAATTAGGTTAGAGGAAGCTTTTATTCTGTGTATTCGTGAGGATAGGATAGTGCGGACATGTAATTTGTATGCTTCCCAGACCTGTCCCACTGGGGCTGTGTCTCTGTTGATATTAAAGTAGAATTGCCATTCCTTGTAAATGTCTTCTTGGTCTTTCAACATTGACAACCAGAAGGGGTGGAGACGCCACATAGGGGGTCCTACTTTCGGAGTTAGCTGCAGGGTCGTCCAACATGGGGCATGATCAGATAAAGTTCTGGTGTGATACCCCGAGTCTGATAGACGGGGGAGCAATGTGTTGGATATTAGAATGAGATCAATTCGGGACATAGTGGAATGAGTTGCAGAGAAGCATGAGTATGCCTGAGCAGTGGGATGGTTGTATCGCCATGTATCAGTTAGTGAGAATTCTTGTAACGTACGTCCGAGCCGGGTGGTGTCTGGGAGGTGTATGTTTTGACTCGTCTGTGCTCTATGTTTTTGGGGGTTTAGGACCATGTTAAAATCGCCCAGCCAAATAGCAGGTATGTTGGGATGTTGCGCCATATACAGTAGGCCTTCAGTGACTAAGTTAGATTTGTACGGTGGGGGTATGTAAAATGCGATTATCAAATATTGCGAGCCATTTAAGGTACAATGTAAGAAGATGAATCTAACTTGGGGGTCTGTGCGTACGGTAATGACTGCAAAGGGAGTAGTTTTGGCTATGAGAACTGAGACCCCCCGCGAGTGTGGAGAGTGGGTGGCGTGAAATGCCCATCCTATCCATGGCCGCTTTAGTGCAAGCTGAAGCTGTCCTGTGATGTGTGTTTCAACCAAAACGGTTATATCTGCACGATACGTTTTAAGACAGGTAAAAACTGCTGTGCATTTAATTTTGTCACGGATCCCACGGATGTTCCAAGTGAGAAATTTTAGGTTAGCCATAGTGGTATAGTATTTGATTTTTTGGGGGGTAGATACGGGGTATTTGCAAGGGCATGTGCCATCACTCTCCACACTAAAGCAGGCACGTCCCTCCCCCTGTTCCCTGAGTGATAACATATAAATGCATTCATATCATTATTCCTCAAGTTATAATACATGTTCTTTATCTTAACTTTAACGTTTCCCTTACCCTCCCTCCCTGCCCTCAGCCACCCAAACTTGACTGGGGCTTGCATCCCAAAACTTGTGCAATTTAGACAAAATAGTATTTCTTGCAGAGTACTTATAATAGGGAAAAAAAAAACAGGTGCACATTAAACTTATCAACCCTGGCGGTAGCCTATAGGGCAGCGCCAGTGTCGACATAGCGGTCTCCCGCCGGAGGTGAACAAATTCTGGATAGAAATCCAGCAATGGAGTAAACGTGGTGACAGTTATCAGGGCCGGTAAACTAAAGAAACCTGAGTTCCCGTTTCGCTGTGGCATCTAAGAAGGAAGAATTAGCACAGTCTAATCTAGACATCGTGGTCCTAATGCAGCTGCGGGAGAGTATTCCTTCCTCTGCATATTTCCATAACACAGTTCGAGTCCTAGTAAGAGCCAGGGGAAGTAAGGGGAGGAGATGTCAGTGTAATATATCTGGGTATGTAGCTCTTCAAGCTGGAGATGCAGATCAGGAGGACAGTTCTTAGAAAGAAAAAAAAAGGGGGGCGGACCATATACTGGTGGTCGTACAGCAGTTCGGCAGTAGAAAGGGCACATTAGCAACCTTCATAGTTTTGTCAATAAAGGGTTCTGGGACAACAACGACCAGAAATTGGGGTCGTGATGTCTTGCGGCTGCATTCCTTGATTTTACAGTGTTAATTAGCTTGAGGTCGGTATATACACTTTAGTGATCATGTGTAGTACTGGTTAAGGAAAATAGTGCATACGAGAGGCTGTAAAGTAGCACTTACGGGGGCGTGGCTTGGCAGCGGATGTAGTCAGTCGCACGTCTTGTGAGCTCCGCCGAAAATCCGCTTAGATATCCTGCAAATCATCACTGACCACCCGAACTTGGCACCAGATTCCCCCCCGGTACACCAGCTACGCCCGCCTGCTCACAGCGATACTCTAGCATGGCTACAAAACAAACTAGACGCGGCTCCACAGCCCGCTCCGGACCACAAGGCCCAAGATGGCGGCGCGGCATTAAAGTCGACTGCAACGAAACACAGGGAGGCCGTGCAGAGGCTTTTCCCCCAGTCTGACATGTGGGACTTACCTGAGACGAACGACAAAGGAGCGGAGAGCCGCAGCGGCTTGCAATCGGAGGCAGATGACGCTGTTCCCCTGGAAGATCCGCACGCTGCGCTGCTACCCTGGGATACAGTGAGTAATCTACCTATGCCCCAAAGATCACATAAGGCCCAAACCTCGAGCTCGCCTGAACAAGAACCCACACTGAGGGATATCTTTTCCGCAGTTACATCATGTAATCTGTCTATTACTGCACTTGCATCAGAGGTTAAGGGGATGAAGGCAGAGATGTCTTTCCTGCGTCAGGATATGCAGAAATTAAGGGACCGGACCTCAGCCATTGAGGGACGTATTAGCACCATAGAGGATGAATGGGCCCCCATGCAAAGAGATACACATGCTCAACAGATAATGGTGGCAAAACATGCTGCAAAACTCGATGATTTAGAAAACAGACTTCGCAGAAACAACGTCAGAGCTGTTGGCATCCCTGAAAAAATGGAGGGCAGGAATCCGGTCAATTTTATTGAAGAGTGGCTGCTGGATAAATTTGGGAAAGACTCATTGTCCCCCATGTTTGCAGTAGAGCGGGCGCATCGGGTTCCGTCTAGGCCCTTGCCCCCAGGCAATCCTCCTAGAGCCTTTCTCTTTAAAATGCTCCATTATAGAGATAGAGACATAATTTTGTCAAAAGCCCGAACATTGGGAGATACCCTGGTGATTGATAATTCCAAAATATCATTGTTTCCAGACTTTTCAGCTGATGTACAAAAGCAGCGGGCCCAGTTCAATGATATTAAGAAGAGACTCCGTTCTCTGGATCTACAATACTCCATGCTCTATCCGGCCCGTCTTCGAGTGGCAGCCAGGGATGAGGTACATTTCTTCGAGAGGCCTGCGATGGTGGTGCTGTGGCTGGACAGAGAGGAAAAATCCTTACGAGAAGATTTGGGCAGACGGCGCAGAAATACCTGAAGATCAACATTTTTCCTCCTTACCCTCAAATTTTCTTTTACTTCAGCAATAATGGTGCAACTATTATCCGTTTATAATAGTTCTGGTCATAAGATGGCAATCTTCCTTTTAAGGCGGAGGATACCGCTCGCAAATATTGTCAGTGGCATTTACATTTATGCAAGTAAAACAAGGCCTGTTGCCTATTGGCTCTTCAAAGCCGGCTACTGAATTTAGCCCCCCAGTTGCCGGTCCTTCGTGGACACTACAGTTTCTATTTTTTTCGGTTGTTTTCTTTTTGCTTTTTGTTCCTTGGAACTCAGTTGACTCAATGGTCCTGGTACTGCCTAATCTATTCTCTTACAGATCTAAGAAGTTACACCAAAGACTGCCTAATGCTCATAGTCTTGTCACTCATTATAATCATGGCTCTCTGGAGTATTTTCTCTGTGCCTTTTACAGCTTCACCTCATTTATTTATGCTTTAATGTTTTATGGCTAGTCAGATAATGCTTACTAGTTGGAATGTTAGGGGTCTGGGAGACAGAGTGAAACGCCTAGCTGTACTTCATATGCTTCAACGTATGGGATCTTCAGTAGTGTGTCTTCAGGAGACGCATATATCACCTAGTCAAGAATCCCCATTTTCTACCAAATTATTTAGCGTCCAGTTCCACTCTGTCTTCTCTTCCTATGCCAGGGGTGTTAGCATCCTGATAGGTAAAAATGTCAGCTTTACTCATACACTATCGGTTGTGGACCCTTATGGTCGCTATGTTTTTCTAGGATGCTCATTAGATGGTTTACAATGCATTATCGGAAATATATACATACCGCCCCCTTTTTCGATAGAGGTCATTAAGACACTGGCCTCCTTTCTCTCACAGCACCCGGGGATTCCAACACTTATTGTTGGAGATTTTAATAATTATCTGGATGCTGAGCTAGATAAGATGGCCGTGAAAATCCCTTCGGGTGGGATGAGAGGGGGACAAACTTCCTTTGCTCGCCTTATTATGGAGCTGGGATTGAGGGATGTTTGGAGAATGAGCCACACACAAGTAAAATGTTACTCATGTTTTTCTGCCACACACAGGGGCTTCTCCAGGATTGATCTCGGTCTGGGCAGTGATTTGATGCTACCATTAGTAACCTCCACAAAATACGAAGCAAGAACTGTTTCTGATCATTCTCCCCTATGTATAGAGATTCTGACTTCGGGGGTCTCCAAGAGGAATTACTGGAAACTCAACCCGTTTTGGTTGTCATTGTTTCCTACGCCTGACCCTATTGTTGATACTTTAAAATCTTTTATTCAGTTTAATAAACCTTCATCTCGCTCTGGCGTTTTTTGGGACACATTAAAAGCATTCTTGAGAGGTCAATTTATTAAATCTATTAATGCCATTAAGACCGAGACCAAGAACTGGGAGCAAACGATTTTGAAAGAGGTTAAGAGGGCTGAATCTGCTTTTATCGATTCCCCTTAAGAAAGCACCGAGAAAACTTTTCTTGAAGCTCAACATATGGCTAAACATCTAGTATTAACTACCATGGAAAAGAAAAGGTTTTTTCTTCAACAAAAATATTTCGAAGAGGGAGAAACCACAGGTCATATGCTTGCCATGATGATACGCTCACAAAAAGGTTCATCCCACATAGAAGCAATCACTGGCTCATCAGGCACTTTGGTTTCTTCCCATGCAGAGATATTGTCCACTTTCAGGGATTTTTATGCTGATGTGTACTCTTCTAAGGTCAACCCCACCCTGACAGAAATGAACTCTTTTCTAGATCAATGTCAATTACCGCAGCTTCTGACTCAGGATGTGGCAAAGTTGAACGCTCCCCTTAGGGCTGAGGAGTTCTTGGAGGCGCTAGCGCTTTCCTCTCCTGGTAAGTCTCCGGGTTCGGATGGCTTGCCGGCGGAGGTATACAAGCGCTACTCTGAAACTTTATTATTACACTTGAGGGAAGTATTTGAAGATGCCAAAATAATAGGAAGTTTACCTCAATCCATGAATGAAGCTATTATTGTCCTTCTTCTTAAACCTGGCATAGAGGCCCATCTCCCGGACTCTTATAGGCCCATATCATTATTAACAACAGATGTAAAACTTCTGGCAAGGGTGCTGGCCACAAGACTAGCTAAAGTCATCCACAAGGTGGTCCATAAGGACCAATCCGGGTTTATTCCATCGAGATCCACAGCCCTTAACATAAGACGGCTTTTCCTCAACCTCCAGGTCCCTGTTGACAATCCAGACAGAAGAGCGATATTGTCATTAGATGCTGCCAAAGCTTTTGACAGTGTTGAATGGCCTTATTTATGGGAAACTTTGAAGCGCTTTGGTTTGGGAGACAATTTCATTCAATGGGTTAAGTTGTATTCGGCCCCAACGGCTAGAATTCGCGTAAATGGTGATCTTTCAGATTCATTTCCCCTTTTTAGGGGTACGAGACAGGGGTGTCCACTTTCACCCCTGCTATTTGCATTAGCCCTTGAGCCACTGGAAGAGGTGGTAAGATCCTCACAGTCTATTGTGGGTTTTATTAGAGGACCAGTGTCTGATAAGATCTCCCTTTACGCGGACGATACTTTACTTTACCTGGGGGACGTGGAGGCTTCACTTACAAATGTGATGCAGACAATACAGCACTTTGGTTCATTATCAGGATTCTCCATTAACTGGAGTAAATCCGTCATTCTTCCGGTGGATGAGCCAATGGTTACCCTCCCGGACAGCGCAAGGCTGCTTAAAGTATCCTCATTTAAATATCTAGGGATACAAGTATCGGTTAACCCAAACAAATATTTAGAGGATAATTTACTACCCCTTTTTAAAAGACTTCAAATGACATGCAATACTTGGTGTAAACTCCCCTTATCAGTAATTGGTAGAATAAATTTAATTAAAATGGTTTGGGGACCTCAACTTTTGTACATTATGCACAATTCTCCACAATGGATACCCCATAGGTGGTTTAATCGTATTGAGACACTGTTTAGATCCCTAATATGGAGGAAAAAAGTTGCTAGAATAAGTCTTTCCACCTTGCAGTATGGTAAAGATCGGGGGGGAGCTGCGGTTCCCAACCCTAAACTATATTTTTATGCCTCTCAACTACAACATCTGAGTGGTCTTGGGTTGCTGAGTGATTCTGACTTGGTTGAAAGCATGCTGCGAACTGGAACACAAAATACATCAGTGCTGGCGAATCTGGAGGCAGGATTGGTACATTTGCCACAAACGGCCCCCACCACGGTTCTTCTCAAACAATTATGGGCTACAGTCAAATCTAAATTAAAAATTCTGGGCTTTCTAGCAGAAACCCCTTTGTGGAACAATCCGAATTTAGCAGAAGTTTCTAAATTAGAGGGATTCCAAATATGGAGGAACGCCGGAATCCATACTATTGCTCAACTATTTCACCAGAACATTTTAAAATCTTTTATGGAGCTGCAATCGGAATTCGGGCTCCCTAGACATCAATTTTACCGGTACATTCAGTTACGACATGCTCTCCAGATTCAAGGCAGGTCATCTGATCTCTCACTTGTCACTCATCCCCTCATAAAGGATATCTTCTTTGGGCAGGAAAAAAAGGGCCTAATATCTCACATTTACTCACATTTGCTTTCAGTCACACAAGACATTACAACATTGCCATGTAGACATAGATGGATAGAGGACCTGGGGGAGGTGAGTGAAGATACTTGGGACGTATGCCTTCAGACAGGGCCATTAACTTCTGTATCACAAACGCATAGACTTTCACATCTATTCTTGCTACATAGGGCTTATCGCACACCAGTACAACTTCATCGATGGGGTAGCAGAGATTCTCCCTTGTGTCCTAAACGTTGCGGAGAGGAGGGGTCACTGATCCATTTGATGTGGTGCTGCCCCAAGTTACATCGTTACTGGGGCAATGTTACCGAGACTATTTCATCGGTATTTCAAATTAGGGTCCCCCTGGATCCCCTGATATGCATCTTAGGAGCAATAGATGAAGAAACATAACCCCCTCCCATTTATATAGCAATAATCAGATTGTTATATTTGGCTCGCAAGCTGGTGGCCAGATTCTGGCTATCAGTAAATGTTCCAACCAAAAAACAATGGATAGAACAAGTAAATTATATCCTTATCAGAGAACATCTAACATATCAGCATAGAAATGCATCTCGGAAATTTAATTCCATATGGCAACCTGATAATGCACAGGATACTTAAAGTTTAAGAGAATACTGTTTGTCTAACAGGTATAATAATTGGTGTATTCATAGTTTGTTTCCATGAGATTATACCTATTTGTGCAGACCAGGAACAAGGTATACGGTTAGATGACCAGTTGGTCGTCTGATAGCTGTGTTAGGTTGGAGATCTTTTGTTCTCCTACACAACACGGTTTGTTGTTATATTAATGTAAGATTTATTTGATGCCACTGTTGCAATAATCTTTACTTACTTTAAATACACATAGACAAGATGATATTTTTTTGTTCTGAGGTTATAATCCATACTATGTCATTTTTGATGATTGTATGTATGATGCGTATTTTGTCTTTAAGTGGCTCAATAAAAATTCTCTGATTTAAAAAAAAAAAAAAGTAGCACTTACAATATTTGGTGGGTATTGGTGTGCTTTAGGCAGGTCGGTTCCTCTGTGCATCCAGTTGATCCACCCATGCCGAAGCCAGGCTTGGGTCCTCAAAAAAGTATATCCGATCTTCTCCTACTATGCGGAGACGGGCCGGGAACAGCATTGAATATTTAATATGGAGTGCTCTTAGGCGGCGTTTAGTGTCGGAGAATCGCGCTCTTTGCTTCTGGACCTCCGCAGAAAAATCCGGGAACGCAGAAATTAAACCAGATTGATATGGGATATTTCCTTTGACTCTGGCCAGTCACAGGACCGTGTCTCAGTCTCTGAAATTTAACAGTTTTGCAATGAAAGTGCGTGGAGGTGCACCTTCGGGCGGGCGGCGAGCCGCCATGCGGTGGCCCCGCTCTACCACAAAGTGGCTGAAAAAGCATCTCTGCCATATGTTGTAATTAAGAGCTGCTCCAGGAAGGTGGCTGGATCTGTGCCCTCAGGGCCCTCCGGTAGTCCAATAAACCGGAGATTGGACCGGCAGGCGCGGTTCTCCAGATCGTCATGCTTTTGCGCCAATTGTTGTAGCTGATGCTGCAGATCGTCCTGTGAATGCTGCATGGGGTATAATATGTCCTCCGCCCGCCCAATCCGAGTCTCAGCCTCAGTTACCCGCTCTCGGAGTTTGGTCATATCGTGTCTGATGAGTGATATGTCCACCTTCACCTCTTCTATCTTGGATGTCAGTGTGGATTGGCAGAGGGAAATTGCCTCTAGTACCTTTGCTGTGCCATCCGGCTCCTGCTCTGTGTGAGAGGCCGCGTGAGGCGCCGCCGAGGCACCATCTTGTTCCTCCGGATCCCGCTCCGTCCGTTGGTAACGTTCGAGAGATGAAGAGGCTGTGTTTCTTTTCGGCGGAGACATGATGGTCCCAGGTCGCTGCGTCAGGTCCCACCAAGGCAAGGGGGAAAAATCAGGGTTTTAGGGCGCAGGATGTGAGTAGAAGGATCTGCCACGAGCGGAGCTTCAATCACACACGTCCGCTCACATTGCCGTCCAGGCCACGCCCCCCGATCTTCTTCATCTTTGGTCTGGGACTTGTGGTTCCTCAGTGGATTTTTATCTTTTAATCGATGGACATTAATATCTTTATTGTGCTGCACTTATTTCTATTTTAACATGTATCTGAGGTCCTTTGATTAACCCGAAGTGTTCAGCTTACAATTTTTGCTGATTTTAATAATTTTGTTTGCACTGATTGCCCCATTTTATTATACTGTAAATTTATTGCATATATACATTAAAGGCACTTTACTTTTTTATAGAAAAAGTTCACCTTTAGAAAAAAAATACAAATTAATAAATGCTTTTATTTATTTTTTTTTTGCGGGTAAAAAAAAAAAAAAAAAAAAGTATTTTTTTTTTGTTAGGAGCTTGTAAAGCATTGCACCCACAATCAGCAGATCTGTGTGTAATGCCACAGTCCTGCAGACTGTCTGTGTAGCTGTCTGTCCATACCTCCGATACGGGCAGGCAGTTACTGAATGACAGGAAGCTTAATGAACTACCTAGAGTGCTCAACAGTGCCCTGGTAGTTCATTGAGAAAAAGGGTGTCAGTACTTGTAGTTCATTGAATTACAGGCATCTGGGAATCAATGATGTGGCCTTGTGGGTGGAGCCTCGCATGGCCGCGCTCCCTTTGAATTGTGACAGCGAGTGCAGGGAGAAGATCCCCAACTTGCTTTTTACAAGGGGGAGAGGGGCCTGATGCTGAACATGTTACACCCTGAATATGGGTGTAAGGTAACATGTTCAGAAAGGCCGACTTATCCTTTTTGAAATATATGGGCAACCAGACATCATATTAAGTTCAACATCAACATGTTTTGCAATAGTTGCTTCTTCAGGATAGGCAGTGCAATATGAGCTTATTCACGTCATCCAATTTGACGTTGCAAAAATACATTATACGGTCAAAAGTATTGGGACACCTGCCTTTACACGCACATGAACTTGAATGGCATCCCAGTCTTAGTCCGTTGGGTTCAATATTGATGAATCTGTGAAGCCTTTTGTCCCCCAGGACACACATCAAGTTTTAGGACAAGAAAATTGGTATCTTGCAACTAGGGAGCACAGTCAGACCAGACAGAAGCCAGGCAATCGCTTTCGACTCTTCCGTGGAGCCTTCCCTGCACGCTTCTCTGCAGCCTTCCCTCCATGCTTCTCTGCAGCCTTCCTTGGAGGCTGTGCCTCTGGTGGTGTACTTGGGGCAGGAGGAGGAGGAGGAGGAGGAGGAGTGGCTTCATCTGCTAGATATGTTTTAGCAGTAAGCTCCCCTCTCAAGCCCTTCTGATAGGCCTGAAAAATCAGACCCTCACAGAGGAGGCGTTGCCCCTTTTCGAGTTCCAGCAATCTGCTGGCCATATATGTCCCATATGCCTCTTCTGCATTGGGTGGTGTGCTGATGATTTTGCTGGCTTCACGAATGAGAGCTAGTGATTCCTCCTCAGTTTGGGTCATTTTTCTGGGCCTTTTGGTGGTAATGCGGAGGGGAGGCACCTGACACTCCGTGCGGCCTCTACTGGGCCCAGCCACAGCCTCCTCCTCTCTCCCACTGGGCAAGGCAAGACGTTTACATCATTAATATTTACACAATCACAAATTCAACAAAAAAGGATATCTGGCTGAAGCTGGGCGCATCCACTTCATCAAGGATGAAAGGGCCCAGTTCTTCCTGGGACTCCTCAGCTGGGGTGGAGGTGGAGGGAAGGGTCGAAAGTGATTGCCTTGCTTCTGTCTGGTCATCCAGAAATCGCATTTTTTGGTAGTACCACAGCTTGGGGACATAAACCTGGTCGGCTGCTGCTCCGGATTTCAGCGACTCCTGGATCTTATTGTGTTCCAACTTGTACATATTGCTCAAGATACCAATTTTCTTGTCCACAAACTTGAGGTCTGCCTGGGGGACTCGAGTCTTCACAAATTCCAAAAGTGTGCCCAGTGTTGCCTTCCTTACATCTCTATTGAAATATAATGGGTGTTTGACCTCCCACAGGTTTTTGTTTTCCTGATACAAATCAATGAATCTTGACATAAAATCAGCCTCCTTAAAGGGATTCATTTTTGCTGAAAGACAAGACACAAGATAAAAACTGTAATGTCAGTCAGAACTCCCAGGATTATTTTTGGCAGAATCTAGGGGACACATACACACAAAACACATTCACCAAACACACACACACACACACACACACACACACACCCACATTTAATCTTACCTTCGTTTCTGACGCTCGCTACTTCCGCACGGACATACATAGGCCATCGTAATAGCTTTATATACACTGCGCATGTGTCATGCTCCGCCTGCGTCGCCCGCCCCTGACATTTTTAGTATGATTTGTCCCCACCCCTTTACTCTTCGTTGCGCAGTGGGAGTATATAGAGAAAGATGGCGGAGAGATTATCTGGAAGGAGCGCGGAGGAAAGCCCGGAGCCACAACCATCTACATCCAGGAGGAGATATAAGGCCACCAACATGGCTTTTCAAGAGATGGTGGAGATGGTGTTCATATTGAGAAGGGAGGACTACGATGGGAAAAAAGGACCGTACACCCGACCCAATATGCGGAAGGACAAAATAATGGCCTCAGTTGTCACCGCTCTAGAAGCAAAATTTGGCACTAAACGGGCTAAAGATCAATTGAGGAAGCAGTGGTCTGACCTCAAAAGTAGGGAGCCTGAACAATATTGGCGAATAAAGAAGCTGCTTAAAAAAAAGTAAGTACTTGTTGTGTGTTCCTATTGAGATACTTAACTTGCATGCTGATCCATATTTTTTTAGTTTATACAACATCGTTCGTAAAGACCGTTCTTTGTAAAATACATATGATACTAAGAAAATGACGTATTTTTTTTTGAAAAAAACGATGGTACAGGGTTGGACATACATTTAGGTCTTGAGAATTTGTCGTATTCCAAAAATGTGGTGATGTTATGTAGATGTGTTTGAAAATATAATGCTTCTTCAAAAACGATTCAGCGTAATGTAAGGACAGGACACAGCAGCTGTTTCCACATCTGGACTCACGAGCACTAGTGTACTATGTGACCATAAAGAAATTTTTGAGGGGTAATATACATAGGAGATCATTGAGGTGTCTGCATCTGTGAAACTTGCATGAAAATGTGTATTGTTTATAATTTTTGTTCAGAGGGAATTTTCATGCTGTCTTCTAAATTTTTGTGGCCAGAAAATGACAATTGTCCCCAACTCCTAACCAGCGTTTCATATTATTTAAAAAAAAAAAGAAATATCACTGTGTTTTAACTATACCTTTTGTTTAATTATCATAGGGGAGAAAAGACTCAGACAACAGTCCAAGGATCCCAGGACCCCCCCAATTCACCAGCCTGAAGCTGAATATAGCCCAAGTCCCAGCCCAAGACCACACCCAGCCGACGAGCTGGAGGAAGGAGAGGTGGAGGAAGTGTGCGAGATTTCAACCCCACCAAGTGAGTAACTGACACCCCAGCTTAAGGTAATCTATTTAGGCGTGCATATTTTAACCCATTTTTTTATCCACACATTTTAGGTGAGGTTCTGGTTGTGGAAGGCCAAGCGGAGGAGCCATTTAGCACAGACAGTGCACACAGACTTATTGGCCAGATAATGGTGTGGAATGGCCAAATTGATCGAATGCGTGACCAAATTGACAGCATGAGAAATCAGCTGGACACCATGCAACAGGAAATGAAGAACATGATTGATGTTTTGGGCAGAATATAATAACGTTTTGCCTAAAAACATCAATCATGTTCTTCATTTCATTGTCAAGTTTGTTTTTTCTTAAATTTTGTAACTTTAAAAAAAAAAAAAAACAATTTCCAGATGCACACGGTGTGTCATCATGTGCTATCTTCCATCAGGGGATGTCAATGTACTTGTTTTGTGTTTGCAACCCCTTCATCATAAAAATGTTTGTTTGTGAGAGGAACAAAGGGATTGCACACACAAAACACGTACATTGCTCCCCCATGATGGGAGATAGCACATGTTGACTTGAACCTTTTTTAATACCCAATTTTGAGCATCTGCAAATTTTAGGCTTTACAAGGGTGACATCATCAGCACCGTTATTAACATGTTGAACTTAGTAAGTTCTTTTTTTTTTGTATGTTTTTAAAAACACTGTTGTTAATAGTAATTTTGTAAAGAAGGTCTATTTTTGTTGAAATATGCCTAAAATAACAAAAAAGAAAAGATTGTTTTTGACAAAAAAAACCAAACAAACAAAAAAATAAACATGTTTCCAAAAAATGCACCTTTCAATGTGCACACAGTAAAATGTTTTTACTACTACAATGTGTGTGGCTGATTATTTATCAATAAGATGTTTTGATAATTTTTGTGTGGTTACAGTGACAAAGGGCCTTATTAACTAAAGGGAAATGCACTTGCCACTACAAGTGCACTAGGAGACAGACAAAACTAAATGCAAACAAGAATAAAAACAAGATATTTTAGCAAAAATGTTTTTCCTTTATTTTTGAAAGAAATTATAGCTCTTGTTGAATAGCAATGGCCCCCCGACCATTAAAATAATTAACATATCGGTCACGCACTTGACGTGTGGTTTGGGGGGCCAAGCCAATACGGCCACTTTCCAGGCCTGTGAGTGTTTGTTCAACTACAAGTCTGGCCTCAGGCCCAACAGAGGTCATATATGTATCAGAATGTCTTCTCAAATAATTATGGAGAATACAGCAAGCCATTATCACATGATTTATTTTATAGTCCGCCAGATTTATGGCCGAGAGGAACAAACGGAACCGGCTGGCCAGAATCCCAAAGGCATTCTCCACAACTCTTCTTGCTCTGGCCAGCCGGTAATTAAATACCCTCCTCTCAGGGGTGAGTGTCCTCTGGGGGAACGGCCTCATCAAGTGCTCGCCGAGAGCAAACGCTTCATCAGCGATAAAAACTGAGGGGTATCCATCCACATTCTGGTAATCAGGTGGCAATCCCAGGCCACCAGTCTGGAGACGCTGGCACAGCTCGGTCTGTGCAAAGACTCCTCCTTCAGACATCCGGCTGTTCTTCCCCATGTCCACGAACAGAAATTCCAAATGTCCCGAGACCGCCGCCATCAAAACTACACTATGGAACCCCTTATAATTGTAGAAATAAGACCCCAAATGGGGTGGTGGCACAATGCGGACATGCTTCCCATCAATCGTCCTGACACAGTTGGGAAAGTCCCAACAGTCAGCGAACTGGGAGGCCACAGTCTGCCATTCCTGTGTACTGGAAGGAAACTGTGGAGTGAAACAATAAAAAAAATTAAGACAAGTACTTTTAAACATAACTTGGATATCAGATTACATAAAAACATTCTTGAACAACAGCAGTCGAACATTATTAATATGTGTTTTTTTTCTTTTAATTCTAAAAAACATAAGGCCCACTTATAAGATTACTCACCCCCTCTGATGGCCCATTGATCAATTTGAATGTGGGGGAGGGGTTCTAATTTGGTTAAAAAACACACCTGACAGTTGCAAACATTTGAGGGGGTGGGGGAGGGGTTCTAATTTGGGTAAAAAACACACCTGACAGTTTCAAACATTTGAGGGGGTGGGGAAGGGTTCTAATTTCGGTAAAAAACACACCTGACAGTTGCAAACATTTGAGGGGGTGAGGGAGGGTCAAACAGTACAATGGAGCTGACTATATACATTGTTCAAGGGACTATAGGCTAGAGATATAAATGGACCCAGGATTGCATGGTGGGGAGGTTATTGAAGATAAATATGCATGTAGGGCAAAAAATGATTAATGTAAAAAAACAGGCATGCATGAAGATAAAGGGGACATTCACAGCATATTCCAAGCATGGTAATTAGGTAACGAGGACATTTAGACAATACATTAGCAAACATTTAATACATATCATGTAATGTTAAAGGATAAAACTTACCTTCATATAGTCCTTCTGCAGGACCTGAATAATGGCAGAACAGGTCTCTGGGATTATGATCCCCAGAGCCTGGGGGGAGATGCCTGTCGAGTACTTCAAGTCCTGAAGACTTCTCCCAGTTGCCAAGTAACGTAAAGTGGCAACTAGCCTCTGCTCCGCAGCGATGGCTTGCCTCATGCAGGTATCCTGCCTGCTGATATAGGGGGTCAGCATAGCCAGCAGACGTTCAAAAACGGGGTCCGTCATCCTGAGATAATTCCTGAAATCCTCAGGATTATTCTCACGGATCTCACGGAGCAAAGGCATGTACGAGAATTGGTCACGCTGGCGCAACCAATTCTTCATCCATGAACTCTCGCCCTGTTCATGGACTGGACTCGGGTCAAAGTATTAACCCCAACACCAAGTCCCCACGCAACACGAACTCGAGAATGAGTACGTCCACGCACCATGGCTTCAAAACGGTCGGCTGGTCAAACAAACAAACTTATAACAAACGCACTGAAGAACAGCAAGGCTTATGAAGAGCGACCTGAAAATCAGGAATGAGCGGACCAGAACAGCCTGCTAGGCAGGTTACGAACTGACCAACACGCACTGAAAAGCAGATACAAACCTCACAAGCACAAACTGAACCGCAGAAAACGATCGAAATAGGCTGAAGTGTGAAACGCGTGAATCGTCTCTAACCAAACTTCTACTAACACGAGATAAACACGAGATTAGCAGAAGGAGCCCAAAGGGTGCTGTAGTGGGGCTTGAACTTCCTTTTTCTATTCCCGTTGTATGTGCTGTACGTCACTGCGTTCAAAACCATCGGACTTTTGGAGTGATCGTGTGTGTCCAAGTCTGTCCGTTTTTAAGTCCGGCGCACCTAGCGGACAAAGTCCGTCGAAAAGTCCGCTGGACAAAGTCTGCCGTAAAGTCCGCTCGTGTGTACGTGGCATAAGTGATGTATAAAGTCCGGCAGCGGGGTGAATTGGTGGATTGTCTGCTACTAGTGGCAACTACACTGCTACATTGAGTTAAGCAATGATTATGCACAGTAGTGTGTCTATGCATGTCTTGTCCAGGATTTTATTCTTTCTTCAATAAACTTGGAATTTTTTATGCTTGAAGTGCCGCCACTTCTTCTTGTCTCATACAATATTGAGTTGTCCCACCATTTGTAGCTATAACAGCTTCAACTCTACTTGGAAGGCTGTCCACAAGGTTTAGGAGTGTGTCTATAGGAATGTTTGACCATTCTTCCAGAAGCGCATTTGTGAGGTCAGGCACTGATGTTGGACAAGGCCTGGTTCAGTCTCCGCTGTAATTCATCCCAAAGGTGTTCTATCAGGTTAAGGTTAAGACTCTGTACAGGCCAGTCAAGTTCCTCCACCCCAAACTCACTCATCCATGTCTTTATGAACCTTGTTTGTACACTGGTGTGCAGTCATGTTGGAACAGGAAGGGGCCATCCCCAAACTGTTCCCACAAAGTTGGGAGCATGAAATGGTCCAAAATGTCTTGGTATGCTGATGCCTTAAGAGTTCCCTTCACTGGAACTAAGGGCCAAGCCCAACCCCTGAAAAAACAACCCCACACCATAATCCCCCCTCAACCAAATGATTTGGACCAGTGCGCAAAGCAAGGTCCATGTAGACATGAATGAGCGAATTTGGGGTGGAGGAACTTGACTGACCTGCACAGAGCATTGACCTTAACCCGATAAAACACCATTGCAATGAATTAGAGCGGAGACTGCGAGCCAGGCCTTCTCGTCCACATCAGTGCCTGACCTCACAAATGTGCTTCTGGAAGAATGGTCAAATATTGCCATAGACACACTTCTAAACCTTGTGGACAGCCCTCCCAGGAGAGTTGAAGCTGTTATAGCTGCAAAGGGTGGACCAACGCAATACTGAACCCTCGGGACTAAGACTTGGATGCCATTAAAGTTCATGTGCGTGTAAAGGCAGGTGTCCTAATACTTTTGACAATATAGTGTATATCTGCAAGTAATATTTAGATCATTTTACATATATTGTAACAGATACCAAATGCAGGTAGCCAGCAAGGATGACAAGACCAGTGGGCTACAATTCAAGGAACCAGACCAAGTATGATTAAATAAAGTTTATTATTATAAATAACTTTTGTCCAACACAAAAAAAAACAAACACTGTAAAAGTGAGAAATAACCATGACAGTGCAGCAACCACCTAACTAATGATATATAAATATGGAGGGAGCTCACATGAAAAGGGCTGGATCAGGACTAGTAACAATGGGAGCACAGCAGGATACAGGATACTGGACGCAGAATACAAGATCAGGCAGGGACACCGCTCACAGGCAGAACACAGTAAAGGGAGGGATTATATACCTTCCCAGCAGCCAGTATCACATGGAGCCCAATTACTAAGATAAAGTGGCTGCTGGGAGACACCCGCTGGTGGCCACCAGAACGGCACCCTTTGGCTCTGGGAACAACAGTGCCACCAGCAGGTTATTTATGTACTGACACAAGCTCTGACCTATATCCATAAATACAATAACAAAAATCAAGGAACAAACATTTTCACCATATTAGAAATAAAGAATGTGCCCCCAAGACACATATATGAAGGAAAAAAACAAAACACACCACCCAAAAGGTAGACTGGGATCACCTGAGCTGTTTGTGGGGAGCAAATGGCTAAAATTGTAGCAAAGTTTATTTATTTAGACATATATATATATAATGTACCATCATTCATACATGTGAAAAACATACCTCAAGATACAAGCAAGGACTCCTCTGCCATCACCCCAGCAGGGCACTATAGTGTATTGTGGGGGGAGTATTTTTTTTTTTTAAATGGCATGCATTGAGTTTAATGAGCTCTGCCTCCATTGTCAGGGAGGAGGCTTTCCTGTCTGAAGGGTGACCTAGGATTCATCCAGCCACCATACTGGTGAGCCCATCACAGTTTTTAGGATATTAGGCAATATATTGCGACATTATATGGCTGGAAGAGTTTTGCTTTCTCTCTCACGCTTACCATGTTTTTTTTTCTCTCTATTTGCGGGGACTATTTTTAATTGGAGATCACGCTTTATGTATCTATTTGAACAAGGACTCTTGAAAAAAGGGAAATGCAATTTATTTGATGCATAAATGTACACCTGAAAAACTTTTGATTGGTAAGTATACCTGTATAGTTGAATTCTGCCTGCTTTTTATTTACTTTTTGCCCCTAGGGCTTGTCTACCCCTGTCTATACATGGACAAGTAAATGTTACACATAACACTATAGTGCTCTGCTACGGTGATGGTAAAGGAGTCCTTGCTTGCATCTTGAAGTATGTTTTTCACATGTATGATGGTACCTTTTAATATATAGCTTTTTGCTACAACATCTGCCGTTTGCTCCCCACAGCTCGGGTGGCCCCAATCTTCCTTACTGGTGGTATGGTTTTTTTTTTTCCCTTCACATATCATGTGTTTTGAAGATGAATTTTTTATCTATAAAACGGTGAAAAGATTTCTTGCATGGTTTCTGTTATTGTATTTATGGATATACTGTATGCAAGAGTATCTGATATCATTACTTGCAGATATATTTTTTGCAACCTCAATTTGAATGAGAATGAGTTGGTGGGTATATAGATGTGCATAGCACACCAGTATATACTCCTGCGCTAATGGATAAGTGAAAATGTGTAGAACAAAATATTTAAATTAAATTCAATAAATGGGTTGCCACTCTCAAAGGTTATTGTGCCTTTAAATGTGAAATCAATGCAAGAGCGCTACCCGATGCTAAAGTACTAACACATTGTTACCATTGTGCAATAAATGATAATAGTAATAATAATAATCATAGCATAACAATAATTGTGCAATAAATGATAATAGTAATAGTAATAATCATAGCATAACAATAATTAATTGGATGAAGTCCATAAAAAGTTCATAAATCCTTATATAGTTCATAGGTTTCACAATCTTCAAATTTTCATTGTGCAGTAGCAGAGGGGAGCACGGAGCAGTCCGTGCTCCCCTCTGTGTGCCCTCTCACTCACCAGATATAATGGACTCCCATGACAGAAGTCACAAGCGCTTGTGTAGATGGCTGGGCTCTGTTGTCCCACGGGCTGTATCTCAGACTGTAGCGTAGATTATTCTCAGTGTACCATCGTACAATATAAATGAATGCCAGAGAAAAGCTGTCACAGCCCTACACGGGACAGAGGCTGTTGGAGAGGACTGTATGCAAGCCTGTTGCCTTTTGATTATGGGCCCTGGATTTTCAATGGATTCATTCTGTTGGGACACATCCTGTGAGGAGATGCTGGTGTCATCAACCTGTGTTTATGTTAATTGAATGAGCTAATGACATTGTCCTCTATACAATGTAGGAGACGGGGACGACTGCCATTGTGTTGATATAACTGTGTGAAGCTCGGTGACCACAAGTCTGGGCGAAAGGTCATGTCTCAGTCGCCTAGGCTGTATAAAGGATTAGATAATTAGCTCATGTTAATTAGGTTACGTTTGTATTGTTAGAGTAATCTTCTCCTGTGTATATAAGACTGTATTCTGGTTCTGAATAAAGTGAGTTCTTGGTAGCAACAAGCAAGTGTCGCCTTGTTTGTGCTCAGAGAGGTTGGGATATCTGTATACAGACTGGGAGGAAGTGGTATAAGACGGAAGCACTCAAGCGGAGTGTGGGACGTTCCGTGACATTGGTGGCAAGCAGCGGGAAAGCTTCCTGAAGTCTGGGACATCCAAACCTCCAACTGGATCCAAGATCAGCATAGCAGACTTCAGTCACCCCAGCGGAGATATGGACCTGGCATCAGAATTCCCAGGGCTGCTGCGGATCATCCTTTCAACATACACCAGGACTGTGTCTGAGGATGAATACCTGGAGCTTAGGCAGCAAATTCGGGTGGAGCTCTGGATTGCAGCCCTCCGTCTCGCTGGTATAAAACAGGGCAAGTGCTTTCCAACCCAAGAGCAACGGGCCAGTGACCAACGGGCATTGCGGATGGCATTCCTGGGAGAGCAGCCCCAGGAGCAATGGGTGACTGAGTTGGACAGGTTGGTCCAGCAGGAGATAGAGCTGGACAATCGTTATCGGGCTCTGCAATGGCACGCAGAGGAGGGATATTTAGGGGAGACAACAGAATGCTCTCCGGAGGGATATGACTTTGTAGGCCCTGGATTGCTGTGGGAGAGCCTTACAGATCTTTTTATGTTTGGCGATGAAGGGGAACCTGACCTTGAGGACCTGAGAGACTATAGAGAGTCTATGCTCGGTCTTACAGGGGTCTCAGAGCTCAAACCTGATCTGGACCATTTGCTAAGGAAGGAACAGCATCTGGAAAGGGCATACAGGAAACTGCTAGAACAAGTTCAGCAGCATGCCAGAGAATCGGCAGTGGAAAATCCGGAGATTGCCGTCCCCAAACCTGAAGTGCTGACAACAGGGCAGAGCTCTGCTAACCTCTGCCCAGAAATGATAGCATCTTCTGGGTTCCATGGACAGGAGATGGTGAACCTCTATTCCCAGACATCAGTTGCAGAGACATGGGATTTGATAGACTTTTCTGCTGAGGAAGAACAACCTGATGAGCCTCCAGCAGAAGAGCTGCTATCAGGGCCAAAGTTCACTGTGTTCTGCCCAGCTCCAACAGTGGCTTCAGCCTTCCTGAGAGAAGAGGTAGTCGGCCTTTCTCCCACAACACTGACAGGGACATGTGATTTTCTGCCAGCAGCATCTATGGAGTTAAAACAAACTTCTCCAGCTGAAGATCTGGTAACTGAACAGAGGGTCCAGGACCTCTGTCCCACACTTTTACCAATTCCAGAGACTGGGGATTTAATAGACGTTTCTGTAGAGGAGGAACCACCTGGCAAACCCCCAGCAGAAGTGCTGGCAACCGGACAGAGGGTCCAAGACCTCTGCCCCACACCTGCAGCAATTGTGGAGGCTCAGGCTGAGAAGATGGCAATCACTTCCCAGCAGCAGATACAGGGGGAGAAGGGAGAGGAGGTGTGTGTTGTCCCTCCCCAACAGTTGGCCAGGGTGGAGGAAGTGGGCTTTCCTCCCCAGCAAAGATCCGTGTACCTGGGAGACAGTACCATCGACATGTCGTCCCAGCAGCCAGATGAGGGAATGGAAAAGGAAGCAGCCGGCTCACCTCCCCAATGGCAGCTACACAGTTTGGGAGTGGAGGAAGCCAGCCTCCTGCCCCAACAGTTAGCCGGAGCAGAGGATGCGGAGTCCCCAGCAGAAGTGCTGGCAACAGGGCAGAGTGCTACCAACCTCTGCCCAGCACCGGCAACAATTACAGAGTTCCAGGGAGGCGGGGCAGTCGGCCTCCCTCTCCAACAGTTAGCCGGAACAGATGGTGTGGGGTTTCCAGCAGAAGGGCTGGCAACAGGGCCGAGGACTGCTGGACTCTGCCCTCAACTAACAGAGGATGGATTTCCTGTGAAGGTAAATGGGACTTCAGTCTCCACCTGTATACCCCAGGGATGCTGGGCAGTGGGCCCCGATCCCCAACAGCATGACAGAGTGAGCCCAGACACCCTGTCTTCTCTCCAGCGGCAGAAAGGATTTCAGGGAGAAGAGCCAGTCCAGGCCTCTCCCCAGCGGCAGATATGTTCTCTGAGAGAGGCAGAGGTTGGCTGGGTGAGTAATACTCTTTTTGGAACAATTTGTTTGGGGTACTGTGTGGGTACAGGCAGTAGAGGACTGGAACTATGGACTAACTTCGGAGTCAACCCGTCTGGGGTCTCCTCCTGTGTTAGTCTCCTGCCGAAAGGGGAGAAATGTCACAGACCTAGCCGGGACAGAGGCTGTTGGAGAGGACTGTATGCAAGCCTGTTGCCTTTTGATTATGGGCCCTGGATTTTCAATGGATTCATTCTGTTGGGACACATCCTGTGAGGAGATGCTGGTGTCATCAACCTGTGTTTATGTTAATTGAATGAGCTAATGACATTGTCCTCTATACAATGTAGGAGACGGGACGACTGCCATTGTGTTGATATAACTGTGTGAAGCTCGGTGACCACAAGTCTGGGCGAAAGGTCATGTCTCAGTCACCTAGGCTGTACAAAGGATTAGATAATTAGCTCATGTTAATTAGGTTACGTTTGTATTGTTAGAGTAATCTTCTCCTGTGTATATAAGGCTGTATTCTGGTTCTGAATAAAGTGAGTTCTTGGTAGCAACAAGCAAGTGCCACCTTGTTTGTGCTCAGAGAGGTTGGGATATCTGTATACAGACTGGGAGGAAGTGGTATAAGACGGAAGCACTCAAGCGGAGTGTGGGACGTTCCGTGACAAAAGCAATATAGCATAATTCAGTTTATTTAACCATAAAAACAAACAATATCCACTCACATGTTAAAAACGCTGTGACAGGTGTAAAAACCCGGAACGGGAAGTAACCATCGACTTGCGTCTCACTGGCCGGAAATGATGTCACCAAACGCGTTTCGTCCCTCCGAGACATTATCAAAGGATCCTTTGATAACATCACATGGGAGGAACAAAATGTGTGATACCGGTGTTCTACGGTAGTATACATTTGCGTGTACACCCATTTACGATATATATATATATATATATATATATATATATATATGTTGGTAACAACCCATGCAATCCATACATACAAAGAAGCCGAAATAAATAAGTTCAAAAATTAAGTTATGTTCAATAAAATTGAATGACACAGGGAAAATGTATTGAACACATGAAGAAAAGGAGGTGCAAAAAGGCATGGAAAGCAAAAACACCGGCTGAAATCCATCAGTAATTAGAAAGCAATCCTGTCCCTTGTGAGTGCAAATTAATCAGCTGCTTCAGTCTCAATGGATGGCCTATAAAAAGGTGTCTCATTATCAAGGTGTCACACAAGAAACATCTCAAGACGCGTAAAAGCAAAGAGCTCTGTCAAGACCTTCACAACCTTATTGTTGCAAAACATACTAATGGCATTGGTTACACAATGATTTCAACACTTCTGAATGTTCCATTGAGTACTGATTTCTGACATGAGGCATGAAAATAATTATCAGAAGAGTTGTTCAAGAGCCAAGGACCACTTGTGGAGAGCTTCAGAAAGACCTGGAATTAGAAGGTACAATTGTTTCAAAGAAAGCAATAAGTAATGTACTCAAACGCCATGGCCTGTATGCATGCTAGCCACGCAAGACTCCATTGCTGAAGAAAAATCATGTTGAAGCTTGTTTAAAGTCTGCTGCACAACATTTAGACAAGTCTGAAATACTGGGAAAATATAGTCTGGTCAGATGAGACCAAAACTGAATTCTTTGGATGCCATAAGACACACCATGTTTGGAAGTCAAATGGCACTGCACATCACCCCAAAACACCATACAAACAGTAAAGTTTGGAGGTGGGAACATCATGATGTGGAGCAGTTTATCAGCATATGGTACTGGCAAACTTCATATCATTGAAGGAAGGATGAATGGAAAAATGTACCAAGACATTTTTGACAAAGATCTGATGCCATCTACCAGGATAATGAAGATGAAACGAGGGTGGACATTTCAGCAAAACAATGATCCCAAGCACAAAGCCAACCAAGAAAACTCTCAATTGGTTTCAAAGAAAGAAAATAAAGCTGCTAGAATGGCCCAGCCAATCACCTGACTTGAATCCAAAAGAAAATCTATGGAAAGAACTAAAGATCAGAGTTCATAGAAGAGGCCCACCGAACCTTCAAGAATTGAAGTCTGTGTGGAAGAATGTGTCAAAATCGCACCTGAGCAATGTATGCAACTAGTTTCTCCATACAGGAGGTGTCTTGAAACGGTTATTACCAACAAAGCATTTTGTACAAAGATTTAAATACATTTCAATTAGCGTGTTCAATACCGTTTCCCTGTGTCATTCCATTTTATTACACATAACTTCATTTATGAACTTATTTGTTTTGGTTTCTTTGTATGTATGTGGTGAAAATTTCATGGGAGTAGCACATTTAGAAATACATTTGCCTAGAAAAATGGTGACGTGTCCAATACTTATTTTACCCGCTGTGTGTGTGTGTGTGTGTGTGTGTGTGTATATATATATATATCTATAGATATAGATCTATAGATATATATATATATATATAGATCTATATCTATATCTATATATATATATATATATAATTAAATTTAAAGGAACACTTTTAATCAGAGTATAGCATCAAGTCAATTAATCTGATGGGATATTGATCTGGTCAGTTAAGTGGCAGAGGGGTTTTTTAATCAGTTTAAGCTGCTTTGGTGTCAATGAAATTAACAACAGGTGCACTAGATGGGCAACAATGAGATGACCTCCAAAACAGGAATGGTTTTACAGGTGGAGGCCAATGACATTTTTTTCCCTACTCATCTTTTCTGACAGTTTTTCCCCAGTGCTGCGTTAGGCTAGGGTCAGTGTCAGTACTGGTAGCATGTGAAAAAGAACCTGGTGCACAAGGCACGGTATAACCCCTCAGGATTTTAAATACTGGTAGCATGAGGCGATACCTGGACCCTATAAATGTTGCACATGCAGTCCAACTCCTCGAGGATGGCACATCAATATGTGCCATTGCCAGGTTTGCAGTACAGTCTCAAGAGCATGGAGGAGATTCCAGGAGACAGTTACTCTAGGAGAGCTGGACAGAGCTCTCCTAGAGTAACTAGCAGGACCCTCTGTAGGAAGATAATTTTAATTTCCATCAAACGATGTGGCATCCTTTCCTGTGTGACACTAATACTGCGGTCAGTGCTAAAAAAATATTCACCATCACTGTACTAATTACATTTTCAGGGAAGAGGTTAACATCAGGGGCGATTAAAGGGTTACATGTGTTCCCTGGGAGCGATTACCAACTGTAGGGGGGGGGGGTGCTTTGACTGGGGGAATGTAAAGATCCATGTTTCTACTTAGCTGGAACACAGGATCAGCACATTCCCCTCTCACAGAATGGTGATCTGCCTTGGTTACATAGGCAGACCGACCACCGTTCTGCTTCTCTCCTGAATGACCAATGGGTCCCGGTCATCGCATCTGCCAGACCCGCTGATTGACTCTCACAGCGGGAGAGGGTTGCCGGCACGTCCCAGACCTGGAACTATCAGATCACGTAGGTGATCTGGTGCAGAGCAGCCACCCTGACGTGGTATATCTAAAGTGGGCAGTTGCTAAGGAAAGCTACACCCAAGAGTTTTTACTCTGTTTGGCATGGAGTATTTATGTGAGAAATGTGAAACAAAGACTGCCTATTACTATAATCTATTATGAAATAAGATACAGTTTATCCTAATTAGAGGAGATTTTAGAGCAGAGGGCCTCTCTTTTGTAGCATTTACCTTCATTCTTGGAGGGAAAACAAAACAAAACACTGAACTTAAAATATTAGACCCTGGAGATGTATTACACTGCTTCAAATGCTCGCGATTCCACAGCCATTATATAACAGTCATGATCCAGCCATTTCTCGGGTACCAGCATTACGGTCAGCGATTCATAACCATAAAACATACGTAATGACATAATTTAAATATAAATTTAATAAAGAATTGTTAAGAAATCATAGGAGACAAAATGTATACTTTAAAGTCACAACTATATGCAATTCTTTCAGCTCCTATATTCATTCATTCAAAAAACAAACTGAACAAAATGCAAATGTACAGAACATAGCAATATAAATTTTATAAATAAAACGGGTATTTAGTACAAACTTCAATTTAAAAAAATTACAAAAATACTTATCTTGTGTTAAAAAAAAAAGGAAAAAATAAGAAAACCACTGCAGAGTCTATGTACAGTATTATTAGTGACTAATAATATGTGGTCAAATGAGACAAGCACTATCTAATGCTCCTTTTTGCCATGATTTCTCTGATCTGACGATCCAGTTCACTAATGATTCGGTCTTCATGAGTATACACTCCAGTCCTTAACAAGGTGTCCCTTTCTTCAATTAGCCGAGATAAGAAGTCATCCAAACCTTCATCTTGTTTGTGGGACCCCGAAAAGGCCAGTCTTGGATCAGCAACATTTCCAGTATCGGGGGCTTGCTTTCTGTCGTCTTGTAGTCTTAACCTAAAGACAAAAAAAGGAATTCATGATGTGACATGTGACTGTCAAAGAGCTACCAACACACTAATCAAGATGTGTGGATGGATTGCACTAAGGACTTCTTTGGATATGACAAAATGTCACCAAATACCCGTCCACTCTTCCTTGGTTACCAATGCATTATAGTCTAAAAACTATAAACTCAATTTTCCTTATTCTCAATATTTCTGGGGTTCTGTTAAATTCTCTGAAGGCCTCATATCAAACACATCTTTCTGTACTCAAAATTCTTCATTACACCTCATTTCCACCTGGGTTTGTGGAAATAGGAAGCAATCTCTTTGGCCATACAAACAAAGGTTTCCATGACATTTATTTAGAGCCCATATGCGGACCGAATTTCCTGTGGTTATACCAGCCACTAGAGATAAGCACATGTAAAATCCAGCAAGCTGGTTGTACCCAAGTTGATCAATCGATCAACATGGTACATTCTGCCTGCCCATACATGGTTTGAATTTCGTCCGATTACTGCTTAACCAGCCGAGATTTGAACCATCTATGGCCAGCCTTAGGAAATCAAAACCTATCAATAGCTTTAAAGCTCTCACATACCCCTAAGAGAACATTACCATTACATTCAAATTAGAAGCTAGCTTCACATGATGCTTCACAATTATACTTCTTTTAGGCTTACTCTTTTTTAAAGCAAGTGTTGCTCTGATCTTTATTCCCTGGTCTGATATGATTCATTTATGCCTTAATAACATCCAAATTCACCATCACAAAGATATATTAAACTCAATGAAAGACCGAAACCCCTGCATTATCTCACACAGAAGGAAAACTAAAATCATATATTTTTACTGCCACTAAATTATCGATAACTGGAAAACACCTACCTTAAGTAGGTATCATTAATAATAAAAACTTTATAGTGATATTGGCTGATGTCCATGCCAAGTTCCTCCTAAATTCCAAACCCAATAAACAATACAGAAAAAGTGTCCCCACAGTGACCATACTTTTTGCAAGTCTATAAGTGCCACACACTTTAGTGCACTGTGTAAGCAAATCCTTTCCTTTTCAGGTGTACGTCACCAGGATGTGTATAAAACCAGATTTTACAGCACTCCTCCACAACTGCCTCCAGTGTTCTCCTCAAGATGCATAATATACCTCAAGACACAATAAGGCTTATTGTACACGGGACGTTTTACAACCTCTCCTGAACAATTTAACTTGACAGATAGTAACCGACGTTTAAAAACGTCAGTTTTGCTGCGTTTACATGCCACGTTAGCATCGTTTTTTTTTTTCAAATAGTCAAAAAATTTAAACTGCCTGTAAACTAAACACGAGTTACTGCGTTTACAGGCTGTTACAGGCGTTTGGCATTTCAAATGCCTCTGAACGTCCATCCTGAAGGCATTTTTTGCTTTCCAAAAAATGCTTCTAAACTCAACTGCCTAGAAACGACTATAAAACGACCCAGTGTACATGTACTGATAAGAGAACAGAGGAGAGTTCTGGGCAGCTGAAAAAAAAAAACGCCCAACTGCTCCTAAACGTCCGTTTTCCAGCAGCAGTGTACATGAAGCCTATGCTTAATTTATTTAAAATCAGCCATTAAAAACACTCACATTAAGAGACTATAACTGGAGTCCTACATGACAGAGATGATTTGTTTATTTAGTGTGTGAATCACATGTAGTGCTGGCGGTCTCTCACACATAATTTGAAAAAGTTGGTGGCAGAACAGGGATGGCAAAGTTAATTAAGTTTTGTCCTCCTAAAATTGCAACCCTGGATAACTTACTCTCAAAGCTCATAGTTTGACAACCCATTGTATTTTCCGTACTACCTGACATGATGACCAAAGGCCTGCACCACAAAATCCACTGCACATAACCTTGTCTCTGACCATGAAAAATATGTCTTTCACATGCAATGGTATACTTTGTGAGAAGTTAATTTTCCAGGGTGGTAAACAGGTCCTTGGGACAGAAGATCTGGATAATCTTGGGGGGGGGGGGGGGGGTCCAGAGAATCCACTGCAAAGGCTAAATGGTCGATGGACCTTGAGACAATCGGCATTCCTCACCTGCATCAGAGGTCTTAAAATACCCCAGGGAGATGGGATCATTCTTGGGAGTTCAGTAAATGAAGGCTGATGAGGACATCCACCTGCCAATTTTCTACGAGTAAGATGTGCATGCTAGACAGGGCTGGAATGTGAAGTTCTGTCAAACTATAGATATGTAGTACCAGAGGAGCACTCACCTCAAAAGTAGCCTTATGAAGGGACCAACTGCAGCATAGTTATGCACTTAAATAAACTTTATTGAGTTCAAAATCCAAAATGACAAAAATCGACATTTAAGGCACATCGCTTCAAGATCCTCCAAACACCATATTATAATCAAGGACTGACAATGTTGTCACCCTAAAATTCCTAGAGCAGAGAAATTCTGCTCAAGCCAGAATCAGATCCACTTCTCTTTCAGTTGAGAGATTTCTAATTTCTCCCAGATGGTAAGTTACTGCCGTGGAATCGACAGTCTGAACCCTAGTCAGATGATCTGTGAAGGTATAAACGATCAGTGAAGGTATAAACGAATCACAATGAGTTCCAGAATTGTGATTACGAGATGTGCTTTCTCCAACAACCAAGACCCTTCTACCAAGAGGGTATCTAGGACTCCACAAAGCCCAACAGGCTAGTTGTAAGAATCCTCCAAACAATTAGGACTAAAGATTTCCCAAATGTCAGCACTTAACTTGTGACCCACCATGCCAGGGCAAGTCTGGCTTTGTTGGTAAGGAATATGGGATAGTCCAGAGACAGCGCCTTCTTGTTCCACCTTGCCGGAATGTCGAGTTACAATGATATGGAGTGAAACTGCCTCAAAAGTGTCCACCATTAAGCCCAAATTCTCAAACGAAAGTGAAGGGTTGGTTGGCTGTTGGGATGTAAAGTACAAAAAACGGGAGCTGGTGTTTGTCCAGGGGGAGGTAAACATTGGTCAGGGTGGTATACAAGATTGAGTCTAGATACTCCAAGCGATGGGACGATCCAGCAATGATTTCTGGAGATTTAGCATGCACCTGAATCTCTGTAAGTCCATTAGACAGTAGATGACAGGGCCTAAGTCATCTGCTCCCTCAGAAGAAGGTCATTCACATATCCCATTATGGGGATGCCCTGCAAGTTAGAGCAAAAACAGGCACTAGCGCCTTGGTGAAGACTTGATGTGCAGTGGAGAGTCTGAAAGAGAACGGGAACAAATTGGTGTTGTGCTTTTCTTTTTTTCCATGATCCCTTGTTGGTATGGGAGGTTAAGTGTTTAGAGGTGTTTTAGAAGAGAGAATTCTACTTAAGGGGGCTGCAAAGTTATAATTTTATCTTTGCTTCAATAGCCCAACATAAAAAACTACAAGCGATTGAACTACTAACACCAAGAACAAATTTTTCACCTTCTTTCCTTGTGATAAGCCCATACACTTAATGGAAAAGGGTCTCCCCCTATTCACAGGCCTAATGTATATGGCCCTGTGAAGGACAGCCAGCATTTTCCCTCCTAGAAACCAAAAATTGGCTTGTCCCTTTCAGATTTCTAGGGTAAGGAAGAACACGTATTCAAACAGCAACTGATTAATCAGATCATGCACTACTAACTGACAGTGTGTCAGCTGACGCATTATATCCCCAAGTTGTCGCATCCAGCCAGCTTCTGGAACTCACTGTCACTAAAAGCCCTATGTTCACATTCAAATTAAGCAGTGAAAATCATATTCACACTGCTCACTTTGAACCGGCCATCATTAGTGATACCTCTGGGTTTAGGTGCCTATAGATGGGTATGTCTGGAAGGTAAGACACACCCCTTGGCTGTTCTGCACAGAGTGGGAGCATACAAGAGGAGAAGAGTTGAGGGATGGGTGCAATGTATTTCCAGGTAGGCAATGTGAAGTAACCAATGAAACCACTAAATGTACCTATTTAATTCGTTCCTGATCTCCTCTAGCTCCAGGCGTTCATTCTTCACAATGTCCTTCTCTTCTGCTGCCAGATAACGCAGTCTCATTTGCTCCAGTTCTTCTTGCTGCTTCTTTAGACGTGCCATAGCATTCTCTTGCTCCCGCTAGAACAGAATATTATCAGTAAAATTAACAAGAAATGCTTGCATTTCAATTTTAGAAATAGGAAAATGGATGGTTTATTTGTAGTAAATATTTAAACATAACCTCATGTTAATTTCTCTAGAGAGTAAAAATAATCAAGAGAAGGGAGAAATGCGTTTCTCATTTTTGCTTTAACTGCTTACACAGTATTTTTACCTGTTATAATGAAATAAAATAATTTTCTTCCATAAGTTTAGCAAGTGTTAAAAGTATATACAATTTTTTTTACAAACACAAACGGACCTTTAATACATATATTAGAAGTAATATGATTACACTAGTTAATGAGGAAAAATATATTTCATTGCTATGCTTCTATAAGTCCTTGTGTTTATATTGAGATTCCTTAATATGAAAGTTAGGAGTGAACGCTAGAAGCCACATATGCAGCTTGGGAAACTATTATTTTTCCTTCTCCAGTAAATAAGCTTTCGTAATAAAATAAAAACACACACACAAATTACTATACTATGAGACAAAAAAAAGCAAGATTTAAAACAGGGTTGCCCCAATACTGGCATTGGTGCCGATACTAAGCATTTGCAGAAGTATCGTTACTCGTGCAAATGCTCTGATACCTGATACTTTCAACCTCTGTTCTTTCAGCTGTCAGAGGGATTCCCCCACTGACAGCTGAAATGGTAAAAAAAAACAAAACATTGCTCAGCCGCTGAAACAGAAAGATAAAAAGAAACATGATTTTTTTTTGTATCTGTTTAGTCATCTACAGATCAAAGGGATGATTTTTAAACTGCAGATGAAGTCAGTTTAAAGCAACCTGCGAAGTTAAAAAAAAAAAAAAAGTTTCTTTTTTATGGTTTCTTATTAAATGTTCCTCTGTTTAACCCCTGAACCCTTACTTTACTCTAATCAGCTGTAATTAACTTCTTCTCCTTCTCCATTTAATTAATATTTTCCTGCTGATTTTTTTTTTTTTTGTTCACTTCTATTTTATAAACTGTTAATGATTAAAACGTTTTTTTTTTTTTTTTTTTGCTTTGTTCGTTAATATATTTACACCATTAACATATATTTACACGTTTCACATAAAAAAAGCGTAAAATAAAAAAATTTCAAAAATGTTTTTTATTTATAAATAACTTTTCAATGCTTTGTACCATTGCTGACAGTTGAAGTGTAAATAAAACAGTTGCAGTAGGTATTTGTAATTGGTATCGGCAAATAGTAATAAAAAAAATGTAAAAAGTATATCGGTACTCCTTAAAAATAAATAAACAAAAAACGATATTGGTGCATCCCTAGTTTAAAACTGCCAAGTAACTTCCACCAAATGTATGGAGAGATCTCCATAAATTCCTGTTTCAAAGGTACCCTTATATTTATACCAGTATAAATGTGTATTCCATTTAATAAAAACTAAACATTGTAAGGCAAACGCACAAACATTTTCAAACTTTACACCAGTTAGTCACATGTGTAAACTTTATATCATATAGCATTTAGACAATACAATCTTTAGGATTTTGACAGAAGCCTTCTGTAAATGCTCAGCTCATACCAAACTTGTCCTAACTTAATCATAATACCCTGACAGGTCCTTTTCATGAAATTAACAAAACTTGTGTCCTGAAATACTCTAAAAAATGGACTAGCTGCAGCAGGCTGCATTCGCAGATGTCTCAAATCATCCAGAGTTAAAAGTATTCTAAAGCATACAGAAACTAGCTATGAACACATCCAATTATCATATTAAAAAAAAGGATTATATATTATACCTGATTATTTAAAAGGCATGTATCCCGTTTATGAGAACTGCGATTTAGCAGTGTAATACAAGTAACCAGTAATGAATCTGTCATTTCCTTTGCAGTCAAACAGAATTTTACCATGAAAACTTTCTTGAGCAATTTGCCAGGTTATTAAAAGTGTCCACCGTTATTTATTAAGCCAATATAATATTTCATGCCTATGAAGTGAACTTGAAACCCCACGAGAAACCTTTCCACTAACTACGCTATGTCATAGCAATGTAAACCCCAGTCAAACTGGTACAGAGATAATGTGGAGTAGGAGAATGTGTAATTCTTACAGTCCATTAAGTACACTGTTAAATTCCACAAATCAGTCGGTCTCAAATACCCCGACTAAGACTCAGAAGTTAGGCATTAACATTGAACACATTATGGAAAGGGGTGCTGTGATCGCTTTCGTTTGCTGTGTTCTGGGATTGTGCCTAGTGACTCTCTGAACTACGTCTGGCTCCACTTGATACCATCAATCTTTCACTCATATAAGCTGCATCTGAAAATTAATTATTGCCTTATATACATTCGGTGTTTTGGCAAGCTGACCGAGTCATTAATATATGAACCAACTGTATGTGTAAAACGCGAGTATGACTGTTTATTATGGTACACTTTCGGGCATTCTAAGAGACGTTTTTACTTTAACAAGCAGTGAAAATGAAGCGAATAGTTTTACAAAAGCTGGCTGATAATTTTACAGTTTGTGTTTGCAAATAATAGGACACGATTAAAGTTAAAACACTCCTATGTAGAAAATGCAAAGCCAGTAAAGTGTTCATTTTACATTTGTGTCTAAAGTGATTGTAAAGGCTCTTTTTTTTTTTTTTCTTTTAAATAACAAACATGTCATAGTTAGCTCCACTGTGCAGTT
Source organism: Aquarana catesbeiana (assembly GCF_042186555.1). Classification (NCBI taxonomy): domain Eukaryota; kingdom Metazoa; phylum Chordata; class Amphibia; order Anura; family Ranidae; genus Aquarana; species Aquarana catesbeiana. Next base: position 207,066,967 of record NC_133324.1, read on the forward strand.
CATTTTGCATAGAGTGGCCCCAATCATCCTCTTCTGGGGGTTCCCCGGCGGCGCCATCAGCTCCTCCCTGCATCATTTAACTACCTAGGAGAACCCCTGGGGGGGTTACCTTGTGGGTGCGCTCCCAAGTCCATAGACGCAGAATGCAGGACTCGTCCCCTGCATCATTGTATTTGATCTATCCAGTTAAGAGCCGAGAACCCCAGGCAGAGAAGGTGAGTGCGTCTCCACCGAATGAACAAACGGGCTCAGGTGAGTAAAACTGGGGGGGCTGGGGGGCCAGTCACTGTCAGAAGTTTTTACCTTAATGCATAGGATGCATTAAGGTGAAAAAACATGAGGGTTTACAGCCCCTTAAGTATGCCAAGTCTAACATTTTAAATAAATAATCACATATGGTAAATTTAAATAAGATTTACAATAATAATTGCTGAACAAGGCACTGTTTGCTATGTAGATTTAATAAACCAGTAACATTATTATTATTAAAAAAATAGCAGCTTTGGACTGCAGCAATTGAGAAAAACAGTTGGTGAAAACAGTTATATAATTCACAAATCCCAAATGTAGTTCTCATTATTCCTGGGTTGCTCTATATAAAAAAAAATTGCAATAATGTCCAGTTCCTTTGCAGCACTCTGTATGTACAGCTATACAAAATATAACAGTATGACAGCGTGGAGAAAAGCGACAGAAATAAAACTGCAGACTAATATTAGGTCATTATTTACTATCACGGCGTTTTACATCAAAAACAACTTCCCCACTCATGTTACTGCAAGTAAACTAAACAGCAGCATAAAGCACAGGATATGTGAAATAGCAGTAAGATAAAGTGTTATCTGGCTCTCGGGGAGATTGCCGATACTGCCGCTTTATCTGGAGCTCTCATACAGTAGGATGCCATGCACTCTATGCTTCCATCACATTTTCAACACTGCATAGGTGCTAGATTGTTTGCCGGCAGTGTTGAAAGTTCCGAAATCTAGCGGCAAACTTACTGAAACACTGTATAAATATACAAGATGCAAAGGAGTCTTAAGGAATGTTTCAAGAAAAAAAAAAAAAAAAAAAAAAAGAGAGCTGTCCAAAGAAGAATTTTGTCTTTTAAAAAAAGTTGATTTACAAATGAACACGAATGATTATAATATTGTTGTTTTTAAAGTGTAATTTCAGTTTAAAGCAGTATTAAACCCAAAACAAAAAAAAAATATATTGTAGCTTACTAATTATTATACGTGGTGGGTGCATTGTTTTTTTTCCCCCCACTGTTTTCCCCTGGTGATCTGGCCAGTAACACACTTCCTGTATTAGAGTGTCCCCACTCTGGAGGAAGGATCACATGGGGCACCTTTGGACGGCAGTATTAGATTGATATCAGATTTAAATACACTAACAAATTGAAGCCAAACTCCAGCTAACACTGTGCAAGAAATTACAGCAAACTGTTTTTTTCTTTTTGGGATAAAGGTTTTATATACCGTATTTATCGGCGTATAACACGCACTTTTTTCCCCTGAAAACAGAGGGTAAACCCTGCCTGCATGTTATACATCGATATATATTTTTTTTTTTTACCAATGGGGGGGGCGGGGATCGGGCGGTCCGCCTCATTAGGAGGGTGTCGGGCCGGCCGCCCCGCCCTTCCTGGCCCTGGGACAGCACTGCCATACTTCAAAAAGTTAAGAAAATACTGCCAGCCCCCTCCCACATCTCACCCCTCACCCCAATGCAAACGTACATAACATGAGCCTGTAATACCTTAAGCAACGCCGCTCACCGCTCGTTCTGGCCGCTCTCCTTCTCCCGCTCCACCTCCTCCTCGATTGTAGCTTTTAATTGCTGGAGGAGGCTTCAATTGATGCCGCTCTCTCGTGGACCCGGTCATGTGACTCTTCTCTGCTGTTTCATTGATCACATGATCGCTCTTCTCTTCCCGCTGCGCCACCTCCTCGATTGTAGCTTTTGATTGGAGGAGAGCGGTCATGTGACCATCAATGAAATAACAGAGGAGAGTCACATGACCGGGTCTACAAGAGAGTGGAATCAAATGAGGCACACAGAAGCCCCCATCCACAATGAGAGTGACACGGGAGGAGCGGCACACGAGAAAGGGCTGTCAGCAACACCTTCACAACCCCTAAAGGTATGCTGGCACCGCTGTCTCAGGAGGCTTTATAATGAAAGGAGTCCTTGTACTGTGCAGGGAAAGGAGTCTGTGGAAAGTTTTTTCCTGAAACTTCCCTCTTAAAATCAGGGTGCGCGTTATAAGCCGGTGTGTGTTATACACCGATAAATACAGTAAATAAATAAAAGCTGATCATTGTAAGTACCCCTGTCAGTGTTAAATTGTTTGTCTCATTCCTGTAACTGCTACATCTACAGGACAGCTTGTTCTTTAAAAAAAAAACTAAAAACTTGCTGGCTGGATAACCAGGTGAAAATAAAAGAAACCAGAGCTCAGAGAGAGGAAGGAAGAGGCAGCACAAAGAGAATAACACACACATGTGCTGCAGTGAATGCCAATAGGAGGAGACAGCAGAGTGATAGCGAGAGATTATTATCAGTGTGTTTCTCCCCCTTTTAAGGTCTAGTTCTCAGGGTGCAACAGACAAAAAAGGGGCCTATGTGCTGCACATCACTGCAAGACCCTGTCGATATGTAGAACGACAGTCTCAGCTTCGATTAAGCTCCGGGCAGAGTGAAACGCGTTGGGGTAGTGGCTTGGCTGGAGCCTGGGCTGAGGCAGTCATTTCACATATCCATAGGATGTCTTGCAGTGATGTACGACGCCTTTTTTGCCTGTTGTATCATCGAAGATGGGATGAGCCTTACCAGTACTCCCAGCTGTGTACTACAGGAGAGGACCCAGCTGGAGACTTGAGCAGCACCCCTTATTTGTTGTCTAGTTCTCAGGGTGGAAGTGGGGACTGGTAGTGAAAACAAAACTGTAGCAAAGAAAGATCAGGTCCAGTTAACTACTAGAAAGGGTTGTACACTGTGGGTTAGGGCTGTGTATATCTCAGAACTGGATAGACAGTAATATAAATCCTTTGGCAGGTAAAACAGCTCATATGTATTTAATTTGTGTTTTAAAAAAGGGTATGTATTCCAAAATGTAATAAAAGGAAAAATAATCGGGGTGTTCTAAGGGAATGGGGACCCCAACCTGGAGATTGACTTTAACAGGCTTACTCAATAAAGTAAGGCCCCTTTTGACAAGTAAGTAATAAGAAAACAAAGTAGATATGGCGCTGTTCTGCTGCTATCACATAGTGGTATAAAAATATATGGGGCGTTTCCTTTGAAAAATCCTAGAGACTAAGAAGATATTACACCGTGTATTGATAAGTATTACCAAAGTGTATAAACCAACCAAAAATTACTTTACATTAAAGCTAAAACCAAACAAAACAAGTGATTCCTGGTGCAAAAAAAATCCGTATATCCGTTAGGGATAAATTACTAAGCAAAATTGTGATACTTGCTGAACCAATCTAAAGTGCAATTGCAAATGATATGCTTACATAAAACTTTCCAAAGTGCTAATTATTAAAACCACCAAACAAGCAGATTTCCTAGGTCTGCATTTGTATAGTGTCCATTATCCATATAACAAGTGAAAAAAAAAAACATAAAAAAAACAAGACTGCTGGATGATGAAAAAATGAAAATGAATAAATGAAAATAAAAAAGTAATAAAATAAAAATAAAAATATAAAAATAAAAATAACGATAATAATATTGGATAATAAATTATAAAGTGCTCTTGTGCCCGTGAAGGAAATCCTCTTTCTAGTCAGATGGACTTTTCAGTGAGTGAACACACCGTGCATATCTTAATTTGTGTTCCTATTGCAGCTGCCCTCACCAGATTCTTCTCCCCCTTCTGGGGTTAAAAGCATCCACAGTATGTGCCACTGTGTAGCAATAATGAAAGAAGACCGTCCTTAGTGCTGGCTCCTCTGCTGCCACTTCCAGCAATGTCTCCTCTCTACTTCCACCTCTACTTCCCCTTTTGACAAGTGTTCCATCTGTTCACAATGCATCTCTATGAGTGGGAGAATGTATTTTGTCTTTAGCATAGTCTAGAACGACCTTTCTCAACCTTTTTAACATGAAAAAAACTTTGCAAGCTTGGGGAACCCCTACTAATAATTAGGGTTGCACTGATACCGGTGCCAATACTAAGCATTTGCATGAGTATCGGTATTCGTGCAAATACGTCAATACCTGAAACCGATACCTTCAGGTTCAGCTCTTTCATCTGTCAGCGGGATTCCCCCACTGACAGATGAAATGTATAGAAAAGAATGCAGGCAATCATTGGTTGTTAAGGAGCAGGGCCGCCGTGTCCTTAACAACCGATGATGTTTCAGCTGTCTGTGGGGATTTCCCTTACCTGCAGTGCAAAATGTTGGACCCGCCCCCTCTCGCGCAGCCCCCCCCAGCTATGTTTTTTGTGTCCTCTGGCGATGTGCTTCTCCTCTTGGGGCTCCCCTGCGGGTGGCTGCCGGGTGACTGATCTGCCTGGTAAGTAGTGTGTCCTGCATGGAGCCAGGCTTTGCTGCTGCAGAACTTCTTGGAGGGAGAGGGCAGGTCTGCTGGGTGTTGTAGTGCAGTGATTGGCGATGTTTGGGTTCCCAAATACCCCCTTCCCCTTCCCTCCTTCCTGCATATACAAACAACCTTTCCCACTTTTCTACCCTAAACAATAAAGCCCCTCCCCACCGTAAACAATAACCTCCCTCCCCACCCTAAATAACGTCCCTTCCCACCTCTCCACCCTAAACAATAACATCCCTCCCCACCTCTCCACCCTAAACAATAACGTCCCTCCCCAGCTCTCCACCCTAAACAGTAACCCCCTCCCCACCCTAAACAATAACACCCCTCCCCACCCCTCCACCCTAAACAATAACATCCCTCCCCACCCCTCCACCCTAAACAATAACCTCCCTCCCCACCTCTCCACCCTAAACAATAACATCCCTCCCCACCCCTCCACCCTAAACAATAACCTCCCTCCCCACCTCTCCACCCTAAACAATAACATCCTTCCCCATCCTAAACAATAACGTCCCTCCCCAGCTCTCCACCCTAAACAGTAACCCGCTCCCCACCCCTCCCACTAAACAATAACATCCCTCCCCACCCATCCACCCTAAACAATAACCTCCCTCCCCACCCTAAACAAAAACAGCCTCCCCACCTCTCCACCACAAACAATAACCCCCTCCCCACCAAAAAAAAAGTTAGTTATAACAATGTAGATAAAAATAAAAAAAAACTGTAAAAATAGGTATCAGTAATTGGTATCGGCGAGTACTTGAGGAAAAGTATCGGTACTCGGTCTTAAAAAACTGGTATCGGTGCAACCCTTCTAATTATTATATCTACAGCTCATGGTACATTAGCATAAGGGTCACTGGGAAGAAGGCTCCTTACGTTTGTGGTCATTGGGAAAAACCCCCCTTACAAAATAGCTAAAAAGATCATTGTTGATAGTGGTTATTATCCGAATGGCAGAAACTGCCCAATGATACAGGCAGTCAGGGTTACAGGCAAGATGGGGTCTGTAGGTTTGTTCTTAAGTTGAATTTGTAAGTCAGAACAGGTAAATTTTTTAAGCCAAAAAAAAATAAATAATTTTTTAGATTTTTTTGGATAGCATAGGGAAGAGTTAACACCCCTGTAACATTTGTTTTGCTGTCTGTGCCCCTGTTCACTCTCTGTCCCTGAGACAATTGAATTTTGAAAAAATTGGGTTGTTATGGAAACAAGGATTGGTAATAAAGCTTCAGTGGAGACACCTTTTTCCTATGATAACGCTTACAGGAGTGAATTTCCCTTCCTAGGGGGAGATTTCCCCTCACTTCCTGTCCCCCTCCGTTTGTAAGTTGGATGTTTGTAAACCGGGGACCACCTGTACTTATTTTTTCCTTAGCTGCTGTGCAAAGCTATACATGGTAAAACACTTCATGTATGCAAAAAAAAAAAAAAAAAAAAGCTATATAGTATATGTTTTAAAAAATTAATGACCTAAAGAACCACGGCTGTGCTAATCAATGTGATATATGGCATTTTCCTAAACAATTTAAATTTGCAGGTCCTAAATCCTTCTTTTCCTCAAAATATTTTTATTACACACGTGGCCTTCCATGAATACCCCTAATCCTTTTAATGTATACAACTCTCTGGAGTGAGAAATTGAAGCTAAGCAGATATGCAGATTTAATGTTTTTCTTACCTAAACTGGACACTAAGAAAAGATTATAATCCTCTTCAAAGGTAAAGACAGGTTTTGTGTGCTAATGTATTATTACATCTTTTTTTCATTTGCAGAAAGATAGAATGTCCAAAACGTCAACTTTCTATTCGTTTGCAACCATGGCAAAAGCACTTCGGGGGTTATTTACTAAGACTGCATGGTGCAAAATCTTGTACAGCTCTGCATAGAAACCAATAAGCTTCCAGGTTTTATTGTCAAAGCTTAAAGCGTTTGTTAACCCCCCCCCCCCAAAAAAAAAAGAAAAAAAAAAGGATCCTGCTCCTTTAAAGCATGTTATATGACACAGTGCTTGTCCTGTGTCATTTGGCCCCCTGCAACACCTAAAAAACCTGGCTGATCCTGACAGTTTCTCTCCACCCCTCTGTAAACTGACCACGGTGTATCATGGCTGCTGAGACCAGACACCGTGGTCAGTTTACATGCCTCTGTCATCAGCAGCCTGCTATCTGCTCACCTCTCTGCTCCTGTGTCCAACTCCCCTCTCTGTCTGTGTGTGAGCTGTCCCTCTCCCCTCCCACTGCTCTCATAACACTAACCTGTATACACCATCAACACTGCCTCCTATTGGAGCGTCCTTCTGTGAATGATTTATAAATAGAAATGCTGTAAATACCCAATGTAACCACTTCCCATCCCAGCCATTGTAATATTACAGCCGCAGGAACACTCTGTTCCTCCGGGCAGCCGTCATATGACGTCCTCGGCTTCCCGGCGCTGTAGGGGCCGCGCGTGCCCACCGCGACCCTTGGGAGCTAATGTGCTTGCCCGGCACCTGTGATTGCTCGTCACAGAGCAGGAATGTGGATCTGTGTGTAAACAGATCCACGTCTTGTTAGGGGAGAGGAGACCGATTGTGTGTTCCTGGTATATAGGAACACAGATCAGTCTCCTCCCCTTGTCAGTCCCCCCCAGTTAGAATCACTCCCTAGGTAACACATTTAACCCCTTGATCGCCCCCTAGTGTTAACCCCTTCCCTGCCAGTAACATTTACACAGTAATCAGTGCATATTTATAGCACTGATCGCTGTATAATTGTCATTGGTCCCAAAATAGTGTCAAAAGTGTCCGATGTCGCACTCCCGATAAAAAGAAAAAAAAATCACAGATCGCCGCCATTACTAGTAAAAAAAAAAAAAATAAATAAATAATAAAAATGCCATAAAATCAATAACCTATTTTGTAGACGCTATAACTTTTGCACAATCCAATCAATATACACTTATTGCGATTTTTTTTACCAAAAATATGTAGAAGAATACATATCGATCTAAACTGAGGAAGAAATTAGTTTTTGGGTTTTTTTTTGAAAATTGGGATATTTATTATAGCAAAAAGTAAAAAATATAACTTTTTTCAAAATTGTCGGTCTATTTTGTTTATAGCGCAAAAGATAAAAACCGCAGAGGTGATCAAATAGCACCAAAAGAAAGCTCTATTTATGGGGGACAAAATTATCAAAATTTCATTTGGTTACAATGTCGCACGACCGCGCAATTGTCATTCAAAATGTTACAGCACTGAAAGCTGGAAATTGGCCTGGGCAGGAAGGGGTGAAAATGCCCTGTATTGAAGTGGTTAAGAGCCAAAATTGCAATTGACATCAGCAGAGGAATCTCAGCCCCACCCGCTGCATCTCCAAGAGGAGAAAAGGAGAAAGCTGGACAGTCATGTGATTGCAATCTGGGCAGTGAAATTAGGTACTTGCAGCATTTATTGTGATAAATCACACACAGAGGGGGATACTACAACAGGAGGCAGTGCTGATTGTGTATATAGGTTACAGTGGATTAACAACCACTTTAACTGAACAAGCTGAAGTTAGAAGCAGATTGGCCACCAAGCACAGCTGCGCCAGATTCTGAGTGCACCAGTTTTAGCAAATTTCCCCCTTCACAGCTTTACATAAATCTCATATTCCTACTTGTGCATTTGGCTTACTTCTTTTCCCAAAAGTCTGATAAGTGCTTGGAGGTAAGAGAACAGGAACCCCTGGCAATGCTTTCAGGCTATGTTTAATGCCAAACTAAGCCTTTTGATATATTTATAGTCCTGATGACTATGATGGAATTACCTTAACAATAGCCATTTCTCTTAGAGAACAAAAAAAAAATTTAAAAAGTCCAAAAAAATCCTATTTGTGCTATGTGTTAAGCCATACACACGGGCCGAATGCCGGCCAATTCAATAAAAACCAGCCGACATTCGGCCCCTGTGGAAGCCAGTCGGTCTGATGAGAATGCTGGAAAACCAGAAGCCACCGGCTCCTGATCATGGCTCTCAGCCAATGGTCGACAGCGCTGATCTGAGTGTACTGGCGAAGGGGGGGGATAGTGTCCCCCTGTCAGAACACAATAGCTCAGCGGGGGAGATTGCTATACTTGCTATGATCGGAGCCGATAGTTTTTTTGTCGTTCAACCCGCTGGGTTGAACGGAAAAAAACAAATAGTGTGCACTAGGCTCGAAGGAATTGAAGGAAACCGTGAAGATTTGACTCTTGGGTTAAAACCTTTCTTTCAATAGCCTGGCCATTAAAGACAGAGATGGTGAAGCAATATGGAAGATTGGCCCCTGAGCAACCAGGTCAAGGTGAGGAGGGAAACACCAAGGGGTGTCTGCATACTAAAAGTGACATAGCCAATCCAGAAGGATGATCGTAATTTCTTCAGGTTCAAATCAAACTGAGAGGCCTACCAGTCCCACAGTGCCACCAGAGTGTCCACCTCACATGCCCAGGGGCCCCTATATCCTGGTCACAAACCTTTGTAATTTTTGTATGAAACAAGACCCCAGAAGATCCAAGTCCAGCCTTCCCCTTCAACAAATTTGAAGGAACACTTTAAGATGTAGAACCTACTGTCCTTGATCTAGGCCTTGCCAACCAAGGTAGTCTGCTTGACAGTTGTCTTTCCTGAAAGGTAGATTATGCAGGATATGGAAGACATCCAGCCTTATCCTTGGACTCTTCGCTCAACCCCAACAACGGACATATGATGCAGCTATGGCATTGTCTGACGGAAATCTAATAGGAGGCAGACTCCTCTCCACAGAAATTACCATAGTAAGGCAGCCTGGTGGTTTCATGACTGGGGAAGACATCCATTTGTTTGAGGGACCCCTCCTCAAAAGGATAACAAACCTGAAAGCGCTTAGGCAAGTTAAAAGGCTCAGACCGGGTACTCCCATTCCCTGTAAATTAATTATTCATAAAGGGATTAAAAAAGAATGGAGCTTGAAGCTTGCATGTACCAAAAGCAACCGAAGCCTCAACTTAAGAGTCTCGCACATGGATTGAATATGGGCAAAGACCAATTTCTTCTCTTTCAAGAGGGTGGAGAACAAAATCTTGGGTGTACAGCCAAAATTACTATATTATGTATCCAGGTTTTACAGAATGTGTGGGGCAGCCCAGGGAACAAGGGGAAAAAGGAGGGTCTCCACACTCAATGCACTTGGAAGGAAATGCTAGGGGGACCATCCCCTGAAACATGCTGTCTCCCACGGGAGCAGGCTGCTGACGGCCCAAGGGAACACTGAAAATATCTTGCAGGCTACCCCAGGATTCAGGATAGGGCTGTTGAAGTCAAATCCTGCAAGTGGCACTATAACATAACAATCAGGTATTCAAGATCTTTCTTTCCACAAACACCAGTGCTCTAGGCTGGCATAGCTGAGTAACTGCCCCCCTGCTAAACACAAGCGTTTGTTACACACTTGCACTACAGAGGAAGAGAGGAGCATATCAGACTGGGTTTCTTACTGAGTGCTGAATAATAAGAGCACTGGGTTCAATTTTTGTACCTTGAACAGTCATATATAGACACCTTGAACAACTGCTGTAACAGTAGTATTGTATTGCCAGTACAAAATTTATCTGACTGCATATTTCAGTGACTTCAGTTAGCCTATAAAAGATATGCCTGAATAGACTGGGACCGATTGTGTGATACCAGTCCAATCAAGTGCATTTTAGGATTATTTACTATCAACTATTTTTTTAAATGTCCTGTATATAAAGTTAACCTGAAAGAGACGGCTTCTTCAGTTTTCAACAAAACGTGAATTTAGTCCACATAAGCATTTTTCTTGCTGCAGGTGTCAGCAAAGGTCTGCCTGCAAAGCAGTTTTCCTCTCCTACCAGCATGAAAGAAGTTAAATCCACAATTTAGACATGCCAGTCGAGTGAGTGTAAAGGACAAGCGGCTCCTCAATCAAGCAAGCACAATCTTTATTTTGCTATGGCTGCCTATAAATCCCGAGAAGAGGGGTAAACACACATACAGTAGACTAAACAATCACTAAATAGTGGCCACTGCTCACTCTCCCACTCATACATACCAAGTTAGGTCTGTGGGAAAATAATTCTATGTTCTCTAAAGAAACTCAAGTCAAGTTTTCTGAAAATAACCCAGATCTGACAAGCCAGTAGGCGGGCCTGGATGGTTTCAAGACACAGTTTTCAACCTAGCCCAACATCCCCAACTAATATATTTCTAAACAAAGCCTTGCTTCCCATGTTTGGCTAAATGACTTAATAATGAATCAAATTAATTATTGTGAGTGGATAAGCATGGGACAGGAGCAGCAAAGTCCAGATGTCAGACAGAAAAATCTGTGCTGAGCAAACGCAGCAAAAGAGCTTGTTGTCTGATTACACGACAAATGACCTGGACTTGCTTCTTCTACTTGCCCTTAAAAAAATAAGGGAGAGAGATAGGCACCATCCAGACAGCACAAGATAATTAACATTTATGCTCCCCTGTTTTATATCCCAAACCACACAATTGTCTTGCTCTGCAAACCATCAACAATTTCGTAAAGCTACTAGCTGTACTTTTCATAGGCTCTGATTTGTACAATATTTTTTGAAGACATCCATTATGAAGTAGGTCTTGTAGCTAGCGTAATATACTTTACGGAAGGCATCAAAAACCTGTACTTGTTTAAAAATCAGTGATGATTTGCTTGTATGACAGTAATTAACAAATAATTGTAATAATCAATGCTTATATGAAATCATAGAATAGAGAGGAGTGAATCTTATTTTCATTATAACACAGTCTTAAAATGGTGACAAATCTGCACTTGGGTCAAAACAATTAAATAAGCAGCTGAGACAATACCCTGATACGGAGTATAAACATATACAAATAACACAAAGTGCAGCGCTCAAACAGTGAATATTTCAGTGTGTCTGAACAATCTAAAATAATTTAACCTTTAACTTCATTAGGTACTAAATAAATGTAGACATCATTCAAAAAGTGCAATGTGCCGATAAAATAAACAAAAATACGTATAATAAGTCCTCATAAATGCTGATTAGACGTGAACATCATTTAAAATGTGCAATGTGGCAATAAAATAAAGTAACGAGTAAACCAAAAAAAATGGTCACCATTAGCAGACATTATATAACCATAAGGGAGTCCATATAGAGAGCTTTCAACCACTATTCTGGGAAAATAGATGGAAAAGAGTTCCCCGTTCCATGCTGTTAACAGGGCAGTATTCTACTTCTCACATCTCCAGTGTGACACCCTTCACTTACAGTGGATATAAAAAAGTCTACACACCCCTGTTAAAATGTCAGGTTTCGGTGATGTTAAAAAAAAAAAAAAAAAAAAGAGACAAAGATAGATCATTTCAGAACTTTTTCCATCTTTAATGTGACCTATAAACTGTACCACTCATTGAAAAACAAAACTGAAATCGTTTAGGTGGGGGGGAAGTAAAAATAACAAAATAAAATATGACCCACTCTTTGTAAAAACACTCTAAATCTGTCAGATTGCAAGGGCATCTCCTGTGCACAGCCCTCTTCAGATCACCCCACAGATTTTCAATGGGATTCAGGTCTGGGCTCTGGCTGTGCCATTCCAAAACTTTAATCTTCTTCTGGTGAAGCCATTCCTTTGTTGATTTGGATATATATTTTGGGTCGTTGTCATGCTGAAAGATGAAGTTCCTCTTCATGTTCAGCTTTCTAGCAGAAGCCTGAGGGTTTTATGCCAATATTAATTGGTATTTGGAACTGTTCATAATGCCCTTTACCTTGACTAAGGCCCCTGTTCTAGCTGAAGAAAAACAGCCCCAAAGCATGATGCTGTCACCACCATGCTTCACTGTGGGTATGGTGATCTTCAGTGTTGTTTTTGCACCAAACATATTTTTTGTAATTATAGTCAGAGTTCAACCTTGGTTTCATCAGACCACAACACATTTTCCCCACATGCTTTTGGGAGACTTCAGATGTGTTTTTGCAAAATTTAGCCGGGCTTGGACATTTTTCTTCATAAGAAAAAAGGCTTCCATCTTGCCAATCTACCCCATACATATGAAGAATACGGGAGATTGTTGTCACATGTACCACACAGCCAGTGCTTGCCAGATATTCCTGCAGCTCCTTTAATGTTGCTGTAGGCCTCTTGGCAACCTCCCTGACCAGTTTTCTTCTTGTCTTTTCATAAATTTTGAAAGGGAAGTCCAGTTCTTGGTAATGTCACTGTTGTGTCATATTTTCTCCACTTGATGACTGTCTTCACTGTGTTCCATGGTATATCTAATGCCTTGGAAATTCTTTTGTACCCTTCTCCCAACAATGAGATTCCTCTGATGCTTTGAAGCTCTCTGTGGACCATGGCTTTTGCTGTAGGAGGCGACTAAGAAAATGTCAGGAAAGGCCTACTAGAACAGCTGAACTTTATTTGGGGTTAATCAGAGGCACTTTAAATGACAGGTGTGAACTGACTCCGCTGGGTTCACACTGGTGCGACACGACAGCCGTCCTACTTTGGATCCGACTTTGCCCTGCGACATGAAGCCGGCATGTGTCCGACTTTCAATGAACGGGGATCCGACTTGGATCCCCGCCAATGCCGGCACTGTGTTTGGTATGAATCTTTAGGGGGGAACTCCGTGCCAAATTTTAAATAAAAAACCGGCATGGGTTCCCCCTCCAGAGGCATACCAGGCCCTTGGGTCTGGTATGGACCTTGAGGGGAACCCCCTACGCCGAAAAAACGGCGTGGGGGGTCGCCCCCAATCCATACCAGACCCTTATCCGAGCACGCAGCCCGGCCGGACAGGAATGGGGGTGGGGACGAGCGAGCGCCCCCCCCCTCCTGAACCGTACCAGGCCGCATGCCCTCAACATGGGGGGTGGTGCCTTGGGGGAGGGGGCGCGCTGCGGCCCCCCCACCCCAAAGCACCTTGTCCCCATGTTGATGAGGACAAGGGCCTCTTCCCGACAACCCTGGCCGTTGGTTGTCGGGGTCTGCGGGCGGGGGGCTTATCGGAATCCGGGAGCCCCCTTTAATAAGGGAGCCCCCAGATCCCGGCCCCCCACCCTATGTGAATGAGTATGGGGTACAGCGTACCCCTACCCATTCACCTAGGAAAAAAGTGTCAATTTAAAAAAAAAAACTACACAGATTTTTAAAGCATTTTATTAGACAGCTCCGGGGGTCTTCTTCCGACTTCGGGGGTCTCTCCGGTTCTTCTCCACGCTCTCCGGATCTTCTGCCGGGCTCCTCCGCTCTCTTCTGCTCTTTTGCCGCTCTTTTGCTAAAGCGGAGGAGCCTGGTCTTCAATCTTCTGCCTTCTGCCTTCTGCCCTCTTCTCCTGATGTTGACACGACGCTCTCTGGGGCTAGAATGCTCTCTGTGCGCTCTGCTCTGACTTATATAGGCGGTGACCCCGCCCCCTTATGCCGTCACAGTCCCTGGGCATGCTGGGACTGTGACGTTTTAGGGGGCGTGGTCATCACCCGATGACCACGCCCCCTTATGCCGTCACAGTCCCAGCATGCCCAGGGACTGTGACGGCATAAGGGGGCGGGGTCACCGCCTATATAAGTCAGAGCAGAGCGCACAGAGAGCATTCTAGCCCCAGAGAGCGTCGTGTCAACATCAGGAGAAGAGGGCAGAAGGCAGAAGGCAGAAGATTGAAGACCAGGCTCCTCCGCTTTAGCAAAAGAGCGGCAAAAGAGCAGAAGAGAGCGGAGGAGCCCGGCAGAAGATCCGGAGAGCGTGGAGAAGAACCGGAGAGACCCCCGAAGTCGGAAGAAGACCCCCGGAGCTGTCTAATAAAATGCTTTAAAATCTGTGTAGTGTTTTTTTTTAAATTGACACTTTTTTCCTAGGTGAATGGGTAGGGGTACGCTGTACCCCATACTCATTCACATAGGGTGGGGGGCCGGGATCTGGGGGCTCCCTTATTAAAGGGGGCTCCCGGATTCCGATAAGCCCCCCGCCCGCAGACCCCGACAACCAACGGCCAGGGTTGTCGGGAAGAGGCCCTTGTCCTCATCAACATGGGGACAAGGTGCTTTGGGGTGGGGGGGCCGCAGCGCGCCCCCCTCCCCCAAGGCAACAACCCCCCATGTTGAGGGCATGCGGCCTGGTACGGTTCAGGAGGGGGGGGGCGCTCGCTCGTCCCCACCCCCATTCCTGTCCGGCCGGGCTGCGTGCTCGGATAAGGGTCTGGTATGGATTGGGGGGACCCCCCACGCCGCTTTTTCGGCGTAGGGGGTTCCCCTCAAGTTCCATACCAGACCCAAGGGCCTGGTATGCTCTTGGAGGGGGAACCCATGCCGGATTTTTATCTAAAATTTGGCGCGGAGTTCCCCCTCAAGATGATCTGAGCACAAGTCGCGTGCCGAAGTCGGATCATGCGAGACGGCAATCCGACTTTGATCCGACTTCAATGATAGTCAATAGGATGAAGTAGGATCAAAGTCGGACCAAAGTAGTACAGGGAGCATTTCTAAAGTCGGAACGACTTGTGTCGGACCAGTTAGGACGGCTCCCATAGGGAAACATTAAATTTCACACGTCATGCGACATGAGCTCCCAATGTCGGAGCGTTTGTCGGACCAGTGTGAACCCAGCCTTAACATGAGTTTGAATGTGATTGCTTAATTCTGAACATAGCTACATCCCCAGTTATAAGAGGGTGTGCACACTTCTGCAACCAAATTATTTTAGTTTTTTAGTTTTACTTTCCCCTGCTAAAAGATTTGTACATCATAGAAACCTGACATTTTACCAGAGGTGTGTAGACTTTTTAAATCCACTGTACATGCAAGGAGTACCAAACTGCAACCCTCAGTTGAAGAGTTGTCACCAGCGCTTATGGAAACAGATCCTTCTCAGTAAATGCGGCCTCTCCAACATCTCTTGTTCCTCAAAGCCACAGGAAAAAAAGTCTGCAGCAAGTTTTCACAACACTCCTCCACACCTCACTGAGAACGCCCAAATTCCCCAGCATCCGTATTACATCCACATATGTGTAATAAACCAGTAAAACAAAATGTAAGTTATTGCACCTATAAAGGCTCGTGGGCAATACAGTACATAAAACTTTCCATAAAACTGGGTTTTCCAGCAACAAAAATAGCTGCCACTCAGAGCGCATGAGTGATAGCGTGTGGCCTAGCTCAGCCCTACGCATTTCATCACATATGCCATCCTCAGCAGCCCCTGATGACTTAACATGTGGCGAAACACGCTACCATGCATGAGCAGTGAGTGGCGGCCATCTTTGGTGCTGGAAAACCTGGTCTTATGGAAAGTATGTTGTATTGCTTGCAAACTTTTGTAGGTGCAATAACATAATACATTTTTACTGGTGGTTTTACACTATGAGGAGTGTTTTTTTTTTTATTACACATATGTGGATGTAATGCTGATCCTATTGAGCTGATCCTGGGGAATGTTGGCGGTCCCAGTGAGGTGTATTGTGACAACCTGTTGCAAATTTTTTCCCTATGGCTTTGAGGAAACAAAGGAGGTGCTGGAGAGGCCATATTCATCTGGGAAGGATCCATTTCCATAAGTGTTTGTGACCAATCTTCAACTGCGTGTTGCAATTTGTCTGGTACGCCTTGCATGCAAGTGAACAGTGCACACTGGTGGTGGAATACCGTCCTATTAACAGCACAGAATAGGGAACTATCTGACATCAATTGTTTTCCCACTACGGTTGAAAGCGCTCTATATGGACTCCTTCATGGTTATATCATGTCTGCTAATGGTGATCATTCATTTTTTTTTTTGGTTCACGCTTTACATTATTTTATCAGCAAATTGCACTTTCTGAATGATGTTCACGTCTAATCAGTATTTATGAGGTCTTATTATATGCATTTTTATTTCATTTATTTTATTGGCACATTGCACTTTTTGAATGATGTGTACATTTAATTAGTACCTATGCGGTTAAAGGTTAAATTATTCTAGATTGTTCAGGCAGACTATGAAATGTTTACTGTTTGAGCGCTGCACTTTGTGTTATTTACATATACATATGTTTAATAACAGCACACAGAGCAATAACGATGTGTAACGTGAAGTAACCCACAGACAAATTACATTTCTGTTTTTCTAAAGGCTCCAGTTAAAAGATCATTTGTGTTTGGGTGTTTTTGCACATTACTTTTAATCTCTATTCAGTTTTATGAAATAAGTCCAATAAAACAAAGATGATCCTTATAGCATGAATACATTCAGTGAAGGGGGCGCAGTGAAGAATTCCAGGCTTTACATCTGCATACACTTAATATGTAGATTGTATGCTGACCATTTACTAGACAGCCATATTAGTAGCCAGCAAGTTTAAATCGTGGTACATAAAATCGATTTAAAAAACAAAAAATGTATGAATTTTTGTATCATAGTGCAGAATAATTTATCATAGTGCAGGATTTATTAAATAGGTTTCACCAAACACATTAACATACTGCTCACATATATTAACCGGCACCAGTGTGTACAGCTGAAAGTGCAGAGGGACTGCCCTACCACTCCACTCGCTGGAGCCGGCGTGCGTTTCATAAGCCAGAAGTTCACAACCAGATGTGACGTCACTCTTAAGCCAGAAATGACGGCAAAGGTTTGTCTCAACGCGTTTCACCAATGTGGCGTCTTCAGCTTTTTACATTTCCTCAGTTGCTTCCTGTTTTTTTGCCTAGACTACAATTATGTCATACATCCCAGGAGTCTTCATTGTTTTTTCTTTTTCTTTCATCTGGAGGAGGGGCTTTCTCAGCTAGTCCACCCTCCTGCCTGCATGTCCGAGCTAAGGGTAGATGGATTCCAAAAAGTAAATGCTACATGAATTATCTGCCCTTACTCAAGATGGCTTCAGCTAGAAATGCTAGGAGGGGGGGGGGTGTTTTTCAAAGTTATTCCTCAACAAAATAAAGGATGGAGACGGGAATAGGTGGGTGAGCTTGCAGTGAATATTAAGCATGAATTAAATTGTGTTTTCCATTTGTGGTGCTCGGATATAGTTTACTTCTGCTTTAACCACTTGCCGAACACATTTACTGTGGGCGGCTGGATCATGTACATGAATGCCATCCAGCCTGGTCCTGCAGGCTGGTACCCAGCCATTTTAAGCAGCCCGAAGATCATGTGATCACTATGCGATCACATTGTCAACAAAGCTGTTATGAATGAATGTCATTCATGACAGCTGTGCTTCCTATATAGTGATGCTGTGATTGGTACACAGCTATCACAAGGTACCTGGGCCAATCACAGCACCCTGTACCATGTGAATAACTGTAGCCCATCACAGATCACTAGTAATCACAGCTGTTATGAATGTAACCCATTCATGATAGTTCAAAACACTGCTCGTACAGTGATAATCATTGAAAAAAAAATCCCTCCTCACCCCCCAGAGTAGTACAGTGTTACTATGGTGACCCTGAACGACTCTTATGAAAATATGTGAAAAAGTTATAAATAGGAGAAAAAAATGAAATTTTAATGTTAGTTTTTTTTTTTTAGCATACTGTCACCAGTCAGTGTCCCTGATCATATGATGATGCTGTACAGCACTGGTGACAATATGTAATAATAAAAAAAAAAAAAAAATTTTTTTAAATTGTGAAAAAATTTAATTTTATTTCTTGATTTTCTAAAAAAATTGTGACCGTCTACTTTCTAAAAAAGGGGTAATTTTGGGAGCATCTGTACTGTCCCGGCATTTAAGGGCCTCAAGAAAAAAAGAGACTGTCTCAGTACATCAGAACTGATACATTTTCAAATATTTATACTAGTTTGTAGACATTATAACTTTCACACTAACCAATTAATATACACTTATTGGGAGTTTTTTTTTACCAAAGACATGTAGCAGAAACCATTTTGGCCTAAATTTATGAAGAAATTTGAGTTTTTGGTGTTTTTATTGGATATGTTTATAACCAATGGTAAAATTTATATATATATTTATCGGCGTATAACACGCACCCCAAGTTTAGGAGGGAATTTTAAGGAAAAAAACTTTTAGGAGTAAAGTTTAAGGAAGAAAAACTTACATTAAAAATGCCCATCAATGCAGCGTTATCGGTGTCCATCTGCAGCCTTGTCAGTGCAGCCTTGCTCCAGTGACTATTGCAGCCTTGTCAGTGCAGCTTTGCCCCAGTGCAGAATTGTCAGTGCAGCTTTGCCCCAGTGCAGAATTGTCAGTGCAGCTTTGCCCCAGTGTCCATTGCAGCCTTGCCCCAGTGCAGCCTTGTGTGATCGCTGCCGACATACACAGCCGTGTGTAAATTCAAATATGGCGCAGAGACTGCAGGGACTCGTCGGAGCCGAGATACACATAATCGAGAGTCCTCGGCTTTTCTCGGCGCCACTTACAGTCCCACCCAGTCCCGCCCTATGATGGACATCACACAGGTCCAATGGCGGGACTGGGCGGGACTGTAAGCGGCGCCAAGAAAAGCTGAGGACTCTCGGGTATGTGTATCTCGGCTCCGCCGAGTCCCTGCAGTCTCGGCGCCATATTTGAATTTACACACGGCTGTGTATGTCGGCGGCGATCGCGGCAATAGCCACGATCGCTCCGATCACACAAAATTGGCGGGGATCGGCCTATAACACGCACCCACGATTTCCCCCTGATTTTCAGGGGAAAAAAGTGCGTGTTATATGCCGATAAATACGGTATATATATATATATATATATATATATATATATATATATATATATATATATATATTTTTTTTTTTTCCCTGTCTTTTTTCGTTTGTATAATAAAAAATGTATTTCAAAATACTAACAACTTACAAAGCCATCCACAACTCTGCCCCCAGCTAAATCACTCACCTAGTCTCAGAATACCAACCTAATCGTTCTTTGTTCCTCCCATGACCTCCTGTTTTCTAGCTCCCTTGTCACCTCCTCCCATGCTCACCCCCAGGACTTCTCCCATCCTCTGGAACTCCCTACCCCAATCTGTCCCACTATCTCCTAATCTGTTCCACTTTTAGACGATCCCTTAAAACCCTTCTATTCAGAGAAGCATATCCTGCCTCCACCTAACTGTACTTTTATTTTCTACATCGGTTCATCCCCCACAGTTATTACCTTCTGTAACTCTTGACCCCCCCTCTTAGATTGTAAGCTGTAACAAGCAGGGCCCTCTGATTCCTACTGTATTAAATTGTATTGTTATTGTTCTGTCTGCCTTTATGTTGTAAAGTGCTGTGTAAACTGTTGATGCTATATAAATCCTGTATAATAATAATAATAATAATAATAAATAAAAAACCCCAGTGGTGATCAAATACCACCAAAAGAAAGCTCTCCTTGTGTGAAAAAAATTATATAAATTTCATTTGAGTAGTGTTGCATGACCGCGCAACTGCCATTTAAAGTAGCATAGTGCCAAAAGCAAAAAATGGCCTATTATGAAGGCGGTATAACCTTCTGGAGCGCAAGTGGTTAACAGTAATTGCGTCATCATCTGCACCAAACCACCATCAGTTAAGTAGAAAACTGGCATTTTTAAAATATGAGCAATACGATAAAATAAACTTCCATTGATATTAAAGGAAATAAATCTGAGATGCAACTCCAGTGACTATGGTTAGGCACATTGCTAAAATAGAAGATACAGACACCAACTAATCAAATCAAAAATTGTTCCAGAGCTGGTTACATTTTACACCCCCCATGTTTAATTAACAGCTTTTTACACTTTCAGCTGAGATTAAACTTAAACCCATACATAACACAAGCTCCAGTTGGAAAAAAAAAACTGCAGTCTGGCTTTGTTAAACATTATACCAACTTTTCAAGTGGCAGTAATAACTCAAGATTTATTATTTTTTTAATGAACGAACACAGAACGGGATCTTTCAAATCACAAAGCAGGCAGCTTTTCCAAATGTTTACTCTATAGTCTAACTCTTACAATAATTCACGAAACAGACTTCGCAGAGGCACAACTTGGTAATGGAAATCATTACTCATTGCCTGTTGGCAGTGGGCACTCACGCTAGTGAGGCAAGTCTGTAAAGCGCCTACCAACTGGGTTTCATCATTAACATTTAGTAACAATAGACATAAATTCTTCCATCTAATTTGTTATATGTGCGAGAATGTGGACAGTACTTAGGGGAAACAAATGGCTAGTTAAAAATGCTGTCCAAGAGCGGTGATAATGACTTCTATTGTTTTATAAGAAAAAAAAAAAAAAAACATTTTCTTACTGGCAGACATAAGTGAAAGTGGAAATGCCAAACAACCAGAGGGCCAGGACTGCTAACAAAGATACACATAGAAAACTTTTAGTTGTGCTCTTCAAAATAAAAATGACATCTCTCTTCATATTGATTTTTTTTTTTTTTTTTTTAAGATAACAAAATACAGGTGTAGCATGATCTATACAGCCACAATATACAGTACCTTTTATCATAAAAGTGTCTGGTCAGCTTTTAAAGCGGAGCCTCCCCCTCCCCCCCCAAATTAAAAGTCAGCAGCTTCAAATACTGTCTAGGCATCCAGTGGTGTCTTCACCCGAGCTGATTCTTGATTCTGATTCTGTCTCAGCTAAGGGAATCCGGCAGTGAAGCGTGGCGGCTTCACAGCTAGTTTCCTAATGTGCATGAGCGAATCATGCTATGCTCTGAATGGGCCGGCTGAAGTGGAAGCAGCTACCTGTGAAAATCAGTCTCCAAAAGTGTAGATATAATTAAGTTTTTTTTTTTGTTTTGTATTTTTCATCCTTTCCGTGTTTTTCATGCATTTTCCAACCTTTTGGGTGGAGCTCCGCTTTAAATCAAAGCGCATTTAAATGCAAAAACAAAATGAAACATACTGTATCTTACAAGTCCTTGGATGTGGTGGCTCTCTTTTTTACCTTTATGTGGTAATTTGTGAATACCCTTATAGAGGCTGGGTGGCTACACTCACTCTTCCATTGCATCTACGGAGAGAGCCATGGTTGCCTCCAAGGCTACTCTGCTCATTTTGAATACAAATAGGACTTATTTATCTTCATTATATGGTGAAATAGGAATTAATAGTTCACAGAAGATAGCTTGTAGCTTGGAAGACAAATAATATTTGTGCTTTCAGTTCAGCTCACAGGAAGTGAGTGATAAGGTCACTGCATTTAAGGCAAGATCAAAAGAGTTTTTGTCTGTACTTGCTGAAATTGTTCTTAGCCTAAAAAAAGAAAAACAAATTCAGCCACCACATTTACAGGTGGCTGAGCTGTGGTTTTCCTGTCCCTTGGCCATCCACCCGAATTCTGCCATTACAGCCGGGCAGAGCTGCACAAGAGTTGCGTCTGTGATGTTTTGCTTCGCAGCGTTTTTAACTCGGTCTGCAGTATTTGACACGCAGCACCGCTTGTCATTCAGATCAATGGGGTCAAACCACAACCGCAAGGCAAATGTGCAGTCTCACAAAGAAGACAAAAAAAAAACAGCAAACAAACAAAACAGGCAGCTGGAGCACCTCCAGAACACCTATCAGCCACTGCTACAGTATATCACCCTCTGAAATGTGATCCACAGATTGTGTTTCAGCAGTCATGCTTATTGCCTGTCTAAAAGAACCCTCAACGATACCAGGTAGAGTGATAGGTATATAAACCCTTTCTGATAAAAAAGAATGTTTGTATGCTCTAATCAGTGTCAGAGAGAGAGAGAGAGAGAGAGAGAAGCATGCCTTGGCAAATACAGTTAGGCCTCACGCACACTGGGCATAAAAAAAAATGCTGCTTATACAGGCTTTTCACTTTTTTTTCAACCTGTATAAGCAAGTCTATGTTGGCCTATTTGTCCATGCACATTTGGGTGTTTACAGGCATATTTACAGACAAGTGTTTTCAGGCTGGAAAAAAAACTATCACAGTTGTGTTTTTCAGAGGAGCTTTCGGCAGTGTTAATTTTAGTCTTAGGACTAAAATGGCATTTTAGTTTTAGTCCCATTTTAGTCTTCTGCAATTGTTTTAGTTTTAGTCGTATTTAGTCAACTAAATCTCCAGTACATTTTAGATGACTAAAATGTCCTACGTTTTAGTCGACTAAAATCTCCAGTAATTGCAATTTAGTTTTAGTCATATAGTTACATAGTTACATAGTAGGTGAGGTTGAAAAAAGACACAAGTCCATCAAGTCCAACCTATGTGTGTGATTATGTGTCAGTATTTCATTACATATCCCTGTATGTTGCGGTCATTCAGGTGATTATCTAATAGTTTCTTGAAGCTATCAATGCTCCCCGCTGAGACCACCGCCTGTGGAAGTGAATTCCACATCCTTGCCGCTCTTACAGTAAAGAATCCTCTACGTAGTTTAAGGTTAAACCTCTTTTCTTCTAATTGTAATGAGTGGCCACGAGTCTTATTAAACTCTCTTCTGCGAAAAAGTTTTATCCCTATTGTGGGGTCACCAGTACAGTATTTGTAAATTGAAATCATATCCCCTCTCAAGCGTCTCTTCTCCATAGAGAATAAGTTCAGAGCTCGCAACCTTTCCTCATAACTAAGATCCTCCAGACCCTTTATTAGCTTTGTTGCCCTTCTTTGTACTCGCTCCATCTCCAGTACATCCCTCCTGAGGACTGGTGCCCAAAGTCAAAGTTAATCTTTTGACAATTTCATTTTAGTTTTAGTCTCATTTTAGTCGTTTGACTAAAATGGCTTTTAGTTTTAGTCGTATTTTAGTCATCTCAATTGTTTTAGTCTTAGTCGTATTTTAGTCGACTAAAATAGTATTCATTTAGTCGACTAAAATGTTTTAGTCATGTTAGTTGACTAAATTAACACTGGCTTTCAGGCAGAAAAAAAAAAAACACTTTACGCACCTAAACACAGCGTTTAGGAGCGTTCATTGTTTTCAGGTGTACATTGACAATAGTAAAAAGTGAGCAGAAGTGAATGTTTTGGAACAAAAGCTTATAAAAGCAAATACCCATAAAAGCTCATAAACTCTTATGCAATACGAGCCACTGAGCGTTTTTTTTTTTTTTTGGCAGTTTTTCATCCACCTAGTGTGCATGGACCCTTATAGATACATGCGCAGCCAAAAGAAAATTATTAAAGTAGTTACTCCATTTTCAATTAAAATATTACCCACCTGTTTTATTCTCGCTAGTTCCTTCAAGGCTCTTCCCCATTGCTGCTTATAGTGCAGTTTAGACTTTGTTGCAGACTCTAATTTTCTTTCAAATTCAACCTATAAAAATGAAAAAAATGAAATAAAAATAATGTATTGTTGATAAAAAAAAAAAAGACGGTAACTGTAGTCAAAGTTAGACAGCTATCAGCAAACTAGAAGCATTCACAGGATACAGTAAATAACTTTGGTTTAAACAAGAGCTTGTGCATTTCTATGCTTTATTATTCCTCTATACAAAAAATGTACACAAGACTAAGGGCTCTTTCACACATGGCGGATCAGTGATGATCCGCCCCGTGAACACACGCTTGCTCAGCGGGGATCACTCCGCCGATCCCCGCTGAGCAGAAAGATGACAGGTCCATCGCTGCACACTGTGCAGCGACGGACCTGTCAGAACGCCGCTCTCCCCTATGGGGGATCGGATGATTACGGACCGTAGAGTCCGTCGTCACCCGATCCGATAACGGATGGAAAAGTAGGGTTTTCCTCCATTACACTTTTTGAATCGAAGCGGGTCGGATGTCAGCGGACATGTCACCGCTGACATCCGACGCTCCATAGGAATACATGTATGTCCGTTTTTCATCCGAAAACAGAAGGATGAAAAACGGACATACGGATCGTCAGTGTGAAAGAGCCCTAAGGATACCGTTTTGCGCAGCACTCTGCATGACTTGCCAACCGCCTAACTGTAAATGTACAGCTCTACTTTGATGTTTAATACAAGGGTTATGGCAGCAGCTAGCTTTTTTCAGCCAGGTGGTCAGCTTTCATATAAAAGTGGTCCCAGTAGTGCATTTGCTGCAAGATCACTTTTATGGGCAGGAGGAGAGGTGTCCCCCTCCCGCCACTTCCTGGTCGTCTCCAAGCTTACAGGAGCAGTCGGTAAGCCCGGAGACGATCCTTCTGATGGGCAGGAAGCCGGGTGAGAGCAAGATAGCAATAGACAAAGGGGGATGGTATTGGCGCAAAAGGTGATCACTGCTGCAGGCAACTGATCATCAGTCTATAAACAGGGGGTGGGAAGAAACCAGAGTCATTGCAATCTATCGGATTGTTGGATCCTGAGATAAGGGTGGATAGATTAATACTCAGGGCAAGCCTCTTCAGGGAAGTAGATGCGCGCACCAGGAACATGCGAATAGAAACAGAAGCAAAGGCAACTTCTAAGTGTAAAACTGTATAGCCTTTAATACAACAAAGTTTAAAACCACTTACATTTTGAGTACTTGAAATCATCAGAAGTATACTGCAGGGGTGAGTCTGTATGCAGCTGGTGTACCAGTCAGTGGACTAGGTTCAGCTGTATTTCATGTTGGAGCCGATCGCTGGCTCCCTGTGTAGGACAAACCAGGATGGAACCAAGATGGAGCGCTGGACTGCACAGGCAGCGTGTGATGTCACCGGAAATGACCGTCACTTCCGCCTCTCGTGCTTAACGCGGAGTTCCACCCAAAAGTGGAACTTCCGCTTTAAGGAATCCTGACCCCCTGACATGCCACATTTGGTATGTCTTTTTTTTTTTTTTTTTTTTGGGGGGGGGGGAGCGGGTACTTAGTTTTCACAGGAACCCAGCTCCCACTTCCGCTCCGGGCTGTCTAGGTGGCCCCTCCTTCCAGCAATCTTCTGGGACAAGTCACAGAAGATTGCCAGGGCATGCAGTGTGCACCCAGCTGCGAAGCCGCAAGCTGCCACAGCTGGGTGCCCACAGTAGTGATGCAAGCACTGCGGAGAGAAGTAGAGGAGCGAGGGTTCCAGCGGCCGCATCGCTGGACTGTGGGACAGGTGAGTGCGTGTTTATTAACCAGTTGCCGACCGCCGCACGACGATGTACGTCGGTAGAATAGCACGGGCAGGCATAAGGACTTACCTGTACGTCCTTGCCTGCCTAGGGGCAGGGGGTCCAATCGGACCCCCACCCAGTGCCTGCGGCGAATGAAATGTTTCCTCGGCTTCTGTATAGTAAACAGAAGCGGAGGAAGTGATGTCATCGCTCCTCGGCTCGGTATTTTCCATTCCGGCGCCGAGGAGAGAAGACATCCAAGTGAGTGCACAAACACTACACACACAGTAGAACATGCCAGGCATACTGTACACCCCCCATCACACTGATACAAAGCAGTTTTTTTTTTTTTCTGATTACTGCATTGGTGTCAGTTTGTGACAGTTATGCCCCGTACACACGGTCGGATTTTCCGATGGAAAATGTCCGATCGGAGCGTGTTGTTGGAAATTCCGACCGTGTGTGGGCTCCATCGGACATTTTCCATCGGATTTTCCGACACACAAAGTTGGAGAGCAGGAGATAAAATTTTCCAACAACAAAATCCGTTGTCGGAAATTCCGATCGTGTGTACACAAATCCGACGGACAAAGTGCCAGGCATGCTCAGAATAAATAAAGAGATGAAAGCTATTGGCCACTGCCCCGTTTATAGTCCCGACGTACGTGTTTTACGTCACCGCGTTCAGAACGATCGGATTTTCCGACAACTTTGTGTGACCGTGTGTATGCAAGACAAGTTTGAGCCAACATCCATCGGAAAAAATCCTAGGATTTTGTTGTCGGAATGTCCGAACAAAGTCCGACCGTGTGTACGGGGCATTAGTGTGATAGGGCAGTTAGTGTTAGCCCCCTTTGGGTCTAGGATACCCCCCTAATAAAGTTTTAACCCCTTGATCACCCCCTGTCGCCAGTGTCACTAAGTGATCATTTTTCTGATCGCTGTACTAGTGTCACTGGTGACGCTAGTTAGGGAGATAAATATTTAGGTTCGCCGTCAGTGTTTTATAGCGACAGGGACCCCCATATACTATCTAATAAATGTTTTAACCCCCTGATTGCCCCCTAGTTAACCCTTTCACCAGTGATCACCGTATAACTGTTACGGATGACGCTGGTTAGTTAGTTAGTTTTTTTATAGTGTCAGGGCACCCGCCGTTTATTACTGAATAAAGGTTTAGCTCCAGGATGGCACGGTGGTGATATAACTTAGGTTTTAGGGTCAGATAGAGTCTGCGTCGTCCCAGGCAACGTCAGGTTAGCGCCAGTACTGCTAACACCTACGCACGCACGCACCATACACCTCCCTTGGTGGTATAGTATCTGAACAGATCGATAGCTGATCCGATCAGATCTATACTAGCGTCCCCAGCAGTTTAGGGTTCCCAAAAATGCAGTGTTAACGGGATCAGCCCAGATATCTGCTAGCACCTGCGTTTTGCCCCTCTGCCCGGCCCACCCAAGTGCAGTATCGATCGATCACTGACACTTACAAAACACTAAACGCATAACTGCAGCGTTCGCAGAGTCAGGCCTGATCCCTGTGATCGCTAACAGTTTTTTTGGTAGCGTTTTGGTGAACTGGCAAGCACCAGCGGCCTAGTACACCCCGGTCATAGTCAAACCAGCACTGCAGTAACACTTGGTGACGTGGCGAGTCCCATAAGTGCAGTTCAAGCTGGTGAGGTGGCAAGCACAAGTAGTGTCCCGCTGCCACCAAGAAGAAGACAAACACAGGCCCGTCATGCCCATAATGCCCTTCCTGCTGCATTCGCCAATCCTAATTGGGAACCCACCACTTCTGCAGCGCCCGTACTTCCCCCATTTACATCCCCAACCAAATGCAGTTGGCTGCATTAGAGGCATTTTCTTTATGTCCTCCTGAGTACCCCTACCCAACGAACCCCCCCAAAAAAGATGTTGTGTCTGCAGCAAGCGCGGATATAGGCGTGACACACGCTATTATTGTCCCTCCTGTCCTGACAATCCTGGTCTTTGCATTGGTGAATGCTTTGAACGCTACTATACACTAGTTGAGTATTAGCGTAGGGTACAGCATTGCACAGACTAGGCGCACTTTCACAGGGTCTCCCAAGATGCCATCGCATTTTGAGAGACCCGAACCTGGAACCGGTTACAGTTACAAAAGTTACAGTTACAAAAAAAAGTGTAAAAAAAACACAAATAAAATATATAAAATAAAAAAAAAAAAAAATAGTTGTCGTTTTATTGTTCTCTCTCTCTCTCTATTCTTCTGCTCTTTTTTACTGTATTCTATTCTGCAATGTTTTATTATATTTGCTTTTCAGGTATGCAATTTTTTATACTTTACCGTTTACGGTGTTTTATTGTTAACCAATTTTTTTGTCTTCAGGTACGCCATTCAGCTGCAGTGCGGATTTATTTATCTTGACAGCAACAGCGTTTGCTCCCACGATATATAAAGCCCTGCCTCCAGCGGAGGTGATATATGCCGAAGCATGGGGGCAGCAGGGGCGGAGGAGCGATTTGCTCCTACCTTTTGCGGGAGGATGCCCCCATGCTTCGGCATATATAAACGGTGCATGTATGCCTATCATTAGAAGTGGGTGGATGAAGGGAGGTATTCTAATGGTGGGCATCCCCACCGATCAATCTCTTTTTTTCGTTCAGCCCACAGGCTGCATGAAAAAAAAAAAAAAAAAAAGATTACAATATATGCCCAACAAGGACCAGCAACGTACTGGTATGTTGCTGGACTTTGAGTGGTTATACCAGAATGATGCCTGCAGGTTTAGGTATCATCTTGGTATCATTCTTTTCAGCTGGCGGTCAGCCTCTAGACTGCTTTTACAAGCAGTGGGAGGGAATGCCCCCCCCCCCACCGTCTTCCATGTTTTTCTCTGGCTTTCCTGTCCCAACAGGGAACCTGAGAATGCAGCCGGTAATTCAGCCAGCTGACCATAGAGCTGATCAGAGACCAGAGTGGCTCCAAACATCTCTATGGCCTAAGAAACCGGAAGTTACGAGCATTTCATGACTTAGATTTTGCCGGATGTAAACAGCGCCATTGGGAAATTGGTAAAGCATTTTATCACACCGATCTTGGTGTGGTCAGATGCTTTGAGGGCAGAGGAGGGATCTAGGGTCTAATAGACCCCAATTTTTTCAAAAAAAAGAGTACCTGTCACTACCTATTGCTATCATAGGGGATATTTACATTCCCTGAGATAACAATAAAAATGATTAAAAAAAAAAAAAAAAAAAAAATGAAAGGAACAGTTTAAAAATAAGATAAAAAAGCAAAAAAATAATAAAGAAAAAAAAAAAAGCACCCCTGCCCCCGAGCACAGGCGAACGCAAGCGTCGGTCTGGCGTCAAATGTAAACAGCAATTGCACCATGCATGTGAGGTATCATCGCGAATGTCATATCGAGGGCAGTAATTTTAGCAGTAGATCTCCTCTGTAAATCTAAAGTGATAACCTGTAAAGGCTTTTAAAAATGTATTTAGTTTGTCGCCACTGCACGTTTGTGCGCAATTTTAAAGCATGTCATGTTTGGTATCCATGTACTCGGCCTAAGATCATCTTTTTTATTTCATCAAACATTTGGGCAATATAGTGCGTTTTAGTGCATTAAAATTGAAAAAAGTATGTTTTTTCCTCAAAAAATGCGTTTGAAAAATCGCTGCGCAAATACTGTGTGAAAAAAAAAATGAAACACCCACCATTTTAATCTGTAGGGCATTTGCTTTCAAAAAATATATAATGTTTGGGGGTTCAAAGTAATTTTCTTGCAAGTAAACAAAAAGTGTCAGAAAGGGCTTTGTCTTCAAGTGGTTAGAAGAGTGGGTGATGTGTGACATAAGCTTCTAAATGTTGTGCATAAAATGCCAGGACAGTTCAAACCCCCCCAAATGACCCCATTTTGGAAAGTAGACACCCCAAGCTATTTGCTGAGAGGCATGTTGAGTCCATGGAATATTTTATATTGTGACACAAGTTGTGGGAAAAAGACAATTTTTTTTTTTTTTTGCACAAAGTTGTCACTAAATGATATATTGCTCAAACATGCCATGGGAATATGTGACATTACACCCCAAAATACAATCTGTTGCTTCTCCTGAGTATGGGGATACTACATGTGTGAGACTTTTTGGGAGCCTATCTGCGTACGGGACCCCGAAAACCAAGCACCGCCTTCAGGCTTTCTAAGGGCGTAAATTTTTGATTTCACTCTTCACTGCCTATCACAGTTTCGGAGGCCATGAAATGCCCAGGTGGCACAAAAACCCCCAAATGACTATTTTGGAAAGTAGACACCCCAAGCTATTTGCTGAGAGGTATAGTGAGTATTTTGCAGACCTCACTTTTTGTCACAAAGTTTTGAAAATTGAAAAAAGAAGAAAAAAAAATGTTTTTTTCTTGTCTTTCTTCATTTTCAAAAACAAATGAGAGCTGCAAAATACTCAACATGCCTCTCAGCAAATAGCTTGGGGTGTCTACTTTCCAAAATGGGGTCATTTGGGGGGGGGGGTTGTGCCATCTGGGCATTCCATGGCCTCCTAAACTGTGATAAGCAGTGAAAAGTGAAATCAAGAATTTACGTCCTTAGAAATCCTGAAGGCGGTGATTGGTTTTCAGAGCTCCGTACGCGGCTAGGCTCCCAAAAAATCCCACACATGTGGTATCCCCGTACTCAGGAGAAGCAGCTAAATGTATTTTGGGGTGCAATTCCACATATGCCCATGGCCTGTGTGAGAAACATATCATTTAGTGACAACTTTGTGCAAAAAAAAAAAAATTGTCACTTTCCAGCAACTTGTGTCAAAATATAAAATATTCCATGGACTCAACATGCCTCTCAGCAAATATCTTGGGGTGTCTACTTTCCAAAATTGGGTCATTTGGGGGGGGTTTGTGCCATCTGGGAATTTTATGGCCTTCAAAACTGTGATAGGTAGTGAGGAGTGAAATCAAAAATTTACGCCCTTAAAAATCCTGAAGGCGGTGATTGGTTTTCGGGGCCCCGTACGCGGCTAGGCTCCCAAAAAGTCCCACACATGTGGTATCCTCTTAATCAGGAAAAGCAGCTGAATGCATTTTGGGGTGCAATTCCACATATGCCCATGGCCTGTGTGAGCAATATATCATTTAGTGACAACTTTTTGTAATTTTTTTTTTTGTCATTATTCAATCACTTGGGACAAAAAAAAATAATATTCAATGGGCTCAACATGCCTCTCAGCAATTTCCTTGGGGTGTCTGCTTTCCAAAATGGGGTCATTTGGGGGGTTGTACTGCCCTGCCATTTTAGCACCTCAAGAAATGACATAGGCAGTCATAAATTAAAGGCTGTGTAAATTCCAGAAAATGTACCCTAGTTTGTAGGCGCTATAACTTTTGCTCAAACCAATAAATATACACTTATTGACATTTTTTTTACCAAAGACATGTGGCCGAATACATTTTGGCCTAAATCTATGACTAAAATTGAGTTTATTGGATTTTTTTTATAACAAAAAGTAGAAAATATCTTTTTTTTTCAAAATTTTCGGTCTTTTTCCGTTTATAGCGCAAAAAATAAAAAACGGCAGGAAAAAAAAAAAAGGTAAAATGAGAAATCTGGGGTCAAAAAGACCATAAAAAGGACCTGCCATACTTATTTATATTACAAGGGATGTTTACATTCCTTGTAATAGAAATAAAAGCGATCCAAAAAAAATAAAAAAGTAAAAATTAAGGGACAGTAAAAATAAAATAAAATGAGGAAAAACAAAAATGTAAAAGTGCCCCATTCCATTTGAGCTGGCTCGCAGAAGTGAACGCATACGCAAGTCGTACCCGCAGATGTAAACAGCGATCAAACCATGCATGTGAGGTATCGCTGCGATCATTAGAGCGAGAGCAATAAAGATTAAGCACAAGACCTCCTCTAACTCTAAATCAGTATCCTGGTGATTTTTAACCACTTTAATACCAGGCACTTACGCCCCTTCCTTCCCAGAACAATTTTCAGCTTTCAGCCCTGTCACATTTTGAATGACAATTGCGCGGTCATGCAACACTGTACTCAAAGTAAATTTTTATCATTTTCTTCCCACAAATAGAGCTTTCTTTTGGTGGTATTTGATCACCTCTGCTGTTTTTATTTTTTCTAAACTAAAAAAGACCAGCATTTTTAAAAAAAAATGTTTTTTTTTTAGTTTCTGTCATAAAATTTTGTTTTCCCGTTCACTGATGGGCACTGATGAGGCGGCACTGATGGGCACTGATGAGTTGGCACGGATATGTAGAATTGATGGGCACTGATAGGCAGCACTGATGGGCACCACCGATGGGTGGCACTGACAGGCGGCTGTGATGGGCACTGATAGGCGGTACTGATGGGCAGCACTGATGATGAGGTACTGATAAGTACTGACAGGTGTTACTGCTGGACAGTGATTGGCACTATGGTGGGCACTGGCAGAATTTATTGTTTTTACATTGCTGGGCACTGGTTGGCAGGTGATTTGTACATTTGAGGGGGCTGTGCTGATAATCAATGTGCTGATTATCAGCACAGACCCCCTCCTCTGACAGGGAGAGCCGCCGATCGGCTTTCCCTGTCAGCACGAACCGAGGAATGCCGTTTACCAGCAATACCTGGTTCACGCGATGATCAGCTATGATTGGTCACAGCTGATCACGTGGTAAGAAGCCTCTGACAGAGGCTTCTTATCACGATCGGAGATGCGGGGTGTCAGACTGACATGCCGCACTTGCGATCGCCGCGCTGCGCGCCCCCACGGGCGCACGCTGGCATGTTATCTTGCTGGACGTCATAGGACGCCCAGTCAGGATAACAGAACCACTTCCCGGCCGTCATTCTGCATACGGCGGGTGGGAAGTGGTTAAGTACCGTAGTTTGTCGCCATTCCATGAGCGTGTGCGCAATTTTAAAAGCATGACATATTAGGTGTCTATTTACTTGGAGTAACATCTTTTACATTATACAAAAAATTTGGGCTAAGTTTTTTCAATTCATTAAAGTGTATTTTTTCCCAAAAATATCACGTTTGAAAGACCGCTGTGCAAATACAGTGTGAAATAAAATATTATATGACCGCCATTTTATTTTCTAAGGTCTCTGCTTAAAAAAAAAAAAATATGTTGGGGGGTAAGTAAATTTCTAGCAAAAAATACAGATTTTTTTATTATTCAATATTTCTTTATTGGTATACAGCATATTGACAATACAGAAAAAAAAAAAAGAATAAAAAGGACATTTGAGATATTTAGACTCCTTATGAATCATAAATGATGGTACAAGTACAGCGTTAACCAATCTGTGTTCTTACATCAAAAATAAAGATTTTTAATTGTAAACAACAAATGTCAGGAAAAAAGCCTGGTCTTAAAGTGGTTAAGTATATAAATCCCACTGAGAGATTCAGGTATAGTGTTTGGCGCAGGTAGGTGAACTTGAGTTTTTTTTTTCCAGTGTCCACATGATGGATGTGTACGATAAGGATGAAGATTATTTAAAATTTTCTAAATATCCAAAATTAGGGCTTGGGTGGACTGAACCACTCACTCTGCGAAGGGGTAAAATATCTTAAGGATGTGATTATGGTTTGCGTTCTCCAGTCCCAGTTAAACCCATGCCCCTAATTTTTTTCCAGTCCCAGTTAAACCCATGCCCCTAATTTGAGGAAAAACCTTCACAACGGGTTCTCCAACTTCAGTAAAAAGCTAACAGAAGTCCTTACCCACTTTACGCAAAAGTAAAATAACATTTATGGCTTTGAGTTGTGTTTGTAAATTTAAAAAACAAGCAGTAAATAAGCAAGGCCTAACTAACCTATGTAGCTACAGCCACTAAATTACAGAATAATTTATACCAAAAAAATTGCAGCTGAAGCTTTTTTCACTTTCTCTTTGCAGCTCCACTCCTTATCAGTAGTGACTCAGCAGTTTGCCTGCCTTCTAATTTCTATTGGAAGCATGAAGCAGGGGGTACAGGAAGAGGAGAGAGAGGAAAGTGTTGGGATCAAACTTTAATTTTGAGGAAGAATTGCTCCACGGTGACTAACTACGGAAGTCAGTCGAGACTTGCTTTAAAGTCTATTTATTGAAGGTTATATATAAAATATTTGAATGTCCATACCTGGTCACAATTCTATTTTAAACTATCAATACACACACAATGACCTAAAGACATGTAAAAGATGCAATTCATTTATCCAACATGCACATCCACACTTCCATGCATATTAGGAAAACGCCTGATTAAGAAAAAAAAATGTGGGCCATCATAATTGGTCTCCTGAAAATGCTGGGGAAAAGTTGCAATTCCATTTCTATATTATACTTGTTTCAAATCAATGAAACACATACTTTACACATAACAGGTTTTCTTTACCTTGGAGATAGTTATTGTGGAATGTTGCATTACTTCTATCCACCTCTAAACCGACGAATATGGTCAAAAATGTGGGTATACCTGACCATCGCACATATACCATATGACCTAAAGGTTATTATGTAATTCAGATGTTAACAGTGAAGGGCACTATTGTGTTGCTATGGCTATTTTAGTGATTTTTATAGCATAGAAATTCAAAATAGTACATTTCTGTTACCATGCATTCTTTTAAGAAGCTAGGCTTCCCCTATTCATATGCGAATGAACTTGTTGGACTGGCTCATTGAACTAATGCAGCAGGAAGTGAAATTAGCAGGAAATAGGGGGAGGGAACAAAGGAACTGAACACAGCAATGTACTGGAGACAAAGAACTAGCTTTGCAGGACTCTAAAAAGGAGCAGTCTGGAGAGGTCATGAATAAAATAAATTAGACTCCATCACCAGGAAAAAACAAGTTAAGTAACTGTTTAGTGCATCCCTATTCCTATTGCATACAATGTCTACACTCATTTGCTAGGAAGGATAGGTAGCTTGTGCATGTGTATAGTGTATGCATATTTTTGTAACGCTTTGTAGGTCTTGTATTGTTTCCTAAAATTGTACATAGTTTGTAGGTAAAGCATTTTTGTTTGGTAAACCAAAGCACATGAATATACTACAGAGGATATTATTGCTGTCTTACTTTTACCACAAAGTAACCTTAAAAGACACAAAGCAAAACAACTATTAATGCTAAACTTTTTTTTTTTTTAACAAAACGTGCACTTTAGCAGTGTGGGAAAGGTCTGACCTTATACCTACTGAACCCCTTTTAATAAAATTGGAATGCGGATTGTGCGCCAGGTCACAAAGTCCCACAGACACACCAAAATCTCATGGAAGGCCTTTCCAGAAGAGTACAGGATGTTACAGATGCAAAAGGGGGACCAAATCTACACTGAGCAAAATTATAAAACGCAACACTTTTGTGTGTGACCCTATTATGAGCTGAACTCAAAGATCTATGACTTTTTCTATGTACACAAAAGGCCTATTTCTCTCAAATATTGTTCACAAATATGTGGAGGTCCTGGGCTGGTGTGGTTACACGTGGTCTGCGGTTGTGAGGCCGGTTGGATGTACTGTCAAAATCTCTGAAACGCCTTTTAGAGAAATGAACATTCAATTCAAGGGCAACACCTCTGGTGGACATTCCTGCAGTCAACATGCAAATTGCACACTCCCTCAAAACATGTGACATCTGTGGCATTGTGCTAGGTGATTAAACTGCACATTTTACTGTAGAGTGGCCTTTTATTGTGGCCAGCCTAAGGCACACCTGTGCAATATTCTTGCTGTCTAATTAGCATCTGGATATGCCCCACCTGTGAGGTTTATGGATCATCTCTGCAAAGAAGTGCTCACTAACACATATTTAGACATATTTGTGAACAATATTTGAGAGAAATAAGCCTTTTGTGTACATAGAAAAAGTCGTAGATCTTTGAGTTCAGCTCATGATAAATAGGGGCAAACAAAAATTCAAGTTAGACTTACCGGTAACTTGTTTTCCAGGAGTCTTTCAGGACAGCACATGGAGAGAGTGGCTCCACCCACTAGGTAACAGGAAACACAATCTCCACCACATTTTAAAAGGAGGCTTCTCTCCACAGCTCATCAGTTGTAGTAGAGTACCTCCAGCCCAAGCTGGAACACATAATCATAATACGGTTAATTCACAGCACATATATATACACACACACACATACATACATACATACATACATACATACATACATACACACACACACTTCCATATACGTATAAATATTATATATATATAACATGAAGGGCGGGTAGTTTGCTGTCCTGAAAGACTCCTGGAAAACAAGTTACCGGTAAGTCTAACTTGAATTTTCCCTTATCGTCTTTCAGGACAGCACATGAGAGGATAATCGACACTTACCAACTAGGGAGGGACAACAGCCTGCAGGACCTTTCTGTCAAACGACTGATCACCAGCTGACAGAAGATCCAATCTGTAGTGACGGACAAACGTAAGAAAACTTGACCACGTAGCCGCCTTACAAATTTGGTCTGGGGTGGCACCAGCTTTTTCTGCCCATGTAGTGGCTAGAGCTCTAGTAGAGTGTGCTCGAACTCCCTGAGGAGGAGACAAACCCGACTGGACATAAGCTTCTGATATAGCCATTCTTAACCATCTGGCAATTGATCCCTTTGAAGCTTGCCTTCCTTTTCTGTTGCCAGAAAACAAAACAAATAAAGAGTCTGAAGACCTGAAGTCCCTTGTTTTTTTCTAAGTAATGTAATAAAGTTCTTCTTACATCTAAATTATGAAATAATTCTTCCTTACTTCCTGAAGGATCTGAACAAAAAGTTGGCAGGATGATTTCCTGCGACCTGTTATGGACTGATGCCACTTTTGGTAAAAACCCTGGATATGTTCTAAGCACAATCCTGTCTGGGTGAATCAACATAAATGGCTCTTTAACTGAAAGAGCATGAAGTTCTCCAATTCTTCTCGCAGACGTAACTGCCACTAAGAATACCGTTTTCAGAGTTAAATTCTTTAAAGAGATTGACTCTAACGGTTCAAAAGGATCTTTTGTGAGTACTTGTAAGACCACTGTCAGGTCCCATCTTGGAAAGTGTCTAGTGGGAACTGGTCTGGATCTAGTAAGTTACCTGAAAAATCTTGTGACCAACGGAACTGAGGAAATAGGTCGATCCAGGTATACTCCTAGGGCAGCCACTTGTACTTTAAGAGTGCTAATTGCCAGCCCTTTGTCTACCCCATTCTGCAGAAATTCCAGAACCGACACAATGTCTTCTAAATTCCGGTTTGCCGAGCGACACCAAGAGTTGTAGATTTTCCAAACTTTAGCGTAGATATCTCTAGTCATCTTCTTTCTACTAGCAAGCAGAGTGGATACTAGAGGCTCTGACAAACCTTTGTTTTTTAACAACTGCTCCTCAGGTACCAAGCAGTGAGACTTAGTCTTGCTATATCCGGATGATACACTGGACCTTGAAGTAGTAAGTCCTGTCTGAGGGGGAGTTGCCAGAATGGTTTGACTGACATTAGTAGAATGGACGAAAACCAGGCCCTTTTTGGCCAATACGGGGTGATCAAGATTCCCGACACCTTCTCCTTTTGTATTTTCCTCAATACCAAAGGAATTAGCTGAAAAGGGGGGAGGCATAAGCCATCTGAAACTTCCAAGGATGTGCCAGGGCATATATCCCTATCGATTCGTTGTCTCGGTGCAAAGAGAAGAACTGAGGGAGCTGCGCATTTTCTCTTGATGCGAATAGATCCACCTGCGGGCACCCGCACGTCTGGGTGATTAGAGTGAATATTTCTGGATTCAGACTCCACTCTGCCTCCTGAATTTTTTGTCTGCTCAAGAAGTCTGCTACTCCATTTAGCGTGCCCTTGAGATGCACTGCTGACAGGGAAAGTAGATACCTCTCTGCCTATTCTAGGATCTCTCAAGATAGCAGTAGAAGCGAACCGCTCCTTGTGCCCCCTTGTTTGTTATGCCACCGTGGTGGCGTTGTCTGACAGTATCTGCACGTGGGACCCCTGAAGTTTTGGAGAGAAGGCAACCAAGGCTAGAGTGACTGCCTTTAACTCCCTTCAATTTGATGACCTTCCTGCTTCCACTGGGGACCAAACTCCCTGAGCTATGTCTTGACCCCAGTGTGCTCCCCATCCCGAACTGCTGGCGTCTGTCGTTATCCTTCTCTCTGTTGGGAAGGACCAGAGTAAACCTCTTGACAGCACTGCCTGATCTCTCCACCACCAAAGGGTCCTTTTTACCCTGGTGGGAAGTTTTACCTTTGAGTCTAAAGCTTCTGGACTGTGATCCCAAATCCTTAAGAGAAAATTCTGAAGGGGTCTGAAATGGAGTCTGGCCCATTGAATGGCCGGCATAGTTGAGGTCAAGGTTCCCAGTACTGACATAACCCTTCTGACTGATACCTCCAGGTTCGTCTGAAGGCTGGATACTGCATGCAATACCTTTACTTTCTTCTCTTCTGGAAGAAAGATCTTTTGGTCTACTGAGTCTATCAGAAACCCCAGAAATTGGACCCTTTGTGCTGGATTGAAATTTGATTTTTGGATGTTTACAATCCAACCTAAGGCCTCCAGATGATTGCGAGCCTTGATCAAATCCTCCTGTAACTTTTCCTTGGAAGGGGCAAAGAAAAGGAGGCTGTCCAGGTAAGGGAAAGATATGGGAATAGAACCCCTGGTAATTTTCCTCCGGAGGTACCCGAACCACAACGCCCTGTTTTATCAGATCCCCAAACAGGTTCTTCATGGCTAGGGCTTTTGTTGTGTCTCTTGGCAGATTTGTTACACAGTACCTCTCTGGAGGAAGGTCCAACAGCTCTATCTTGTATCCCTGGGCTATCAAGGCCAAAATATAAGGATTTTTTGTTATGTTTGCCCAAAGAGGAAGGGATTTTTGAAGCCTTCCTCCCACAGGCACCACCAAGTCATTGTGTTTTATTGGCTGGCATAGGAGGATTGAAAAGGACATTCCCTCTGCCTTTTCCTCTTTGCGCCGACCAATTCTTTCTTTTTTCTTGGGACCTATTACCTTTTTCCTGATTTTTTTGAGGCCGAAAAAACCGCCTAACCGGCTGTTTTTTCTTTTTTATAGGAAAGGATTTCTTCTTATCAGCTGTTCTATCTAAGATAGACTCTAGCTCAGGACCAAATAACAGATTTCTTAAGTTGTTGATCCGCCTTCTTACCATAGGATTCTTCAAAGTACCCATGTCCTCAAATGCCAGATCTGTTGACCTGAATACTTGGGAAAAAGCTGCATCCAACTTCGGAACTTTATTCCAAAGTGACTCAGGATTATCATTAAAAGGGAAACGCCTCTTGTGAGCTCTTGGGAAAAAGGCTTTTCTCTCTGGGTCAGCCCATTCTTTCTTAATGGTCTCCAAGATTACCGAATGTACAGGGAAAGTGAGACCTGTTGCTTCACTAAGCCCTTCATACATTCGATCCTGCAGCGATAATTCTCTTTTTTTTTTTCCTCCATTCCCAATGTTGCATATATTGCTTTCAACAGACTGTCTACTTGCTCCAAGGACAGGTTGTATCTTGAAGGTGCATCTGCCTCTTCCTCCTCTTCTCCAGAGTGTGAGGGGAAATGTCCCCTTTGGGTAGTTGGGCCAGCCTCAGCCTCTACCGTTAGGGTTAAGTGTGAGTCCTGAGAGGGGTCTGAGGTAGTTGCCTGACTTAATGCTGGTGTTACAAGAGAGGAGCGAAAAGCCTGTATAGTAGCATCTAGCTCCTTCTTAACTGATGCGATTATGCGCTGCACGCAGAAGAAGCCTCTTCCTTGACTAAGGCGTCAATGCAAATTTTGCATAGAGTCTTCTTCCAACCCTCTAGTAACTTCGTTTTACATGAGGGACATCTTTTTAATAGCTGGTTCAGAGCTCTTAGCCTGCCAGAAAAAAAATGACAAAAAGAGAAAACACCAGCATCTAATTAAGCCAAAGCTTCCTCCTAACGGACTCACCACAGGTGCACAGGTAGAACAGCAGTTAACCCCCTGTGCCCAGACAGGCCCCAGCCACCAAGGGGGAAAAAAAACATTTGTGAGAGGGGCACCATAGAAACCAGGATAGTTTCTCCATACCCTCTTACCTGGGCCTTGCTGGTGCCTGTGCCTGTCCCACATGCGGCTGCCACAGAATCCATAGTGGTGCTGCTTCAATCAGTGGCGAACGCCGGTTCCGGAGTCCAAAAACGCCGTTGCGCCGGATCGGAACCGGCAATATAGGCACCAGGACCATTCCTCCATTCGTCCACTGCGCCATCGCCGATCGGAAATGATGCGCCCGTTCCTAGTGCCGCCCCCTTGCCGGATACCTCACTTCCGGCCGGCCGAGGCTCTACTCTGCCTCTACCAAGATGGCGGCGGCCTGTAACGCTGTTACGCGGTTTCAAAACGAACAGCTGCTGCAGCCTAAGGATCGGCTCCAGGACCGGTCCAGCTCATTTTGAGCAAAGAAAAGGAAAAAGGAGCCCACTTAACAGCAACCATGTGGCACAGTGTGGGAGGATCGGACTCTCTGGAGGAAAAAAAATAGGTATGGTGGGGTAGGCAGCCTGGCCTCTCAGGATAGCACCATAAGAGACCCTGGCCCCTACTAGGTGTTCCCTTGCCGGAGGAAACATAAAAACTGATGAGCTGTGGAGAGAAGCCTCCTTTTAAAATATGGTGGAGTTTGTGTTTCCTGTTTCCTAGTGGGTGGAGCCACTCTCTCCATTTGCTGTCCTGAAAGACGATAAGGGAAAAAGTGTTTTGTTTATAATTTTGTTCAATGTATATTTAATGTCCATGGTTTTGGAATAGGATGTCCAACGTGGCTAGGTGTCCTCAAACCTCTGCTTTATTTACACCAGTGGTTTAAACTGCTTTGCTTGCCTTAAGATACAAGACACTATTCCTCCCACTAACACCAAAATGGAACACAATTCTTGCAACTGACATCAGCTATGGGGTACTATTTCTTGCATTGATGCCAACAATGGGGCACTATTCCTCAAACTGACACCAATGATGGAGCAATATTCCTCCCCCTATTACCAAAAATGCATTGTTTACTCCCACTGACCCAAGGACAATTTATATTCCCAATGGCTACAGTCCGGCCCCCTAAAGTTTGAAGGACAGTAAACGCGCTCTTTGTTTTGAACGTTTGAAGACCCCTGATCTGCACAATATAGTTTGGATTATAAGGCAAAAAAAAAATTCAACCTGCCGATTCTTCCTTCAGCTTTCTTGGTGTCACCATTTCAATACCATAAACAAACCATTTTTTTTTTTTTTAAACAAAAAAAGGTTTTATTAATTTGTCCATAGTGCATACATGTTATGACATAGTTTACAATCCGAGTATATGTAAATAACAATTTAATTCCTATCATATATTTGCCGGAGCGTGTACTTTACAAATACAGAATAAAGATTTGTACAGAGGTGTGACTATTTGTTTTGTGCATACAACCTGTAATATTGGCCATCTGTAACTTTAAATCTATCCATCTTGCAATGTATAGGTTGTATTATGAACAGGTATCCGAGTCTTGTAACCATCTATCCCAAATTTTGTTATATTTCATGGGGCATCCTCTATTGGTATATATGAATTTTTTGTATGGTAATGTATTATTTATTTCCACCTTCCACTCGGAGAATCTCGGGGGCAAGGTTCTCATCCACTTTTCGCACTAAGAACATAGAACGTCTTAGTATATTTGTCAACAGAGTCGGGTAGTATCCCAAGGAGACACAATTTGGGGTCTAGTGTTGCTGTAGACCCCATATTGTT
Source organism: Aquarana catesbeiana (assembly GCF_042186555.1). Classification (NCBI taxonomy): domain Eukaryota; kingdom Metazoa; phylum Chordata; class Amphibia; order Anura; family Ranidae; genus Aquarana; species Aquarana catesbeiana. Next base: position 207,108,231 of record NC_133324.1, read on the forward strand.
GTGTAGGAACGTCACCACCTGTGCCCATAGTCCCTGTATTTGGGGGCACGACCACAATAAGTGAATAAATGTGCCCGTCTCTTTCCCACACATTGGGCATAGAACAGACTGGGAGCTTCTATATCTAGCCACCCTAAGGGGGGTGAGGTATGCTTGATGAAGTATATAAATTTGTATCAATCTATCAGATAGTTTGGGTGAAGTTGCCTTGGGGGATTCCATGGCCTCCTCCCAATCCTCATCCTCTAAAGATCCTATCGCTCTTTCCCAATGGGGCTTGAGACCGTATGCAAGTTTAGAAGCTGTGGGGGTAAGAAGGATATTGTAGAATGCTGAAACTAATTTTCGGGGGTCTGTATCCTTTACTATTGCCATAAGGACGTTAGGAGTGGGTTGGGGAAGGGAGATTGGGAATTGCGTTTGAACCGCATGTTTGACTTGTAAATATTTATACAACATATGGACAGGGAGTGAATTCTTCTGCAAGATTATCGAAGGATTTAACAATATCATTTGTAACAAGATGATGGAAGTAGAGGATACCATGGGTGGTCCACAGATCCACATCTGGTATCTGCATAAGCTCAGGCATGTTCTTATTAAGCCATAGTGGGGTATAATCATTATATTGAGGAATCCCCAGTTTCCTCGAAGCTATATCCCATATTTTGCCATAATGGTATAATAGAGTTTTAGTTTGGCTATGTGGTTCTGTACTACTGGAGTCTACCACTATCGCGTATATGGGATCATTAGTTCATCTAGTTCGCTTAGAACAAAGTAGTTGGAGAAACCTGTCTCTATCTGTCTTGTCAATATGATAAAGTTGGGACATTTGGGACGCTACATAATACAGGTTAAAGTCAGGTAATGCAGTGCCTCCAAGATCTGATGGGTTTTTAAGTGCCTGCCATGCCAATTTATGTCTACTGGACCCCCAGACGAACGGTTTAAGGAGGGCCTCAATAATTTTGAAGTATTTTAGGGGTAAGTATATTGGAGTATGCCAGATTACATATAGTATTTTAGGTAAAAGGATCATTTTGATTAGGTTTATACGGCCCCATACCCCTAATGAGAGGCGAGCCCAGATCTTAAGTTTGGATTTTATATGGGATATTAGAGGTTCTATATTTAATTGAATATATTCAGCTGGTGTTCTAGACACATGTATCCCTAGGTATTTTACGGTACTAACCCGTTGGAGTGGTAAATTGGCCTGCGACTCAGACGGCGGGAAGACTGACAAGATTTGGGATTTTTCCCAGTTAATTTTCAAACCAGAGAAGGTTCCAAACTGTTCAATGGTTTGCAATGCCGTCTGTAAGGAAGGGCCCGAATCCGCTAAGTATAATAGCGTATCATCCGCATACATACTGATTTTTTCTGTGAGGGTACCCGATTCTAGACCCCGTATTTCCGGATCCGCCCGGATGGAAATGGCCAAAGGTTCTGCAGCCAAGGCATAAAGAAGCGGGGACAGAGGGCAGCCCTGTCTTGTGCCTCTACTGAGATTAAATTGCTCGGAGGTCCATCCGTTAGCTACAACCTTAGCCGTAGGTGATTGGTATAGCAGTTGTACCCATTTAATGAATTTTGGTCCAAAGCCATATCTCTCCAGGCAGCTCCACAAATACTCCCACTCCACCGAGTCAAATGCCTTGGCCGTATCTAAGGTCATGATCACTCTTGAACCAATCTCTGAATGTTTGGCTTGTAAATTGATATATAATTTACGGAGATTAAAAGATGTATTGCGGCCTGGCATGAAGCCCGCCTGGTATGCATGTATCAGTGAAAGTATAACCTGATTTAGTTGTAAGGATAGTATCTTAGCCAGGATTTCTATATCTACTTGGAGTAGAGAAATAGGTCGATAAGACTCTGGGTAGCCTGGATCCTTCCCCGGTTTAGGAAGAAGAACTATCGTGGCCTCTCTCATGGACGGCGCAAGAGTAAATGTCTCAAATAAGTGGTTGTATAACTTGAGTAGCTTGGGGGTAATTAGTTCACTAAACTGGGAATAAAACTCAATAGGGAGACAGTCCGCGCCTGGGGATTTGGATCTAGCAAAACTCGCCATAGCGGTAGCTATTTCATCTATATTTATGGGTGCTTCTAGGAGCTCAATTTGTTCGCTTGTCAATTTGGGAAGAGTAACTCTGCGGAAGAAGTCCTCTCTCAGCTCTGTGGAGCCTGTCATTTTTGTCTTATACAAATCCGCAAAGAAATCTCTGAACCTAGTTGTCACCATATTTGGATCCGTAATCTGTTGGCCCTCCGGACCATGCAAGGTAATAACCACTGGGAGTCTGTCCTGTGCACCAGGTACGCCAAAAGCTTATCTGCTTTTTTTCCATGTTCAAATAAGTTTTGTTTGGTGAAAAAGAGCTTTTGTCTAGCTTTGGAGAATTGGATTTGATTCACTATTCTAGTTTGCATTTTAAGACGAGCAGCTATGTCTGGAGTGGGATTGGAGGCATATTCCTGTTCTGTGGAATTTAATTCCGCAACCGCCCTATTACAAGTGTCAGCTGAGTCCGACTTGATTTTATTTATCAAAGAAGATAAAGTCGTGCGGGCATATATCTTAAAGGAGTCCCAAATTGCTGAAAAAGGAGCAGTTTGATTATTTTCCACAAAGTAACATTCCCAAAGGTTTTGGAGTTCATTATCTTCCGGCAATAGGGACAGCCAGAATGGGTTCAGGCGCCAGGGCCTTGTAGGTTTATCTGTGGGGATACTTAGGGTAGTCCAATATGGACTATGGTCAGATAATGGTCTGGGGCAAAAATCGGTGTCAAGAATACGCGGTGTTAGGGAGCGTGATAGAAGGATGAAGTCAAAACATGACATGGAATTGTGAATGGAGGAGAAGCAGGAATATGCCTTAGCCTCTGGAAACTTATGGCGCCATGTGTCTACCAAGTGGAAGGCGGATATCATTTTGGATAATGTCTTTTCAGTAACGGACCTCGAAGACTGTGTAGCCTGAAGCTTGTCTAGGGCTGGACAAAAGGTGGTACTAAAATCCCCCATCCATACCGCTGGTATGTTGGGGTAACGGGTCATGAAGGTGAATCCCTCCATTACTGCAGTTATGCAAAACGGGGGCGGTATGTAGAAAGCCATAAGGAGAAAACGGTTCTCCATATAGTTTGGCATGCATAAACACATATTGACCCTGTGGATCTGTAAGTACTTCACACATTTCAAAATGTACCGATTTGGCTATTAGAAGTGAGACTCCTCTAGCACGGGTTGTGTGGGTTGAGTGGTAAGCCCATCCCACCCATGGTCTGCGTAAGGCCATCTTAAGCCGTCAAACAAACCAACTTTTAAACATAATGCCACCTCCTGAGAATGTCTTAAGTGCAAAAGTGTTTGATCTTCCAACCAGGACTTTCACTACGCAGGGCTACTACCAAACTGACATATGAATGAAGACACCCAAGATATTCATAGAAGCATCAAAGCATGGGTAAGTGACGGCATATTGCCTGACATTTCATAAACGCGCCAGAGTTTTGATCATGCCAAGCACTACCCCATCCCCTCATCACTCATGTGTCAAAGCTGTTAGCAGAGACTCACTAAAAACTAGCAGACACTTCATCAAGAGAATGGAAAGCTTTTATGGCATGAAATGATCCCCCCATTGTACTGGATGTTCCAAGCTGATAGCCGACTGGGCTGTCTATATATTTTGTAGCCCGTTTAGCTGAGAGAATTATGGACAAGACTGAATCATAATGCTTATTTTTACTTGCCATTGTTGATCTGTTATAACTGAAACCGGGCCAAACTGGCCTTGTTTTAGGAATGTACTTTCTCAGTCTCAAACAGAGAAACAAGTTGGCTATAACACTTAGCAGACAAACTTTTACTCTTTATTTTAATAGAATGATAGCAAGTTTAAAGAAACACAAAATGTCAGCCCTCCTTTAACATGTATTTTCAAATAAGATACACAGGCCAAAATAAATAAATTATATATTTAACTCTGCTCAGAAATGAAGCCTCTGCTGTGTCGACTAGTTAATATCAATACACAACTGGGAAAATGAATGGCTATGTTTGTATGCTTAACCTAAATAAAAACAGTCCACTCACTAGTTACATTATGAAACCGTTTAACATCATGTTTATATTAAAAGCTGTTAAATGATGGATTAAGTCATTTGACAAAATAGGCCTTAGATCAAGCCAAAATTTGGCAGTGTTTTCATAGCATACAAATACTGCAAACCATAAAATCTCTAAATATTTGAAATAAAAAATAAATCCTTACTATTTATTAAACAACATCCTTCTGTAATCTTTTTAATGGATCTACTTCTGCAGCTACCTTTTCTACCAGTAAACTTGAGACCATGTGATCTCTTGAAAGTCTAATGACTAAAATCTCACAGAAGCTTCATTATGATAGTTCTAAAAAGTCATTTTATTTTTAAATCTGCAGCTTTCATAAAAATAATACATGATGATCCTGCCAGGAAGTTCCTTGTTCACTATTATGTTTGTCTCCCAAATGTGCTCCTGCATTGTCATCATGCCACACAGGCTTCTGATAGCGACAAGTGGCCTTATCAACACATATACGGTCCTCCGTTTTCACCGTTGGGAAACCCTACCTTGGAAATTTCACAGCCATAACTAGAATCCATGTACAAAAGAGGTGGTTGCAAAGATTTTGCCGCACTAACCATGCAACAAAGCAACTGGAACTTAGCTTTAAGTCAAACTTGACATGTATGAAAAGAGTGCATATTATCATTAGTAAAATTAAAAACTTAGTATATATAGAGGGTTCCTGACATACATATCCAAAAGGCTGCACAATGGAAAAAAAAAGGACATGACCCATAGTTTCAAGGCAGCACACCACAAAGCACAGATGCACTGTGGTGCACAAAAAGATGCAAGGTCTATGTATATTGTGGTACCCTTCAAAATGAACAGCGTTCTGTTTCAAATGCCCCTTTATGCTTTGGCATACCTCCTTAGACCCAGTTTGTTTGGACAGTATGGCCACCTGTTGACTTGGCACCATTTACAGACAGCTTAACTGCTCAATAAGACACAGACTTTGAATCCAACGCTATTTTACCTAAGCTAATTGCAGTATATAGGATGTTTTTCCACTTCTTTAAAGTGTAAGAAAACAATGACTATTCTAAGCCCTATCTCTGCAAAGTAGTATGCATAGTTCATACATGATGGACTGCTGAGGAAGCTGAAAATCTCTGTAGTAGTTGGCAGTCACTACAGTGATGGCCACAATCTTCTGTGTACTGATGGGGTTCTGCATGAGCAGCTTTAGCTCAGCACACTGACCACAGGCAGATGCTTACAGTCGGCATTCATAGAATGCAAGGAATTCAGCGACTCTGTAAAATCTGCAAGCTTACTATGAGTTATGTACAATGATATGCAGGTCACCTTGTGGACTTATCTGGGTTATTTACAACTGACAGCTTTATTGTGCACCGGGAGTACAGCTGTCACTACACCCCTAGTCCTCTAACTGGAGAGCCGCTATCTTCTCATATATAGCATCTTTGTTCACCCCTCCCATCTGATGTTCATTCACAGAAGGCTTTGTATTTTGTGACTTTTGTACTTGTTCACATAATACAAAGCACTCTGTGATTGGGCAGTGGGCCAGGCATAGAGGCTTCATGTGACTTTGCAGCTGATGAAGCTGAGACCAGAAGGACCAGCATTGGAGCATGGAAAGTATAGCAATAGTTGTACTTTTAGTGCTCAGTAACAATGTAAACTGTAAATTAAAGAGATAAGTTCACAATGGCATGCACCTCGATGGCATTAACCCATAGATGCACCTCGATGGCATTAACCCATAGTAGTTCACCAGATTTTACAAAGTGGCTGAATTCCTGAGTTGAAGTGATATTAAAAGGATATATAGATATATATATTACACACACACACACACACTTACCTGCTCTGTGCAAACAGGGCGACTAGTGCACGCAAACAGGGCGACAAGTGCACGCAAACAGGGCGACAAGTGCACGCAAACAGGGCGACAAGTGCACGCAAACAGGGCGACAAGTGCACGCAAACAGGAGGACAAGTGCACGCAAACAGGAGGACAAGTGCACGCAAACAGGAGGACAAGTGCACGCAAACAGGAGGACAAGTGCACGCAAACAGGAGGACAAGTGCACGCAAACAGGAGGACAAGTGCACGCAAACAGGAGGACAAGTGCACGCAAACAGGAGGACAAGTGCACGCAAACAGGAGGACAAGTGCACGCAAACAGGAGGACAAGTGCACGCAAACAGGAGGACAAGTGCACGCAAACAGGAGGACAAGTGCACGCAAACAGGAGGACACGCGCACGCAAACAGGAGGACACGCGCACGCAAACAGGAGGACACGCGCACGCAAACAGGAGGACACGCGCACGCAAACAGGAGGACACGCGCACGCAAACAGGAGGACACGCGCACGCAAACAGGAGGACACGCGCACGCAAACAGGAGGACACGCGCACGCAAACAGGAGGAAACGTGCACGCAAACAGGAGGACACGTGCACGCAAACAGGAGGACACGTGCACGCAAACAGGAGGACAAGTGCACGCAAACAGGAGGACAAGTGCACGCAAACAGGAGGACAAGTGCACGCAAACAGAAGGACAAGTGCACACAAACAGGAGGACAAGTGCACACAAACAGGAGGACAAGTGCAGGCAAACAGTTTGATGCAGGAGGAGCTCAGATCTCTAAAGCTACTGCCTTTTAACAGCCAGGCCTAACTCACGCTTTTCCAAATTCAGAGAATGCAGAACCTTGTTTCCAGCAACTGTGAAAGTTTAGGTGACCTCTGAAGTGTTTTATCATTCATTCTGAAAAGGAGTGTGAAGAAGCAATGGTACACATGTATACACTAACAGAAACTGTTGGTAAAAGGTTTGGCACCAGCTGCAATTATTTAGACACATATACTTTACTTGGTTGGTGGTAATTGCCCATCCCTTTTCTGATGAGCATTAGACAGTATAAAAAGGCAAGGATCCATTCCTTCAGATCCCCCCCACTGTTTATGGTATTTTGTGTGGGAGGAGAGATCATTCTAACAGGAGAGACATGGCATACCATCGATCTCCTCAGTATTTCTGATATTCTGCATATTTGCGACACACCCTGCTCCTTTCTGGCCAGCAATAATCTTATACAAGGTGTAACTGTATTGGAAGAGTCCATTTACATCATTCATTTATAATAAAGAAGCTGTCCTCCTCCCTGTACCAATTTTTACACAAAGAGAGGCGTTTCTCATAATCAAGGACATTTTAACTGACTGGTAATGTACACTTGACAGACAGTGCTAAAAGAAACGGATTTAATATCAACGTATGTACAGCACATCCTCTCTTTCTAGAAGTAGCCTGCATTTGTGCAAAATAAATAAATAAAATTAAAAAAAAAAATAACCAAAAATAAAAAAGCTACCCAACACATTAAAGAACAGTACAAAAGTAACAGTAACAGTACAAAACCAAAGAGGTACTCTGAAATCTAAACACAACTTTGGCCGGCCATACACAGTTCGAATCTTGGCTGGTTCAGCAGGAACCGGACGAGATTTGAACCCTTAATGGGCAGGCTGAATTTACCCAGTTGATCGATCAACTTGGGTGCAACCGGCCTACCAGATTCTCTTGTAATTATAATCACTGTCTCATCCCGGCAGGTACGGCTTCCCCCCGCCCGCTCCCAGGCCTGGAGAAGACAATTGCCGATTCCCGTCACTACTGTCAGCTGTCAGTGTTGATGGAAGAATCGTGCAAATTTCTCACTATGGCCTGTCTATAGGCAAATGTCAAAAATGCAAATTTACCCCTGATAAAAAGTAAGTTTATGCAAACTAAACTAACAAACTAATATAATAGCCTCCTGTAATTCTGAACAGCAAAACACACTGGGTCAGAAAGGGGCAGCATAGAAAAACACACTACACTGCAAGCTTGCAGACAGGAGGATAGAGGGATGACCTCAGAAGTGTACAGAGGTCGATTAACTGTCCAATCACAGGCGGGGGTAAGTCCTTGACCAAGGTGGATTAGGTAAACCAAAAAAAGTTGCCTAGCTTTGCTCTGGCAGGATGGAGTGAATGTCAACATTAGCTAAAGAGCATTATATATCATCTGGCATACAGAAAAGAACATTTGTCACTTAAATGCAAAATACGTCAGGTGGCAGAAGTAATATTTATTTATTTTCTATTGTGCATTTAGATATTTATTTTTGTCATTTACAGAACTATAGATACAATCTATAATGAGTTAAGGACCGCTGCCATGTTTTTTTTTCTATCCTAAATCTATTGTCTTGAAAAATGATCTTTCATCCGAGATTAGGTATCTTAAAACAAATGATTCATGTTTGTAGCCTGTGTAGTCTCTATCTGCAGAACACTCCCTAATAAGCTGCCTACTACACAGCTATGAAGCTGTGCAATCTCTGACCCTACATATTACTATGAATGAGCTTGACATTAGGCACAGTGTAAAAAAAGTCATGACGAGCACTGATTTGTTGTATGCTGGACAGGTCATTGGAATACTGATCAAACCCCAAACAGCAGCATGCAACTTTTCTGCTCTTCTTGTGAGTGTGCAAATACAAAAAAAGAGCTAGTTAGTGCAATAATTATCATGAAGCTGCTTACAATTTCCTTTCCAACTGCAAACAGAATCGGTACGATTTGAAGAAAAAGGGGGAGAAACTCCATTGAAATTTTTTTTATGAAGAAAGTATATGAAAACCAAGCTGCTTTTGTTCACCCAGGGAGGTTACCAGTGTGAAGATGTTTTAAAGATGGATTTGAAACAGATCTTGCAGCCTGCAGAGCAGCCCACTGTCTCCAATCATAATGCATGAAAACACCGTAAAAGTGGACGTAAACCCGATTTATAAAATTTGAGCTGGGAACATCTATCTGCAGAGTTTTCTTATCTCTCTCCAAATCACTGAGTCCCATGGCTTTCTCCTGTTCAGTAGCTCTGTTATCAGCCTGATAACTTCTGGCAATTTCTCAGACACCTGCAAGCTATCACAACCGGGTGCCCACACTTGTGATGCTGGCGCTGGACAGAACCAAGGGCTCGGGTGGCCGCATCGCTGGACCGTGGGACAGGCGAGTGTGTACACTTTTTGTAGCTGCTGACTTAATAAACACAAAATCGAGTGGAACTCCACTTTAACCACTTGCTTACTGGGCACTTAAACCCCCCTCCTGTACAGACCAATTTTCAGCTTTCAGCGCTGTCGCACTTTGAATGACAACTGCGCGGTCATACCACACTGTACCCAAATGAAATTTTTATCTTTTTTTTCCCACAAATAGAGCTTTCTTTTGGTGGTATTTGATCACCTCTCCCAAAATGTATTATATTGGGATTTTATGTTTTATGATAGACCAACACAAAGTGGCACATAATTGTGAAGTGAAAGGAGAATGATAAATGGTTTTCAAATGTTTTTTACAAATAAATATCTGAAAAATTAGGTGTGCATTTGTATTCAGCCCCCCTAAATCAATACTTTGTAGAACAACCTTTCGCTGCAATTACAGCTACAAGTCTTTTTGGGGATGTCTCTACCAGCTTTGCACATCTAGAGAGTGAGATTTGTGCTCATTCTACTTTTCAAAATAGCTCAAGCTCTGTCAGATTGGATGGAGAGCATCTGTGAACAGCAATTTTCAAGTCTTGCCACAGATTATCAATTGGATTTAGGTCTGGGCTTTGACTGGGCCATTCTACGTCGGCAGTTTAAAAATTGATATCTCGGTAACGGCAGCAGCTGCTGCCACAACCGAGGTATCCATCTTTTCCGCCAGCGGTTCTGTTTACGATAATAGTGGTCCCTGTGGTGGATTTGCCGCGAGATCACTGTTATCGGCGGTGGGAGAGAGACCACCCCCAATCCCGCGCCCTCCGCCGCTTAACGGAGCCGTCGGCAGCGGCGGAGGCGATCAGGACCTGTCCGTGGCTGGGTATGGAGACGAGTGAGGGGAAGATGGCCCCCACCCGTCTCCATACTATAGCAGAGCGGAAGCGACGTCAAAACGTCATTTCTGCCCATACGTCTTAAAGGGCCATTTTTCTGTTGTCATTTTTTCAAATGACACTTTTTTTTTTTTTTTTTATTGCACTTAAGTCCAAATATGAGATCTGAGGTCTTTTTGACCCCAGATCTCATATTTAAGAGGACCTGTCATGCTTTTTTTCTATTACAAAGGATGCTTACATTCCTTGTAATAGGAATAAAAGTGACCCAATTTTTTTTGTTATAAAAAACAGTGAAAAAATAAATAAAATCAAGTAAAATAAATTAGAAAGAAAATTTTTTTTAAAGCGCCCCGTCCTGAAGAGCTTGCGTGCAGAAGTGAACGCATACATGAGTAGCACCCGCATATGAAAACGGTGGTCAAACCACACATGTGAGGTATTGCCGCAATCATTAGAGCGTGAGCAATAATTTTAGCTCTAGACCTCCTCTGTAACTCAAAACATGCAACCTGTAGAATTTTTTTTTTATGGAGATTATTAAGGGTAAAAGTTTGACGCCATTCCACGAGCAGGTGCAATTTTGAAGCATGAGCTGTTGGGTATCAATTTACTCAGCATAACATTATCTTTCATGATTTAAAAAAGAAATGGGCTAATTTTACTGTTGTCTTATTTTTTTTATTCAAAAAAGTGGATTTTGTCCAAAAAAAGTGCGCTTGTAAGACCGCTGCGCAAATACGGTGTGACAAAAAGTATTGCAATGACCGCCATTTTATTCTCTAGGGTGTTAGAAAAAAATGTATAATGTTTGGGGGTTTTAAGTAATTTTCTAGCAAAAAAACTTGTTTTTCACTTGTAAACACAGAGTCTGAAAAAGAGGGCTGGTCTTTAAGTGGTTAAATATAAAATGCTGTTTGTTATATATATATATAAAAAAAAATGTTAAACAGCCTGAAAGGGAAAAGCAAAAGATCCCACTGGTGAGCACATGAGGAATATTAAATTTGTGTTCACACTACATGAATGATATCTGAATGATGCCTCAAAGTAGAGGATGTCATTTTACTATGGCCGGGTATTGAAGTGGTTAAAGGGGTTGTAAACCCTCATTGGTTTTTCACTACTAGTGCTGCAGCCCCCCAGACCCCCCGTTTTATTTACCCGACGCGGATCTTTTTCTGGCAGGGAATGAGCGCACCATCTGTAGCTGGTGTCTCATGTCCTGATTGGATAGATTGATAGCAGCGCAGCCATTGGCTCCCGCTGCTGTCAATCAAATCCAATGATGAGGTGCAGGGGGGCGGGGCCAAGCCCTGCATTTCGAGTGAATGGACACAGATACTGGACTTGGGAGCGCGCCCACATGGGTGTCCACCAAGGAGAGCGCTTCTCCAACGTGGACACTTAATGCGGGGAGGAGCCACCAGCGCCGCCGGGGGACCCGAAAAAAAGAGGTTCAGGGCCACTCTGTGCAAAACGAACTGCACAGTGGAGGCAAGTATGACATATTTGTTACTTATTTATATTTTTTAAACAAGGGTTTACAACTCCTTTTGGTTCTTAATGTGCATTCTCTGCATTAGGGGGAAAAAAAAAAACAAAAAAAAAAAACAACCTCTCAATAGCAGCTCCCCCTAAACCCCCCTTAACCACTTACAGACCCCGAAGATTTTCCCCCTTAATGAACAGGCCATTTTATGAGATACAGCACTGCGTCGGTTTAACTGACAATTGCGTGGTTGTGCGACGCTGTACCCAAACAAAATTAACATCCTTTTTTCCCCACAAATAGAGCTTTCTTTTGGTGGTATTTGATCACCTCTGTGGTTTTTTTTTTGCGCTATAAACAAAAAAAGGAGTGACAATTTTGGAAAAAAAAAAAAAAAAAAAAAAAACAATATTTTTTACATTTTGCTATAATAAATATCCCAAAATTTAAAAAAAAAAAAGTCTTCATCAGTTAAGGTCACTATGTATTCTTCTACATATTTTTGGTAAAAAAATAAAATAAAAAAATAGCAATAAGCGTATACTGATTGGCTTGCGCAAAAGTTATAGCGTCTACAAAATAGGGCATATATTTATGGCATTTTTTTTTTTTTTTAGTAGTGGTGATCAGCGATTTTTAGCGGGTCTGCAACATTGCAGCAGACAGATCAGACACTTGACACTTTTTTGGGACCATTTATACAGCGATCAGAGCTAAAAATAGCCACTGATTATTGTATAAATGTCACTGGCAGGAAAGGGGTTAACACTACGGGTTAGGTGTGTTCCCTGGGAGTGTTTTTATTTGTATGGGGGCTGGGCTGACTGGAGGAAGCAAAAGATCGCTGTTCCTAATCACTAGGAACAGCAGATCTAACTCCCCTGTCAGAATGGGGATCTGTCTGTTTACATTGACAGATCCCCGGTCTGGCTCTCTTTCCCGCTATCGGCCACGTACAGCGGGCGTGCCTGCTACGGTTTCGTTAATAAGGCAACATACACCTACAGCGATTTGCAGGAACGTGACAACCTGCCGCCGTATAACGACGGTGGCTGGTCGGCTAGTGGTTAAAGAGGAACTCCAGTCTACTCACATAATTTGTAATAGAACCACTTTGCACATTATTTTATACATACTGTGATTCTGTACTTGCTTACCATGCTGCAGAAATCTCCCTTCACCAAGTCTGACTGCAGCCATTTTAACTGTGGGCAGCTGAAGCTGCTGCCTGTTCACTTCCTGGATTTACGCAGAGGCAGACCTCCAGCTCTGCAGCTTTCATTGGCCCTCTTATGACTCATTCCCCTCCCTTCCTGGCAAAGTATCAGGAGAAAGAGAGCTGTGCATGTCGTCATAAGCCTAGGCTAATGACCAGACAAGAAACAGGAAGAGGAAGTGGGCTGTATAAGGTATTTACTGGCAGAAAAACAAAATGTTTTACTATCCTGCTGCAGTTCTTTTCTCCATATCCTGGTCTCACAAAAGGCTCAGATAGCAGCAAGCCATTGGCTCCTGCTGTCAGTCAAAACCAGTAAATGAACACACACTGACCGGCTTGGAGGGCCACTCTGTGCAAAACCATTGCAGGTTTGTTATATAATAAAAAGAATACCTTTACAAATGCTTTAAACAGTTCAATAGGGGTTAAAGAGTTTTTTTTTTTTTTTTTAAAAACAGACTAAAAAAAACCTACAACTTGCATAAAACAAGATCAGCAGTGGGCAACTAAGCAGAGTTTATGCATCCCTTAGGGTTAAGATGTCTGTGAAATACAGGTACAATGTTGCCAATTCATCCAAGTTCAATACTACATACAATGCAGAATCTCTGTAGATTCTCGCTCCATATTCTTTATTGTCAGGTATCTGAACACCAATTGCTTCTTAGGTTAAAAAGGCTGGTCCAATAACCCTTTTCCCATTATAAACTGGCACTGTGTTTGCAACCCTCCTCCCTCACACATTGACTTGGCATTCAAGCCTATCATTTGTTTAGGTGCCCACAGGTGGTTTGTTGGCATTTGTCTTTCTAATCCACTTCCTAGTGTGTATGATCACCTTTACTAGTCTACACCTTCACGGTTGTAACAAATATCTGCTTTTAAAAGAAGAAGCCTTAAATATGCAAAAAAAAAAAATTCAGGAGACCAGTGAGTCAATATTACCTTTTCTAGTGTGAGAAGATTGATCTCCGACTGCAATCGGATTTCTGGTTTACTGCTTTGTTGCTCTTTGTACTGATGAAACTCCTTGTCCAGTAATTTAAACTTATGTTCTGCCTCTTGAAGCTAAAAAGCGGAAAAAGAAAGAAAGGCCTTGATATAAATCCATTAAAATTAGCTACTTAAACAAGCAAACTGTAGATGCAGAGCATGTCCGTACCTAGCCCTTGAACAAATAGACATTAAACAGATATCAAAATAACATTACCACCATAAATTACAGCTCTTCTCACTGAAGCAGAATAGACGGGGAAAGAAAAGACAAATCTGAAAAAAGCTGCTTTTAGGAAACAAATGTGAAAAGTTATTTATTCCCCTGTGACATAGAAAAACACAGACAGCAGATAAAATGCAGAAACAGCCCTTCACTAAATGCCATTACGTCTGACAGTTTAGTTACTGCTGTTTTATCACACTGGAGTTTTAGGATTTCCTCCTAAAATACATATCATACTAGCAGTACGATTACACTGGCCTTTATTTGGCTTACTAACAACCGGGAAATTAGGAAATCAAGCTTCAGTGGAAAAACAGCTAAAAAAAAAAAAAAAAGACAACTCCAAAAGTCCTGTTTTAGAACAAGGTGAGGTTGATTTACTAAAACTGGAAAGTGCAAAATCTGGTGCAGCTCTGCATAGGACCAACCAGCTTCCAGATTTTTTTGTTAAGGCTTAATAGAACAAGCTGAAGTTAGAAGCTGATTGGCTACCAGGCACAGCTGCACCAGATTTTGCACTCTCCAGTTTTAGTAAATCAACCCCTTATGTCATCTACAGCTAAAACTGCAGAATCTGTGTCAAGTTTAAAAGAAAACTGCCATGAAAACCAGAGAGTGGTGGGTTCTAGCTGCCTGGATGTCATACTGACCCTCCCGTTTCACTATCTGACCTACTGACCAGAAGCTAACCAAACACAAATACATACAGTGCCTTGAAAAAGTATTCATACCCCTTGAAATTTTCCACATTTTGTCATGTTACAACCAGAAACATAAATGTATTATATTGGGATTTTATGTTTTATGATAGACCAACACAAAGTGGCACATAATTGTGAAGTGGAAGGAGAATGATAAATGGTTTTCAAATGTTTTTTACAAATAAATATCTGAAAAATTAGGTGTGCATTTGTATTCAGCCCCCCTAAATCAATACTTTGTAGAACCACCTTTCGCTGCAATTACAGCTACAAGTCTTTTTAGGGATGTCTCTACCAGCTTTGCACATCTAGAGAGTGAGATTTGTGCTCATTCTACTTTTCAAAATAGCTCAAGCTCTGTCAGATTGGATGGAGAGCGTCTGTGAACAGCAATTTTCAAGTCTTGCCACAGATTATCAATTGTATTTAGGTCTGGGCTTTGACTGGGTCATTCTAACACATGAATATGATTTGATATAAACCATTCCATCCCATTGTGGCTCTGGCTGTATGTTTAGGGTCATTGTCCTGCTGGAAGGTGAACCTCTGCCCCAGTCTCAAGTCTTTTGCAGACTCACAGTTTTTCTTCTAAGACTGTATTTGGGCTCCATCCATCTTCCCATCAACTCTGACCAACTTCCCTGTCCCTGCTGAAGAAAAGCATCTCCACAACAAAATGCTGCCCCCACGTTTCATGGTGGAAATGGTGTGTTCAGGGTGATGTGCAGTGTTAGTTTTCTGCCACACATAGCGTTTTCCTTTTAGGCCAAAAAGTTCAATTTGGTCACATCTGACCAGAGCACCTTCTTCTACATGTTTGCTGTGTACCCCACATGGCTTCTCACAAACAGCAAACAAGACTTCTTATGGCTTTCAACAATGGCTTTCTTCTTGCCACTCTTCCATAAAGGCCAGATTTGTGGAGTGCACAACAAATAGTTGTCCTGTGGACAGATTCTCCCACCTGAGCTGTGGATCTCTACAGCTCCTCCAGAGTTACCATGGGCCTCTTGGCTGCTTCTCTGATTATGTCTTGGTAGGTTTACAGTTGTGCCATACTCTTTCCATTTTCGAATGATGAATTGAACAGTGCTCTGTGAGATATTCAAAGCTTGGGATATTTTTTATAACCTAACCCTGCTTTAAACTTCTCCACAAATTTATCCCTGACCTCTCTGGTGTGTTCCTTGGCCTTTCTGATGCAGTTTGTTCACTAAGGTTCTCTAACAAAGCTCTAAGGGCTTCACAGAACAGCTGTATTTATACTGAGATTAAATTACACACAGGTGGACTCATTACTAATTAGGTGACTTCTGAAAGCAATTGGTTCCACTAGATTTTAGTTAGGGGTATCAGAGTAAAGGGGGCTGAATGCAAACGCATGCCACACTTTTCAGATATGTATTTGTAAACAATGTTGAAAACCATTTATCATTTTCCTTCTACTTCACAATTATGTGCCCCTTTGTGTTGGTCTTTATTTATATTTTTGGTTGTAACATGACAAAATGTGGAAAATGTCAAGGGGTATGAATACTTTTTCAAGGCACTGTAGAGCAGGAGTTTACTGTTCTCTGAGAGAGTCATAGCAACCAGCAAATTTACATTATCCAAAGGAAAGAAGCAATGGCAGCCCCATGTTTTTTTTTTTTAGAACAAAACAGAAAAAAAAAGTGATTTACTTGCAATAAAAAAACAAAATTCTGTGAATATTTTATTTTTGCCTACAGACTTTCATGGTATAAATCAGATGATTTAGAACTCACGTGGCCCTTTGACACTTAAAGCCCACCTAAACCCTAAAACAAAAATGTAATATATTGCAGCTTACCAGTCCTTAGATCTGGTGGCTGCATTAGTTTTCTTTTTTCATGCTTTTGTTTTTCCCCCTTTATTTTTACCTGGTGATCCTTCCAGTAACACACGTCCTGTCCTAGGGTAGTTACAATCATTTATTGTACTGTATCTATGGAAGAGCAGTGTCTTCACTCTAAGCTGCACTCCTGTTGTGGACTACAAACCTGTCCTACTTCTTTCATCTCCATTATACGAAGGTGGGGGTGAGTTTGTAGTTTTTCAAATATATCTGACAGAACAATTACTATCAATTTACATTTCGGTTCAGCTCAAATTAAGGGAAAAAAAAAAAAACCACAGGGTTTCTCCAGTATCAACATGTTCTTCTCTATGTGCTGAAAATATACTCAGTCTAAAAAAACAAAAAGAAAAAACAAATGCAACAACCATATCTAAAAGGCTGGTAAGCTAAAATGTACCGCCATTTTGTTCTTGGGTTTAGATCTCATTAAAAGGTGCCATCTGGAGGCCTCTACAGACATTTGTCTGTGTACAGTTCTTACTCAAGAAAGTGAAGATAATTACCATGTTTATTGGCGTATAACACGCACCTTCAATTTAAGAGGAAAGTTTCAGGGAAAAAAAAGTTTTTTTAAATTAACCACTTTGAAGCAAAATAATGGTCAGTGCGCATCAATGCAGCCTGATAAGTGCCCATCTGCAGCCTCAATGCAGCCTGATCTGCGCCCATCTGCAGCCTCAATGCAGCCTGATCTGCGCCCATCTGCAGCCTCAATGCAGCCTGATCTGCGCCCATCTGCAGCCTGATCTGTGCCCAAATGCAGCCCATCTCTCATCAATGCAGCCTGATCTGCGCCCATCTGCAGCCTCAATGCAGCCTGATCTGCGCCCATCTGCAGCCTCAATGCAGCCTGATCTGCGCCCATCTGCAGCCTGATCTGTGCCCAAATGCAGCCCATCTCTCATCAATGCAGCCTGATTAATGCCTATCTGCAGCCTCACCATCTCTCATCAATGCAATGCAGGAAATCACCGAGCCGTCATCTCCTGTTTACTCAGCTCTCAGTCGGTAGCCACATACACAGTCCCGCCTCCGCCATCGGCATTGGAGCAGCTCCTATGATAGACAGAACATTGGTCCAATGCCAGTGGTGAAGGCGGGACTGTGTGTGTGTGTGTGTGTGTGTGACGTGAGAGGCGAGTGAACAGGAGATGGCGGCTCAGGGAATTCTGGCGGCGCTCATCCCCCTCCTTCCCCTACGAGGTACACTATAGGCGTATAACATGCACCCTTGATTTATCCCCTATTTTCAGGGGGGAAAAAAGTGCCTGTTATACGCCGATAAATACGGTATTCTTTAGACTGTGTATTAGTTTTTTCCTCTTACATTTCTGTGCTGTCAATGTTATTTCTCTTTATATGTTTTTCCCCCTGATCAATAGTAGTATGGGTCTATATTCATATATAACTTTAGTTGTTGAATTACAGGAAACTTAGTAATGGTTTTAAGGTGATTACTTATATATGTATGTATATGTATATATGAAAATGTATGTTTCTGATCTCACATATGGTCACTCACAGACATTGTCTCGGGAACATTATGGATAGTCTTTTGTTAGTACCAGATAAAACCAGCTTTTTCGCGCCTTCCATCTAGCCTTTAAAAGGTCAGACAATAGAGAAGGCCAGTGGATTTCTTCTAAGGACATGAATGTGCCTAGAGTTTGAACAGACCATCGCCTTCCAGAACTTTCAGTAGTTATGGGGTCCCCTGGAATTGAATATGCTATATTTATCCTGTATCGTATCATCTGTAATACATCTTTAATCGAAGACAAGTAAAACTTTTTATTACATTCTTTGTGTTGTGTGTTTTAATCCCTGCATTTACTGACCACACATCTGAAAGGGTAAATATATGAATGAACCTATGAATAAATGTAACAGAATTTAACCCCTTGTTACATCATTTATAATGGATCATGCTGAAAGAAATGAAAATATCATAAAAAGTAATTTTTAAGGTGGTTGTAAATGTGGAAGCATTAATATGTAAATGGGAAATAGAAGCTGTGATCCTTAGCAGTCTCAGGACATGTGTATGAAGCCCGCCTCCATTTTCCAACACCTATAGTATGTTTGAAGCTTCATACAGACAATCTCCTGTGGTATTGTCTGCAGTCTTTGAAAGTTTCCTGCAGCATTACATCCACTAAATATTATGTGCGGCCCTTTCATAATGTAAAGGGCAAAACTTGAGGCCCCCTACATTAGGTAAGTTGCCCACCATAAGTTTATACATAGCTTAGCTACTGTAAGGGCACTTTCACACTCACAGTACCCGGGCGTCGGCGGTAAAGCGGCGCTATTTTTAGCAGTGCTTTACCGTCGTTTTAGCAGCGCTTTTCGGCCACTAGTAGGGCGCTTTTAACCCCCACTAGTGGCTGAAAAAGGGTTAAAAGCGTCAGAAAAGCATTTTGGCAGCGCTGCCCATTGATTTCAATGGGCAGGGGCGCTTTAGAAGCGGTGTATACACTGCTCCTAAAGCGCCTCAAAGAAGCTGCTAGTAGGACTTTTTTTTTTTGATGTCCTGCCAGCGCACCGCTCCACCACACTGCACCACTGCCAGCGCACCGCTCCAAAGCCCTCTGTTTTTAGTGATAAAGCGCCTCAGTGTGAAAGGGGTATAAGGTTTTGATAAAATTGCCAGTTTGCAGCTGTGCAACAGTGCATGCAATAATGTTTAATCTTAAAGGGTTAGGTCACCTCTGCTCTATGCAGAACTTCCAAGACAGAACAGAGCAATTCTGATTGGTCATTGTCGGCACAGAGTATTGCTCTGATCCAACCCGGAAGCACAGCAGAAAGAAGGGAAAGAGTGGAGAGTTCAGATCTCCAGACCGTAGCACTGGCTTCGTGGGCACAGTTCAGCCCTACAGAAGTACAGCGCAGACCGAAGTGGGGGAGAATGTACAATGTTAGTTCACCTTTCCAGTTTTTCTGAAAAGGTGAACACTTTAAAGACCCCATACACGCTATACAAGGTTTGTTGTCCGGTTTCCTTTAGATTTACCAAAACCATGTAGTGCAAGGGCCTGCCTGATTGCATACAAATTGAAACTCTTAAAGGTTTGACCTCATATTATATGGTTTTGGTAAATCTGAAGGAAAATAAATAAATCAATAAATAAATACAATCGACAGAAAATTGTGTAGTGTGTATCCAGCTTTAGGTCATTTCACATTGTGTTGCAGAAACGTGTGGAAAATACACATTTTCCCATGTGTCACTTCACTGCTACTTTACATATGGCAATTTTTCAGTGCATAGTGGCAGAATAAAAAAACACAACAGAAAGTTGTGAAGGGGCCCTTATTGGTAAATCGTAAATGCAGCTTTAAATAGGCGACTGTGACGAAGCACCTTTTTCCATTTGCTATATCCTTAAAGGATAAGTTCACCTTTTGGGAAAAAATAATAAATGCACATATTTTTGCAGGAAAAAAATAGCATTTATTGTTTTCTCCCTAAGGAGCCTGGAAAGCATTGTACCTGTGAACGGTGGTGCAATGTCAGACTCTTGCAGACAAGCCCTGCAGCTTTCAGCTCGTACCTGCATACAGGCTGGCTGTTTACAAACTGCAGGGCTTCTGAATGAATTATGAGGCCGCTCATCATCACCCTTGCAGTTCATTCAGAACTACAAGCTGTCAGCCGCAAAGTCTGATGGTACTTGTGGTTCAAGTCAAAGTAATTCACAGGAAAATGGTGGAATCTCGCACAGCCACATTATTTTCAAATAGTGACAGCGGGCATCGGGAGAAGATTCCTGCTCGCAGTCACTGGGGGGGGGGGGGGGGGGGAGGCTGTAGCTACTGAAAGCTGCTAACATGTTTTCAAAGGTGAACGTATCCTTTAATAATAGAAGCCAGACCGCAGCACTCATAAATTGTGCAAGGACAGCCAAGTATATCCCTGACCATTGTTCTTAGGGCATGTTCTGCCTGTGTATTTATGGTCTTGCCTTATGTATTAAAAGTTTTTGGAAAAATGTGACAAAATATTGTATTAATCATCTCATTCTGCAATGAATAGTCAAGCACTCTACAGGACCAATGACTACTGCTTAAAGCAGAAGTAAGCCCATCCATAAAACAATTTCATTTGCGGCACGTGCCGGAACTATAACACTCCCATTGGTTGTGCTCTCAACCAAACTGTCAAACCATCCAATGGCTGGAGTCATAACTGATCACATATGCAACATCATAGCAGTTGTAGAGTAAACAGAGGCAAAGATGGCAGCTTCCATGGCTCAAAACGCTAGGAGGGTTTTCATACACTTTAAGCTGGCCTATACACAGGTTTTTGATCAGCCAGCAGAATGAATGGAAAAAAAAAAATCCACAGATTTCTCTATCCACACAAAGAAATGGATGGAAGAATCACCTCTTTGGGACATTGTACAACTACACCCAGAATACACTGATCAGCAGCTAAAGACGCTGATAGAGGTACATTTCCAAAATGTCCCTTCAATAGAAGTCAATCATATGGTTCTATCAAACAGGGAGGGTTTGTAATGATTTTTGTTAGAAATACTAAAATGGAGTGGTTTTTTGATGATTATAATTTTTTACTAACAATTTTGCCACTAAATGAAAAACAAATCCTGTCCAGTATGTTGAAGTTTCTCATCTTGCATAATCTGAAGCTGAATTTTAAGCAACCTCACAATCTTGTCACATCAGGGAAAAAAACTTTTGTATCTTTGGGCTGTGTAAGAACATGGTAATGAAATAAGAAGCCCTGTTTTAAAGTATTTACAAATCCAATTACTAAACTCTAAGCTTTAATGTGTTAATGACATTTTAAATGATCATTTCAATATTTGTTAAATTTGCAGCTTCCTTGAAAAAAAAATTGTTGGTACTAGTCCAGGCACTTCCTGCTATAGGGTGACAGCTCGCTGTTTCTATCTCCCAAATTGTGCTCCTGCATTGTCACACGACTTCCAATGGAGATTAAAGTGTCCGTTCTAACAAACCTTACACAGGCATGGTCCAATTTTACCACCAGCAGGAAATTCACTCAAACAAATGCCATACAGTTATCAATGGAGTGCACATAGACAGGAAGTTACTGAAAAAAGGCTGCATACAATCAGCAGTCATGAGATGTGACAATGGATAAAAAGATATTTGGCTAGAAAACTGATTGCTAGGTACTAGAAGGCCTACACAATACTGACTATGAGACCATGGGTGGATTATGTGAAGTTGTGAACTCTCTCCTTTTGGGAGAACAGCTCGCCTATCGCCGCCGCAGTGCCCTGCATGAATCATTTAGTCTGGTTTGGAAGGGTTAACTAGATACACCTGGACAGGCCCCACTGCAATTAGTGATGGATAGGCTGTTAGGAATGTGTGTAGTGTTGGTCCTCAACACAATACTGTATTTTGGGTGTTCCCACGTGTTGTATGCTGCTCGGTCATTGCTTATTTTGGTTTATATCCTGTAATATTTGTTAATATGAGAAGAACTGCTATTTGCTGTAATTCTCTGTTTTGCATTGTTCCTACTGGTTGTAGTATCGACCCACTGTTATGCTTGCCTTAGCCTATTTTAGGCATGTACACCCGTACAAGACTAGATGAACTGTACTTTGTGTGAAATCTACTATTTATTGTCTTGTCCTTTGATACAAAGAAAAGTTTGGATTAAAAAAAAAATAATAAATACATTTTAAAAATGTGAAATCGTATTTCATTTTATTTTAAAATACTGAAATGGTTTATGATACACAATGCACACTAATGTCAAAAGACTAACTAAACCCAAGAACTTAAAAAGTAATAACATCTTACCAGTCCTTATATATGGTGGCTGCATTAGAACATTTTAAATATGTACAGAAAATACCTGATTAACCATGACAGAAATGCAGTGTTCTTGTCACTTTCAAGTAGATAAATACAAAAAATTTTTTTAGCTATAATTTTAAGCAAATTATTAATTCTATCCTTTGCCATGAGACATGTTTGAAATCCAGCCAAGGACAGGAAGATAGTAAAACAGAGGATTATTAAATGAAAATAAAGGTTACGAAACTTTAAAAAAGAAAAACCTATTGCAGACATTACATTCAAGGACTAGTAATTTGCAACATTTGTTGGGCAAAATTATAGAAACACCAGGTAAAAGAAAAACGGTTATCCTTATGTGGTGTTGGACCGCTTTTGGCATCCAAGCCAGCCTGAATTCCCCTGGGAATTGACAAATATAAGTCTTGGATGGTGGATAATGGAATCTGATACCAATCTTCATGCAAAGATCATCACAGTTCTCGCAGATATGCCGAAGACCTTAAATGAGTCCGAACCTTGCTCTCCAAAACAGACCATAGTGGCAATAGGATATTGATGTTTGGAGGCTACAGAGCCCAGGGAAGGTGCGAGACTTTAGCTGGATACACACTATACTATTTTCTTTAGATTTGTTTCCTTTAGATTCACCAAAACCATATAATAAGCAGTTCAAGCCTAAACCCCTTCAATTTGTATGCAGTCAGGCAGGCCCTTCCACTACATAGTTGAAGGTAAATCTAAAGGAAATCAAACAACAAAAGCTGTATAGTGTGTATGCAGCTTTAGTCTGCATGCTTGTCAAACCGTGATTAAACACCACCAGCTGTGTGAATCAGAGCATATACGTCTTGGTAAATGGCGCAATCTTCAAGAAACAATGCCTGCACCGTAGGGTGCACATGGTCAGCCAAAATTTGTAGATAATCGCTGGCAATGACTCTGCCTTTCAAGGTGATGATGGGGCCTGCAGAATACCAAGATATGATGGGCCAAACCACGAAACTGTATATGCCGTCATGAATATATGGAAAGTGCAGCACTAAATCATAAAAAAGTGCAAAGCAAAGTGCAAAGTGATCAATAAAACCATTAAACACATGCAAAGTGCATAATAAGCAAAAAAAGTCCATAACAAAGCAAAAACAAGAAACTGTCCCACAAGTGAATATTTGATTGATGAACAACTTGATCTTAATTGTGAAAAAATACAGTATATGTATAGCATCCAAGCCATCAGCAGATCACCTCACTCGTGCTCCCCCCCGATGGGTACAAGCACACCTCTAGGAGTGCGACCCCCCAAATAAGCAGGGTCAAAAATCGCCTGTGAGCCACCCCAGTACTCAATGAGATATATACTGCAGGCGAGGCTCTCTTTTCACTTTTTTCTTTTGTATGCTATTTTTGATCACCAGGATCACACGTTATTGAGGTGAGTCAGCTATTTGAGAGACACTGTGTTTGCTCTCATAAAGAGCCTTCCCAGCCCATACACCCCAGTGAGCTACTGGCTATCCCCTGGTTTTCTTTCCCTCAATGAGATATCCAACACAGCTGGCTCCTCATCTTCTCCCGTAGCCTCTTCCTCAGTAAAACAGCAATAGAGTATATGCAGAGAGAAAGACTCCAATAGTGCTTGAATGGTTTTAAAAACTTGCAAATGTTTATTTAAAATGTACAGGGTACTCACATGGTGTAGGTGCTTCCAGCACACCACACTGTAGAAAACTTTGGGCATATCTATGTAACTGCACATCCAAAAATCTCATTCAGCTCTTAAATTTCTGTAGAGCCTTCACCGTCCTAGTCTTACGCGTTTCGACACAGGGTCTTTCTCGGGGGGATCTCTCATATACAGTCATAACCTTTGATACTGTACCTCGGGACACCACAAATAAATTGGCAACTTCAGTCAGAGGCACCAGCTAAGCAGGTACCAACCATTTCCCCTCTTTGAAACTAAGCAAGCTCTAACATGACTCCGTATTACTAGCAGCACATGGTGTGAATGACAAAAAAAGTGAGGCTCCCCACTTGTTAGCTAGGTGTCTCATTACACAGCGGAAGCAAAAAAAATGTTACATCACTTCCGCTTTCAATGTGAAACATGTTGTCACTTTCGCACCTGCAACAAACCATGTAGTGTTTCCATATTTTTGTCCAACTCCTGTACATTTCAAAAAGCACTAAGCTAAACCACACTAATGCACATGCATAGATCCAAAAGCAGATTGGATATCAACAAACCTCGGTCCTCATTTACCTGGTGCTGCAGTCTGAGCTTGTCCTCTTCCAGCGGTTTAGTCTTTAACCTCTCCAGCTCTATTTGATGAAGACAATCTTCTCGGATTCGCCTAATTGCGTCCTGCCTTTCCTGAATGCTCCGTTCACGCTCTAATTGAAGTTCTGCTCTTGCTTTGTTAAGCTACAAAAATATAAAGGGGTTTCTTTTTTTAAAAAAACAAAGACTTTTTCCACTTATGAAATACACTTCCAGATGAAAAGTCCAGGTGCATTATGAAAAAAAAGAATAAATGCATATTTTTATACCTGCAAAAAAATATGCATTTATTTTTTTTTTGTAAAGGTGAATACTTAAAGCAAAAGTGGTGATGTGTTTTAAAGTGAGCTTATTACGTACAATCATTAGCCCTGATTCATCATGTTGCAAAAGCTGGCAATTAAAAATTTAAAGTGTACTTAAGGCATGCTACAGTGCCCTATAAAACATTATTGTACACCATTTAATAATAAAAAAAATATATATGTATTTTCTGTTCTGCCTAACCTTCAGACTAAAGCCAAAGACACACAGGCTGAATGTGGAGCGACATTGGCCGGATCAATAAAAACCGGATGACGTAGGGCCTGTGTGTATGGCAGCCCGTCCTACAGAAGTCGGCTGTTCGGCCGGCTTCTGACGGACGCTTATGCTGGAAAACCAGCAGCCGACCGGTCCCAATCAGCGCTGACCAGAGTGTTCTGGCTGGGTGGCCGTCCCCCTGTCAGAACACAACAGCTCAGTGGGGGAGATCGCTGTACTAACATTGAATTGTTAATACAATAGCTCAGAGCGGTCAGGTTCTTTTCGTTCAAGCTGTTGGGAGTGTGTACTAGGTTTAAAAGTAAACATAAGCTCACTTGTGGGGTCGCCCTCTTAGAAAGCCTGCACAAGTACCTCCATTTTCTGCCCAGCTTATGTAGCTGACACTTTCCCGACAAGTCTGATCTCTGCTGTCAGCTACCATATGGCAACTCAACGTGCAGACAGACATTAAGTAATCTAAGTGAATAAAAAATGTTCATGACATTGAAAGGAATATTTAAGCCAATTAGGATATTTTATATTCTTAAAGTTTAAGCATAACAAAAGTTTATAAACTATATAGGAAGCAGACTGTTTCTTCCAAGTACAGAAACACATATAAGTGTCAATAAGCTGGTTTTCAAACAAAAGAGAAAGATGAAAATAGCAAAATGAATTATGAATAAGAGCGTTATCCCACTGATCCTTTTATATGTAAAAACTTACATGGTAACCAAAGACAATTTTCATAAAACTTTCCTAGAGCAGATCCAGTATGTCAACATGTCCAGAATAAATTAATGTGTCTTAGATAAGGAAATGTTTAAGGCACCAGAGTTACTCTCTGCTTTATGTCTGCATCCTAACAGATGTCGGATTTTACCAATAGGATTGTGCCAAGAACAGAAAGCAGGATATTCTCCCTGACCCTGATGATTTATGGCTTTTCTTCCCCTTCCACTCCTAGGTGGAAAACTTTACACTTCATAGGTAAAGCTCTAGAAGCCTGATCATATTTTACAATATATGAGGCGAAAGAACAAAAGTGAAAACAAATAGCATTGACATCATCACAATACGATTTACTGGTTTATTTGGCTCTAAAGTAACTATATTTATAGAATAGAGTTCTTTATAGTGGACCATTTAGTAACTTTACAAGTCTGCAAGAATAAATTTCTGACATGTCATTATAATTACAGAGAACTGTACCATTTACCATTAAAAAAAGGTAAACTCCAGTCACTGTCCTAAACGGACCCGGTCACAAATTTAAAAATTGCAGGTAAAAAAGTATTTTAAACATTTCCTTGCAGTGTTTTATTTTCAAAAATATATATATTTTTTTTTTTTAAACCAT
This sequence comes from Aquarana catesbeiana, assembly GCF_042186555.1. Taxonomy (NCBI): domain Eukaryota; kingdom Metazoa; phylum Chordata; class Amphibia; order Anura; family Ranidae; genus Aquarana; species Aquarana catesbeiana. Next base: position 207,134,764 of record NC_133324.1, read on the forward strand.
TTGAGCTCTGGAAGATGTGACCTCTTTCATAACCAGGCCATTTTTTGTTATTTGGCACAGCGCTACTTAAACTGGTAATTGCGTGGTCATGCAATGCTGTACCCAAACAAAATATATATACATTTTTTTCACACAAATAGAGCTTTCTTATGGTGGTAGATGATTTATCATATAAATTTAAAAAAAGACTGAAAATTTTGAAAAAAATCCCAAAAACAATATTTTTTACTTTCTGCTACAAAACATATCCAATGAAAAAAAAAAAATAAATAAATAAAATGTCTTCATTCATTTTAAATAAAATGTATTCTGCTACTTGTCTTTGTTTAAAAAAAAATCCCAGTAAGGGCACTTTCACACTCACATTGCCCAGGTGTCGGCGGCAAAGTGCTGCTATTTTTAGCGGCACTTAACTGCCGTTTTAGCGATGCTGTTCGGCCGCTAGCGGGGTGCTCTAAATCCCCCGCTAATGGCTGAAAAAAGGGTTAAAAGCGATGCTGCAGCAGCACTTGGCTGGCGCTGCCCATTGATTTCAATGGGCAGGGACTCTTTAGGAGCGGTGTATACACCACTCCTAAAGCACCTCAAAGAAGCTGCTAGCAGGACTTTTCTTGAAGTCCTGCCAGCACACCGCTCCAGTGTGAAAGCCCTCTGGCTTTCACATTGGAGTGACAAGAGAGGTGCTTTGCAGGTGCTATTTTTAGCGCTATAGCGCCTGTAAAGCGCCTCAGCGTGAAAGGGGTCTAATACCCATTTCACACAGCCAGCGCCCGGGTGCGGCGCTAAAACGCAGCTAGTTTTAGCTTTTAATCCCTGATAGCGAGCGAATAAAGGGTCAAAACCGCCCGCAAAGCGCCACTGTCCATTGATTTCAATGAGCAGGGTCGCTCACCGCTCCTAAAGCACCCCAAAGAAGCTGCTTGTAGGACTTTTTTTTGACGTCCTGCCAGCGCAGCGCCCCAGTGTGAAAGCACTTGGGCTTTCACACTGGGATTGCAGATGAAGCAATTTTCAGGCGCTATTTTTAGCGATTAATCGCCTGAAAAACGCCTCCAATGTGAAAGGGGTCTAAGTGTATATTGATTGGTTTGCGTGAAATATATAGCGCCTACAAACTATGATATACATATTTAAATTCTTATTTTTTTATACTACTAATGGCGGTGATCAGCAACTTATAATGGGACTGCAATAGTGTGGCAGTCAATCTGACACAAACTGATGCTAGGGGGGAACAGGCATCATTAGTAACATTAATACAGTGATAATTTTATACATGGTCACTGTACTAATGACACTGGCTGGTAAGAAGTTAAAATCTAGGGCGATCAAGGGGTTAAATGTGTGCCTAACCATGTATTACAGTGTGCTGCTTTTATTAACTGATCTCTCAGTTTCTCATCTCTGGACTTGCTGACAGGGTCCCGCTAAGTACAATCACAGTGGGTGCCAGGCAGGGGGCATGCCCTAAACCCAGTAGTAGGCGACTTATGGCGGGCAGGCAGTCAGCAAATGGTTAATGACCTGCAACGTGCAATTAAGCTGGCTAGCAAATTTGAATGTTGCAGGAAGTGTCAATTCACCAGCCTAGCCACCTCCATCCTTGCAAATCATAGCCCTATCCTCTGGTAGTGTCTAATTATTCTCTGTGATGGCCCAGCTCCTCTGCCCCACCTACATAACCTTTATATAGCTGCCATGGGAGGAGTGAAGTAATAGACTATAGAATTAAATTTGAGCAACAGCTCCAAGTTAGCCAACATCACTTCCAAGACAGTGTCACCCAGCAGCAGTCTCAGGGCTTTGAGGTCTACACAAGGTGAGCTTTTTACAAATAAAAAAACACACATAAAAAGATGTAAACCCTAGGTTCAATTTTACATTTTATTTTTTTAATTAAAGAGAGACAAAAGAGAGAAAACAACCCCTCTGGGTGATCTACATACGTTGCAGGGATTTCAGCAAACTTTGTTGCAGATTCCTACCAGTTTCTGTTCTGAAGGAACAGCGTTGTTTTTCTATGTCTTTTGGATACAGATTCTAAGAGTGACTTTTTCACCATCTATCAGCTGATGCATTTGCAGGTTTCTAATGAGGAGAGTGGCAGGGTCTGCATTCCTTTAGAAGCAATTACCCTTTAGGAGCATCTCATCAAAACTGGAGTTTTTGTTGCAGAGGATGACTAAAATCTGACTTGTATCTTAGTGCAGACTTCTGTGAAAATTTGTGAGCCAAATCACACAAGCAGCAAATGACATTTCCAGGGAGGTCCATACACCAACTGTGTATGGAATTACAGAATTTTACAGAAAATTACAATGTTGCAAAGTAAAAAGGAAAGGCGATTTTTAATAACATTAAATGACAATGTGGCTTGTGTAGCAAACATAAACGCTATAGGAAAGACAAGTGAGCCCGGGGTCACATGGTGGTGGGGTGGCCACACCTTCTGAAGCATACAGAAGTGACTGGGCGAGTTTAAAATGGTCCAATTGACTTCTACTACATAGCCAGCAGCGTAAAGTTAAAAAGGTAAAAATACTGTTTACAAGACAGCGCTTCAGCTGATGTAATACTTACATTGCCTGCCTTGAAAAAGTTAAGACATATAATCTTATAGGAAGATTTTTGAGCAGCATGTAACCTCTAGTATAAAAGTACAAAACAGTGAATGAGTAGCAAGAGGTTGAATAGATAGTTTATCCCTTGCTATCCAGCATTATATACAGTATGCACCACCTTCCCTCTTACCCAATTCCACTATATAAATTAATGGGACTTTCTGGGTACATTTCAAATTCTATTTAACACAAAAAAAAGGAGAAAAAAAAAAAATCTAAAAAAAATAATTCTCAGCTTTATTTACATCGTATAAAACCACAAATATGGTAAATATGTTAAAACCACAAATGTTATCTGGTACATATGTTTAAACACCTTCAATCAGTGACAATAGTGCAAAATAGAGCTGATTAATCGTTAAAAAAAAAAAATGCGATCTCGATTCAACCCCCCTCACAAAAAAAAAAAAAAAAAAAAAGAGAAAAATAAAAAAATAAAAGCGGGTAATGTTTATCACAACATTGCTCACCACTGAGATAAAATGGAACACCAGGGGGTTATTTACTAAAGGCAAATCCACTTTGCACTGCAGGTGCAGTCGCAGTAGATCTGAGGGGAAGATCTGACACGAGGGGAAGCTGATTTTATCATCCAATCATGTACAAGCTAAAACGCTGTTTTCCTTGCATGTCCCCCTCAGATCTACAGTGGCTGCACTTGCAGTGCAAAGCAGATTTGCCTTTCGTAAATAACCCCCATTGTATCATTCGGTTCTTTTAGATCAAAGGGATGAACTTCGGTCTGCAAATGAGGGCAGTTAAACTAAGCCTTTAACTGACACTTGTTGCTTACAAGTTAAAATCAGTATTTAGTAATCAGTAATTACTTAGAACCCCCAAACATTGTGTATATATGTAATATATATATATATATATATGTATATATATATATATATATATATATATATTTTAGCAGGACCCTAGAGAATAAAATGGTGGTTGTTGCAATATTTGTGTATTTGTGCAGCGGTTTTTCAAACGCAATTTTTGGGGAAAAATTACACTTCAATTAAAAACTAAACAGTAAAGTTAGCCCAATTCTTTTGTTTAATGTGAAAGATGATGTTACACCGAGAATTGTGAATTTTATTCTAAGCAAAAAATAAAATAAAAAAATCGTGATTCTCATTTTATCCACAATCGTGCAGCTCTAGTGCAGATTCATCACCACTATTTTTCCTAGGTCTAACCCAAGATTATATGCAATCTAAGATATCCAAAATAACATGTCTTATGGACTGCAAGACAGACAGAATTCAAATGTACCTGAAAAGTCCTATATATGTGATAAGTATGTAAAACAAATAAGGCAGCTCATACAATATTTTTTTTTTTTCATTCAGACAGCGAGTTGAACGAATAAAAAATGATCCGATTTCCCCATCCACACACTCGACGTGGATGATGGAATCCTCCCCGCTGAGCTATTGTGTTCCAACAGCGGATACACTTCCCCTTCCTCAGAATTCACTGATCGCCTATAGCCGGCGACACTGATCAATCGGGAAAAACCTGATAGGCTGGTTGTACAGAAAACGATCAATAGATCGACTCCTGTACAACCAGGATGCTGATACAGGGATCGAATTTCTAACCGTCCGAATTTCAATCCATGTATGGCTGGCTTAAGTTGTACCTGTATATCTGCAGCCATCTCTTATCCATAGCTGCTCAAAGAGGTCTCTATGAACAAGCCTAATCAGGGTGAAATGTATGAGAAAGGCACGGCCTAAGCAGGGGATTCTGTTTTGTGGCCAGCTACATAGACTAAATGTAGCCAGCTACATAGAGTAAAGCCTCCAATGCGATTCAGAAAGCGGTTTTTCCAGCCTCTGTGGCAGGCTTGGTTCCGGTCCGGATGTTGTGGTCTACTTGAGTCCACACTCAGGTGGACTTTAAATGAGCAGGAAGAGATCACAGCAGAGCTCTGGCCTGAGACTCAGAAGGGAATCTGAGAGGAGCTCTGTTTGGATTTAAAAAGAAGGTTTGCTTTACTGCATGTTTTGTGGGTGACAGGGACCAGCCCCACACCGTATAGAGGGGAGTCTACCGTTTAGTGCCGGAGGGCAAGGATTTACTTTACTGTTTTTTTGTTTGTTTTCATGACTTTGTGTATATATATATATATATATAAATATATATATATATATATATTACACACACACATAAATATATATACACACACACACACACACACACACACACACACAGAAAGACTCTTAAAACCCTATTTGATGAGCGTGTTAATGTACTTTAAATTTGCATTTATACATTTTTTTTATTTTTAACCATCAGCCTTTTACACAAAGTGCTTTGGTGAGACATACTGAGTTAAGTTAATGATAGTTTAGTGATTTTCTTTTAATGAGAATGTAATAAATATAGACCACCGTCTCTTTCCTCTGGATTGTTTCAATGTAGTTAAAATCTATTTTGCAATTATACTGAGCTGCTGAAATAAATAATCATACCTCAATTTCATCGCTGGCAAGCTGGCGCTCTCTCTTTTCTACATCTGCCAGAGTTTTTTGTAGTTGCTCTTGCAGAGCTGTGCATTCAGCAACCTAAAAAAAATATATAATAATAATATAGATACTACGTTTCACTCGACAAAAATATTGCATTTAATCAACCAAATATTGATGTTTTGACTTTTCTAACTTTTAACATGTGTTCAGATTCAGTTTTATCCTTTAAAACAAACAATCATCCTGGTGGGGATTATGAAGAACAGAAAGTCATACTGAGCGCTTCCTTTCATGTGTTGGAAGTCTTTCAAACAGCTTCTTTTCAATGTATTGCAGGTACATTTCAATTGATGAGAAAGTAAGGCTCAACTTGTCACAGACATATCTTAATACATGTACTTGCGCTCTTAACTAAGAAAAATAAAAAGTGATTGGCCCTCAATGACACTATTGTTAAACCCCTTTCTGCCTTTCCAGGGAAAGTAAAAATCCTCCACTGCAGTGGGGCTGCCCACGCACTGCAAGGGTTAAACGTTTGTTTAAAGCAGAACTATACCCACCTTGGCTCCTTCAACGTGATGTCCTGGAGCGCCCCGCTGGCATCTTTGAGCGGTCGGCTTTGAGCCATCGAACCCCATCCGCTTTCATTGGCTGGGTGTGGATGCGTGTGCATAGCTCACTGTACAGAGGCATCCAGGCAGGTAGGTAATTTTAATGCAGAAGAAACAAAGCAGGTCTCTTCTGCATTTAAAAATTGCCTGTTCTTTCATTTTTATTTATTACCTAAAGTTCCACTTTAAGTGTAGGAGACTGGTAAAAGTAGTACAAGCAGCCAATCCGCTCATGTGCTGAGAAGAAGTATGCTGATAGGAAGAGAAAACAGAGTGACAGATAGATAAGCTCATCAATGTGCTGCTTTTCATTTCATTGCCCATTCATAGGATAGGACGGGCTCAGAACAACTTGGGCTGAGAAGAACTTGGTTGAATGATGCTGGCCATCAGTGGCACAACAAAAAGTACTGTACGGAGAATCTCCGAAATTAAGGTGAATACTGCAGCTATACTACTTGAGGATGGGCAAGGCACCCTGGTTCAGAGAGTCTATGTTCCAATTATATATGAACCAAAGAACATTTGTGTGTTCTGATTATGAAAGAATGGTTCAAATCATAACCATGCTACTACCTCCCTGGCGCTTGCATGTTCTCCCTGGGCGGGTTTCCTCTGGGTACTCCGGTTTCCTCCCTCACTCCAAAGACATGCTGTTAGGTTAATTAGATCCTGTTTAATTTGACCCTAGTATGTGTATGAGTTAGGAACCCTAGACTGTAAGCTCCTTGAGGGCAGGGACCGATGTGAATGTACAATATATATGTACAGCACTGCATGAATTGATGGCGCTATACAAGTACTTGTAATAAAAAAATAAACAGTTGTCAGTAGTTGTTATGGTGTTCAAGATTTCCAGACAGTTCAGTTGTGAATCTAGTGAACAGCATTGGAATGTTTTCTCTGAAAAAGCTTTAAAATGGTCAGTCTACATAAAAGTGACATTTAAAGTGGTTGGAAACCTTCACATATACCCAGTGAAGTGACTGGTCACAGGTGATAGACAGATACAACTTATTTAGGAGGATTTGTTTCATCTCTGTATCTGCAGTCTACTTTTCTCTACATCTGTTCCAAGTGCAGAATTTTAAAACTTGTCTGAGAATTAAAAATAAAAATAAAAATAAAAGGGGCGGAGAGTTACACTTTGCAGAGCTCAGTGAGGAGAGCTCTGAAAGCTGATTGGAGGGAAGTGGCACGCCCCCTCCACACAAGAACAGAGCTGAGGCTGTCAATCAGCTAGAGCTCCCTCCCCGTCACCATTTTTCTCTTGGTGTCAAGAAAACTTGTCAGAAGTGATTTAAGATGATAGCACAGGAATTAAGCAGCAGACAGAAATGACACTTAGTGCTCTGAATTGAGACAAGTACACACTATAGAGGGATATGCTTTGCTCATATTTCATGTCTAAGGTTTACAGCCACTAAGTTATAGGTGGTGCCTGGAATTAGTTCCTGGCTTTTTATACTCCAAGAGTGAGAGATTGATCCTGTAGTTCCAGTCTGTATGTGGACTGTTCCTGTCCACCTTGGAGTTCCTGAATGTTTGTTACCTTCCCAACAATGTAAAATAAATATAACTCCAACAGAGACCGCGGGACCACTTATAATGGCAACAGCAGGTATGCAGACTCAAAAATTAATAAACAGAGTACATCAGATATACTAATTGTATATCTATATAGCTATCTAGATATAAGAAATTGTCATAGGGTTTAACTTCTAAATATCTATCAAAACTGAAATATTAAGTTTTGGGTGGACTGACACTTCACTGGTTGATGAGCTTGAGAAATGGGCCACTTATCATAGATCAAAACACAGACGACCTCAAATGAAAACAGTTAAATGTGCATATTCCTTGTTAGGTCTGACCTTTTTCTTCACTATTGCTTCCCTCTCTTTGTCTCTCCGATTCCACTGTTCTGCTAGATCTTGTATGTGAGCCAGCTCTTTCTTCTTCAACTGCCATAAAAATGCAAAGACACAAAGCAGACAGGTTAAAAAGGCATGCCGTTTCTATTTTTACCTATTTATCTGAATAAAAAGAAAATCTAAGATAAAAAGGTATGAAACAAGTTACATACAGTATATTTTACTACGCAAGTGAAATATTGTCACCATAAAGCAATTCATTTCCCATCGCATGTATATTTTTATCTCCCTCCCGTCCTTTATGTTGCTTTGTACCTCTACTACCAACATGTCACACTGAAAACGTGGCCAAACTGCATGGAAGTGGTTCCTTCATTTTTGGAAGCCATTAAGAAGAGAGAAAGAGCATGTGGAAAGTGAACTGTACAAATGTCATACAGAGAAAAATCCAATACTGTACATACAGTATGTAATAAATAAAAGGAACAAAAAGGAAGCCAAAACTTCTAAGGTATTGCTTACACTTGCTCATTTTTGGTGAAGTTAAGTGCACGAAAAAGTGAGAATGAGATTTGGATCATTATAAGTGGAGTTCCACCCAAAAGTGGAACTTCCACTCATCGGATTCCTCCCCCCCTCCGGTGTCACAGTTGGCACCTTTCAGGGGGAGGGGGGGTGCAGATACCTGTATATTACAGGTATCTGTACCCACTTCCGGCATAGATAGCCGCAGTTATTTACGCCACTTCCTGCTCCCTCCCCGCTCCCTCCCCGCTGTCTGCTGGGAAACACACGAGTCCCAGCGACAGCAGGGACCATTCGTATTGCGCTGCGCGACACGCGCATGCGCAGTAGGGAACCGGGAAGTGAAGCCGCACAGTTTCACTTCCTGATTCCCTTACTGAAGATGGAGGCGGCAGCACCCGAGGACGGAGAGACGGTTCGGCCTCGGGTGCCGACATCGCGGGCGCCCTGGACAGGTAAGTGTCCATGTTTTAAAAGGCAGCAGTATTTGTAGCTGCTGACTTTTAAAAAAAAAACATTTCGGCGGAGCTCCGCTTTAAATTAAAAAGAAACCATTCACATGTTTTCATTTTCCTCCAGCAATTCCAGTAATAATGGCACAAATCTTGTGTGCATTTTCACATGCTTTTTTTTTTTTTTTTATCTTTAACCCCTTAAAGCCTAAAGATAACACAAAGCTTAACACCTGAATGCAGATTTGCAACTTTGGCATGTGCATATCATCACTACTGTATCCAGATGAATTATACCCTTTCTCAGGACATATTGGGCCTTCATTTGATGGCAAATGGTAATGGATAGCTCCCTAATTTTTTTATTACCATCTAAGAAAAACTGCCCCCCCCCCTCCAAAAAAAATAGGATTTTTATAACAGCTTACCTGTAAAATCCTTTTCTTGGAGTACATCATGGGACACAGAGCACCATGGTAATTACTATATGGGTGTATAGGCACCTTAAGGTGATTGAAACTGGTATACCCAATACAGGAAGTTCCCCCCCTCCTCCTACCAGAGGTACCTCAGCAAAGCAATATACCTAAACCCCAAAAAGAGGGGAGGGACCTCTGTGTCCCATGATGTACGCCAAGACAAGGATTTTACAGGTAAGCTGTTATAAAAATCCTATTTTCTTTATTGTACATCATGGGCCACAGAGCACCATAGTAATCACTATGTGGGACGTCCCATAGCAATGCTATTTAAGGGGAGGGAGACACAACCCGGTAGGGCACCCCCAAACTTGAGGACTCATACTGCTGCCTGCAGCACACTGCGCCCAAAGGCGATATCCTCATATCTCCTTACATCCACCTGATAAAACTTGGTGAATGTATGTACTGAAGACCAAGTTGCAGCCTTACAGATCTGAGCCATGGAGGCCTGGCGACGCACTACCCAAGAAGCATTAACCGCCCTGGTAGAGTGCGCTTTGACTTTAAAAGGTGAAATCTTACCCTTTAAATCATAAGTCTGAATTATAACTTGCCGAATCCACTTAGCGACAGTGGATTTCGACGCTGCTTGTCCTTTCTTAGGACCTTCTGGCAGTATAAATAAGACATCAGTCTTCCGGATTTGAGCAGACGCCTTAAATAGACTTTGACCGAATGTGGGTTTCAATAGCCATTAAATTTAGCGTTCGTAAGGTAGGATGGAATATCGGCCCCTGTGAGAGTAGGTCTGGCCGTAGTGGAAAGGACCATGGATCCTCCACCGCCATCATTACGATTTCTGCATACCAGGACCTTCTGGGCCACGCTGGGGCTACCAGAATTACCGGCTTTCTTTCCAGCTTGATCCTGCAAAGAAGTCGTGGCAGCAATTGAATAGGGGGAATGCATAAATCAGTGAGAACTGTTCCCACGGGATCACCAACGGATCTGTTCCGCATGCGAGTGGATCCCTTGTTCTGGACACAAAGTTGACTAACTTCATGTTGAACCTGGACACCAGAAGATCTACGTCCGGAGTCCCCCATCTTTGGCAAACAGCCTGAAAAATGTTGGGATGAAGAGATCATTCCCCCGGGAATAACTGCTGGTGACTCAGGTAATTCGCCTGCCAATTCTCTACTCCTGGAATTAAGACAGCCGATAGGCAAGGAACATTCCTTTCTGCCCAAGTTAGAATATGGTTCACCTCTGTCTGCGTGCGAGACTCTTGGTGCCCCCTTGGTGATTTATATAGGCCACAGCTGTGACATTGTCGGATTGGATCCTGAAAGGACAATACTGTAACCTGAAAGTCCAGGCCTTCAAAGCCAGACGCACTGCCCGAATCTTTAGGATATTGATGGGCAAGGCTTTCTCAGTTCTTGACCACTGTCCTTGGCCAGCTGTCTTCTCTAGTACTGCTCCCCAGCCTGAAAGGCTGGCGTGTCGTTACCACCTTCCAGATAACCGGTCTGAAGGATTTTCCTTTCAGCAGATTCTCTGTTAGTAACCACCAACTGAGGCTTTGGTATACCCTTGGGGACAGACGCATTGGAAAGTCTAAAGCTTCAATCGTTTTGTTCCAAGCAGACAGGATATTGTTTTGCAACAGTCTTGAATGGAACTAAGCATAGGGAACTGCTTTGAATGAAGCCACCATCTTTCCTAACAACCTCATGCAAAGGCGAATGGAGGGATCTCCTTTTGACCTGACCATCTGCACTAGCTCTCTTATGGAGTTGATCTTAACCTGAGGCAAGAACACCCTTTTCTGGGCTGTATCTATGATCAGACCCAAGTACTCCAGCCTTTTTAGCGGTATTAAGGAAGACTTCTCTAGGTTGAGAATCAAGCCTAGACTTTCCAGGTAACTGGTTGTAATGCGTACACTTTGCTCCAAACGAGACACTGACTCGTCTATTAGCAATAGATCGTCTAGGTACGCCTAGACTGTTATGCCCTGTGCCCTTAACCTGGCTAGAGGTGGGGCCAGCAGTTTTGTGCCGAAAGACAAAGTTACAAACTGAAAATGCTGTTGTTCTACTTCGAACCGCAGAAACCTTTGGTGAGCAGGAAATATAGGGACATGCAGGTATGCATCCCTGATGTCGATAGATGCCATAAGTTCTCCTCCTTGTAGGATAGAAACCACTGACCTGATCGACTCCATGAGAAAGAAGCGGATCTTCAGGAACGGATTTAGATTTTTTAGATCTAGAATGGGTCTGACATCTCAATTCGGTTTTGGTACCGTAAAGAGATTTGAATAAAACCCCAAACCTTGCTCTTCTGTGGGAATTTGTATAATCACCCACTGAGCCATTAATCGGTCTAGTGCCCGAAACAGAGATGGTCTTTTCCCTGGATCTTTGGGAACGTTTGACCTCTGGAAACGAGATGGTGGAAAGTCCCGAAATTCCAGCTTGTACTTCAGAGTTACCGTGGAGATGACCCATCTGCCCTGAATTTCTTCTTGCCAGACTTCTGAAAACTGCAGAAGTCTTCCCCCCACCATGGCGAGGGGGGGTGCCTCTTTATAATGAGGCTTTAGAATTTTGTTTTGCAGGTTTCTTTTGAGCCTGGGCCTGACCCTGAGGTTTTCCTCTAGAGTCTGACGGCGGAGTCCGTCGCCACTGCCTAGAGCCCCTGGCGCAGGAGAAAGAGCCCGCTTAAATGAAGGGCATTTATTCTTTCTTTTGACTGGAAAAAGAGTACTTTTCCCACTGGAAATCGTTTGGATGTATTTGTCCAAATTATCCCCAAATAGCCGATCTCCATGAAAAGGAAAACCAGTCAGGAGCTTTTTGCATGGTGCTTCGGCTGACCAATTTTTTAACCACAGGATTCTACGCATGTGTACTAGCACAAGTGCAAGGCGGGACGCCTGGTGAATAGAATCTTTAATGGCGTCTATGGCAAAACATAATGCTTTCGGTAGTTTGGCCAAATCCAGGGCTTGTTGTGCAGGAACCTCTTTAAGGGCCTGTCTGAATTGGTCCTTTAGACCCCTTTCACACTGGAGCGTTTTGCAGGCGCTATAGCGTTAAAAATAGCGCCTGCAAACCGCACTACAACGGCTGCTCCATTCACTCCAGTGTGAAAGCCTCAGGGCTTTCACACTGGAGCGGTGTGCTGGCAGGGCGTCAGAAAAAGTCCTGCCAGCAGCTTCTTTGGAGAGGTGAAGAAGCGGTGAACTCACCGCTCCTCCCCACTGAAATCAATGGGGCAGCGCTGCGATACCGCTGGCAAAACGTCACTCCGGCAACGCTTTGCGGGCGGATTTAACCCCTTTTCGGCCGCTAGCGGGGGGTTAAAACCGCGCTGCTAAAACGGTGCTAAAAATAGCACCGCTGACGCCAGTGGCGGCACAGTGTGAACGGGGTCTTAGGGATTGACAGATGCCTATTGCAATGACTGCAGGCTGAGTAACGGCACCTGCCAAAGAAAGAGGACTTTAATAGGAATTCCAACATTTTATCTGTTGGATCCTCAAGCATTTGTGCATTGTCTACTGGACAAGTTAGACTTTTATTCACACTGGAAATCGCAGCGTCAACTGCTGGTACATTCCATTTTTGGTGAATTTCTCCTCCATGGGATAGAGAACTGAGAATTCTCTTTGCAGGGAGAAAATGCTTATCTGGGTGATCCCATTCAGCATAAATAAGCTGTTCTAGTAATGCATGGACAGGAAACGCATGCAAAGGCTGTGAAGGTTTTAAGGAACCCAAGGAAGAAACCGAACTTTCAGCAGACTGCGTTAGGGGTAGCATGAAAGTAGAACGAATCATCTCTGTAAGAGATTGTATCAGCAACTTCTCAGATTGCGAGGCTGAAAAGGGTTCATCTACCGTTGTATCCTCCGCAGAGGAGTCATCGACTTGTCTTTCCTCCTGATTGCCTGAGGGTAACACCTCATCCTATACCCACTGTTCCCCTTGCAAAGGGTCTAAAGTGGGCAGGGGGATCTAACACGATTCCTATCCATTTGAATGGAGGATTTGATTAAAGCTGCTAATCTTCCTTCTAGGCCCTGCAGGGCGGAGGAAAAGGCATCTTCAGTCACTTATAGAGGGGCTGAGATGAGAGAAGCAGCTGCACCACCAATTTGTTCCAATGACTCACCCTGGCTTGCCATAATTGGTATTTCAGGCAAGAATGACAGTGTGGAGACACGACTGGAGTTCCTAGCACCTGGGAGTGAAACCTTTGATACCTTTTTGGTCTTTGTGGTGTCTTTTTTTGGTGCGCATAATCCTAAGCACAAAAGTAGAGGCACTATTTAATTCCACTAATTGCTGAACATAGTCTGACAGTATAATGCCGCTATACAAGTTCAGCCTAGCGCTGGGAAAAATGTCCTACCTGTATTAAGAATGCCACGTGCAGCCCTTACGTGCCCCACCGCTCCTGTGTCCCGAGTGTAGCCTGCTTGCTCCTCCTTGCAATGAGCCGAGGAGAGACTGCTCCAGCTGATCCTTAAGCCTGTGCTTGTGCTGTGCGTTCTCATGGATGCTACACGGTGCTGCGTCTAGGCCCCACCCCCTTCGTTAACCCACCTCCTTTTCGTTTGAAAAAACCTCCCACACTCGCGCGACAGCGTTTGGAGGCAGAGCCCAATGCCCATTCTACACACCAAGTACTTAAAGACTAGCGCCACCTTTATTCAAGGTGTGTCATGTTGCTAAGCCCCCCTCCTCCGTTACAGTGTACAGGGGTTCCACTCCCCACCAGTCGATGTCACTTTTAAAATTGAATCAGCTTTACAGTGCTCTGCCCACACAGCCGCATCATTATTTCATGGGGATCTGTGAATGAATGGACTACAAGTGCCATCTTCCACCACAGTAGTGAGGCTACAGCACTTAGGAAAAAAGAAATGCTGAATTAGCAAGCCAGTCATGTTTATACCAATATGTTGGGGCAGGTCTGGTATAAAATGACTTGTGTATATGAACAGGAGAGACTATTCCTATCTCCTGTTAGCAGCTCACACATGTCCAAGTGTGTTATTGCTAAATACCTGACAGCCATAGAAATTAATGCTGCCTGTGTGGTCATCACTTCTGCTATACAACATGCTAAACATTTCAGTCTCTGTAACAAAGTTATTCGCTTAGTGTACTGTATATTCAACATAATATAAGCTCCAAACAGGCCTGGGAAAGCTATGTAATAAATGCAGCTGTGCCAAAACACCAGAAGGGTAAAGTCCAGAATGTTCCAGCGTTTTTCAATAACAAAGATGCAAGTTTATATTAATAAAAAAAAAGAAATCACATGAACAATACACATCTGCTGCCAATAGTATCTATATTATTACTAAGACATCATGACAATGTTGGCAAATAATGATTATATGAGGCGCTAATGTAAGTGAAACATCTATATGTCAGAGATTAAAAAAAAAAAAAAAAAAAACGTGCTCCAGTTTTTGGCAAGATATTTTTGCTTAAAATTTCTCATTTCTCGACACACTGAAAAAAAAATAAAAAAAAACAATGATATTTTAAAATCCAGTTGACCTTTTGAATTATATTAATTCGTTAAAGTCAGGACTGCTGAAAAAAACATAGTTTTAATTTAATTATCTGTAAAATACCCTTCATGGAGTACATCACAGAACACAGGAAGGAGTTATAACATTGGGGTTATGCACCACTTCCAGGTGACTGAACACTTGCAAATAACGCTGAACCCCAGCCCTACATTACTCCTCCTAGCATACATCAGTTTTGTAGCAAGGAGATTAAATCACGGACGTATTTTGCAGGTAAATTTAAAAAAAAACCCTGTTTTCAAAATTATACATGATAGGACACTGGAAGGAGTTCATTCTTAGATCTTTGGGACGTTCAAAAGCAATCTCATGAGCGATGGGAAACACAGCAAACAGTCAGCAGCTCCAGCAAGGCAGGCATGGTTCCATCAAAGCCTGCCTAAAAAAAACCTGGCCAAAGCTGGCATCCACAGGGGCTTGAACACCCAGCTGTTAACATTTAGCAAAAGCATAAGCTGGAGACCAGAAGATAGCCTGGCAGACTGTGAACCAAAACCTGATGAGAGGCCCAAAAAGCACCAACACCTCCAGTAGAGGATGCTCTAACAGGGAAATGGTGAAAGAGGGAGGTGCTCGTTTTGTCCATGTGCGACTTAGCTCCCAAACAAAATTGACTTCCTTTTTTCCCCACAAATAGACATTTCTTTTGATGGTATTTGATCACCTCTTTGGTTTTTATTTGTTGCGCTATAAACAAAAAAATAGCGACAATTTTGAAAAAAAAAAAAACGCATAATTTTTTACTTTTTGCTATAATAAATATCCCTGAAAAATATATAAAAAACATTTTTTTCCCTCAGTTTAGGCCGATACGTATTCTTTTACATATGTTTGGTTAAAAAAAAAAAAATCGCAATAAGTGTTTATTGATTGGTTTGCACAAAAGTTATAGTGTCTACAAAATAGGGGATATGGCATTTTTATTAATAATTTTTATTTTACTAGTAATGGCAGCGATCAGCAATTTTTATCATGACTGCAACATTATGGCGGACACATCGGACACTTTTGGCGCTATTTTGGGACCATTCACATTTATACAGCGATCAGTGCGATTAAAAATGCATTGATTACTGTGTAAATGTGGCTGGCAGTGGAGGGGTTAACCACTAGGTGGCACTGTAGGGGTTAAATGTGTCCTAGGGAGTGATTCTAACTGTGGGGGGGGCTATGTGTGACACGACACTGATCACCGCTCCCGATTACAGGGAGCGGTGATCAGTGTCACTAGGCAGAATGGGGAAATGCTTGTTTACATCAACATTTCTCCGTTCTTCCTCTCCGTGGGACGATCGCGAGTATCCCCGTGGACATAGAGTCCGCGGGACCCGCGATCACCCTCACGGAGCTCGCGACAGGCGCGCACGCAATGCCACGGCGGCGTATTTAGAGGGACGTTCCTGTATGCCCATTTGCCTGTCCGTGTCATTGTGTCGACGTATATGTACATGCGGCGGTCTGCAATTGGTTAAATAGACTTTGACCGCTCTCACCACATCAAGACAATGTAGTGACTTCTCTTCCCTGAAACATGGTTTTGGGAAAAACAATGGCAAGACAATATCTTGGTTCAGGTGGAAACCTGAGACCACTTTTGGCAACAAATCTAGATGAGGGCGTAACACCACTCTGTCCTCATGAATAATCAAGTATGGCTCTTTACAAGAAAGAGCAGCCAATTCCAAAACCCTCCTTGCTGAGGCTATAGCAACTAAGAACACTAGCTTCCTTGTCAAAAGGTCTAAGGGAATATGCTGTATCAGTTCAAATGGCTGTTTTTGTAACACTGACAAAACTAAGTTCAAGTCCCCAGGGTTCAAAGGTGATTTAACTGGCGGATTAAGCCGCATCACCCCTTGCATAAAACCCCAGACTAAAGAATGTGTAGCAAGCGGTCTTTGAAATAAAGCTTAAACTTGAACCCTTAATAGTACTCAAGGCCAACTTCATCTCTACCCCTAATTGTAGAAAGGCAAGAATTCTGCCTATGATATAACTCCGAGGGTGCCAACCCTTGGATTCACACCAGGAAACATAAGTCCTCCAGACTCTATAATATAAAGTTCTGGAAGCTGGCGTCCTTGCATTAATCAAGGTAGAGATAACTGACCCAAAAAGCCCACGTTTCTTCAAAATGTGGGTTTCAATAGCCAAGCCGTTAAATTTAGAGATCGTAAGGTAGGATGGAATATCAGGTAACCGCACCTGCCAGAGAAAAAAAAAAAAAAAGAGGATTTTAACAGGAATTCCAACCTCTTATCTGTTGGATCTTTAAACATTTGTGCATTGTCTACTGGACAAGTTAGACATTTATTCACACTGGAAATCGCAGCGTTGACTGCTGGTACATTCCATCTTTTGGTGAATTTCTCCTCCATGGGATAGAGAGCTGAGAATCTTTTAGGGAGGGAGAAAATGCTTATTCGGGTGATCCCATTCAGCATAAACTGTTCTAGTAATACATGAACAGGAAACGCATGCAAAGGCTGTGAAGGTTTTATGGAACCCAAGGAAGAAACCAAACTCTCAGCTGACTCAGTTAAGGGTAGCTTGAAAGTGGAACAAACCATCTCGGTAAGAGATTGTACCAGCAATTTCTAAGATTGCGAGGCTAAAAAGGGTTCATCCACCGTTGTTTCCGCTGCAGAGGAGTAATCGGTTTGTCTTTCCTCCTGATCGCCTGAGGGTAACACCTCATCCTCTACCCACTGTCCCCTTGGTAAAGGGTCTAAGGTGGGGGGGGATCTAACGTGTTTCCTATCCTTTTGGAAGGAGGATGCGATTAAAGCCGCTAATCCTCCTCTAAGCCCAGCAGGGCGGAATCAAAGGCATCTCGAGTCACGTAAACATGGGCTGAAATGTGAAAGGCAGCTGCACCACCAATTGGTTCCAATGAATCACCCTGACTTGCCACATCTGGTATCTCAGGAGAGGATGACAGTGTGTAGGCACGACTGGAGTTCCCAGCGCCTGAGGGTGGAATTTTTGGAACCTTCTTTGTGGTGTCTTTTTTAGGTGCCATAGTGCCAAGTACAAAAACAGAGGCACTAAGTAAATGCACTGCTTGCTGAGCAATAGTCTAGCAAAGTAAATGCCGCTAATAAAGTTCAGCTTTTTAGTGCTGAGTAAAATGTATTCCCTGTATTGGAAATGCCTTTATGCATTTGCCTTACGTGCCCCTGCGCTCCTGTGTGCTAGACTTCAGCTTAGCTGCGAAGCGTCTGTTTGATTGCATCAGCTGTCACAATCTGTCTCTCTCTCCCCAGCGCCTGCGCCGTGTGCTCCTCGTGGACTTACGTCTTGCACACGGCGCCGCGCCTTTAAGCCTCGCCCCCTCCGCTCATTGACCCGTCCTCCCTCTTGTTTAAGATCAGCCATAGTCCGCGCACACGGATGGCATTCGTCATCCTCTGCAGACCCAGCGAGACATCCACCTGTCATAATGAGGCTTTCTTTAGAGAATAAATGACAAGATAGGGGAGCCACCGCACCCCTTGGAGGGGGGGGGGGGGGGGGGAGCACAAACTACCGTTGTACCTCCCGGCCTCTTAGTTCCCCCAAGGGGAAAAGAACATGCTGCTGACTTGTTCTGGACGAGGAATTCCCCCCCCCTCCCATAGGGACCGCACACATGCTGTTTAGCTGGGGCAGGGAGCTGACTGCAGAAGCAACGTACAAGGTATGGGCATTTTTACTCCCTCTGGTGGAGATTTTAAGGCATAACAACATTTTACTCATGGAAGAAAAAAAAAACCATACGTGGACTTTTTACAGTTCCTCGGCTTCTTCCCTTACCTTATCCTCGCCGTACGATACTGCTGTAACAGACAGATCCAAACTTCACCCATCACGGCGGGCTGCGTTTGGCAAACCTTCCAGCACCGGGTCCCTTTTTATCGGGGGTTCCCATTCCCTTGGACCTGTATAGCACCCCTCAGGAAAACTTTAGGTAATGTGACCATGACCAAAAAGCCCTGGGTCCCGGGGTTCAGCCCTCAAAGAGAGGAGTTACAGGCAAAACCTTGTTCTTCATATACGAGGCTCGGGTCCACTTTGGCCTCAGTGGCAATTTGGATGGATCCGGTTTATGGAGGCTATTTAAATCCAGCAAGGATCCCTCCAGTGGAGCTCCTCAGAGCACATCTTCACTCGTGACCAACAATTTAGACACTGGTGAAAAAATAGTGCTCCCTCACGATCCAGCAGTGGATTGTTCCCAGGGTCCTCATGTCCAGGGCTATGGACGCGGCTTTGGGTTTGGTGACGTCAGGACTCAAGACTGCTAGAGCGTGGGGGTGCAGGAGCTGCAGGGAACGGTTTTGTGTGGAGTGGAGCAGAGGATCGGGGTAAGTATATCTCCCTTTATCCTTCCTTTGAATGTAGTAGAAACATAGATGCATAAAAGGAAACAAAAACTTGTCACTGCGTCTTTCTGTTTATTTGCTTAAAGAAGGAAGATTTCCATGGGTTGCTGAGCATTTTTTTTTTCTGAAAAGGGGACAGTAGGCCAAATAAGTTTGGAACCTCTGCTCTGAAGAATCCAACAGGATCATAAACATTAGGCATCTCTATGCCAGATTTCCCTGGGGAAGTTGGCATTTGAAGTCTAGTGGAAGCAACAAGTTGCATTAACTGCGACCTAGAACCTCCATAGACAGGAAGAAGAACAGGTAAACAGGTGGAAAACTTCCATACCTCTTGTCCTAATGACCCACAAGGAATCCCCAGTTATACTGTCTTAGGCTAAAAGCAGAGTCCCATGAAAACTAGACACAGAGGTGTTGTCACCAGTATATGACTTGGGAAAACTTGTGCTTGTTTACTAACTGGAGAGACTCACAGGATTTCCAATATCTGGCCCGAATCCACCAGCAGCTGTGGATGGTAGAAAAATTATTCAAATTCAAGTCAACAATTTGGATTAGCGGCAACAATGGGAAGTTGTATTATAATGGGGGATTTTAATTTATCCAGACATAGACTGGGTGAAAGGAACCCATGCATTTATCTAAGGCTTGCCAGTACCTAAATGTCTTGCAGGACAATTTCATGGGTCAGATGGTAAATGCACCAATTAGAAACAAAGCATTACTAGACCTACTGATTACCAACAATATAGACCTGATCACGGATGTGGAAATACGTGGCAATTTAGGAAACAGCGATCACAGGTCAATTAGTTTTAGTATAAATCACACAAATAGGAAATATGAGGGGAATACAAAGACACTGAATTTCAAAAGAGCCAACTTCCCTAAACTACGATCCTTACTAGAAGATAATAATTGGGATAAAATCTTAGGAACAAAGAACACAGAGGAAAAATGTGTATGCTTTAAGAGCATATAAAAAAGGGCATTAGTTGGTGCATCCCAATGGGAAAATAGGATTTTTTAAAACAGCTTACCTGTAAAATCCTTTTCTTTCGATGGACATCACGGGACACAGAGCCTCAGTAATTACTGATGGGTTATATAGGTATCACTAGGCGACTGGACACTGGCACACCCTACCAGGAAGTTCAACCCCCTATATAATCCCTCCCCCTTGCAGGGATACCTCAGTTTTGTAGCCAAGCAATATAGTATATTAGAAGAGGGGCGGGACCTCTGTGTCCCGTGATGTCCATCGATAGAAAAGAATTTTACAGGTAAGAGGTTTTTAAAAATTCTATTTTCTTTCTCGAACATCACGGGACACAGAGCCTCAGTAATTACTGATGGGATGTCCCAGAGCAATGCTATCTGAGGGGGGGGGGGGGGGGGACCACAACCAAGTAGGGTGCAATCAGACCTGAGGACCCTGTACCGCTGCCTGCAGCACACTACGCCCAAAGGCGATATCCTCATGCCTTCTTACATCCACCTGATAGAATCTGGTGAATGTATGGACTGAAGACCAGTTTGCGGCCTTGCAGATTTGAGCCATAGAGGCCCAGTGATGCACCGCCCAAGAAGCACCAACAGCCCTTGTGGAATGTGCCCTGATCTGAAATGGAGGAATCTTCTGTTTCAAACCGTTAAGCCTGAATAATCAATTGTCGAATCCATTTAGAGATGAAAATGGGGGGGGGAAGGTTGGGACTTTGAATGAGCTGCGCATGATGCAGCCCAATCACACTCACAGAGGTGCAAACATATGTATGTTTATTGAGGACCAATGATCAACATGGCATAAAAACGCATTGCATACATTAAACATAAAAAAATCGCATAAAGACAATAAATCTATGTATATACAATCATAGGACATGGGTAGGTACAATTATGCATCTTAATCCCCCAAGCAAGATAAAAGTCATGTGAAGTAAAAAACATCTGAAAATTGGTCAATGTGTGTTTGATGCATCAACGGTAGGCCCGACGCTGCGTTTCATGGACTTCAATGCACTCTTCAGGAGCCAAATGCATCTAAATTCTATAAAAAATGTATGAAAAGCAATATAGTTTCAGGGTCTAACAAGATCAGCAGAAAAGGGGGAAATTTGGGCATAATGGGCCATGCCAAAAAGGTTACTCACATGATAGCCAAAACTGGGACCGTGCGACAAAACAAAGCCAGGGGTGAGCCGTGGAGCCTGGCCCGGGAGCTGAGAGGGGGACCTCAACGAGGAACACCGGACTGCGCACACCAACACCCTGCAGTGGAGAGGACTTCTATAATGTAGGAAATATATAAAATGTATCTATGATGATACAAGTAACAAAAAACGAGATGATATAAGCTGCAGACATCACCAAGGTGATTAAAAAAAGCACCTAGAAGATTACCTTGAAAGATACATGTGATGTTTGAAGCCACATAGATGGGAGAGGATCAGGGTTGCATAGGTTGTATCAGTACCATCTCTGAATACCATGAAGCAGGGAGTAGGATGCAGCCCCAGCATTGAACGTCAGCTCCCCCTCAGCGTCACGCAGGCACGACACAGTGGAGCAAAACCTCGGCGAACGCCAGAGAAGCTCACCACATGTCAGCCCAACTGTGTGTGCGACGCCCAACCAAGGAGGTCACATGCACAGTTCCGGGGGCGTGGCGCCGATGCAAGGTGGAAAGATACGCCCAGCCACTCACCCCCAACCCTGTGGAGGGGAGGTAGGAGGGCGGACACCAGCATGCATCGCAGCTCCAGGGAGACAGGACATCTGCCCACCCACCGACAATGAGTCACACAGACCCAGTCTGGCCACAGGGAGTAAAAAATATATAAAGTAGTAAAAAATCAAAGTATGTGAACTGTCAGTGCAAAGAACGTTCCAGATCAAGCATGCTGAATTACGGCCGGACCCGGTAGGAATCCACCATAAGAGAGCGATGGGCTACAATCATGAGCACCTCCATCCCTAATCAATGCAAGCAATGGGGGGGGGAAAGCGATCTTAGGACTTTACATCAGATTCCTTTGGTCTTGCTGACAAGGAAGTTAATTTTTCTGGTAGCCATCTCTTCTGCTAGAAGAGTATCAGAATTAGCAGCTCTTTCCTGTAAAGAGCCTTATTTGATTGTACACAAGGATAGAGTGGTACTGCGTCCTCATCCTAGTTTTTTTACCGAAGGTGGTTTCAGATTTTCATCTAAACCAGGACATTGTTCTGCCTTCCTTTGTTCCAGATCCCTGTTCTCCGGAAGAAAGATCACTACATTCTTTGGATGTAGTAAGAGCAGTAGGATTAAGGACGCGTTACCCCCTGCATAAAGTTTCGGACCAAAGAATGCGAAGCAAGTGGCCGTTGAAATAATACTGATAAGGCCGAGACCTGGCCCTTGATGGTACTCAAGGCCAGCTTCATCTCTAATCCCAATTGTAGAAAATCAAGAATTCTACCTATCACATACTTTCTGGGATGCCAACCCCTGTATTCACACCAAGATACATAATCTTTCCAGACTTTATGATAAATCATTCTGGAAGCTGACTTCCTTGCATTGATCGAGGTAGATATCACAGGACTTGAAAGCCCACAACTCTTCAGAACGTGGGTCTCAATAGCTAAACCGTCAAATTTAGTGTTTGTAAGGCAGGATGGAACACTGGACCTTGAGATAACAGGTCTGGTCGTACCGGTAGTGTCCACGGGGAACCCACCGTCATCCTTACTATTTCCGCATACCACGTCCTTCTGGGCCAAGCGGGGGCCACCAGAAGTACTGTCTTCCTTTCCTGCCTGATCCTGCGAAGGAGTCGTGGCAGTAGCAGAATAGGCGGGAATGCATAAATCAGTGAGAACCGAAAGCCACGGAATCACCAACGCATCTGTCCCGCATGCAAGAGGATTCTTTTGTCCTTGCCACAAATCTGTCTATCTTTTTGTTGAATCGGGATGCAAAGAGATCTACATCTGGAACCCCCCCATCTTTGGCATATGGCCCAAAAGACGTCGGGATGCAGAGACCATTCCCCTGAAAGTAACTGCTGGCGACTTAAATAGTCCGCCTGCCAGTTCTTTATCCCTGGAATGAAAACTGCAGATATGCATGGCACGTCTGTTCAGATCCCTTAAATCCAGAATTTGTCTGACATCCCCATTTGGTTTTTGGACCGTAAAAAGGTTGGAATAGAAGCCCAATCCCGGATCCTTCGCGGTAACCACCATAATGACCTCTTGCGACAAAAGTCGATCTAACGCCAGAAGGAGCGACTGCTTTTTCTCTGGATCTGTGGGGACACTTGACCTGAGGAAACGAGGAAAGGGAAATTCCTGAAACTCCAGCTTGTATCCTAAGGTTACCGTGGAGATTACCCATCTGTCCTGGAAATCCTCTTGCCAGAGCCCTGAGAACTGTCGCAGTCTTCCCCCCACTCAAGCGAGCGGGGGCGCCCCCTCATGCAGAGGTCTTAGTGTTTTGCCTAGTAGGCTTCTTCCCCCAGGACTTCCTTTGTCCCTGGGGTTGACTCTTGTCTCTGGACCCAGACGGAGGAGGCCGTCGAGACTGCCTGGAGGCTGAAGCCCCAGGCGCTGGGGAAAGAGTTCGTTTGAAAGAGGGACGCTTACTCTTCTTCTTAACAGGTAAGAGAGTGCTTTTCCCACAAGAGATTCCCTTGATATAGTTATCCAAGTCCTCTCCAAACAACCTTTCACCACGAAATGGAAACCCAGCCAGCAGCTTCTTACATGGTGCTTTGGCTGACCAATTTTTCAACCATAGGATTCTACGTATATGCACTAACCCCAGCGACAGACAAGAGGTTTGCATGATAGAATCTCTGATGGCGTCAACGACATAACATAAGGCCGCAGGAAGGTAAGCCAACCCCTGGGCCTGCTGTTCAGGTAAAACTTTGATGACCTGCTTAACATGGTCTCTTAAGTATTGACAGACTCCAATCGCTGCTACTGCAGGTTGCGTCACTGAGCCTGCTACGGAGAATACATCCTTCAATAGGGATTCCATCTTTTTATCCACAGGATCCCTGAGCATCTGAGCATTGTCTACAGGACAAGTCAGATTATTATTTACTGAGGAAATGGCGGCATCAATGGCCGATATTCCCCACATCTTAATAAACTTTTCTTCCATAGGGTAAACTTTTTCGGAGGAAAAAAACGTTTATCTGGGTGATCCCACTCAGAATAAAGGAGCTTTTCAAGTAAATTATGAACAGGAAAAGCATGTGTTGTTTGAGGAGGTTTCAGTGACCCTAAAGAAGAAGAGGGTTCTTTAACTGATTCAGATATGGGCAACTTAAATGTGGAGCGGACCAATCCAGTAAGGATCTGCACTAAGACTTTCTCCACTTGGGAAGCCACAGAGGGTCCCTTTCCACCTGATTCCTCCGAAGAGGAATCATCAGTCCCATCCTGATCCCCTGAAAGGGATTCTTCTCCTTTATCCCAGAGCTCCTCTGCCTGAGGGTCTTGGGGAACAGAGGAAGGCCTAGTGCGTTTTCTTCCACTGAGTGAAGACGTAATCACGGCCATTAATCTTTCCTCTAAACCATTAATGTTTGAGGAAAAAACCTCCTGTGTAATGTATACAGGGGCTGAAGTGCAAAAAGCAGGTGTAGCCCCTGACCCTAACGGCTCTCCCTGGCTAGCCGTCCCTGGCCCCTCAGGGGGGGGAAATGCTGCAGACAGGGGGTCCTCAGAACCCGAACGAGATCCCCTAAAGCATCTGGTTCATGGGGTGTTTGAACCTCTTCTGCCCATAGTGCAAAGCAACAAGGTGGAGGTATCACAAAATGAACACTGACTGCTGAGCGATGTAGTCTGGCTAAAAGTAATCTGGTGTTACTTTAGTAAATGCTGCCTAGGAGAATGCCTGTGTCCCACCTTACATGCGACCGTCAGCTCTGTGTCCCTAAAAGGCTTAGTGCACCTGTAATCAGTGCCTTTAATAGCCTGCAGCCGGCCCTGTGGGTATCTGAGCACGCTGTGCTGATGCCCCGCCACCCCTCTACTGCTCCCCCCCTTTAGTTTTTCGAAAACCGCGAGTTTCCAGCGCAAGCCAACCCTCCGGAATCAGCATGGAGGGAAGGCTGGGGGAGGAAGGAGAGAGGCCGGTAGAGATGGGGCCTGCACCTGGCGGGGTCGAAATAGCGGTGTATAACCGCCTCACAACCCACCTGCGGCCTCCCCCTAGTCTGGGGGGAGATATCCCTAAGGAGAGCCCCCCATCCCGTCCTACCTGAGCCGGCCGGAGGAGCTTGTGCAGCGTGCGAACACACACTTGAGACAGACATTAGCATGAGAAAGTATGTGCTCTTGGCAGCCCCCGGTGGCGACATTAGGCATAGCATGCATTTACCTTAAAGGAGAAACCTACTAGAATTAAAAAAATCTGTGGAATCTCCCTTACCTATCCAGCCGCAGGGTTTGTTATACAGACCCAATCTTCGCCTCGCACGGTGGGCTCCGTTTGAAAAAACCTTCAGAGACTGGGGTCCCCTTCGAATGGGGGGAGCCACAGTTCTGGCCTGTAAAGCACCCGGCCAGAAATAAGGATAGAAAACCATTTTCTGATATGCGGGGTCCAGCTCTCTAAAAAGAGAAGCGTTACAGGTAAAACCTTGTTTCTTCGGACACAAGGCCCGGGTACCATCCAATTCGGCCTAGAAAAGACACTTTGAAATGGATCCGGTTCG
Organism: Aquarana catesbeiana; assembly: GCF_042186555.1. NCBI lineage: Eukaryota > Metazoa > Chordata > Amphibia > Anura > Ranidae > Aquarana > Aquarana catesbeiana. Next base: position 207,160,440 of record NC_133324.1, read on the forward strand.
CCTGGCCTGCCCCAGTATAGGATATAGGATAATCCCTTTGGAGCTCAGCACAGGACATCTTTACACGTCCATCACCTAAGACACTGGCGAAAAAACTGAGGTATGCCTGCAAGGGGGAGGGATTATATAGGGGGTTGAACTTCCTGGTAGGGTGTGCCAGTGTCCAATCACCTAGTGATATCTATATAACCCATCAGTAATTACTGAGGCTCTGTGTCCCGTGATGTTCGAGAAAGAAATATATTTTAAAAGAGCTAATAAAAGTCCTGGGTGGCTTAACTCCAACATAAAAATGCATATAAAAGCAAAGGAGAAGGCCTTCAAAAAATACAAGGCTGGGGAATCACATCAGCATTCCAACTTTACAAAGAATGCAACAAGAAATGTAAGGATGCAATCAGGGTGGCTAAGATAGAGCACGAAAAGCACATCGAGGAGGAGAGTAAAAAAAAAATCCCAAGAAATTCTTTAAGTACAGAAATAGTAAGACCCTCATGGCTAACAGAGGACATCATTAGAATTAGACCTGAAAAAATTAAAGAGGAGTTCCACCCATTTAAAAGTCAGCAGCTACAAAAAGTGTAGCTGCTGACTTTTAATAATCAGACATTCACCTGTCCCACAGTCCAGCAATGCGGGCGCACGTAGCCCCGCTCCTCTCTGCGATGGCGGCATTCTAACTGTGGGCGCCCGGCTGTGGCCTCACAGAAGGACGCGCACTGCGCATGCGTGAGTCGCATTGTCATTGGCCAGGCAATCTGGGACCCGTGACGTGTCCCAGAAGATTGCAGAGAGGGAGGGGAGAGAGGTGATCTTACATCCAATGGGGGGGGGGGGGGAGCTGGGAGCCTGTAAAAACAGGGTACCCGCTCCTCCCCCAAAAAATGACATGCCAAATGTCAGGGGGTCACCAACACTAAAAGCGGAAGTTCCATTTTTGGGTGGAACTCCGCTTTAACATTAATAAATCACCAGGACCAGATGGCTTGCACCGAGGGTCCTTAAGTAACTCAGTCAAGTAATTGCCAGACCATTGTTCCTAATTTTTTACGAACAGTTTACGGACTGGAATGGTACCAGCTGATTGGAGAAAAGCCAATGTAGCACCAATATTTAAAAAGGGCCCAAAATACATCCCTGGGAATTACAGACCAGTTAGCCTAACATCAATTGTATGCAAGCTCTTGGAGGGGATGATAAGGGACTATATAGAAGATTTTAGTAATGACAACTGTATTATTAGCAGTAATCAGCATGGATTCATGAAGAATCGTTCTTGCTATTAACCTTCTATGAGGAGGTGAGCTGCCATCTAGATAACAGAAGGCCCGTAGACGTGGTGTATCTGGATTTTGCAAAAGCATTTGATACAGTTCCCCATAAATGTTTGCTGTACAAAGTAAGGTCCGTTGGCATTGACCATAGAGTAAGTACATGGATTGAAAACTGGCTACAAGGGCGAGTTCAGAGGGTGGTGATAAATGGGGATTACTCGGAATGGTCCGGGGGGGAAAGTGGGGTCCCCCAGGGTTCTGTCCTGGGACTAATCCTATTTAATTTATTCATAAACAACCTGGTGGATGGGATAAACAGCTCAATCTCTGTATTTGCGGACAATACTAAGCTAAGCAGGGCAAGAACTTCACCGCAGGATGTGGAAACCTTGCAAGAATATCTGAACAAATGAATGGGGTGGGCAACTACATGGCAAATGAGGTTTAACGTAAAATCATGCATTTGGGTGGGAAAATATGACTGCAATCGTATCACTGGGGGAATCTAGGATGGAAAAGGACCTGGGGGTCCTAGTAGATGACAGGCTCAGCAATGGCATGCAATGCCAAGCTGCTGCAAGCAAAACAAGCAGAATATTGGCATGTATTAAAAAGGGGATTAACTCCAGAGATAAAACGATAATTCTCCCACTCTACAAGACTCTGGTCCGGCCGCACCTGGAGTATGCTGTCCAGTTCTGGGGACCAGTCCACAGGAAGGATGTGCTGGAACTGGAGAGAGTCCAGAGAAGGGCAACAAAATTAATAAAGGGACTGGAGTACCTTAGTTATGAGGAAAGGTTACGAGCACTAAACTTGTTCTCTCCGGAGAGGAGACGCTTAAGAGGGGATATGATTTCACTGTACAAATACCGTACTGGTGACCACACAATAGGGATAAAGCTTTTCTGCAAAAGGGAATTTAATAAGACACGCGGCCATTCACTAAAATTAGAAGAAAAGCGGTTTAACCTTAAACTGTGTAGAGGGTTAATTACTGTAAGAGCGGTTAGGATGTGGAATTCTCTTCCACAGGCAGTGGTTTCAGCGGGGAGCATCAATAATTAAAAAAAAAAAACTAATTAGATAAGCACCTGAACGACCACATACAGGGATATACAATGTAATACAGACATGAAATCACACGCAAGTTGGACTTGCCTACTATGTAACAATATAGCAGAAGGCCTTCAGTTTTCTATTTGCCTAGTGTCCATTTTTCCAGTAGGTGTCAGTTTAACCCTAGGTTGCTTATTATCCTCAAACTGGATGAAACAGAAAAGAAAATAACCACAAAGTATGTCAAAATGTCAAATCATTTCAATACTCTGGGAAGAATTTGTGAGAACTAAAAATTTTCGTTGGCAACAGCAATTAAGTTTCAAAAGAAACAACCTGGTTGCTATGGGCAACATTTTAGCACTGAAAATAAAATGTTAGATTTATACTCCCAGCTACCTGGCTAGCAAATATTTCTTCTTGGGTTTCTTTCCATGCTTCCAGCTGCAGAACAGCTTTGTACTCAAGAGTCTCACGGGGTTCTGCTGCAGGTTCTGCTAGAGGCTGTACTGGAGGTGCAGGAGGAGGATTCTGAACAGCTGAACTCTAGAGATTTAAAAACAAGTCATTATATATTAATAGGTATTTACCATGACAAAATGGAACAATATGGTAGAGAATTATACATTTTGACTCTTTATAAACCAATACCTGAGATGACTCCGAAACGACCACCTCTCGTACCTTCACAAGTCCATAATCTGCTACAGTTATGGTGAATGAAAGATCAGCTACTTTGCCCTTTGATCTGAAATAAGAATAAACATTGGAACGATCTATGAATCCCACAATGGCATAGGAAAAATGAACCAGCAATATTTTCTAAATTAAAAGACTAAATACTTTAGAAATATCTATGCTGAGAAAAATCTGGGAGGTTACCACTGCTGACCTTCTTAAAAAAAAAAAAATTCAATATTTTCTCAGTTACTGACCAAGAAGTAGTATGCAGTTCAGGAGAGTCAGAGTGAGGCAAAAACTCCTGATCTGCATGCTTGTTCTGGGTCAGTGACTCAGAGTGACAGTAATGAAGCAACCAATCCAGCATGTCAGCCAAATAAACAATATTTTCAAAATGGACTGGTCTCAGTACAGGTTTCCATTAAAGGACTGCTGTATTAATAACAAACAGGATGTGTGAATAGTTATACTTGACAAATAATTTGTAGTTCTTTTCAGAGATTCTTGCAGTTTACATCCCCGTCACAACATAAAAACACACCTCAGGCTTGAAATTGGAAACACTATGCAATAGCAAAGCAGGGGGCTCCAAACTATTTAAACAAAAGGGTCAGTTCGCTGCCCATCACATTGCTTAGGGGCCAGGCTGTGGTCAGGAAGATTTCTTAAAAAAAAAAAAAATTGATGTCATTGGACAGTGTAAGCATGCCCCAGTGTCAATGGTCAGTGGGAGTAAAAAAACTCTGCTGTGTCAGAGTAATAAATGCCCCTGCATCTGTGGTCAGTGAAAGCAATAAATGCCCCTTTGTCATTGGTCATGGAAAAATGCCCCTAAGTAGGTAGTAAGTGCAAGCAAGAGAAAAAAAGAAATAACGACAAATGATTTATCGGGAATCGTTGGAGGACTTTAAATATAGGCCTAGCAGAATCATTCAGTCCTGGAAAACACCCTAAATTATGTTCCCAGAATATCCTCCAGGCCCTGGGTCTCAACACCGCCTGCAAAGAAGCAAAACCACAGACTGGTGTTTCTGAATCAGGGTATTAAAACTCAGTTTCCAGTAATGGCGTTTTTTCTGGATGTCTTAGAGATCCCTTATTCTACAGGCCTACAGAACACACAGTGCAACCTTGTAGCAGAGGGCTAAAAACTGCTGTTTGTAGATTATTCCGCAGACCTTGCAAAGCAAGGAAAAGCAATTAATCATGTATGCCAACTACTAGTGAATAACAGGCTGAACTCTGCACTTAACTACCCAGCCGTGCTTCATAAATTTACACCAGATGGAAAATCCATCACCTTCACTTCAACTGAAGCCTTGTCAATGTCCAGGATCGGTCAGGTTACTCTCCCTGCACGTAGGGGGCTCCACTTTCCCAACCACACAAACACCTTGGCAGAGCACACAAGCGCATCCTAAACTACGGGATTTATGGTAAGCTGGGACCTTCTTTTTAAAGAGATTGGCTAAGAGATTATATACTCCACACCTGAAAAATGCTGGGTGGTAAAAATTATTCTGACATTTTTTCATAGGACCAATTGCGCTGGGGTCCACGCTGAACCGTTTACAAATGTTGCAGGATGAACATGATTGTGGATCGAGCAAGGGAGGGTTTTAACCCCTGCCAGATTTTATTTTGCCATCTGTGTCCCATTGCAGATATTTCCCTTCATTTCCAGTCTTATAGTCGAACAGGCGGTGAGAGGAAATCCCTGCAAATTAAGGGATACTCTTATGGCTCCACAGGTCACCAGGAACTAGTGTCCCCATTAGAAGATTTCCCCTCTATTACTTTTCTGATGTCGACCAAAAATTTGGCATTTCCTTTTATGCCACGTACACACGAGCGGACTGTCCGGCATACTTGGTCCGGCGTACCGGAGTCCGGAGTCCGTCGGCCAATTCGATCGTGTGTGGGCTCCAGCGGACTTTTTTTTCTCAAAAGTTTGACGGACTTAGATTTAAAACATGTTTCAAATCTATCCGACGGACTCGAGTCCAGTCAAAAAGTCCGCTTGTCTGTATGCTAGTCCGACGGACAAAAAACGATGCTAGGGCAGCTATTGGCTACTGGCTATGAACTTCCTTGTTTTAGTCCGGTCGTACGTCATCACGTACGAATCCGGACTTTGGTTGATCGTGTGTAGGCAAGTCCATTCATTCGGAAAGTCCGTCGTAAAGTCCGTCGAAAAGTCTGCCGGGCAAAGTATGCCGTAAAGTCCGGTCGTGTGTACGTGGCATTACCTTCACTTTCAACGATAATGTTAAAAAGATAACAAAGAAAGTAAATCTCCCTAATGGGGGCACAGACCGCAATAAGAAGTGACAGGGGTTCTAATCCCTCTCCACTCTATCTAAAGCTAAAATATATATAAATATATGACCAGGGGTGTTAAGAGCTTGCATTTGAATTACGTGAGCTTGCGACTGACCTTGGACATTGATGTCTTGGTTTCTGTTTATGATGTCCCTGTGTTTGCCCTGGGGATGCCATTTTAACCACCTCAATACAGGGCACTTACACCCCCTTCCTGCCCAGACTAATTTTCAGCTTTCATCGCTCTCACACTATGAATGACAATTACTCAGTCATGCAACACTGTACCCATATGAAATTTACGTCCTTTTTTTCACATAATAAGAGTTTTCTTTTGGTGGTATTTAATCACTAGTGGGTCTTTTATTTTTTGTGCTATAAAAAAAAAAAGACTGTAAATTTTGTGAAAAAAATACCCTTTTCTGTCATAAAATTTCACGAAATAGTAATTTTTCTTCATAAATGTTGGCCAAAATTTATACTGCTACATAGCTTTGGTAAAAATAACACAAATTAGTGTATATTATTTGGTCTTTGTGAAAGTCCACAAACTATGGTGCCAATCGCTGAAAATTGATCACATCTGATCAGGCATTCAGTACATCAGGTGTATCTCATTTCTTGAGACACTAGCAGGTCAGGAAAGTACAAATACCCCCCAAATGACCCCTTTTTATAAAGTAGACATTCCAAGGTATTAAGTAAGTAGCATGGTGAGTTTTTTTAAGTTGTATTTTTTTTCCCCACAATTCTTTGCAAAATGAAGATTTTTTTTTTTTTTTTTTTTACAAAATTGTCATATTATCAGGTTATTTCTCACACACACAGCATATGCATACAATAAATTGCATCCCAAAATACATTCTGCTACTCTTCCCAAGTATCGCGATACCACATGTGTGAGACTTTTACACAGCCTGGCCACATACAGAGGCCAAACATTGAAGTAGCACCTTCAGGTGTTCTACGAGCATAAATTACACATCTAATTTCTCAACCATTTATTACACTTTTGAAGGCCCTGGAGCACAAGGACAATGGAATTGCCCACAAAATGACCCCATTTTGGAAAGCAAACACCCCAACGTATAATCTATGAGGCATAATGAGTATTTTGGTTCATTTTTTTTCCAGAAGTTTTTGGAAAATGTGTAAAAAAAAAAAATTAAAAACGCATTTTTTTTTTTTACACAAAGTTGACAATTTATAGGATATTTCTAACACATAGCATGTATATAGCAAAAATTACAAGCTAAAATACATTCTGCTACTCATCCTGAGTATGGCGATACCACATGTGTGAGACTTTTACACAGCCTGGCCACATACAGAGGCCCAACATTGAAGTAGTACCTTCAGGCGTTCTAGGAGCATAAATTACACATCACATCTCATTTCATTCCTACCTATCACACTTTTGAAGGTCCTTGAGCACTAGGACGGTGGAATTACCCACAAAATGACCCCATTTTGGAAAGCAAACACTCCAACGTATATTCTATGAGGGATGGGCTGCAGATAGGTACTCTGGTAACTTGATGAGCTGCAGACAGGCACTCGGGTACTCCGATGGCCTGGTGACAGGCACTCGGGTACTCCGATGGCCTGGTGACAGGCACTCGGGTACTCCGATGGCCTGGTGACAGGCACTCGGGTACTCCGATGGCCTGGTGACAGGCACTCGGGTACTCCGAACTCATATGAACGGTGACGGGTACTCAGATGGACTGTGACAGGTACTCAAATGGACTGTGACAGGTACTCAGATGGACTGTAACAGGTACTCGGGTACTCAGATGGACTGTGACATTTAGTGATCGCTTGTGAAAGGATCACAGCCGATCACGTGGTAAACAGCCGCCGGCCAATGGCCATTTACAAGCGTCGGTGACTAGCAGTGCCCCGGGGAACACGCTGCCACCAACGTGCACGAGCAGATCGCACGTATGTGCTGTGCAAAGTGGAGCGGTACCATCTGTGATCGGCCGTGACTTCATCATGACCGATCACGTGGTAAACAGCCATGCCCAATGGCTGTTCACCCCCCTCGGTGGCAAGCGGTGTCTCTGTGACACGTCGCCACTGAAGGTACAGGGCAGCTCGCACACGATCGCGCGCATGCCCTGTTTAAATGGACGGACATCATATGACGCCCCCCCAGAACAAGAGCCGCTCCGCCTGTCCGTCATATGACGGGTGGCAAGTGGTTAACAATAATGCACAAGTATAAGTTGCACGTTTTGCATAATAATTAGCCTCAATCTTACTCCTGAGGAAGTGGAATTCAGTTCTGGGATGCGCGTTGAGAGAAGTCTTCCCCCTACAACCGGTCTAGCCAAATTGCAATATATAGTGACCCCACTGTAAGTCATTTGACTACTGGATTTTTAGCTATATGAGTTTAAAGAGAGCGAATAAGTGTGGTTAGGGATAATGATAAATAATGTAACAAACTCACCTCTCTCCATGATCTTTGTCACCAACTTATTTAATCTACTCGCCATTACCGAACCCTGGCTTCGTGAATCCAACACTGCGTCTTATGCTGCCCTATCACATGGTGGTCTTCTCTGGACTCACTCTCCCAGACCCAGTGGATGCAAGCGAGGGGTTGTCGGAATCCTTCTAGCCCCACATAGCACCTTTCAGGTACTTCACCCACCTCCTCTGTCACTCTACTCATTTAAAGCACACTGCATTAGTCTTTTCTCTCCAGTTTCACCAAGGATAGCTGTGATCTACCGGCCCCCTTGGCCAGTATTAACCTTTCTTGATGACTCCTCTGCTTGGCTATCCTATTTTCTCCAAGCGTCTTCCAGGACAGCCCATGAGACCTTGGGCTCCTCCTACCAGGACAGGAAACACGTCACCCCCACCAGATAAAAGGGCGGTCCTCCAGGCCCATGTCAGTTATTTGTGTTTCCTCCGGACGGGGGGTAACATGTTCATGGAACCTGCTCCCATAGGCCTTATAAGCAGGGGCTTTGTATGGCTTTTTTCTGGGGCATATCACTTACCTCTTCCTCTGCCAGAAGCAGCACACCGCTGGGGAGGTTGGCTGTGTTGCTGTTCTCTGTTCTCAGTGCCTGGAGAGGGCCAGGACCGGTGTGAGGTCGTGCCCCTAGCGTAGTGCATTGCACTCTAGCTCAGCTGAGCTTCGGTTGTCCTTCCCTGCCGACAGCCTGGCTGATCTGAGCAAGGAATGGAGGAAGCTGCAGCGTTCGAGGGGGCGGAGCTATTGCGCTCCAAGCTGGCCCACAGGAAGTGCCTGGAGAGGGTTACTTCCGGGGCATATGACATCATCATCAGGCGCCGGAGACGAGGTTCCAGTCTTCATAAACGGCGCGAACAGAGAACGCTGGCTGCTGGTGTTTCTTGGTGTTAAGCAGCCAGGCTGTGGATGACCAAGAGGGGCAGAATGGATCCTCCTGCAGTACCTGCACAGGCAGCGGATGCAGTTCCCAACACCAGCACCTCACAGGTAAGCCTGGGGTGTTCTGTCACCACCTTACTATCCCTGTGAGTGTTCCCTTCCCCTCCCCCCTCTGTAGTAGTGGGTGTAAGGGGACACATTTCCTCCCTCCTGCACGTGGTGTTACGGAGTGATTGTGTGGCTTTAATTACATTGTGGGTCATTTATTTTGTCTTGCAGACCAAGACTCAGGACAAGGCCCAAGCGCAGCCACTTAAAAGGAAATGTGCGGTTTGCGCAAACAAATTGAGCTCCTCATGGAGCAAAGCAGTTTGTCGCACCTGTATAGAAGGCCTAGTAAAGGATGACCCGGTTGCCTCGTGCCAGAAGATGCTTACTTCTGTTAGGGATGAGCTTGCGTCCACTTTCAGTTCCTTTAGAACGCTTATTGACAAGCTCCAGACTCCAGCAGAGAGTCCATCTTCACTGAAGGCGTCAGTAAGCACTCCGCAGCAGGCAGAGAGTGAAGACTCTGAGGCTGAGGTCAGATCTACCCGTTCTTCTCTGGAAGAATCAGGGTCAGATACAGAGCCCAGAGATAGAGAATCCACTCGAGGCTCAAGATTTAAGTTATCTGTTGAGGATGTAGATGACTTATTAAAGGCTATCTATACTACCCTTGAATTAAAAGAGGAAGAGGTTCAGTTATCCAAACATGATCTTATGTATAAGGGATTACATAAGAGAAAATCAAGAGTGTTTCCAGTTCATAGTTCTTTGGTTGATACTATTAAACTGGAATGGGATAATCCTGAGAGAAAACCATTCTTCTCTAGTAACCTAAAAAGGAGGTTTCCTTTTGATGAGGACACTGCGCAGCCATGGAATAAGAATCCCAAGTTAGACGCACCTCTTTCAAAAGTTTCAAAAAACTCGGACCTGGCGTTTGATGATATGGGTACGCTTAAGGATCCGATGGACAAGAGGGGGGATATCCTTCTCCACAGAGCCTGGGACTCAGCAGTTGGAAACCTGAAACCAGCTTTGGCTTCCACTTGTGTGGCCAGAAATCTGGTGGTTTGGTTGACTCAGATTCAGTCACATCTGTCAGCAGGTACCTCCAGAGAGCAAATTTTAAAGTCTTTTCCTCTCCTATTTCAGGCAGTGGGTTTTTTGGCGGATTCTTCCGCTGAGTCGGTAAGAATGTCAGCCAGGACTTCGGCTCTAGTGAACTCGGCCAGGAGAAGCCTTTGGCTTAAGACCTGGTCAGGGGACTCGGCCTCCAAGTTGCGCCTTTGTGGCCTTCCTTTAACTGGCGATCATTTATTTGGCCCAGGTCTACAGGAGGCACTGGAACGCACGGCTGATAAGAAAAAGGCGTTTCCAGAGAGAAAGAGAGTTCAGACAGCCAGAAAAATTTTTCGTGCCCAAAACAGGCAACAGAGTCCTAGAGAAAAGGACAGCAGGCCGAAAAAGCATTGGACTGGGCACAAAGGCAGAGGCAAAGGGGGAGTGCTATTTAACCCTCCTCAACAGCCCGCCAAGCCGCAGTGACTTGTGTTCCCCGGTGGGAGGGAGATTGAGGGCCTTCATCCCACAGTGGGCAGCAGTCACTCTGAGCCCCTTCGTCCTGGACCTAGTGACCAACGGGTACAGGCTGGAGTTTGTTCACCAACCACCAGAACGTTTGTTGGTCACATTTCCTCCACAAGATCGGGAGAAAGGGAGGGCTCTGGGTCTCCAGATCAGAGACTTATTAGATCAAAAAGTCCTGATTCCTGTTCCTCGATCGGAGCGGGGCAAGGGATTCTATTCCCATGTATTTGTGGTCAGAAAGCCGGCAGGAAAGTTTCGACTTATCCTGAATCTCCGGACCTTAAACAAGTCCATCAGATACAAGCATTTCCGTATGGAGATGGTTTTTACAATCAAAAACCTACTATACCCAAACTGCTTTATGGCCACGTTGGACTTAAGGGATGCTTATCTTCACATCCCTATCCATCCAGCCTTCCAAAAGTTTTTGAGATTGGCAGTGAAGACGGGTATGGGGACCCGACATTTTCAATTTCAGGCCCTCCCCTTCGGTCTTTCCTCAGCCCCACGCATCTTTACGAAGGTGTTGGGGGAAGCGCTGGCTCCTCTAAGATTAAAGGCAATAACGGTTATCCCTTACTTAGACGACCTCCTGATAGTGGCAAAATCATACCAAAGGCTGTTGGAAGATCTCCAGGCTGTACAGGACCTCTTACAGTCCCTAGGCTGGCTAATAAACAAAGAAAAATCGTCCTTGATTCCGGCCCAGAAAGTAACTTATCTGGGTTACGATTTTTGCTCCGTGAACCAAAGAGTTTTTCTTCCTCAGGAGAAGATTACCAAAGTGTTCCAGACTATGTCAACATTGCAGACCAACCAGTCGGTCTCTCTGAGACAGGTGTCGAGGGCAGTGGGTCTTATGACCTCATGTTTTCCCGCAGTACCATGGGCGAGACTCCGTCAGCGTCCGTTACAAAGGTATCTTTTAAGAAACTGGGACGGGGACGTAAGGTCCCTGGAGTCAAGGATCTGGCTTCCCAACAGGATAAAAAGAAGCCTGTGGTGGTGGAGAGCTGGTCAGCACCTAGCAGGAGGTCTCCCATGGTCCTTTCCCATTTCCCGAAGGATTACCACGGATGCGAGTTCCTGGGGATGGGGGGCCCACCTCAGCAATGCAGTAGCACAAGGAGAGTGGTCCCCAGAGGAGGCAAGGGCCTCATCCAATCAAAGAGAGCTGCTTGCAGTCCAGAGAACCCTCCAGTCTTTTCAGATGGAGGTCAGGGGTCACAACCTCCAAATCCTGTCAGACAATATAGCGACAGTCGCGTATATCAACAAGCAGGGAGGCACGAGAAGCCGGAGGCTTCAGTCCATTGCCCAGGAGATCCTTTCATGGGCAGAGGGGAATCTAGCCTCCATTTCTGCTGTACACCTGAAGGGGAAAAACAATTGCCTGGCAGATTATCTCAGCCGTCACAGGATAGACCGAGACAACTGGTCCCTTCATCCCGAAGTCTTTGCAGACCTCACCAAGAGATGGGGTTATCCGGTAGCGGATTTGTTCGCAAACCGAAACAACCGCAAGACGGAGATATTCTTTTCCATGAACCCGGCAGACCAAGCCTTGGGGATCGATGCTCTGGCAAACCCGTGGCCTCCAGGCCTATGTTATGCCTTTCCGCCAATCAGGCTGATTCCAGTAGTCCTCCGGAAGTTTCGGCTGGAAGAGACAGATCTGATTCTAATTGCCCCGTTTTGGCCCAAGAGGCCATGGTTTTCCCTGCTACAGTCTCTGGTTTCAGAGCCTCCGTGGAGTCTTCCGAAAAGGGAAGACCTATTATTGCAGGGTCCAGTATCACACCCTCAGGTGGTTTCCTTAAACTTAACGGCCTGGTATCTGAAGAAAAGATACTGAGCGCCCAAGGGTTCTCTGACAAAGTAGTCAGGACTCTCGATGAAATTGCAGGAAGCCAGTTACTAGAGCCATATATTCCAAAGTTTGGAAAAGGTTTAACTCATGGTTATCTGAAAATGATAGATTAGCTCATGATATTCCGTCTATTTTGGAATTTTTCCAAGAGGGTGTCGACAAAGGTCTTTCTGTTAGTACCTTAAAGGTACAGGCGGCAGCTATTAGTGTGTTCCTCCAGTTTTCTCTCCTGGAAAATCCCACTATAGCCAGATTTTTCAAATCTATCTCTAGGGCCAGACCAGTAGTGGTGAGAAGTTGTCCAACGTGGGATCTGTCCCTAGTACTTCAAACTCTGGTAGAATTTCCGTTTGAACCTCTGGAAAGTATGTCAGTTAAGTTACTTACATTAAAAACTGTGTTCCTTATAGCTGTTACCTCAGCTCGTAGGGTAAGTGAGTTGCAGGCCCTATCAGTTAGGGAGCCCTTCCTCACGATTTTTGAGGATCGAGTTGTGTTACGAACCGATCCAGGTTTTTTGCCCAAGGTGGCAAGTACATTCCACCGATCTCAGAACACTGTATTGCCAACCTTTTGTAGTTCGCCACAGGGCGACTTAGAAAGAAAATTTAGTTTCCTAGATGTAAGAAGGATTCTCTTGGTCTATCTTGAGGTCACGAAGACCTTTAGGAAAACTGATGCCTTGTTTGTCCTCTTTTCTGGAGTTCACAAGGGGAATAGTGCATCTAAAGCCACATTGGCTAGATGGATAAAGCAAGCCATCTTGGAAGCTTACAAAATTAGGGAGGTCCCTACACCTTTTGTTACTGCGCACTCAACTAGAGCCTTGTCTACGTCTTGGGCTGAGAGGGCTGGTGCCTCACCGGAACAAATTTGCAGGGCTGCCACTTGGTCCAGTTACTCGACCTTCATTAAACATTATCGCCTGGATCTCCTATCAGCTCAGGAGCAGGCGTTTGGTCGTAAGGTCCTTCAGGCAGTTGTCCCTCCCTAGACTGGTAAGTTCTGGCTCATCGTCTCATGGGCTGTCCTGGAAGACGCTTGGAGAAAAGCTGAGTTAGACTTACCGGTAACTCCTTTTCTGAGAGTCTTCCAGGACAGCCGGATTCCCACCCGGTATTGTCTGAAGTTATGTGTATTATGCATATGTTTTGCAGGGTCCTACGGTTCTTGAGAATACTGACATGGGCCTGGAGGACCGCCCTTTTATCTGGTGGGGGTGACGTGTTTCCTGTCCTGGTAGGAGGAGCCCAAGGTCTCATGGGCTGTCCTGGAAGACTCTCAGAAAAGGAGTTACCGGTAAGTCTAACTCAGCTTTTCTCTCTTCTGAGATACCCACATTCATTCTCTGGGACTTCAACATCCCTATTAATACTAACACTCCTGCTACTTCCAAACTTCTCATTCTAACCTCCTCCTTTTACCTGAAGCAATGGATACGTTCTTCTACTCACTCTGAAGGCAATACTCTTGACCTTGTTTTCTCCCACCTATGCACGCCATGCAACCTCTCCAACTATTCTTTCCCTCTCTCTGATCACTACCTTATTAGTTTCACTCTCTCACTCTCCTCCACATCCTCTCCCTCCAACCGTCTAACAGTTACCCATAACAACTTATCTCATCCCCGTCAACTCTTCTCTACCTTCAACTATCTACTTCGTCCTCCACCCACTAACTCACTCACTGCCCAGGAGATTGCCAAACACTTCAAACAGAAGATTGAGACAATTCGTGAGGAGATCTCTGCTGTTCAGATACCCTCCATGCTTTACACTTCAAGCTCACAGGTACAATCATTACTTCCCTCATTCAAGCCCATCACTAAAGACTACTAAAGACTAAAGGTTGCTAAACTATTTGCCAACGTTCAGCTAACCACCTGCCCTCTGGGTCCTGTTCCCTCGCAAATGCTATGTTCACCCTCTGGCTCTATTTTACACTCTCTAACCAACATCTTCAATCTCTCCCTCTCTTCTAGCATGTTTCCCAACTCTTTAAAACATGCACTAGTCAGCCCCATACTTAAAAAAGCTCTCTCTGGACCCAACCAATCATAACAACCTACACCCCATCTCTATGCTCCCCTTTTTATCCAAACTCCTTGAACATCTGGTCTACAACTGACTGAGCGGCCACCTTGCCAAGAATAGCCTTCTTGATCCACTTTAGTCTGGATTTTGTCCTCAACACTCCACAGAAACTGCTCTCCAAAAACTAACAAACGATCTACTAACGGCCAAAACCAATGGACACTAATCTGTACTCCTATTCCTATACCTTTCTGCTGCCTTTGATACGGTTGACCCTCCCCTCCTCAAAAAAAAAAAAAAAACTCAACGCCTTTTGGCTCAGTGGTTGTACTCTTCGCTGGTTCTCTTCCTACTTCTCCAACCGCACCTTTAGCGTTTCTTACAACTCTACTTCCTCCTCACCTCCTTTTTATGATGGGGTCCCCCAAGGTTCTGTTCTTAGACCTCTCTTATTTTCAATCCACACCTCCTCCCTGTGTCAACTGCCTCCCACGGCTTCCAATACCATCTCTATGCTGACGATACCCAAATCTATTTCTCTACCCCTCAGCTCACTCCCTCAGTCTCCTCACGTATCACTAATTTACTATCTAATATCAGTCTGAATGTCACACCAATTCCTCAGACTCAGTCTATCCAAAACCAAACTTATAATTTTACCTCCACCACATGCCCCTTCCCCTGATTGTTGTCAAAAATCAATGGCACAACTATCAGCCCATCCCCACATGCCAAGGTCCTAGGTGTAGTCCTGGACTATGAACTCTCCTTTAAGCCCCACATCCAATCACGGTCCAAATCTTGCTGCCTCAGTCTCCACAACATCTCCAAAATACACTCATTTCTAACCAATGACACAACAAAGCTCTTAATTCACTCCCAGGTCATTTCTCGCCTCGACAACTACAACTCCCTTCTCATTGGCTTACCTATACATAGGCTATCCCCCTTCAATCCATCATGAATGCTGCTGCCAGACTCATCCACCTTACCAATCACTCTGTGTCTGCTACTTCTGTCTGTCAATCTCTCCACTGGCTACCGCTCACCCAAGGAATTAAGATCAAAATACTAACAATAACAAAGCCATCCACAATTTATCCCCCAGCTACATCACTAGCCTAGTCTCAAAATACCAACCTAATCGTTCTCTTTGTTCTTCTCAAGGCCTCCTGCTCTCTAGCTCCCTCTAAACATGCTCGTCTCCAGGACTTTTCCAGAGCCTCTCCAATCCTATGGCACTCCTTACCCCAATCTGTCCAATTATCTCCTACTCTATTAGCTTTTAGATGATCCCTGAAAACCCTTCTCTTCAGAGAAGCCTACCCTGCCCACACCTAACAACTGTATTTTCATTTTCTCCATCAGTTCATCCCCCAGTTATCACCTTTTGTTTCACTTGACCCTCCCTTCTAGATTATAAGCTCTAATTATAAGCTCCCTCCTTTATTGAATTGTATTGTAACTTTCCTGTCTGCCCTCAGGTTGGAAAGCCCTGTGCAAACTGTTGGCGCTATATAAATCCTGTATAAAAATAATAATAATAACAATAATAATAATAAATTCATACTGATTCTGCATGTTTGCTCTTAGAAACTATTTCTGGCAACAAGTATCTGATTTCACTTTGCAAGTTTAAGAATAATTTATTTTCTAGAAATGTCTTTACTAGGTTTAAATCTAGAACAACTGTCAATGCTAGAGTAATTCTTCATATTAGGCATGTTAATTATGTTAATTGCAATGAGAACCACTCATCTCAGATTATGGGGAAAAAAAAAAAAAAAGAAGATTATTTTTTTTTTGCACTGCTTGTTTAAAACTAAAAACTATTGCTTGAACACACACTCACTATATATATATATATATATATATATATATATATATATATATATATATACACACACACACACATTTTCCAAGAAATGTTTCATACTCTATCACCCTAGGAAAGAGGTCTCATATTATTTTTAATTTAACACTGGGACTGATCCAAGGAATTGTGGTAGCACATAATTTTTTTTCTAAGAATTTAATCTTCAGGTCCCCCCCCCCCACTCCCCACCCCAACATGGTTATATTACCCCTTATTTGCATAGTATACTTGATATAACTGTACATTAATTTGATGTAATATTAAATATATGCATGTGGACCTACATGTACCTCTTTTTGTTTAACTCTGAAATCCTAATATTATTAGCACCATTGATAATTTAGATTGTGTCTTATTAAGTTGGGTGTATGTTTATGCAATTCGTTATTCTGTGTTATTCACTGTAACTAGATTTAAATCACATTGAAATAATGATGACAAATTGAAATCACTGAAATTCATGGTTCTATGACAATAAAGAACAAAACTTCCATGGTTGGGGGGGGATCAGTACTTGTTATAGGCACTGTACACACAAAAACTAAAAAATAAATAAATACTATTAAAAATATTGTATTTGTATCCATGTTAAAATACAAAAAAGTGGTCAATAAAAAAGCCCCTATTTATTGGACATTCACAACTACTTTAACCCTCCCCATAATGTGGTTTTCAATTAGGACATCAAAATTCAATATTTTTTGGCCACCATTCACCTCTACTTAGATTCACCATCGGAGCTCCTCTTTGGTTTTAATTAGGGAGAGCGCTTTTCTGATCGGCACCATGGCCAATCATGAGTTAGCTCTTGTGATTGACACCACCTTAAATAGCAAAGCAAGTGGTGGCTCAGCGTTCGAGCAACAAATCGCTGCACTTAACACGGGTCCCACCTGCTGCTTTTGTGTCCCCCAGTGCGTCCAATGTAACCGAGCAAGCCCTTTGAAGCCCCTAGGTCTCAAGCACGCCCCTGTGAGCCAAACTGTCACCAAATGTGACCCTATGTCTCTGGCTCGATGACACCTGCTCCAAGCTATCTCAGGTACGTGCCTACCACCTCCTAGTCTTTTTCTTAGAAGATATGCACCTCTGGCCATAACAGTTGCACTCCGCAGTTGTCAGCCCTGCTATGCTTTACTGTCAGTACCCTGTGCTGCCTTCTCAACCCGCAGGCATGCCTCTGCAATCACTTGGACTGTCCACCTCTGTGTGAATCAGATCATTGTTTGTCACGGTTTCCGTATCTACTTACTACTAAGGTTAGAGAAACCTATTTTTTGTATGGACAGCACTATACACACACACACACTCTGATCACAGATTAAAGAAACCAAAATAAACGGTGTAAAAATATGTGTGACAGCTGGATTTGAATGAGTTAGTGTGAACGTTAATTTCCTTTCAAACAGCACCATCTACTGGCAGTAAATTATATAACATCGCTTTAGGGAATTTATAGTGTTTGTACAAGTGACAGGCCAGGATAACAATATGGAAGCTGCTAATTTGTTTGTGAAGGTGCAAACTCTAGGTCTGTCATGATTATTCTTCCTTTACTATCCAGTGATTCACAAGCCTAAAACAAGCATGTACATACCAGTTGTCAGGATATCCATATTTGTTCTCAGTTAGCATTCCTAAAAACATGAATGCATACTATGTATTCAGTCCCCAAATGCAATCTATCTAGGGCAATCTAAGGCTATTTGGGTAAGAAACAAGTGACAGCCTAACCAATGCTAAGCATAAGTGCCCTTTTACACCGGTGCACTTTTGCCATGTTGGAACGCACCTTTCCAGCGTGACAAAAGTGTGTCAAAATGATTCCCCTTTAAATCCTATGTGACTTTTCACATCTCTGCACTGCGTTTTGAAAAGTCCTGCATGCTGCATTTTGCTGCACTAAGGAGTAGATACTCGATGTCCTTTATAACCAGTGAATAGTTGCCAGCCCCCTCAACCATCAGTGAATAGAAACATTTGCAATGCCCCACTACTCTGCAACTATACCTCCATGGTGGTCACCCCCACCTCCTCTTTGCTCTTTCTTTCACATATGTGCACATTGGATGTGGGTCTCCTCACATCCAATTCACTTTCAATGGAGCCGGTTCACACAAGTGTGGGGTGGGCGTGGACTGCAAAAGGGTCCTGAGCGTGTTTGGGCCCTTTTCAGGTGTGAATTCAGGCATAATATTCGGACGAGAATCACATCTAAAGCGGTGAACAGACATGCACCAGACCCCAGGCACGAAACCGTGGCAGCACATTTGTGAACCCAGCCTCAATGTTCAGTCCAGCCCCCCCCCTCACAGTGCCGCTTGAGATGTTCCAGGCCGTCCTGAACAGTATTTCCAGCTCCTCCTCCACTCAGTGTGCAGTGTGATGGCCGGTGCTAATGGTGGCGGGCTCAGCTCTGTCTGCACCACTGGCCAGACCAACAGCAGAGAGAGAGGGGCTGGGGGGTGACCACCATGGCAGTATGGGGGGGGGGGGGGTGTTGTATGTGTAGCTTTAAACTGGTTCTCAGGGAAGCTAGTAGGCTAATTAACAATCAGTCAGTGAATAGCAGAGCCAGCACCTGTCTGCACCCTAACAACCTTTGAATAGTTGGTTGTTAAGGAGCCGGCACCCGACAGTGTCCTTCACAACCAGATATTTGCAGCAGATGCGTTACATAAATTTTAAATGCACAGTGCATTTTAAAGCTCCCCGGTGTGAAAGGGCCCTTACTGTTAACAGACTCTGTATTAGCTAAATACTAAAGGCGGTAACAAATGAGCAGGATAGCAGGCAACAAAGTTCCCCATTTCCACTTTTACGGTTATCCCATTCTGCCCTGATCTGTCCCTGAAATTATCAGGCACACATGACACTCCACTCTGTCTCCAAAAAAGCATTGCTTGGTGCCTGAGTAGCCGATTACCAGGCCACAATGCTTTCACAAAGAGGGTGTGATTAGCACCGTGCAAGTACCCAGTCCCAGAAGAACTGTAAATAAATAAATATAAAATAGTTTGTGCTCAGGATATCACACACACAAATCTAAAACAGCAAAAGAGCGAAACACCTGAGCAGAACAACTTCAGATCACCTTACCCTTGTACAGCAATAAAAGGGGTGATCCCAATACAGGTTTGTCTCCAACAATGGTCCCCATGAGGCCCTAAAAAACGGGTCTTCTCTGAGGTTAAAACATTTGACAACTGAAGTCTTGCCACTCCAAGCAGAAGATCCTTAGCAAGTCGATCTTTGTGCCAAAGCTCAACTAGAAGAGGCAGCCTGTAAAAAATAAATAAATAAATAAAAAAATGTAAAAAAAAATATATATAATAATAATTAGTTTTCAGATGTACGCTCATATTTAAACATAGTCAGTAAAAAGTCAGTGAGGTAAATCATTCTCAGATAAAAAGGATTTTTGTACTTGCATAAAATCTTTGGTTTTTTTTTTAGTCCATTGAGGGACACAGAAAATTTACAAATAGTAAGGTTATACTGCCCCCTTGAGTTTAGGACACAAATATGCAAAGATAAACATGGTAAGACAACACCCGTATAACCCTTCCTCTAGCCAACATGCCTCAGCTTTCTAGAAAAACAGCACAAAAAAAAAAAAAAACACACAAACACGCACACACACATAGAGGTGGGACGATTGTCCCTTGATAGACTCTACAGGAAAGCAATCTCTGTTTTTTTTTTTTTTTAAATTGTAATTTTTTTTTTTTTTTTTTTGCATTCATTGTGAGATATTGGAATTCAGAAAAAGTCAGGAAATACGAAAACAGTCCAAATGAGAGGTGGGCAACAGCCACTGACAAGTAGTTTGCAAGTAACGCCTAAAGGACCAACGACTAAATCTGAACCAGATGAGGAGAAGACCCCTGCAAAGGGGAAGCTACCAATGACCTCTTCTCTACCAAAGGCCACAAAGGATCAACCCGATGCTCAAGACCAGGAAAGAAGATATCATGGCAAAAAAAGGAACGACTCCACTCAAACAGCATGTAGCCTGAACAAGCAAAAGGCCATGAAACTAAAAACCCAGGCAGAACAGCATAACTTACCTGAAAAGGAAGAAATAGACCAAGAATATGATGTGGTTAATAGAGAGGAAAAAAAAAAACCCACCAGAACATGGCCTCATGAGAACAGGTCTCCCTTGGACAAAAACAGGTCTACAAGAGAAGACCAGCCGGTCTACAAGTGAACGCTCAAGCATTACAGTCACAACCCATAGGTAAGGCCAGGCAACCAATCTCGCAAATACGAAACTCTAAAGAAATAAAAAAAATGTAAAAATCATCACAGCATTATATACCATGAAGATAGCCAAGTGAATCCTGAGACTGGTAAAGATCTCAAGGGTACAAACCCTGAAGTCAGCCAAACAAAAAGGGAGTAGGGTGCATGAGAATGCAAAAATAAAAGCTCACATAAAATATATGAGGGTTCATTCACTATGTGAGCTCTAATTTTTGTATGAGCGCAGCTTACATTGGGGAGCAAATGTTATTAAAAGGCACCTGACCTGGAATTTGGTGCGCATCTTTGTGCACTTTGGAACTTGGCTGACTAATTCTAGAGGAAAAATATTGAGTGTGTATGGGCCCATTATATGGCCGCAACCTTCGGTAAGATGTAGGATGTGCACCGAAGTAGCTGGAAACTGAAGGCAAGAGATCCGCATGAATGTTGATATTTAAATTAGCTGTTTCTGAACTTTTTAATTTAAAAAAAAGCACCGATTAAAAAACATTGGCGGTGGCGTTTTAAAGTATTGTTATAAGGTGGAGAGTGACCCACATATATAGCATATAATAGTACGATTTTGTATTTAGATTTATACGTATGAATTCATGTGTTGAAATGATTTTGCACATTTAGTTGTGACTATTTTCATACTGCATTTCATAAGGGATAGTGCATCTGTTTAAGCACAATTAGTGTTTTTATGCACTTAAATGTTAGAGGCTTTCCATATTAGAGGTGATGACACAATATATTTTTTTTAAATCCTTTTAATAGCTTTTTGTTTGCACTAAGCAGAGGTTATATGTTAATAATCTATCAAATTGGATTTTGGGGCATCTATAGCGTGGCAGATGTCCTTTTTGTTTAAGATGTGAAAGT
The DNA here is from genome assembly GCF_042186555.1 of Aquarana catesbeiana. Taxonomy (NCBI): domain Eukaryota; kingdom Metazoa; phylum Chordata; class Amphibia; order Anura; family Ranidae; genus Aquarana; species Aquarana catesbeiana. Next base: position 207,181,699 of record NC_133324.1, read on the forward strand.
TATTAATTTAATTTATTTTATTCTTATACACTTTGGAAGAGGGAGCGCGAGGAATTATTCATTTGTTCTTAAGAACAAGGCTGAAACCCCCCCTGGTGTGGGGACTCCCCAGGAAACAGATTTCCTCTGGGGCAAGGGGAAGAGATCACCCCAATCACCCAAAGAAACCAGTGGTTCCTACAAGGAATGTCCAGGTTCAGAGAGACCCTGTTGATGTCTCTCCTCTAGCCCAGGCTTCCAACCACAGAGGGTGAAGCCAAAAGGGGACTAAGAGCCAACGAGAGAAGAAAAGACCATGTTAAAGCCTAACTCTAGGTTTTATGTTACTTTAAAATAGTTTGTTTAGGCACAGCTGGCCCAAACAAACGATTTCTTGTAAAAACTGCTTCAGCCGCTGTCAGTGCTGTATAGATGGGGATGACACCAGAGCGTGCTTAGAGTCTCTGCAGGGAGAATTCCCCAGTAGAGTCCACAGTGGAAATGGAGGACCCCTTTGGGTATTCTATACTGTTAAATGTATAAATACTTTCTGTAAAGGTGAACTTGCCCTTTAAGTAAGATGACTAAATGGTGTTGGTGAAAACAAATAGATATGGAAATCATTATTCAACAGTCTGTCCAAATAAGCACTTTGCAGAAAAGGAGTATGAACTCAAAATAAAACCCCATCCCCGTCACTGGTCCAAGCAAAATCACCTGAATGTGCACAGATTAGTGACATATGAAATATAAAAAACTTCTTTATAACCTCTACTCCTCAATTTAATAAGAGAATGAATAATATGTGACACTGAAGTACAAGTGGACAAAACAAAATGTACCATAAAGAAAGGAGTCATTCTAGACTAGGAGACAATCCTAGTTTATGAAGAGCAGGGAACATATGACTGTCCAGTTATCTAACTCTCACACGAGGATAAGAATTCTAGCTACAATTTAAAGTAGTACAAACATTATAAAAAACAGCCAGAACCCATTACCTTAAAAACGTCTCCTGAAGTTTTTGGGGCATGGCTGCAAAATCGAAGTCACAGTAAGACTGAGGAAGAAAAACTTCCATATTCCTATGAACTTCCACTGGTGGATTAGTCATTATAGGGGCTGCACTCCCAAAAAATGGGTACGAATACCTGAATAGAAAAAATAAAAAACCAGTGAGTATGAGGATAAAAAGAAAATTTATGCTTGGCCAACGTTTTCCTAACATTTGCTATGATATGGAATACTATCTTTACAAACAAAAAAGGATTTCCCCCCACCCGCCCTTTTGGATAAAATAAGCAAAGGTCGTCTGTATCCCTTTTTTTGTCCTGGTGAACATTTGATTTTGGATAAAATAAAGAAAGGGTTGTCTGTGTCCTTGCTGGGGAGTTCGGCCTCCTCAATTTGTACTGGTGACCATTTTCATTAAGAGTAAATGAAAGAAAATCCAAAATTTTAAATTGCCAGTGGAACAGGTATAGAAATCTTTCAACAGGGATACCTTCTCTGTTGACAACTGTGTAAGGCTACATCCACACAGGAGGCAAACGGTGTATAGTTTGCTGCATTCACAGGCACCTAAACACCGCCTCTGGATGCAGCAGCACTATGCGATACGGTCACATATAAACTGTCCAAATAGCTGTGTTCAGATGTCCGCAGTAATACTGACCCTGGGCGTACAATGTCTACGTCCAAATAAGCTCTATTCGCATGTACCACTCAGATAAGTGGTTACATGTAAACAGTGGCAGCGCTAGCCATTGATTGATACAAAGTACAAATTCTGACAGCTGCCACTGACAGTTGCTGCTGTTCGCACACAGTGTACGCAGGCAGTTTAGGACCACCATCAAGAATCTCACCAGCAACAACCCCCGTGCAGCCATATGAATGTAGCCTTCCCTTCCTTTGGATAAATCTCCTCCCACTTCTTGTTGTGCTTCAATAACAGATAGTCAACCATTACCTACTTTATCCAAAAAGTGGAGGAAAAAAAAAAAAATCAAGCTCATCTTTAGTTGTCCTTAATCGGCAGCGATTACTGGGGTGGTACCCACATTTCTACCAGTGAGCTGGATTTATACAGCATTCAAGTAAAGTGCTGCAGAGCCCCTAAAGTGAGCACAAATTTTGATCAGCAGGTCTCCACTGGTATTTAGAACAAGAGTGATGGAAACCATTTAAAAGTGAAAGACAAATGTGAGAAATAGAATTGTTGTAAAATGAAAGGAAAAGCATTGCATCAGCACTTGAAGCCACTGACTTGGCAAAGGTGAGAATTTGGTGCCCAGACTTCACCATGACTTTCTAAACTACAAAATTATTCAGGGTTAGGGTTTCAAAGACCTTCAATCTGTATTACATCCAAAACCAAAAATGTAACAGTGCAGCTTACCAACCCTTTGATGTGGTGGCTGCATTTTTTTTTTTAGGCATTTTCTCCTTGTGTGATTTGACCAGTAACACTCCGTGCCTTAGGGTGTCTACACTCAGGATGGAGGAACAACAGAGACATCTTTAGACAGCGGTATTTTTCATCTGGGGGGAGGGGCAAGTTAAATATACTAGCAGATTTAGATATTCTGACAAATTAAAACCAAACTCCAGCTCACACTTTAAGAAGTTACAGCAACATTTTTTCTTTTGGGATAAAGGTTTTACATAAATGAACAGCTAACCATTGTAAGCACCCGTGTCAGTGTTAAATGCTTTGTCTAAGCCCTCTGCTAAATTTACAGGACAGGTTGTTCTGTTGAAGAACAACAGACATATTGGCTGGATCACCTGAAGAAAATAAATATAACTTAAAAAAGAAAAACGAACGCAGCCACCACAGTTAAGATTTCGTACACTGCAATATAATAAAGGTTTGCTTTTGGGTTTATTACTGCTTTAAACTATAACTAAAGGCAAAATTTTTTTTTTTAGTTTTGAATAGAGTGGAGAGGGATTAGAACCCTTGTCAGTTTTTATTGCTGTCTGTGTTCCTGATAAGACGATTCACCCTCTCCATTTGTCCCTTTACCATTATCATTGAAAATTAAAGTAAAGAAAGTCCCAAATTTTAGGTTGTCCCTGGAAAAGTAATGGAGGGGAAACCTTCCAATGGGGAAACTAGTTCCGGTGACTTGGGGGTCCCCAAGGGATTCCCTTAACAGTCATACTGCGGCGGGTCGGCACGTTCTTGCAAGCCGTCGTAGCTGTACGTCGGCCTTTTAAGTGGGGATAGCAGGCGCGCGCCCGCTGCACTTCGGGGGACCCGCTGAGCGTGGCTGGTGGTCGCGATACCCGCTGAGCACGAGAGCCAGAACAGGGACGTGTGTGTGTGTGTGTGTGTGCATATAAACACACAAATTCCTGTTCTGTGAGGAGAGGAGAGACAGATTGTGTGTGCCTACTAGCTAGGAACAATGATCTGTCATCTCCTCTAGTCACACCCATCCCCCTACAGTTAGAACACACACAAGGGAACACAGTTAACCCCTTGATTGCCCCCTGGTGTTAACACCTTCCCTGCCAGTGACATTTACACAGTAATTAGTGCATTTTTATAGCACTGATCGCTGTATAAATGTCAATGGTCCCAAAAAAAGTGTCAAAAGTGTCCAATCTGTCCGCCATAATGTGGCAGGCCCGATAAAAATCACAGATCACTGTCATTACTAGTAAAAAAAAAATAATAATAATAAAAGTGCCATAAATCTTTCCCATAGTTTGCAGACACTAACTTTTGCGCAAACCAATCAATATACGCTTATTGCGATTTTTATTACCAAAAATATGTAGAATACATAATCGGCCTAAACTAAGGAGAAAAAAAAAATTGAGGATATTTATTATAGCAAAAAGTACAAAATATTGTGCTTTTTTCAAAATTGTCGGTCTTTTTTTGTTTATAGCGCAAAAAAAACAAAAAACAAAAAAAAAAAAAAAAACAAAAAAAAAAAACCAAAAAAAAAAAACCGCAGGAGGTGATAAAATACCACCAAAAGAAAGCTCTATTTGTGGGAAAAAAAGGACGTCGATTTTGGGTACAGCGTTGCATGTCCGCACAATTGTCAATTAAAGCGACACAGTGCCGTAACGCAAAAAATGGCCTGGTCATTAAGCAGGCAAATCTTCCGGGGCTGAAGTGGTTCCTCTCACTTCCTGTTTGGCTATGGGACAGGAAGTGAAGGGAAATCTCTACAATGGGACACAGATGGCAAAAACAAAAACTGACATGTGTTATAACCCTCCCATACTCGATCTAAAATGTTGTCCTATAGTTCTACTTTAAGTCAGAAAAAGAATTTCCACAAAAAGGTCAGCACAAGCAGCCCCATATTTCAATCTGCACAGGTTTCCTTTTATTTGCTCTGCGTAGGAAGATACAATATGGAAAAGTTAAAACCTTAGTATGCAGTTTATAGGGAACCCAACATCAACATTATGGATACTTCTAAGGTCAAGTGAAAAGCAGAAATGGTGTGCTGCTGGTGGAACTGCGATCTTCTGTCCAGAAGTAGATTCAGACAGACTCCGGACAGCCTCTGGAGCGCTCTGTGGTGGAGGTGGTGGGGACTGAACACCTGAGATCAGAAAACAGAACCCTTTAATGCTCACATAATGCAATCACTCAAATCATTCAATACATGTCACTTCATCCAATAGTTAAAAAAAAAAAGAATCAGATGTAAAACTAACTCTTATGAATTCTATTTGTTAAGCAAGCTTACAATGAGCATTATCAATACAAGTTTTATCATATGTTCAGTTTGAATTGTCCAGGTTTGTGACAGGTCTACTGGCTCTTTAAACTGGCATGATGCTTCAAAGACAAAAAAGAAAAGGAGAATCTTTTCTGAAGACAAAATTAGGGACAGAATGAACTTTGATAGTGGAAGACCAGCCATCTCCCCTCCACATAAGCATGCTGCAAAAGAGATAAAACAGATGGATAGAATAGGAAGTCTCATCAAGTCAAACAGAATTGTTGTAGAATGTAAGAGTGCAGTTTTTAGAACCATTAAACTGACATATAATGCGATTACTGAGTTAATAAAAAGTGTGCAGTAAGGGAAAGCTCTACTATAAAATGCTGCCCTTGCTAGCATTCTGAAAATGGCAATTACATTGTCATTGGCTTCATTCATTTTTTAAACACAAATCTGGAACAAGGATGCATGATCACATGAACAAGTTACATGATCCTGATCTGTATACCTGTAATGGGGCAGTCAGAAGCTACTCTGGATCAGCCTGCCAGACAACATTTTCAAAGGGAGGTCAGCAATAGCAGCATCTATATTTCTCTCAGTAAACATTTGTTTTAAATCCTTAAAACTACAGGTACAGTATTTATTTAAAATTTAAACTAAAGATTATGTCCCCATAATTATTATGCGTGGGAAAGAAGTTTCATGGAATATGCCATTATCAGAACCAATTACCTGGAAGAGGAAGCTCACATGGTGCTGAAAACTCTGGCCTGGTCTGTGGCTGAGAAGGAGCGGGCTCTGCTTGCACAGACTTTAAGCTTTCCATATCATTGTCTGTGTCTTCATCTTTGGTTGGAGGGGAATCACTAAAAATTGGAGGCTGAGCTGGCACGTTTTTTGAAATTTTCTGTGGTGTTGATGGATCTTTCCTTGCCGCAACACTCTCCCTCATTTCATTAAAATTGTGTGAAGACTAAGTAACAAATAACAGATGTATTAAAAATAAGAACAGCGCCGTTTTTTCAAGTTAAATGGTCAAAGTACTCCACCTAGTTACCTGTAGGCTGGCCTCTTTATGCAAACTTATAGATACTCCAATTGTTGGAGAACTTTCCACCGGCACAGATGACATGTTCTGCTTGGCCCTATTAGGTGGCGTGAGGATAAAAGCACCTTCGACAACTACAGGGTGGTGCTCTATTTCTGTGCTGGCCTTCTTTAGCAGTTCTGTCAAAGCAATATCTGTACTGCCAAGAGACTGATCACCACAACATAAATGAATCTTAAGGGGGAAAAAAAAAAAAAAAAAGTTTAGATTTTAGAATATAAAACAAGTGTAATGCCGCGTACACACGATCGGAAATTCAGCCAGCAAAAGACCGATGAGAGCTTTTCGTCGGAAAATGCGACCGTGTGTATGCTCCATCGGACCTTTGCTGGCTGGAATTCCAGCCAGCAAAAGATTGAGAGCATGTTCTCAATTTTTCGGTCGCAAGAAGTTCCTATCCAAAAATGCGATCATCTGTAGCAATTCCGACGCGCAAAATTCCTACGCATGCTCGGAAACAATTTGAAGCATGCTCAGAAGCATTGAACTTCATTTTCTCGGCTCGTCGTAGTGTTGTACGTCACCGCGTTCTTGACGGTTGTAAGTTTAGTGAACTTTTGTGTGACTGTGCGTATGCAAGGCAAGCTTAAGCGGAATCCCGTCAGAAAAGCCGTCATATCTTTTTCCGACCAAAATTCCGATCGTGTATATGCGGAATAACAGTAGACTTTAAAGTAGAAGTTCACCTAACCCAACTCTAAATCTACTCGCACCCACATTTTAAAATGTATCTATCTAACGCCGTATAAAAGAAAATCACCATAGATATATGGCGGCTTTTCTGAAGCCGCTCCAGTAAGATCTCCAGTGGTAGCTGCTGTGTGTAGGAGAGAGCCGTTAACGGCTGGGAAATGCCTGGCAAGTGACGTCACCTATAGACTTACTATGGGACTTCTGTGGTTTTATTTTTTATTTCTTTCAGGTACTTATATAGCGCCGTCAATTTATGCAGCGCTTTACATATACATTGTACATTCACATCAGTCCCTACCCTCAAGGAGCTTATAATCTAAGGTCCCCAACTCACATTCATACATACGCATACTAGGGACAATTTAGACAGGATCTAATTAACTTACCAACATGTCTTTGGAGTGTGGGAGGAAACCGGAGTACCCGGATGAAACCCACGTAGGCACAGGGAGAACATGCAAACTCCAGGCAGGTAGCGTCGTGGTTGGGATTCAAACCAGCGACCCTTTTTTGCTGCTAGGTGAAAGTGCTATCCACTACACCACTGTGCGTTGTTGGCTGCCTCTCCAGCACATGCCTACACGCTAAAGCCACCTCTGACAGCTCAGTGTGGGGCTGGACCAGAGCTGCTGTAGATTAGTTAAGTATAGCAATTTCTTCTTTACAAGGCTAGATTGGTTTTAGAATGTGACTGCAAGTAGGTTTAGAGCTAGTTAGGTTATGGCTGAACTTCTACTTCAAGTCTTGGAAAAAGTGCTGAAGAGGGTAAATCCTTTTTTTGGGAGACTGTACTTCCATTAGGGATTTTTCCTCTCACCCACGGTCTTGCTAACTACGGTCATGAGGAATAACAGTACTAAGAGGAATTCTCCCAAATACAAAACACAGACGTGCAAAAGTCAAAACCCTTATGGGGCGTACACACGGTCTGACTTTTTGACCGGACTGGTCTGACGGACGCCAACAGACCAAATCCGGGGAACAATCCGATCGTGTGTGGGCTTCACCAGACCTTCAGTGGACTTTTCCAGTCGCAAATCTGACGGACTTTAGATTTGGAACATGCTTCAAATCTTTACGCCGTAACTCCGCTGGGCCCAGAAATCCGCTTGTCTGTATGCTATAGTCTGACGGACAAAAACCGACGCTAGGGCAGCTATTGGCTACTGGCTATCAACTTCTTTATTTTAGTCCGGTGTACGTCATCACGTACGAATCTGTCGGACTTTGGTGTGATCATGTGTAGGCAAGTCCGGTCATTAGAAAGTCGGTTGAAAGTCTGCCAAAAGTCCGTCGAAAGTCTGTCGGACAGGCTGGCGGACTTTTGTAGCTGAAAAGTCCGACCGTGTGTACACGGCATTATCCATTCTATCAGATTTGTTACTGGTGTTACACAATTTATTTTTGTGATGATTGTAGTTCATTGCAAGCTAAAGTGCTGAGGGTTTCCATACTATTTTCTTTTATGACTAGTATGCAAAAGGATTTTTGGCCATTGACAACCAAATATTTCCACCTGGCACTCCAAAAAGAACTATTTCAATCTAAACTGTTCCTTAACCAGACAAATTTCAGGAAGCAGATGCCACACTGGAGTCCTGAATTTATAATAAGCTTTATTAACAACAGCACAGCCAACAAAAACTCCTTTCCCTGACAAGTTCTCAACAACTATTCTGACTACTACAAATTGTTGTAGTAAAACTGATTTTTATATTTACCATAAAATCCATTTATTTTAGTCCACATGAATGCAGAAACTTTTGGGTTATACTGAGCCTACTAGAGTACTGGATATTGATGAAAATGTGACAAGCCCAGTACTGAGCCTCCTACATGCAAGCATGCCTTCATTTTTTTTGTAAAGCAAGAGCATGATCTTAAAACACAGGAGGTGTAGACTGCAAGAAATAGATCTTACAGCAAACACAAAAATCAAATTTTAATTTCCTATCCATTCAAGGACACAGGGGTGGACAACAGCAAAAAAAAAATTGGGACAGCTTACATATCAGGTCAATGAGCCACCTGAAGAACCTTATGTCTGAAGCTGGCATCCAATTAAGCCTGAACATCCACCTGGTAGAACATGGAGTATGTGAGAACAGAAGACCAGGTGGCAGCCTTGCAAATCCTGTAAACAGCTGCATGATGCCAAAAAGGTAAAGGTACCTTGACAGAAAAGGGTGGAACCCAATATTTAAGACCATAAGCTTGAATGATGTTTTGTCTGAGCTACTGAGAAACAGTTGAAAGCGTAGATGGTTCCCCTTTTATGAGGGCCAAAAGTAAAGGCAAAGAGAGCGTCAATCTTTCTGATAGGAGCAGTGACTGCTAGAAACTTGCAGAGCACAAACTACATCTAGGCAATGGAAGGAGTTATTTTTATGATAAACTGGGGTCAAACAGATGGACAACATCTCGCTTGAGGTGACAGGTTGAAACTACCTTAGGAAGAAAGCAGTTCTAGACTTCAACACCACCTTGTGCTTGTGTAAAACCAAAGAGGGGTTTCTTTACAGGATATAATGGCTAGCTCAGACACTCAAATGGCTGAGGTAATGGCAACGAGAAATGCAACCATGTGAGTGCGAGCAGACAGGGTAATAAACCTGATTGGGTTAAACTGCAGTTCTGGAGTGCTGAGAGAACCAAATTCAGATACCTCAGAGTCACGTGGGAGCTACATGGAAGACACCCAGAAGAAAGGTATTAATCAAGGAATGGGAAAGCCATTGGTCTCTGGAAAAATATCTTATATGCAGACTTCACTCATGATAGTGTTAAAGGGCCAAATGCTAACCTGGTCTCATGGAGAATTTCCTGGGATGAAAGTTTCTTCCCTTGCACCAAGTATGACTTCCATGTGCTGTGCCAGACTTTGCGGGAAGTAGACTTTCTAGCTTTAAAGTGGAATTCCAGCTTGATGCAGCCTTAACTGTCCCTTAGACTAGCCTTTAAAAAAAAATTTCCCCTCCCCTCTCCTAACACTTATGCCAACTAACTTGTGTAGAAAAGATGCATATACTTACGCTTTTTCAGCCCACACTGCTGTAGGAGAGAGCATTATGACAATGGCTGGTTATGCCTGGAGTGGTAACATCACCCAAAGACTTCAACTTCACATCCTTTGTCAGCGCTCCCTTCTCTCCCCTGCAGTGGTGCTGACTGACATAGACAAGTATATGCATCTTTTTAGTTAGCATAAGGTGTTAAGAGGGGGAGGGCACAGTTTTAAGAGTAGTTAAAGTTCAAGCTTTAAGAATTCAAGCTTCAGCCTAAAGCATCACTTATTCACAGATGCCTCTGTGTCAGTACCTGAACTTCCAACACCATGAAGCAGGGTGAATAGCTGGTTCTCGAGACTATTCAAAAAAGGTCACAGACGTTCCCTAGGAGTCCAATCAGGTTGGCATACCAGATACACCTGGTCCAGTCCAGAGAAATGGAGGATCGCCAGAATTCCTTCTATTATGATCCTGTGAACCTGGAGGCCAAGAGACCCACATCCAGCAACCCCTACCCGTAACCAGACCATTACCCCAGGTCCAGGAGCTATTGGCTAAGGAAGTCTGCCTGCCAATTATCCACACCAGTAGTGTAAACTGCAGACAAGGATAGAAAGCCGCAGAAAGTTAACTGGGAGATTGCAATTTCTCCAGTGTCCATGTCCCCTGCCCCAACAAGGTGTCCAAAAATCCTCCCCCAGCGAGACAAGCTGGCATCGGTCATAAGGATCTTCCGACAGATAGGAAGGTAGGAGTTACCCAACTCCAGAGCAGGATTCCTGAGCCACCAAGCCAGGGACATTCTGGTCTTCAGTACCAGGCAAATCTATCTGTCCAAGAGCTGGACTGACTTGTCCCATGACAACAGGATGTTGTATTTAGTGGTCTCGAGTTAAAATGGGCAGATGGGACTGTCTCATGCAAAAGTGAAGAGTGACAACTTCTGGACTGAAGAGTCAGATTCTGGAAGCAGAGTTTGAAGTTTCTTCTAGGGAAGAAAACTGATTTCAGTTGTGTCTAGGATTATACCCAAATATTCCAAGCAAGGAGTTGGTTCCAGCACAGACTTTTGAAGGTTTGGAACCCAGCTTAACCTCTGCAAGGTCTTGACAGTTTGGGCTACATTGTCCATCAGAACTTGTGCCAGCTATTCCCTCAGCAGAAGGTCATCTAGGTATCCAACACTGGGGATACCCTGGGAGAACAATAGAGCTAGATACCCAAGCTAAAGAAGAAGACAGGCCAAATAGCAGGACCACAAACTGAAAGTGCAAAGGACCCACAGCAAAGCAAAGCAAAGCAAAGGAGTTGAGGATGCACTAGAAAAATGGGGGCATGCAAGTACATGTCCTTAATATCAACAGAGGCTAGAACATCTCCCTAATGGAGGAAAAATATGACAGGCCTAGTGGAGTCCAGAAATTCTGGGCCTAATAGAAGAGATTTAGCTCCTTTAAGATTCAAGATGCGGCAGATGACCCTTTTGGTTTGGGAACTGTGAACGTACTGTAGAAGACCCCAGGAACTGTTCCAGGGACTAAGGGAAATGATTTCCTGCGCCAAAAAGCCCACTAGAGACGAATGGAGATGTGCTAATCTGTGCAGTAATAGCTATACGTAGAGACCAGTTCAGCAGTGATGCAGTAGGGATCTTGACTGTAGGAAAAAAAAAATGGTAGCTAGAAAAAGGTTAAACTTTCTACATCCATTTTCATAGGATAGTAGCAAAATAAATGTGCCATGCTTGAAGCAGGTGGGATTATACAGGGCTAGCACAAAATGTTTCTATTTGCCAGTGTCCTACCCTCCCATAGATGGCAGTATAACCCAACAATCTCTGAATTCCTGTGCCCCTCAATGGACAAGAAAGAAAGCAGCTTATCCCTTCCTGGCTGGAAAGGAGCAAAGACAATGACTACAGAAACTTTTTATCAGACAGCTAAACTCTTCGAATACGTGACATCCACGAATATAATTTGTTACATGCAGAATGTTAGATAGAATATGATGTAGTAGGTGTTAGGATATAAAGCTTTATTTTCTTACTCAGTTCAGTGTGCAGTTTTCAGAAAGGATAGCAGAAACTCCAGTTCCTGGAGTTAGACCTGGTAAATATCACAACCCCCAAACCCACCACCCCCCAAGGTAACTAAACATAAAAGATTTGCAGAACCAAAACAGGTCAGTACACATAACTGGATTTGGGGACTTTAGGTTATACTAGCCCAAGCATTGCACGCACTAGACCACAGAACATTGCTTCTGCTGGTGAGCATTTAGAGAGCCAGAAGAACACTGATATAACAATGATATAAGTACTGCATTCTCTTATGACTTCCATTCTCAAAACACTTAGTTAAAGCAGATGGATATTTCTGGAAATGCTGAATATATCTAACATTTCTGCATGCTCCCCACTACCATCCTTCAGATCTTTACTAGGCTATACAAGAATGTATGAAACGGCTTCCCTTGCATGCTTATCGTATGAGAAAAGGCTTCACTTGTCCCCTTCAGCTGTTTTCAAGGAGAATACTCTGTGCTTAATGCAAAATTATTACTTTGTCATGTTGGCCATAGGAGCTCATATGAATATCTAGGACACATCTTCACCACTGCGCTTTGTTTAGCATGTGTATGATTTGTTAATGAAAAAAAGTGAAGAAAACATAAGTATAAATGATGATAAATAGCATTTGCCATCATGAAACCTAATGGATAAAACACGCCGTCTCACCTGAAGTTTAGGCTGAACAGAAAGATAAAGGCAAAGCACTTCAGTGCTACTACGGATTCTGACAGAGGCTCTCTCTGGCTCAAAATCTGGATTGACCAGGTCTGTAAAGGGTTCATTGGTGACATCATTTCCCAGCAAAGAATAGTAAAAGAAAAATTCTGATTGTGGTTCAGGAAGTCTTAAAGTGCTAGGAATTAACTGAAAGTAAATGGGATATAAGAATAGTAGATAAACACAAAACAAACAATCTCACAATAAGTAAATGACAACAAAACAGAAAAAGCCTTACTGAAAAATACCATAATCAGAGCCATTATGACTATATGCAAAATTTGGTAATCATACAATACTTATAGTCAAATTGGCTGCTTGGATTGATTACCCTTTTGTTAAATAAAACCAACAACTTTTTGGGTCTGTCACACTACCAAATACAGTAGAAAATAGGATTTTTATAACAGCTTACCTGTAAAATCCTTTTCTTGGAGTATATCACGGGACACAGAGCCATAGTATTAACTATATGGGTATATAGGCACCTTCAGGTGATGGACACTGGCACACCCAATACAGGAAGTTCACTCCCTATATAACCCCTCCTCCTACCAGGAGTACTTCAGTTTTGTAGCAAAGCAATATACATAAATCCCAAAAGAGGGGAGGGACCTGTGTGTCCCGTGATGTACTCCAAGAAAAGGATTTTACAGGTAAGCTGTTATAAAAATCCTATTTTCTTTAGCATACATCACGGGACACAGAGCCATAGTATAGTATTAACTATATGGGACGTCCCATAGCAATGTATTTAAGGGGAGGGAGACACAACCCGTAGAGCACCCCCAGACTTGAGGACCTATATTGCTGCCTGCAGCACACTGTGTCCAAATGCGATATCCTCATGCCTTCTTACATCCACCTGATAAAACTTAGTGAATGTATGCACTGAAGACCAAGTTGCAACCTTACAGATCTGAGCCACGGAGGTCCGGTGAGGCACTGCCCAAGAAGCACTAACTGCTCTGGTAGAGTGCGCTTTGACTTGAAAAGGTGGAATCTTACCTTTTAAATCATAAGCCTGAATTATAACTTGCCGAATTCACTTAGCGACAGTGGATTTCAACGCTGCCAGTCCTTTCTTAGGACCTTCTGGCAACACAAATAAGACATCAGTCTTCCGGAACTGAGCAGTCGTCTTTAAACAGACTTTGACCGCTCTCACCACATCAAGGCAATGTAGTGACTTCTCTTTCCTAGAACACGGTTTTGGAAAAAACGATGGCAGGACAATATCTTGGTTCAGGTGAAAATCTGAGACCACTTTAGGCAGAAAACTTAGACGAGGATGCAACACGACCCTGTCCTCGTGAATAATCAAGTATGGCTCTTTACTAGAAAGAGCAGCCAATTCCGAAACCCTCCTTGCAGAGGATATAGCAACCAAGAACACCAACTTCCTTGTCAGAAGGACTAAGGGAATATGCTGTATCTGTGCAAATGGCTGTTTTTGTAACACTGACAAAACTAAGTTCAAGTCCCAAAGGTTCAAAGGAGACCTGACTGGCAGATTAAGCCGCATCACCCCTTGCATAAAAACCCAGACCAAAGAATGAGAAGCAAGCAGTCTTTGAAATAACCGATAAAGCTCAGACTTAGACCTTAATAGTACTCAAGGGCAGCTTCATCCCTACCCCCAATTGTAGAAAGGTAATTATTCTGCCTATGTTGTACTTCCGAGGGTGTCAACCCTTGGATTGACACCAGGAAACATAAGCCCTCCAGACTCTATAATATATGATTCTGGAAGCTGGCTTCCTTGCAATAACTAAGGTAGCGATAACTGACCCAGAAAGCCCACGATTCTTTAGAATGTGTGTTTCAATAGCCAAGCCGTTAAATTTAGAGTTTGTAAAGGTAGGATGGAATATCGGCCCCTATGAGAGTAGGTCTGGCCGTAGTGGAAGGGACTATGGATCCCCCACTGCCATCTTTACGATTTCTGCATACCAGGACCTTCTGGGCCATGTTGGAGATACAAAAATTATCGGCTTTCTTTTCAGCTTAATCCTGCAAAGAAGTCGTGGCAGCAACTGAATAGGGGGGTGAGGGGATGCATAAATCGGTGGGAACTGATCCCACGGGGTCACCAGCGCATCTGTTCCGCATGCGAGTGGATCCCTTGTCCTGGACACAAAGTTGACCAACTTCATGTTGAATCTGGACGGCAGAAGATCTACGTCCGGAGTTCCCCATTTTTGGCAAACAGCCTGAAAAATGTCGGGGTGAAGGGCCCATTCCCCCAGGAGCAACTGCTGGTGGCTCAAGAATCCCCCCTGCCAATTCTCTACTCCCGGAATGAAAACTGCTGATAGGCAAGGGACATTCCTTTCTGCCCAAGTTAGGATATGGTTCACCTCCCTCTGTGCTGCGAGACTCTTGGTGCCCCCTTGGAGATTGATGTAAGCCACAGCTGTGGCATTGTCAGATTGGATCCTGATAGGACAACCCCGTAACCTGAATATCCAGGGCTTCAGAGTCAGACCTGCTGCCCGAAACTCTAGGATGTTGATGGGCAAAGTCCTTTCTGTCATTGACCACTGTCCCTGGACAGTTGTCTTTTCCATCACTGCTCCCCAACCTGAAAGGCTGGCATCTGTCGTTACCACCTTCCAGATAACTGGTCTGAAGGATTTTCTTTTCAGCAAATTCTGGGTTACCAACCATCAACTGAGGTTCCGGGACACCCTTGGGGACAGCCGCATTGGCAAGTTTAAAGCTTGAACCGTTTTGTTTCAAGCAGACAGAATACTGTTTTGCAACAGTCTGGAATGGAACTGGGCATAGGGAACCGCTTCGAATAAAGCCACCATCTTTCCTAACCTCATGCAAAGGTGAATGGAGGGATCTCTTTTTGACCTGACCATCTGCACCAGCTCTCTTATGGCGTTGATCTTTGCCTGAGGCAAGAACACATTTTTCTGGGCTGTGTCTATGATCAGACCCAAGTACTCCAGCCTTTTTTGCGTTTTAAGGAAGATTTCTCTAGGTTGAGAATCCATCCCAGATTTTCCAGGTATTTGGTTGTAATGTGCATGCTTTGCTCCAAACAGGCCACCGACTGGTCTATTAGCAATAGATCGTCTAGGTACGCCAAGACTGTTATGCCCTGTGCCCTTAACCTGGCTAGAGATGGAGCCAAAACCTTTGTAAACACCCGGGGTGCTGAAGCTAGCCCGAAGGGCAAGGCTACAAACTGAAAATGATGCTGTTCTACCTTGAACCGCAGAAGCCTTTGGTGAGCAGGAAATATAGAGACATACAGATATGTATCCCTGATGTCGATAAACGCCAGGAGTTCTCCTCCTTGTAGGATAGAAACCACTGACCTGATCGACTCCATGTGAAAAGAGCGGATCTTCAGGAACTGATTTAGATTCTTTAGCTCTAGAATGGTTCTGACACCTCCATTTGGTTTTGGTACCGTAAAGAGGTTTGAAAAAAAAACCCCAAACCTTGCTCTTCTGTGGAGATTTGTATGATCACCCCCTGAGCCATCAATCGGTCTAGTGTCCGAAACAGATTGTCTTTTCCCTGGATCTTTGGGAACGTTTGACCTCAGAAAACGAGACGGTGGAAACTCCCGAAATTCCAGTTTCTACCCTAGAGTTACCGTTGAGATGACCTATCTGTCCTGAATTTCCTCTTGCCAGATTTCTGAGAACTGCAGAAGTCTTCTCCCCACCCTGGCGAGTGGGGGGGCGCCTCTTCATAATGAGGCTTTAGAATTCTGTTTTGCAGGTTTTCACCCCCAGGACTTCTTTTGTGCCTGGGCCTGACCCTGAGGCTTTCCTCTAGACTCAGTGGAGGCCATTTATGGCCTTACTACCAAAAAGTACTGGATCCCAGGTTCCAGCTCTCTAAAAGAGAAGCGTTTACAGGCAAGACCTCGTTTCTTTGGACATGAGGCCCGGGTACCCATTCAATTCGGCCAAAAAGACACTTTGAATGGACGCCAAAAAGTCACTATGAATGGATCCAGCTGCATGGCTAGCCCCAGCAAGGATCGCTCCAGTGGAGCTCAGCACAGCACAGCACATCTTTACTTGTGACCAACACCTTAGACACTGGAGAAAAAAACTGAGGTACTCCCAGTAGTGGGAGGGGTTATATAGGGAGTGCACTTTTTGTCTTAGGGCGTGCCAGCGTCCATCACCTGAAGGTGGCCTATAACCCACATAGTAACTACTATGGCTCTGTGTCCCGTGATGTACGATAAGAAAGTAGATTTTAACAGGGATTCCAACCTTTAATCAGTTAAGCATTTGTGCATTGTCTACTGGACAAGTTTGACTTTTATTCAAACTGGAAATAGCAGCGTCAACTGCTGGTACATTCCATCTTTTGGTGAATTTCTCCTCCATGGGATAGAGTACTGTGAATCTCTTTGGAGGGAGGGGAATGCTTATCCGGGTGATCCCATTCAGCATAAACAAGCTGTTCTAGTAATGCTTGGACAGGAAAACGCATGCAAAGGCTGTGAAGGTTTTAAGGAACCCAAAGAAGAAACTGAACTTTCAGCTGACTCCGTTGGGGGTAGCTTAAAAGTGGAGCTAACCATTTCCGTAAGAGACTGTACCAGCAATTTCCCAGATTGCGAGGCTGAAAAGTGTTCAAACACCGTTGTTTCCTCCGCAGAGGAGTAATCGGTTTGTCTTTCCTCCTGATCTCCTGAGGGTAATACCTCATCCTCTACCCACTGTTCCCCTGGTAAAGGGTCTAAGGTGGGGGAGGGGGATCTATCACGCTTCCTATCTCTTTGGATGGAGGATGCGATTAAAGCCGCTAATCTTCCCTCTAGCCCCAACAGGGCGGAGGAAAAGGCATCTTCAGTCACGTATACAGGGACTGAGATGTGAGAAGCAGCTGCACCACCAATTGGTTCCAATGACTCACCATGGCTTGCCACTTCTGGTATTTCAGGAGAAGATGACAGTGTGAAGGCACGACTGGAATTCCCAGCACCTGGAGGTGAAATTTTTGGTACTTTTTTTGAGGTTTTTGTGGTGTGTTTTAGCAGGCATAGAACTAAGCACAAAGCAGAGGTACGATTTAAATTCACTAATCGCTAAACAATAGTCTGACAATATAATCCCGATAATAAAAGTTCAGTTTAGCGCTGGGGAAAAAAAAATGTCCTTTCCTCTATTTGGAATGCCCATCTGCAGCCCTTACGTGCCCCACCGCTCCTGTGTCCCCAGTTGTCAGCCAGCTCGCGCTCTCCTCGTTATTTCGAACGTTCCCGCGCAGGCGGCCTTCGGGTCCTGTAGACCCATCACGAGGAGGGAGGGAGAAGCAGAGCCCAGAATGATGGCAAGCAGGGGGAAACTTTTAAAGCAAAAACTGGGACCTCCACACCCTAACCCTTTTGGTCCCTCCAGGGGGGAGAAATGCGGAATAGCAGATTTCTTACCTACAAAAGAAAACCCCGCTGTGATAAGCTGCTGCTGAATCCACACACAGACTGACACTGAGATGAAGCAAAGACAAAAAATTAAAAGTGGTTATAAACCCTTACAGACCACTTTTACCTACAGGTAAGCCTAGATTAAGGCTTACCTGTAGGTGCAAGGAATATCTCCTAAACCTACACGGTTTAGGAGATATTTGCAAAAGATAGGCACAACGGCGCGCAGACACACTGAGCGTGCCGTTTCTAACGACAATCGTGCCATTAGTGGCGGCTCCCGGCACGCGGGAGTGACATGATCGCGGCTTCGGCCAATCACAGCTCCAAAGCGGCAATACCTGGAAGAAAGATGGACGCTTCGTGGAAGAGAGGACAGCGGTGACATCACAGGCTCCTGTGTCAGGTAAGTGACACGTAATGGGCTACTATGCGATGCATAGTAGCCCATTATGCTTTACTTTTGCAGGGAAACAAAGAGGAAGTAAAACCCATCGGGGTTTACTTCCTCTTTAAGGTATGTTCATATACCCCCTCTAGTGGAGATTTAAGGCATGACAACATGTTTCCCCAAGGAAGAAAAACCATAGGTGGACTTTTTACAGTTCCTAGGCTTCTTTCCTTACCTTATCCTCGCCGCAGAATACTGCTGTGACAGACAGATCCAAACTTCACCCATCACGACGAGCTGCGTTAGCAAACCTTTAAGGACCGGGTCCCTTTTTAATCGGGGTTCCACTCCCTTGGACCTGTATAGCACCCCACCAGGAAAAACTTTAGGTAATGTGAGCATGACCAAAGCCCTGGGTCCCGGGCTCCAGCCCTGCAAGGAGAGGCGTTACAGGCAAAATCTCATTCTTCCTATACGAGGTCCAGGTACCATCCACTTTTGCCTCAGTGGCACTTTGGATGGATCCGATCTGAGGAGGCTGTTTAAATCCAAGAAGGATCCCTCCAGCGGAGCGCTTCGGAGCACATCTTTACTCGTGACCAACACCTTAGACACTGGCAAAAAACTGAGGTACACCTGGTAGGAGGAGGGGTTATATAGGGAGTGACCTTCCTGTATTGGGTGTACCAAGGTGCCTATATACCCATATAGTTAATACTATGGCTCTGTGTCCCGTGATGTACGATAAAGAAATAACATATAGATTAGGAAGAGTAAAGCAGAGTAGGTAAAGTAGGCTCAGAACATGTTCTAATCAACCTACTTCCAAGAACAGCATGGAGATCAGCCTGCATTGCTTATTACTCATTTGACATCTATTGGTAGGTTCTCTTAAAATACTTTAATGGGAAATTTATTTTAGTTTGAAACAAAGATGTGTTTCCCCTTCCACACATTTCCCCAATTTTCAGTGGCACCACTTTTGAAATGGCAGCTTTGGAAAATACTAGGCATGTCATGGATAGTACATCACCATTCTTACCTGCTCCAGTTGTGTGGCAAAGGCAATGGTTACAGACAAAACAAAGTAGTCCTTACAATGTTCCACAGGTCCAATCTGATGGTAGCTCTCTGCTTCATTTAAAATAGGTACAAGACTCTTAGGATCAATACTACCATGTGACACTGAAAAATGAGATTAAAAAAAAAAATGTGTCTATAAAAATGGTAATAACACAAGATCTACGCTATTATCGTGTGTCTTTTCTAAGCTTCTGCTATGTCAGCCATCCAAATGGGGCCTTTGGCATAAAAATTCAATCATCAAGCCAATTCTATTTCCACAGAGAAGAGAAACATGGCCTATGCATAGCATAGATGCTTGTTTTGCTAACAGCAATCCACCCTAACATTTTATATTCCTGATATGTACCTGCTGTACCATACACTTGTATGAGAAAGTATCCTGTTCTCTTTGTATTGCTTCATTTGTGTGGAATCCCTGGCATTCTTGCTAGTCCCCCTGCTTTCCTATTAAAAACTGCTGTTTCTCCTCCCCCAGCTCTTATGCAGCTGAAAACAGAGGGAATGTGATCACTCATAAAAAAAAAAGGGGAAAAGGCATTTATAATGTTTTTTAATTTAGCTATACAAAAATGTTTTGTCTCTAATTTTTTTTTTTTTTTAACTGAATTGGTTGATTTACAAGGTGATCGTTTGTAAATCACTTTAATTCTTGAATTTGTGCTGTATGGAATCCTGTAATGCACAATGTCAGTCTTACCCGTCTGTATCTGAAAATCTTTTCTACATATATTTAAAGACTGATGTCCAAATTGCTAATAAATGTGATCTTGTTGGTTTTATCTGTGTCTCTGTAATCACCTAGACAGAAAGTGAGGAAAAGATTCTTCCAACAAGACAGACAATAGAAACCCGGCAGATATTCTAACCCTTACTTACCATAGGCTGGATTCACATTTGTTTGCTGCGGTAACACATTTAAAAAGAGACTTTTTACTGCAGCACACAGTAATGCATGACACATGGTGCAGTGTCATTATGACTGGCACCCCAATGCACCTGACCACTGGCAAGCCAAGTGCGTCTCAGCACACAACAGCAAACAGACGCGACGCATCTTTGTTTTGTGTGCTGCTTTAAAGACAAAAGTGAGTATGAATGAAATTGTGGATTCTAAAGATAATTGGGCTGCCTACCAGCACGTAACGTGTGACATGACACACATCAATGCAAGGTAACGTATTGCAACTTCTATCGAACTGTAATGCCCCGTACACATGGTAGGACATTGATCGGACGTTCCGACAACAAAATCCTAGGATTTTTTCCGACGGATGTTGGCTCAAACTTGTCTTGCATACACATGGTCACACAAAGTTGTCGGAAAATCCGATCGTTCTGAACGCAGTGACGTAAAACACGTATGTCGGGACTCTAAACGGGGCAGTAGCCAATAGCTTTCATCTCTTTATTTATTCTGAGCATGCGTGGCACTTTGTGCGTCGGATTTGTGTACACACGATCAGAAATTCCGACAACGGATTTTGTTGTCGGAAAATTTTATAGCCTGCTCTCAAACTTTGTGTGTCGGAGAATCCGATGGAAAATGTGTGATGGAGCCTACACACGGTCGGAATTTCCGACAACAAGGTCCTATCACACATTTTCCGTCGGAAAATCCGACCATGTGTACGGGGCATGAGTATTTTTATTGTTGTTTCTCTGTTGGACCTTTCCTCCCTTTCTTTTTTGTTGATCCTATAGAGAGCAAGGAAATATTACCATGGACAAAGACAACAACATAGCAAAGGCTCTAGTCTAACCTTCTATCAGCTTACTCAAGGCACAAAAAAAAGTTATATACTTTGAATTGAAAAAAAAAAAATGTACCTTTAGTGCTTCGAGGAGGAGCCTCTTTAGCTTTAAAGGTCTCCGCTGCAGGCTTGGTGTCAGTTTCCAATCCAATATTAAGTTGTACTTCTGGCTTAAATTTTGTGTACTTGCTGCTTAACAAAGAATACCATTTTGGAACCTGTATTTAAACAAAAGGTCTTGATTACTTGCCCTAGGACCATTCATGCGTTTTATATACACAAAATAAAAACAATAGGATTCAAATGCATAAGAAGAGAAGATTCCAGAAGAAAGTAAGTATTGACAGTTTGGGCCCAGTTTGGACATTTTCACTTAGGGGTGTACTCACTTTTGTTGCCAGCTGTTTAGACATTAATGGCTGTGTTTTGAGTTATTTTGAGGGGACAGCAAAATTTGCACTGTTATGCAAGCTGTACACTCATTACTTCACATTGTAGCAAAGTGTCATTTCTTTACAAAAAATTATTTACAAAAATTGAGGGGTGTACTCACTTTTGTGAGATACTGTGTGAATATGAGACAAAGATAAATCATTTCAGAACTTTTTCCACCTTTAATGTCACCTATAAACTGTACAACTCAGTTGAACAAACTGAAATCTTTTAGGTGGAGGGAAGCAAAAAACTAAAATAATATGGTTGAATAAGTGTGCACACCCTTAAACTAATGCTTTATTGAAGCACCTTTTGATTTCATGACAGCACTTAGTCTTTTGGGGTATGAGTCTATCAGCATGGCACATCTTGACTTGGCAATATTTGCCCACTCTTTGCAAAAACACTCCAAATCTGTCAGATTGTGAGGGCATCTCCTGTGCACAGCCCTCTTCAGATCACCCCACAGATTTTCAATTCTGATTCAGGTCTGGGCCATTCCAAAACTTTAATTTTATTCTGGTGAAGCCATTCCTTTGTTGATTTGGAAGTATGCTTTGGGTAGTTATGCTGAAAGATGAAGTGACTCTTCATGTTAAGCTTTCTAGCAGAACCCTGAAGGTTTTGTGCCATTATTGACTGGTATTTGGAAGTGTTCATAAAATGTCCTCTACCTTGACTAAGGCGCCTGTTCTAGGTGAAGAAAAACAGCCCCAAAAGCATGATGCTGACACCACCATGCTTCACGGTGGGTATGGTGCTCTCTTGGTGATGTGCGGTTTTGTTTTTTGCACCAAAACATATCTCTTGGAATTATGTCCAAAAAGGTTCAACCTTGGTTTCATCAGACCAGAACACATTTACCCGCATGCTTTTGGGAGACTTCAGATGTGTTTTTTTTTTTAGCCGGGCTTAGATGTTTGTCTTCATCAAAAAAAAGGCTTCCGTCTTGCCACTCTACCTAAAAGCCCAGACATATGAAGAATACGGGAGATTGTTGTCAAATGTACCACACAGCCAATACTTGCCACATATTGCTGCAGCTTCTTTAACGTTGCTGTAGGCCTCTTGGCAGCCTCCCTGGCCAGTTTTCTTCTTGTCTTTTTATCAATTTTGGAGGGATGTCCAGTTCTTGGTAATGTCACTGTTGTGCCACAATTTCTCCACTTGATGACTATCTTCATTGTGTTCTATGGTATATCTAATGCCTTGGAAATTCTTTTGTACCCTTCTCCTGACTGATACCTTTTAACAAAGAGATCCCTCTGATGCTTTGGAAGCTCTCTGTGGACCATGGCTTTTGCTGTAGGATGCGACTAAGATAATGTCAGGACAGACCTACCCTACTAGAACAGCAACTTTATTTGGGGTTAATCAGAGACACTTTAAATGATGGCAGGTGTGTACTGACTCCTATTTGACACTACCTGCCTGGAGTTTGCATGTTCTCCCTGTGCCTGCGTGGGTTTCCTCCGGGTACTCCAGTTTCCTCCCACACTCCAAAAGACATGTTGGTAGGTTAATTGGCTTCTGTCTAAATTGTCCCTAGTATATGAATGTGAGTTAGGGACCTTAGATTGTAAGCTCCTTGAGGGTAGGGACTGATGTGAATGTACAATGTATATGTAAAGCGCTGCGTAAATTGACATCGCTATATAAGTACCTTAAATAATAATAACAACAACAACATTTAACATGAGTTTGCATGTGATTGCTTAAATTTTGAACACAAGCTACATCCCCAGTTATAAGAGGGTGTGCACACTTATAAGCTAAAATAATGTGGTTGTATTTTTACTTCCCCCTCCTAAAAGATTTCAGTTTGTTTTTTAATTGAGTCTTACAGTTCATAGGTCACATTAAAAAGGTGGAAACGGTTCTGAATTTATTTATCCCATTTCTTTACATCACAGAAAGCTGACATTTTAACAGTAGTGTGTAGACTTTTTATATTCATTGTGTTCCACATTTTTGTAAATAAGTATCTTAAGCACTTCATTACTGGCGTATAGTAAAATGACGTCCACAGATGGGATATGACGTCCTGGGTGGACGTCATATGACGGTCCTGGGCGCGCGCCGCGTTGCTCGGGACACGGTGCGTGTGCCCGGCGGCCACGATGTCCGCCGGGCACCCACGATTGCCGGTTAACTGGGCAGGACCGTGGATCTGTGTGTGTAAACACACAGATCCACGTCCTGTCAGTTGAGAGGAGACCGATCTGTGTTCCCAGTACAGAGGAACACGGATCGGTCTCCTCCCCTTGTGCGTCCCCTCCCCCTACAGTTATAATCACTCCCCTAGGAAACATTTAACCCCTCGTCTCCCCCTAGTGGTTAACCCCTTCCCTGCCTGTCACATTTATACAGTAATCAATGCAATTTTATTAGCATTGATCGCTGTATAAATGTGAATGGAGCCAAAAATGTGTCAAAAGTGTCCGATGTGTCCGCCATAATGTCGCAGTCACGAAAAAAAAATCACGATCGCCGCTATTACTAGTAAAAAAAAAAAAAAAAATATATAAATATTTTTTTTTTTAAAAATGCCATAAATCTATACCGTATTTTGTAGACGCTATAACTTTTGCGCAAACCAATCAATATACGCTTATTGCAATTTTTTTTACCAAAAATATGTAGAAGAATACGTATCGGCCGAAACTGAGGAAAAAAATAAATAAAAAATTGGGATATTTATTATAGCAAAAAGTAAAAAAAATTGTGTTTTTTTTTTAAATTGTCGCTCTACTTTTGTTTCTAGCGCAAAAAATAAAAACCGCAGAGGTGATCAAATACCACCAAAAGAAAGCTCTATTTGTAGGGAAAAAAGGACGTCAATTTTGTATGGGTACAATGTCGCACGACCGCGCAATTGTCGTTTAAATTGCGACAGTGCTGAAAACTAAAAATTGGTCTGGGAAGGAAGGGGGTGAAAATGCCCTGTATTGAAGCGGTTAAAAGTATGGCATGCATTTGTATTCAGCCCTCTTTACTCGGAAACCCCTAGCTAAAATCTAATGGAACCAACTGCTTTTATGGGGCGTACACACGGTCGGACTTTTCGGCTACAAAAGTCGACAGCCCGTCCGACAAACTTTTGACAGACTTTCTAACGAACGGACTTGCCTACAAGCGATCACACCAAAGTCCGATGGATTCGTACGTGATGACGTACACTGGACTAAAATAAGGAAGTCGATAGCCAGTAGCCAATAGCTGCCCTAGCGTCGGTTTTTGTCCGTCGGACTACCATACAGACGAGCGGATTTCTGGGTCCGGCGGAGTTACGACGTAAAGATTTGAAGCATGTTCCAAATCTAAAGTCCGTCAGATTTGCGACTGGAAAAGTCCGCTGAAAGTCCGGGGAAGCCCACACACGATCGGATTGTCCACCGGATTTGGTCTGTCGGACTTTTGTAGCCGAAAAGTCCGACCGTGTGTACGTCCCATTAGAAGTCACCTAACAAATAAAGTCTACCTGTGTGTGATTTAAACTCAGTATACATACAGCCGTTCTGTGAAGCCCTCAGAGGTTTGTTAGCATACCTTTGTGAACAAACAGCATCATGAAGGCCATGGAACACACCAGACAGGTCAGGGATAATGTTGTGTAGAAGTTTAAAGCAGGATTAGGTCATAAAAAAAATATCCCAAGCTTTGAACATCCTACGGAGCACTGTTCAATCCATCATCCAAAAATGGAAAGAGTATGGCACAACTGCAAACCTACCAAAACATTGCCATCCACCTAAAACGACAGGCTGGGCAAGGATGACATTAACCACTTAAGGACCAGCCTCGTTTTGGATTTTAGGTGTTTACATGTTTAAAACAGGTTTTTCTGCTAGAAAATTACTTAGAACCCCCAAACATTATATATGGTTTTTCTTCTAACACCCTAGAGAATACAATGGCGGTCATTGCAATACTTTTTTTTGCACCGTATTTGCGCAGCGGTCTTATAAGCGCACTTTTTTTTGGAAAAAATTCACTTTTTTGAATAAAAAAATAAAACAGTAAAGTTATCCCAATTTTTTTTTATATTGTGAAATATAATGTTACGCCAAGTAAATTGATACCCAACATGTCATGCTTGAAAATTGCGCCCGCTCGTGGAATGGCATCAAACTTTTACCCTCAAAAATCTCCATAGGCGTCGTTTAAAAAATTCTACAGGTTGCATATTTTGTGCTACAGAGGAGGTCTAGGGCTAGAATTATTGCTCTCGCTCTACCGGTCGCAGCGATACCTCACATGTGTGGTTTGACCACCGTTTTCATATGCGGGCGCTACTCGCGTATGTGTTCGCTTCTGCGCGCGAGCTCGTCGGGACAGGGGGGTTTAAAAAATTTTTTTTTTTTTTTTTTTATTATTTATTTTACAATATTTTATTTATTTTTACACTGTTTAAAAAAAAAAAAAAAAATTGTGTCACTTTTATTCCTATTACAAGGAATGTAAACATCCCTTGTAATAGAAAAAAGCATGGCAGGACCTCTTAAATATGAGATCTGGGGTCAAAAAGACCTCAGATCTCATATTTACACTAAAATGCAATAAAAAAAAAAAAAAAAGTCATTTAGAAAAATGACATTTGAAAAAATATGCCTTTAAGAGGCGTGGACGGAAGTGACGTTTTGACGTCGCTTCCGCCCAGCTGTGTCATGGAGACGAGTGAGCGCCATCTTGGCCTCACTCGTCTCCAGACACACCACGGCACAGGACGCGATCGCCTCCGCCGCTACCGATGGCTCCGGTAAGCGGCGGAGGGCACCGGATCGCGGCGGGAGGCCCCTCTCCCGCCACCGAAAAAAATGATCTCGCGGCAAATCCGCCGCAGGGACCACTTTTATCTGAAAGCCGGCCGCCGCACGAAAACGGGGATACCGGGGTTATGGCAGCTAGCTGCTGCCATAACAACGATATCCCCGTTCAAACTTAGGACGTACATAGTCGTGCGGCGGTCGGGAAGTGGTTAATCAGAGAAGCAGTCTAGAGGCCCATGGAGACTCTGAAGCAGCTGCAGAGATCCACAGCTCAACTATTAGTCGTGCATTCCACAAATCTGGCGTTTATGAATGAGTGGCAAGAAAAAAGCCATGGTTAAAAGAAAGCTATAAGAAGTCCTGTTTGCAGTTTGCGAGAAGCCATGTGGGGGACACAACAAACAACATGTGAAGGTGCTCTGGTAAGAGGAGACCAAAATTGAACTTTTTGGCCTAAAAGAAAAACGCTATGTGTGGCGAAAAACTAACACTGCATATCACTCTGAACACACCATCCCCACCGTGAAACATGGTGGCGGCAGCATCATGTTGTGAGGATGCTTTTCTTCAGCAGGGACAGAGAAGCTAGTCAGAGTTGATGGGAAGATGGATGGAGCCAAATACAAGGCAGAAGAAAACCTGCTTGTCTGCAAAAGACACCTTCCAGCAGGACGACCCTAAACAAAGTCAAAGCTACAATGGAATGGTTTAGATCAAAGCATGTTCATGTGTTAAAATGGCCCAGTCAAAGTCCAGACCGAAATCCAATTGAGAATCTGTGGCAAGACTTGAAAATTGCTGTTCACAGATGCTCTCCATCCAATCTGACAGAGCTTGAGCTATTTTGCAAAGAAGAATGGGCACAAATTTCACTCTCTAGATGTGCAAAGCTGGTAGAGACATCCCCAAAAAGACTGTAGTTGCAGCGAAAGGTGGTTCTACACAGTATTGACTCAGGGGGGCTGAATACAAATGCACACCACACTTTTCACATATTTGTAAAACATTTTGAAAACCCATTTATCATCCATTTTCACAATTATGTGGCACTTTGTGTTGGTCGATCACGTAAAATCCCAATAAAATAGATTTTTGGCTTAACATTTTAAAGGGGTATAAATACTTTTTCAAGGCACTGTAAATACAGGAATCATACACCTTTACTCAAGATGGTCATGGCTATAAATGCTAGGGAAGTGTAAGTAATTTCTCAACAAGATCAAGCATGGAGATATGGATGGATGGATGAGTTTGCTTTGAATATTAAAAATGAATTAGAAAGGCATTTTTTTGCTTGTGGGGCTCGGATACTATTAAGTTACATTTTAAAGTTGATTCTCAAGATTTCAGAGCTCGGTGCTTCGCAAAAAACAGTCATGACCACATTCCTAAAATAATGCTGAAAACAAATATATAAAACAGAATAATGGTAATACAATTACTTGTTTGATTTCCTGAGCCGCTCTCAAGTCTAAAACTACATAGCCAACTGATTCTTTTGCAGACGTTAAAGTATCCAAGGCAAAGCACTGCAGTTTGATTGGTGTTCGTTGCAGCCTACAAGAACAGAAATGCATTGTTACAGCGACATTTTTTGCCTAAGCTACATTTTAAACACACACACACACACACACACACACACACACACACACACACACACACACACACACACACACACACACACACACACACACACCAGAGACCTCTGCTAACCTACAAAATGACAAAAACACAAAATGTTTATTTTCCACTCTAGTACAATTATGTCTATTATCTGCAAGATATAGAGAGTCACTAACCGTTTTGAAGCCTGCAAATTTGATTTACTACATTTTCTAAATTATTGTATAACTGAACGTACATATAACTCCATTTTCCAGTAATTTGTGATTTTTTAAAAAAATGTGGAGTTTGGCATTCACACAAACAGAAGAACACCGCTTTTAGCCCAGGTTCACACTGACAGTAGGAATAAAATCGCACATGATTTCACTCCAGCACGTCAGTCCCGACACCCAGTCGGAGGCAATTTCAGAGACATCTGTGTGGGTTTCTGTGCAGATGTCTATGGAAATCACACCCCGCCAAAAGTAGTACAGAAACTACTTTTGGAAATCGGTGTGGGGCCAAAAATGCGGCGTTGCATCGATTCAAACTGAGCCATTGCCAGCAATAGCCGCTAATTTGGCATGCAATTTTATATGCCAAATCGCTCCATTGTGAACCAGGGCTTAGGCATTGGTCATGCCTTTGAATGCAGCTCCATTTCAGCCAACGTGTCCATGCGCATTGCAGTGTTTAGATTCGCATTTTGGAGCAGCATTCAGGGGCATAAAAAAATTACCCAAACCAGCATGTTATACAAGTACCTGAAATTAAAAAAAGAAAACTCTGCCCCACTACATGATCTGACTGGCAGGCCAGAAGACCTAATTATTTTTTCCTGCAGTTAATTTCAGGTCTTCCACTACCCTGTCTGTGACTGGACAGTAAAAGGAGAAGCAGCAGCACATCTCACTGCCAACTAGCTCTCTTCCTATTAGATAGATCCTTGTTTGCACGTTAACGCTGCATCACAAATGACTGGTTCATTGTACTGCTTCTTAATCTCCAAGTCTGAGCTCTGCTGTACAGGCACTGATGGAGAGATTGATACAAGATCAAATTCAAATATACACATGGCTTGTATTAAAAGAAAAAACAGAGTTAGGTACCTGGTAACTCTTTTTCTAAGAAGTCTTCCAGGGCAGCATCCGAGAGATAGGCTCCTCCTTCCTGCAACAGGAAACACATCATTATAACTTTGTTAGTCTCACCTGTGTGCCTCAGTAGTATTAAAGCACCAAAGGAACTCTCAGTAAGCCAACGCGTCCCCACAATACCTGGTATCATCGCTTAGGGTGGGAACTAGTGCTGCCCTGGAAGACTTGAAAAAGAGTTACCAGGTACCAGGTACCCAACTCTGTTTTCTCCAATAGTCTTCCAGGGCAGCATCCGAGAGGATGTATCAAGCAATACTTACTAGGATGGGAATAAGGTCTGGAGCACCTTGCGACCAATGTCTGGTCTTGACAGCTGGTCGCTGTGGTAGTGTCTCGCGAAGGTACTGAAGCTCGATCATGTCGCTGCCCTGCAGATCTGCTCCAGAGTTGCCCCTGCCTTTTCTGCGACCGAGGTTGCCCAGGCTTTGGTCGAGTGGGCTTTGACCCTACTTGGGGGGGCAAGGTTTTGTCCCCAAATGGTCATCTGTATGGCAAGGTTTATCCATCGTGAGTCTCGATGCCTGCTTTGCCTTATCGACTCCTGCATAGAGGACAGATGACATGCAGTGGCGGCTGGTGAAGTTTTAGGATGGGGGGCGCCAGACCCCGCCCCTCCCTTTTGACCCATCCCACTTCTAAGCCCCACCCACTATAGAATCCACCCATTCCGTCCCCTCTATTCCACTGACTTCCACCCAAATTGTCAGGAGTATACAGCCCCAGCATCACGGGACAGAGTATACAGCCCCAGCATCACGGGACAGAGTATACAGCCCCAGCATCACGGGACAGAGTATACAGCCCCAGCATCACGGGACAGAGTATACAGCCCCAGCATCACGGGACAGAGTACATACCTCCCATGGTTAAACAAAACCAATCCGCCCTACCACCATCCCTCTCCCCATCATTACACAGGACCCCTTCCTCAAAACTACCCCCCATTATTACACAGGACCCCTTCCTCAAAACTACCCCCATTATTACACAGGACCCCCTCCCTCATACTAACCCCATAATTAAACACAGAGAGGTTATTTGTTTAGGGTAGAGAGAGGCAGGGAGGGGGGGGGTGTTTAGGGTAGAGAGAGGCAGGGAGGGGGGGGGTGTTTAGGGTAGAGAGAGGCAGGGAGGGGGGGGGGGTGTTTAGGGTAGAGAGAGGCAGGGAGGGGGGGGGGGTGTTTAGGGTAGAGAGAGGCAGGGAGGGGGGGGGTGTTTAGGGTAGAGAGAGGCAGGGAGGGAGGGTGTTTAGGGTAGAGAGAGGCAGGGAGGGGGGGGGTGTTTAGGGTAGAGAGAGGCAGGGGGGGGGGGGTGTTTAGGGTAGAGAGAGGCAGGGAGGGGGGGGGGTGTTTAGGGTAGAGAGAGGCAGGGAGGGGGGGGGGGTGTTTAGGGCGGAGAGGCACGGAGGGGGGTGTTTAGGGCGGAGAGGCACGGAGGGGGGTGTTTAGGGCGGAGAGGCACGGAGGGGGGTGTTTAGGGCGGAGAGGCACGGAGGGGGGTGTTTAGGGCGGAGAGGCACGGAGGGGGGTGTTTAGGGCGGAGAGGCACGGAGGGGGGTGTTTAGGGCGGAGAGGCACGGAGGGGGGTGTTTAGGGCGGAGAGGCACGGAGGGGGGTGTTTAGGGCGGAGAGGCACGGAGGGGGGTGTTTAGGGCGGAGAGGCACGGAGGGGGGTGTTTAGGGCGGAGAGGCACGGAGGGGGGTGTTTAGGGCGGAGAGGCACGGAGGGGGGTGTTTAGGGCGGAGAGGCACGGAGGGGGGTGTTTAGGGCGGAGAGGCACGGAGGGGGGTGTTTAGGGCGGAGAGGCACGGAGGGGGGTGTTTAGGGCGGAGAGGCACGGAGGGGGGTGTTTAGGGCGGAGAGGCACGGAGGGGGGTGTTTAGGGCGGAGAGGCACGGAGGGGGGTGTTTAGGGCGGAGAGGCACGGAGGGGGGTGTTTAGGGCGGAGAGGCACGGAGGGGGGTGTTTAGGGCGGAGAGGCACGGAGGGGGGTGTTTAGGGCGGAGAGGCACGGAGGGGGGTGTTTAGGGCGGAGAGGCACGGAGGGGGGTGTTTAGGGCGGAGATGCAGGGAGGGGGTGTTTAGGGTGAAGAAACCCCACAGCAGCCAGTCACTGCCACGCACAACAACACTCAGCAGCCCCCCCCCCCCGCTCCCCCCTCCATGAAGCTCTGCAGCAGCTGAGGAAAGTGAAAGTGATCAGAACTGGGGGGGAGGGGGGGCAGGCTTACGGCAGGACACAGTACTCACTGGAACAGTCACACTCGGTTTGCCGCTCTGCAGAGGAGTCCAAGGAGGGAGAAGCATGATGCCGGGAGAGAGAGACATGCAGGGAGGGGGGAGTAAATACAGAAGGTCAGCAATCCTCTCCGATCCCCGCACTCACCTGGTGCTCTCTGGTACACTGCCAGCTCTGTGTCCATTCATCCGCTGCCATTGTGATCCGCTCCCCGCCTCACATCAAAGGGTCTTGGTCCTGGATAGTTGCAGTCACGTCCCTGGAGTCCGGAGTCCGCACTCCACAAGTCAGTGTCAGTGAGCCTGCCGGGAAACTAGACGTGACGCGGCAGTGCAAAAAAGCAACGCCCAATCACCCTCCGGTCCCGGCCAATAAAAAGGCAGAACAGGAGCCAGGGACAAATCAGTGGCAAGTGGGAGTGTGCGCGGGAGCACAGCTTGCGCCCTGCACACACCCTAAACACGGGTAAATCAGCTTCCCAGCTTGCAATCAGCTGATTTCAAGCTGGGAAGCTTCCCATAGACTGCCGTGTGTCCGGCGCCCGGACACTCTTAAAGTAAGCATTTTTTTTTTTTTTTTGTCAAAAGCTTGGGGGGGGCGCCCGGGTGCGCCCTGTGGACGGGCCGCCACTGATGATATGGCAGTTCTTTACCAGCCCTTTGTTCTCTCGAGATAAGCCATGAGTATTACGTCTAGTTTGTTGTATGTGTCTCTTTTCTGCTATCCATTGACTTAGGAAGAGATGTGATAACCACATTCTGCATCCTATGAAAGGTTGAAGAGACTTTTGGTAGAAAAACTTGGTTTGGCAAGAGGACTATTTTATCTGCCTGGATAAATCAGTAGGGTTCCATCAAGTAAAAAAAACAAAAACAAAAAAAAAACAAAAACAAAAACAAAAAAAACCTTGAGACTTTCACCTACTCCCCCTGGCCGATGCTAGGCCCACTAAGAGTGCGGTTTTTAGTGTAAGATTTTTATATGAGCACTCCTCCAGTGGTTCGAATGGCAGAGAGAGGAATCCTCTGAGCACCGTAGAGAGGTTCCATGTCGGAGTTCTGCCGACTTTAGCAGGTCTGGCTCTATTTAATGAGATCAGGAATTGCTTTATAAATGGGTCCTCTGCTAATCTGGTGTTCAGACAGGGGGAGAGTGCTGCCACTTGTACCTTCGGCGTGCTCCAAGAGAGGTTCAAGTCTGCTCCCTCCTGCAGGAAATCCCGAATTGCTAGGATGATTCTCTGTCGGAATCCTGTTTGTTTCCGTACCAGGAGACAAACTTCCTTCTCACTCCCGTTATTGGGTTTTCTGCTGGCTAGAAAAAGAAAGAGTACCCGCGCTATGGAATATGTACCATAGAGATTAGAAAATATACGTTGGAACTGCTGCCTCTACCAATTACTTGCACTAGGTGGAGTATAATGTTGAAAAAGGAAAAAAAGAGTAGATATGGCGCCGTTCCAGACCTGATGGATCCAGGTGTATGCTGCTCCCTTGAATGGGAGGAAGATATTTAAGGTGGGGAAGAGAAATGATGTAGATAGTTCCTATTGAGTGGGTGTCTTCTTAACCAAAAGCAAATGCACAGTAAAGCTGTGCACATTAATGTGAAACCAAATATAAACTCCTGAGTGTGAATGAGTGTCAGGCTATATACCTGACCCAATATGAAAGTGCAATGTGTAAGACAACCCAACTTGTTTTATATGTAACATAAATAAATAAATATAAATAAAGTGCAATAATTCCTAATCGTTACTATGCATGTGCAATAACCATATAAACGATATATACAAAGTAGGATCAATAGCGCAAAAACAAAGTGCTGGCGTGAGTAAACAGGTGGCTATCTGACTGATATATACAATTGGTTTCTAAGGTGCTATTGTGCCGATGAAAGGATCCGTTTGGACTCTGGTGGGCTTCTCAACGAATAAACACTCGGTGCATGCCTTATTCGTGCTCCTATAGTGACTGCACCCACCAGATCCTTCAACCCCTCTTGGGGTCTCACACATCCACAGTATATGCCACTGTGTAGCAATGCAGAATAACTCCTTCCTTAATGTAGACTGTCTCCATGTGTTCATGCTCTAGAGATGAACACATGGAGACAGTCTACATTAAGGATGGAGCTATCCTGCATTGCTACACAGTGGCATATACTGTGGATGTGCGAGACCCCAAGAGGGGGATGAAGGATCTGGTGAGTGCAGTCACTATAGAAGCACGAATAAGGCACGCACCGAGTGTTTATGCGTTGAGAAGCCCAACAGAGTCCAAACGGATCCTTTCACCGGCACAATAGCACCTTAGAAATCAATTGTATACATCAGTCAGATAGCCACCTGTTTACTCACGCCAGCACTTTGTTTTTGCACTATTGATCCTACTTTGTATATATCGTTTATATGGTTATTGCACATGCATAATAACGATTAGGAATTATTGCACTTTATTTATATTTATTTATGTTACATATAAAACAAGTTGGGTTGTCTTACACATTGCACTTTCATATTGGGTCAGGTATATAGCCTGACACTCATTCACACTCAGGAGTTTATATTTGGTTTCACATTAATGTGCACAGCTTTACTGTGCATTTGCTTTTGGTTAAGAAGACACCCACTCAATAGGAACTATCTACATCATTTCTCTTCCCCACCTTAAATATCTTCCTCCCATTCAAGGGAGCAGCATACACCTGGATCCATCAGGTCTGGAACGGCGCCATATCTACTCTTTTTTTCCTTTTTCAACATTATACTCCACCTAGTGCAAGTAAATCCTTTTTGCTGGCTAGAATGGGGTTGATCACTCTGTCCGACAAATCTTTCTTTTGCAGCCTCACCCTCTCAGTAACCAAGCCAAAAGCTTCATGAGTTTGTGATTCGGGTGGTTGACTGGCCCTAGCGATAGGAGATTCGGTACGTCTTACTGTATCTGGTGCGGCTGGAGACAGTTTCTTCGAGTGACTGAACCATGTTCCCTGGGGCCAGTGAGGTGCTACGAGTATCACTGTTGCCCTTTCTTCAAGGATTCTTTGGCTCACCTTCAGTATTAGAGCGGTCAGGGAATGCATAACACGATGGTGTGCCCAGCTTTGGTTGAACGTATCCACTCTGATGTTGCCATCTGTGGTATCCAGCGAGAAGAACCTTGGCAGTTTCGCATTTGTCCTTGAGGCAAACAGATCTACACCAAGCACTCTCCAGGTTTGCGTGATCCACAAGAAGGTTGCTTGGTTTAGAGACCACTCTGTCTGTTTTATGGTCTTTGGACTTAGAAAGTCTGCCAACGTGTTGTCTGTCCCCTTCAAGTGTATGCCCGAGGTTGATCAGATGTTTGTCTTAGCCCATGACAGAATTGCTTCTGTCAGGTTCAAACAAGGAGATTTTGTCTCTCCTTGCCTGTCCAGGTATGCCACTGTTGTGGCATTTGTCTGACTGAATCCGGACATTTCTCTCCTGGATAGCTGGTTGCAATGCTCTCCACGCTTCCTCTATGGCTTTTAATTCCCTCATATACTAGGAGGCTCGAGACCATCTGGAGTTACATCTCCCCTGTGTACAGAGATCCCCCATGTGTGCCCCCCCATACTAGGGTACTGGCGTCTGTGGTAATCCTCACAGGGTTGGCTTGCGCCCATCTGCTCCCCTCGGCGTAACGGAGCGGATTGAGCCACCACTGAAGAGATTGTTTGACCAACCAAGGGACAGGAAAGGACATTTCTAAAGGATGATGGATCACCATCCCACTGGGTCAAATGTGATTCTGTAGAGGCCTCATGTGGAGCTGTGCCCAGGTGATGGCTGTGATCGAGGACAACAGTCCTAGGACTGCCTCGTTCTTTTCTTCCATCTGGAGGGTTTTGGTTACTCTGGCGTCTAGCACATAATCCAAGTATACCACCTCTGGCTTGGGGTCTGCTACGATTTTTCTGCATTTACTATTCACCCCAGGTTTTGTTGATAAGAAATAACTGCGCAGAGGTTGTTTTTTAGGTTCTTTGCTGTATCTGCAAAGAACAGCAGATTGTCTAGGTATGGTATCATGCCTATGCCTTGCTGTCTCAGGCCCTTTAGTGCTTCTGCTATATTCTTTGAGAAGATTCTGGGCACAGAAGAGATGCTGAAAGGCAAAAGATGTGTACTGCAGATGCAGGGTGGCCACCGGCCCCTGGATCATGAACCTTAGGTATCTTTGATGACTTTTCTTTATGGGTACATACAAGTATGCGTCTTGCAAGACTATTGTGGCCATACATACCCATGCTCTTCTGTTGAGCGGCTTAAATCTCCTGGAATGACAAAAGGGCGCCTTCCCCTGCTTGGGGGGAGCCCTTTTTTCTTCGCTGCAGTCCTGTCCAGAACCGTTTACAGGTCTGGCCCGAACAGAAAATTTCCTGTGAATGGGACCCCACACAGCCAATTCCTAGAGGCGATGTCCCCTCCTATGACTTTCAGCCACAGGGCTTTCTTCCCAAAGGTCATGGCCCTAGAAGATATCTTTCCATTTTAGCAGAGGCATCTGCTACTTTGGTTAGTGTGGGAATGGTCCTCACTGATTCTTCCCTTGGCGTGTTTCCTTGCAACGCTTGCAGTTGAGACAGCCAGCTACTAGGGTGCGAGCTGTGCAGGTGGAAGCCATTGCCAGATTCACAATCGCCGCTCCTGCTTCTCATGCTCCGCATCATCAAAAGCTAAGTCGGATTTGTTTGCGACTCTAACGAGGGAGGCATCCACTTTGGGACATTATCGCCCAAGTCTTGGTGTCTCTGCAAATGGATACCTGCACTTGACCGCACCTGGTATGAAGAGCTTCTCCTGGGTTTTCTGGGCTGTAACCCCTTGTATATTTTGTCGTGCAGGGAAAGCCCTGCAGCTTTTTGCTCTTTGATACCCAGTGTGTCTGCTATAGCCTTTTGGCTAGGTTCCACAATTGCAACCTGAAGGTCGCATGATTTTTTGACACAATTTGGCCAGGGATTTTGATGCAACTTGAAACAATGGTGTATTCTTGAGGTCTATGGGCCTCAAGTCACATCAAAGTGGGACCAAAGTAGTGCAGGGACCACTTTGAAGTCGCACAGATATGAACGGTGCTCATTGGAAGTCACGGGGTATGACTTGTCATGCGACTCTGCAGTCCCAAGTCGCATGACAAGTTGCACCAGATGAAACCGAGCCATGGAAGATTATTTATGTCTTATGAGGGAAATAGGGTGCCCTCTGATGCCGAGTCATCCTCCTCAGAATCCCAGCATAAGCCGCCCTCTGAGATTTGTTCGGAGTTATCCGAATTGACTAGATGGGGTACTGGCTTGGCTAGAGCTTGCTGGCACCTCCAGCTTCTCTACTGCTGAGTGTATTGGCCCAATAGTGCTCTTTATTTCCTTTTTGAAGGCGTTAAGCATGTCCTTAAAGAAGCCTTTTGACTCCTTAGCCACCATTTTATGGGTTTTTGGCATAGTGGCTTTTTCACTCAGGGAAAAACCAGTGGCCGCGAGAGGCGCACGCCTTGCTCTGGTCTGCGCCCTTTTTTCCTCTAGGGCCTTTGCCTACAAGTAAGCACAAAGGGCCTGAGTGAGGTTGGCGGTGTACAATGCAATTGTACTGTTTGTAGGGAGGTAAAGACAGAGGTGACTCCAGAGTGCTCTGGCTTACCTTGGAGCTGTCCTGACATGCAGGATCCGCAGGGCAGGGTGGAGAAGCGTCCGACCTGGCCAGACACTGGGATCCTCTGTTTAGAGAGCTCTTTCTGCTTCCTGCTCCAGCTCCCGGCCCCAGCTGACCTTGTGCGGGTTGGTGGACACACCTGCACCTGCCACGTCCTCTCTGGTGTCCTCCTTACTGGGTTTCCAAAAGGGAGGGGGCACATTAAAGGCCTTTTCCCTGGAGGCTCCAGCCTCCACCAAGATGGCCACCGACCAGACCGCACAAACAGAAATGATACGTCCGGTCCCTCGGTGAGCAGGAGGGTCGGCGGCCAGGTCGCCTGCACAGCGAGGGAACCTCTAAAGCACCTGGAGTGCGGGGCTCAGCCGGATGGCCCTCCACCATCGAAGAGCAGTAGCTGTGGGGAAAAATGCCGGCGGCATGTGGTGCAGCTGGGGGGATAGTTGCATACCCCTCTGTAGGGGTGAAACTTCAGGCAGAGCCTTGAGGCTCAGATTGCTGCCCCTGCTCGCCCTCCCAAGGCCGCCTGGGCTGAATGGGATGCTGGTCAGGGAGTCCCCTGCAGAAAGCACAGAAACTGGATAAAATAACAAACGTTTTCAGCTCCTGTGGGTCCGGAGGAAACACAGAACAACTGAGGCACACAGGTGAGACTAACAAATTTATAATGGTGGACTAATGTGTTTGCAGGAAGGAGGAGCCCATCTCTCAGATGCTGCCCTGGAAGACGATTGGAGAAAATACATTTAATGAATACAAAGCTGCATTAAAGTGATATTAAACACATATTTTTTTCCCTAAAATAACAAACATGTTATACTTACCTGCTCTGTGCAATGGTTTGAACCGGGCAGCCCAGATTCTTCTCTTTTCGGGTCCCACGCTGGTGCTCCTGGCCTCTCCCTCCTGTCGGGTGGTTCCACAGCAAGCAGCTTGCTCTGGAGGAACCCAAGCAGGTGTGTTCCAGAGCCGCAGCTCTGTGTCCATTCACACATGGCACGGCAGCTTGGCCCCCCATCTCCTGATTGGCTCACTGGCTTTTACTGACAGCAGCTGGAGCCAAATGTGAGTCAATCACCAATGGCATTCGCTGCTATCAAAAAACAGCGAGTCCCAAGGCTCTCGTGGACATGGCTGGATCATGATGGGGCTTGGATAAGTATTAGGGGGGCTGCTGCACATTGAAGGTTTCTGCATGAAGGTAAAAAACCTTGTGCCTTTAGAACCCCTTTACTTTGTGTCTTTTATACTTGCCTGGAGGTCAGCTTTCAGATCAGTCAGTCAATCAAGTTAACTTCTATATGAATATTTACATTCCAATGAATATAAATCATAAATGTATCTCCGGATAACTGTGAAACCGACATCCATTAAAGCTTGGATGTATTATCATAAATGAAGGAAATTTATGATCTTATCCCATGTTAATGCTTAAAAAAAAAACAAAAAAACAAAAAAAAAAAAAAACCACACAGACAACCAATGAAAGTTCTCAGCATGCAGGGGTTAGTCATCTAGCTTTTAGCAATAAAGACAATGATTACTTTGTCAGAACGCTCTGAGTGTATTTTTAGTAAACACAATAAACCATATATAAAGAGACAACATATGGCACATGACTTTTCCCTAAGGAAATCACATAGCAGATGGATTACATGCAATTACATATGAATAGGGCTCTGACAAAACAAGCTTAATGTATCTGGAGAATAACAGCTATAACAAGGTAACATTGATGTCTGCATAGCCTACAAACCATCAGTGCCTACATGCTTATTGACATTTCTTCGGGTAACCTATTGATGAGACATAACAACACCATCTCCAAAGAGGATTCTCTACTTTCTCTATACCAGTTGATTAATCCTCCCCTATGGGACATGGGGAGAGAATTCCCCTGAATGGAAACCTGTGTGATTGCAAAGCAAGCAATATAAAAATGAAGGAAGAAGGAGAAAGGAAATGAAAGAAATACAGAGGCTACCAATGCAGAAATCTCCTTTTGAGAATGCTATTTACCTGGCTGTGATGCAGACCCTGCAGCATTAGTATTACGAATCAGTGATCGGGAAGAAATACAAAAATTCGCCCGTGGGACTTTAAATGAAGTGTCCATGGTGATCACAGGAAAGTAACAAGAGTATAGGAATGACAAAATTTATTGTGATAAATAACATCCAGTACAAGTTATGAACATCGGTGACACATACATGAAAACAGCAGCATGACAATAGTCCTAAAAACATAGCCATCATGACATAACATCAAAATATAAAAGGGTACAGATATACATGCTACATCTCTAACCCGACGCGTTTCACGAGCTCTCCTCGCATCATCAGGGGCTGATGTGTATATCTGGTATCTGTAATAACAGGTAAAGAGTATATTGGAGTATAGGTTATGGTAGGACAACAACATGAAGCCAGAGTAATTGATCCAATACCCACTTGTCAGGCGTGAAACCCCGAGGGGGTGGTCCCCAGCGGGGGGCAGCGGCAATACATCTCCCCCGGGAGCTGAGGGGGAGGAGACCACCAAATGGACATCCAGGATCAGGCAAAGGGCAGGCAAGGCAGTTCAAACAAATACATATATTGTTTTGACTACTCATCCACATCTAGATATGGCTTCCCGCAGGTGACCCCCCCTTTCCCACTTGCGGACCTATCTCCGTGTGTGTGGCTCCCTTCTGGGGGTGGTGGCCCGTTTCCCCTGGGAGCTGCGATGCACTAATGGGGTTGCCTTTACTTTCACCTACTGTCTCCGCCTCCCCACTCCAGAGGGGGCGGAGCCACCAGTACATCGGCGTCATGCCTTGTGCTATAGTGGGAGACTTCCGCATATGGCGGTGTCCCCACCTCTTGAGCACAGTAACAGCTGACGTTGGGCGGGGACCTCTGCTGCATCCCGCCGCTCTCTGGCGGACGTGGTGGGCGGTCCCCCTCACCGATGTCTGTATGACGTTGGGGGTGGAGATTACGGTGGACTTCCGGGCATTTAAGGCAGGGGTTTGGCATGGTCAGTCGTTTTTCTTTGTTTCTATCTGGCGTCCTTCACACTTTAATGAGAGAGCACACTGGTAAGCACCACTTTCATACACAGATTATGTCACTTCACTAGCGTACCTCTCATTCATATAGGTACACCCTGGAGCCATACTTGTTATTGATTTTTACTTCCCTTTATCTGTTCATCTTTTTTGGCCGTCTGCATGCTTTTTTTTCCTTCTCTTCTCTGCCTTTTTCCTTGTTTCTTTTTCTTTGCTGTCTTTTCCTTTTTTGTTTTCCTTTCTTTCCTCTCTCTTCTCTCTCCCCCTCTCCCCTTTTTCTTTTCCTCTTCACCACTCCCTTACTTCTCTCCCCACATGCACTTTCTTTTTCACATCACTTTTTCCCATGCTCTGCAGGACACTCCTGCATTCCCTGTACCTCAGGTTACTATATTACATTCCCACTACAGTGCGACATTAACAACCCCAGTCATACAATATATATATCCATGTATTTTACTATGGTACTCATGTCATTTAGGACACATGGGCTACTTGGGAGATTATGTCATGTATAGAGGTCGACCGATATGGGTTTTTCTCTGGCCGATGCCAAAGCCGATATTTAGAAATCGCGGTGGCCGATGGCCAATATATGATGCCGACTTTTTTGGGCCGATATATTAGGCCGA
Source organism: Aquarana catesbeiana (assembly GCF_042186555.1). Taxonomy (NCBI): domain Eukaryota; kingdom Metazoa; phylum Chordata; class Amphibia; order Anura; family Ranidae; genus Aquarana; species Aquarana catesbeiana. Next base: position 207,222,188 of record NC_133324.1, read on the forward strand.
TTTTTTTTTTTTTCCCTTCATCTCATAAAATCTAACAGTTAGACCCCTTTCACACTGAGGCGTTTTTCATGCGCTTTTGGGCTAAAAATAGCGCCTGTAAAACGGCTCCCCTGCAGTCTGTGTGAAAGCTCGAGTGCTTTCACACTGAGGCGATGCGCTGGCAGGATGTTAAAAAAAAGTCCTGCAAGCAGCATCTTTGAAGCGGTGTATACCGCTCCTCCACCCCTCCTGCCCATTGAAATGAATGCGCACCTCTGCCGAAGCACCTGCAAAGCGTTTCGGCAGCAGCGCTTCAGGGGCGCATTTAACCCCTTCTTCGGCCGCTAGCTAGGTTATAAGCGCCCCGCTAGCAGCCGAATAGCGCCGCTAAAATGACGGTAAAGCGCCGCTAAAATTAACAGCGTTTTACTGTCAACGCATGCCCGCTCCAGTGTGAGAGCAGCCTTAAGTAATAAGTGATACAGAAATTTGTTTATATTTAAACATTTATTAAACAAAACAAACCTCCAATCACTTCACTTGTATGTAGAATTTAGATAAAAAAAAATAACTATATCTTAAATATTAAATACACAAAAACAGGTAATCAAAACTTTTGGACGAAAAAAAATGGGCTAACTTTACTGCTTTTTTTTTTTATTTCATTAGTGTATTTTCTTTAAAAAAATTGCGTTTGAAAGACCGCTGCGCAAATACCGTGTGACATAAAATATTGCAACAACCGCTATTTTATTCCCTAGGGTCTCTGCTAAAAAAAATATATATATAATGTTTGGGGGTTCTAAGTGATTTTCTAGCAGAAAATACAGGATTTTTACTTGTAAGCAACAAATGTCAGAAAAGATTTAGTCTTTAAATGGTTAAACTGAAAACTTCTCCACGGAGTTCAGTCTATTGATAAAAGAACCTGAAAGAGATACAAATGTATCTTCTTATCAGACTTGGCAGACTGCCCAGAGGAGGAGAGAAGAAAACTTCAGACAACTTGCAATTGACTTCTAATACAGAAGTCATTTGCAAGTCCCGCTGAATCGGCTTTTTTTATCAGCACAATCGGCTGATGCCGATTAAGTAAAAAAAAAGCCAAATATCGGCCGATATATCGGCCGGCCGATATATCGGTCGACCTCTAGTCATGTACCATCTCAATATATTTATACACATTTATATACGCCATGACATGGAGTATGCCCTGCCAGGTTCATGGGTAACACTTGAGTTCACATTTTTTACCACTCTGCTTGCTCTTTCATGCCCTGCTGAACACACTGCACTCTTCATATTTATATTCAAGTATACTTTTGCCAATTTCTTTTAGATATGGCTATTGCCAGTATCTTAGATACGTATACAATTTTGTTATTTATTTCATTACAGTAAATATACCCTGGAATCATCCTGGGTGACAGTCGGGTTTATTTTTCTCTTCTTTTCAACTGCCTTGCCTGCCCTTTGCCTGATCCTGGATGTCCATTTGGTGGTCTCCTCCCCCTCAGCTCCCGGGGGAGAAGTATTGCCGCTGCCCCCCGCTGGGGACCACCCCCTCGGGGTTTCACGCCTGACAAGTGGGTATTGGATCAATTACTCTGGCTTCATGTTGCTGTCCTACCATAACCTATACTCCAATATACTCTTTACCTGTTATTACAGATACCAGATATACACATCAGCCCCTGATGATGCGAGGAGAGAGCTCGTGAAACGCATCGGGTTAGAGATGTAGCATGTATATCTGTACCCTTTTATATTTTGATGTTATGTCATGATGGCTATGTTTTTAGGACTATTATCATGCTGCTGTTTTCATGTATGTGTCACCGATGTTCATAACTTGTACTGGATGTTATTTATCACAATAAATTTTGTCATTCCTATACTCTTGTTACTTTCCTGTGATCACCATGGACACTTCATTTAAAGTCCCACGGGCGAATTTTTGTATTTCTGCGCAATATAGGGATGGAGGTGTCTCATGTCAGGGAGCAGCTCTCAGACTTTTTTGTTTCAGTGATCGGGAAGAAGCATGCTGATCAGGTTTACTTGTTGCCTGATTGTTTGGGGCGAATTAGAAAGCATTGAAGCTATTGGATCCATGTAACAGCCCAGCAACTAGCATTTTCAGAAGAACATAGCAATCTCTATTCTCAACTCTGTGAATATTGTCCTGCAACAATTTTTTTTCTTGCAGTCCTTAGACAATTAAAGCGGAATTCCATCCAAAAATGGAACTTCCGCTTTAAGTACTTGTGACACCCTGACATGCCACATATGGCATGTCTTTTTTTTTTTGGGGGGGGGGGGGGGGGGGGAGTAGCAAAAGTTCACCTCTTCCCCCTCCCTTCCTGCAATCTTCTGGGACACGTCACAGGTCCCAGAAGACTGCCCGGCCATTCACAACCCGCACTGCGCTCCCGGCTGTGAAGCCACACTTGCAATGTCGGTGCCACAGAGAGGGGGGGGGGGGGGAGAAGCGAGGATTCAGGCGGCCGCATCGCTGGACCGTGGGACAAGTGAGTGTCTGTTTATTAAAAGTCAGCAGCTAAACTTTTTGTAGCTGCTGACTTTTAAATGGGTGGGACTCCACTTTAAATGTAATAAAACTAAACAAAGGGCATTTTTTTAGCAGTGTTACATAAATAGTAATACTGCGCATAAGTGTGCATTTTATTCTGTAATTTGTCCTGTGTAAAACACAAAAAAAATCTGATTTTGGTACAAAGCATTGTAGTTATTTACAAATGAAGTAACGTGGGTTTTTTCTCCCCATTTTGTGTTATTTTCAGTGCGATTCATGTAAATATATGTAAAAAAAAAAAATGTAAAAATATTATTGGACAAAGCAAACAAAAACAAAGGTTCAACTACTACTTAATAAAATAGAAAAAAAAAATTTAAAAAAAATCACCAGGAAAATTACAATTTAATAGAGAAGGAGAATGTAGAGTTAATTAGTGCTGATTAGAGTAAACTAAGAGGTTAATAAGGGGTTCAACAGAGGAACATTTAAAAACGTATGTTAACCCAAGAAAAAAAAAAATGGATCCTGCTCCTTTAAAGCATGTTATATGACATAGTGCTTGTCCTGTGTCATTTGGACCCCTGTAACACCTAAAATACCTGGCTGATCCTGACAGTTTCTCCCCTCTGTAAACTGACCATGGTAATCATGGCTCCTGAGCACTGACACCGTGGTCAGTTTGCGTGCCTCTGTCATCCTCTGTCTCCCGTCTCTCCTCTCTGGTCCTGTGTCATCCACCCCCCTCCCTGCCTTTCAGCTCCTGTGTCAGGGTCCGCCCTGCCCCCTCCGCCCCCCTGCTGCTGCCTTAATAACACGTCTTACTTTCTATAATCTGTTCTGTCTTATAAGGATATGTCCCCCTGTGTGTCTGCTGTGTAAAAAAAAATAAATAAATAAATAAAAAAAGCCGTATATACCTTATCTGTGACCGCTAATCAGCTGTCATGTGACACGCAGCATCTCTCCGGGTCTCTCCTCCTTCTCTCCTCCTCCTCCCCTCCAGAGTGACATCAGCGGGGGCATCTCCGCCCCTCCAGCTGCCTCTGTCGCACAGGGAGAGGAGAGATGGGGCGTGTCACGTCGCTGCTGATCAGCGGTCACAGATAAGGTATATACGGCTTTTTTTTTTCAAACAGACACACAGGGGGACATATCCTTATAAAACAGATTATAGAAAGTGACACACGTATTATGGCCCATATACATGTTCCGAAAATCGGACAAAAACAATATACCGCTTTCGAAGTGATCGTACGATAAGTGGATCGTTAGTACACAGCTTTCGAGAGCCAATCATGACAGTTCATCCAATATTATCCAATCGGACCAACACGAAAAATTTTCCTTGTACGATACCAGATCGCACGATTTTCGTTTAATCAGTACAATTGTCGTCCGAAAATACAATACAAATACACATCACTTCCGATTTTTTTATTTTGGCGTACGAGAATTTTCGTAACCTCTCCATTTTCGATATGCAACTAGCATGCAAAAGAAACGTGGACAATCTGTCGCCCGATCTTCAGACCATGTGTACGAGCCATTAGACTGGTACCAAGTGTGGAAAGGCACCAGGTGAGGATAGTGGTGTGACAGACATAAGAGGTTAGGGGGAAGAACAGTGTTTCTCAACCTTTATTCAATCAAGGCACCCTTTAAAATTATGGACAATCTCAAGGCACCCCATTCTAAAATGTAAAAAAACTATTCTAATAGTTTTGCATAATGCGGCATCATCGACACACGTAGAACACCCAACATTAGAGTCGATTTATTCTTCCAAAGCAAATACACTTTTGCACACTGGTAGCACAGGTGGCAGCATAACCCAAAGTTTAAAGTCTTCCAGTGTCCCTCAATGAATGAGAAAACAAAATCTAAACAATGGATACATAAAAGGAAAAAATTAAGCCCTTCCCTTTGTTATTGCTTTTGGTTGGTCAAAAACCAATATCATCATTCCCAACAACAAACTTACAGTACCTCCAATTATTTTTTGGGCAGCCCAACATCTTCACCACCTCCTATACATACATACATACATATACACAAGACTTATAACCTCAATGAATTTGAAGCCTTTTGTCTTAGTAATGGTCCAATTCTCATAACCCCATCATTGGTTTATGCTATACTAAAATCACCCTCCACTACTACTACATCTCCCTATTGGCAATTGTGTGGTCATGCAAAGCTGTACATAAACAAAATGTATATCATCTGTTTCACACAAATAGAGCTTTCTTTTGGTGGTATTTGATCACTCCTGGATTAATGTTTCGCAATATAAACAAAAAAAGAACCAAAATTAAAAAAAATAAAAAAATATATATTTTCTACTTTCTGCTTCAAAACATATCAAATTAAAAAATAAATACATTTTGCCCAAAATGTATTCTGCTACGTCATTCGTTTTTTTCTTTTTTTTTTTTTTTTTTTTTACCAAAAAGTGTATATTGATTGGTTTGCGTGAAAGTTACAGCATCTGCAAATCATGGTAAATATACTAGAATTATTATTTTTTATATTTATATATATATATATATATATATATATATATATATTAATAATGGCAGTGATCAGCAACTTATAGTGGGACTGGGATAGTGCGACGGACAATCTGACACTAACTGCCACTGAGGCTGGGTTTACACTATTGCGAATTGGATGCGGGTTCCTCCTCATCCAATTCACAAAGCAGGAGATTGTGACTGGCTCTCTATGGAGCCGGTTCACACATCACTGCAGCGGCTCTGGTGCCACTTACACAGGTGTCCTGTGCGTCTTTTGGTCCGTTTCAGGTCCGAATTCAGCAAAAAATTCGGGCTGAAATTGGACCTGAAATGGTGGATGGGGATGCACCGGACTCCTGCTGTGAGCCGAAGCGCGCTGCAGTGTGAACCCAGACTAATGCAGCGATCAGCGCTAATAATATACTCAGTCACTGTACTAATGACACCGGCTGGGAAGGGGTTAACATCTAGGTCAATGAAGGGGTTAAATGTGTGCCTAACGATAATCAGTGTGTGTACTGTGTGCTTTGTAGGGAGAAAAAAAAAAAAGGCACATCACTGCTGTATGAAGAGAGCCTTGTGTTGTTTACCAACAACACAGGGCTCTCTATTGTCATTCGCTGAGTGGATCAGCAGGTCCTGGACATAAATCATTGGCCAGGACCAGTTGATCAGCTTGTGCTGCAATGAATGACAGCACAGTACTTTGGGTACGTGCGCACATGCGCAAGCAAACCTGGAGGAAAGTCACGGCGTACAGGTACACGATTGTGCCTGTATGAGCCGACCTGTAACTGTGTACCGTGGCAAGTTAGCAAACTGGTAATATACTGAATATTGTATTTATATGTAGTACCCACACACAGTTAGCTATACACAATTTTTTGATAGTGGCTAAATTCCAACTTATATTTGTGCAAAGACCTTTATATTATGACAAAGTATGCTTTTAATGGATGTTATATCTGGAGAGAAAGAGAAAATGTAAATCAACAAGTAGAAAGCAGATCACAGAACAATGAACCTGCAAAAGAATAATTGAACATCATGTTCCTTATTAATTATTAAGCTCAAATCAAAAATAGTTTTCATAGTATAGAGGCCTTGTATCAACACTTCCTTCCGCTATCAGATTCTGTTTTAGATGAAACTATACAGTATTTCACAGGTAAAATCTGATCTACTTAAGAAAAATTGTTGGTTCAACACAAATGGCAGTAATAGTGCACTAGCTCATATATTAATTAGCTGATGGTGTATTAAAACTGTGTATTCTTCCAAATAGAAGCTGAAAGCAAGTTATCATTCCTATTAAATCTATCATAGAAATGTACTTTTTATCATAACAGGTGAATGTGTGTATATAGCCACAAATCTTCTGCACTTTTAAAGGTTTGTACATACAAGAACATCTAGTGAGCAGAATGTTTTAGGTAGTGTTCCGCCTGTTATATACAGATAGAAAGCCCACGGGGAGAAATAATGTTCTTTATTGCCTAGTGTAACCAAAACATTGCATGGCATTCAATGGCAAGCCCACTGAGCATCAGTATAGGTACACATTCCACAGTACTGCCCTCTAGACATGGCTCAAAGAGTACAGTACTATGTTTTGACAAATCTCTGTATGTTCTCCATGTACTGTATGAAGGAGGTATGTCCCTTCCTTCCAATTTTGGGCTCACAGCTCCCCTCACTGAGATCAGCACCCTCAGACTTCAGATAACCGCCCCCCTGCTGCTAAAGCTGAGAAAAAAAATCCTTTGATCGGTGTGCTTTTAGAACAAACTACAGAAGAAATGGCTGTAGATAAACAGGTACAGCTTAAGCAGGGGGAATGGTTTCATTTCTCTGCATCACCTGGTGCTAGTCATGTCACTGGGTATATAAAAAGATTTTCAACTACTTTAAACCACTGAATTCCAACATTTAATCTAACTGCTAATGTGGGTTCTTAAAGGAAACCCTGTTAGCATATTTTCCAGCTAATGACAGTTTTCCAATCTCAATAATATACACTTACACAAGCCCCTACTGCTGCACCGATCCGTGCAATCTATGCAATACTTATTTCACAGTCAACTGGCACTTCTTAGAGTGTCCCAGCCTTGTACTTCTAGGTTGCCTACATCCTCCCCAACTCCCACACATAATTATTCTAGTACATCCAATAAATGTCCAAATATTGCTGCTTTCACAACATCTCCAAAATACGCTCCCTCTTAACAGACGACACCACAAAGCTATTAATACACTCCCTGGTTATCTCTCGCTACACCTTCCTCGTTGGCCTACGTTAAACAGACTATTCCCCATAAGCCCATCATAAATGCTGCTGCTGGACTTATCCACCTTACAAACCATTCACTGTCCGCTACCCCACTCTGTCAAATATCTCCACTGGCCTCCGCTCACCCAAAAAAAAAAAAAAACTCAAATATACAAAGGTTATCCACAACTCTGCCCTGATCTACATCACTAGCTTTGTCTCAGAATGCCAACAAAACTGTTCTCATCACTCCTCCCAAGACCTCCTGCTCTCTAGCTCCCTTGTCACCCCAGGACTTCTCTTATCCTCTGGCACTCCTTATCCCAATCTATCTCCTACTCTGTCCACTGGTAGGCATTCCCTGAAAACCTAATCTCTCTTCAGGAAGGCCTATCTGGCTCTAGCTAATAAACTGTTCTTTTACTTTCTCCATCAGCTCATCCCTAATGGCGTGTACACACGAGCGCAATTTCCGTCGGATAAAATCTTGGATGTTTTTTCCAATGGAATTCAGCTCAAGCTTGGCTTGCATACGCACGGTCACACAAACGTTCGCTGAACTTTCGACCGTCAAGAACGCGGTGACGTGCAACACTATGACGAGCTGAGAAAATGAAGTTCAATGCTTCAGAACATGCATGGAATTGTTTCTGAGCATGCATAGGAATTTTGCACGTCGGAATTTCAGGTCGGATTTTTTTCCGACTGAAAAATTGGGAACATGCTCTCAGTCTTTTGCTGGCTGGAATTCCACCAGCAAAAGGCCGATGGAGCATACACACAGTCGCATTTTCGGACCAAAAGCTCTCATCGGACTTTTGCTGGAGGAATTTCTGCTGGTGTGTACGGGGCATAACAGTTATCACCTTTGTATCACTTGGCCCTTCCCTTTAGACTGTAAGCTTTAACGAGTAGGGCTCTCTGATCCCTCTTGTATTAAATTGTATTGTAACTGTACTGTCTCTTTCCATGTTGTAAAGTACCATGTAAACTGTTGGTGCTCTATAAATCCTGTCTCATAAAAGTTAAAATTTAATAATAGTACTACAGGCATACAGAGCTACAGTATTATAGCAAGCTTGAAGTAGAGCAACAGTTTTTGACTATATGCAAAAGCAACAGTATAAGTCAGTGAGACATCCTGTTCCCCACTACCAGTCAGGCTGTGCCAACAGGTGGTTGAAGAAGGGTAAGTTCTTGTACATCAACCTAAACAAAGTTTTGCCATGACAAGAAGTGATATTTGAATTTGACAGTTTTAGAAACTATAGCAGACTGCAGAATTAAAGTGGAACTTCACTTTCTCAATCAACATTGACTATTTTTAAACTTTATGCTGCTAGCATTAGTAAATAGACAGGATAGTATATCATATTTACTTGTTTTAAATATTTTTCATTTCTTTAGTTACTTCCTAATCACCATGCCTAGGCAAATGATGTCATAAATGCCAGTCTTCATAAGGGGCTTGGGGCTTTTCTCAGCTAAGCACACCCTCCTGCCTGCATGCCTGAGCTAAGGGCAGATGGATTCCAGGAGAAAATGCTACATGAATCATTCGCCCTTACTTAAGATAGCCACAGCCAGAAATGCTAGGGGGAGTTTTGTTTTTTTTTTTAAGCGTTTTCTCAGCAAAATAAAGCATGGATGGAGGAGTTTGATTTGAATGATAAAAACAAATTAAAATAGAGCTTTTGGGCTTACTAGTTGACAATATATATCCTATCCTTCAACAATTTATTCAACGTTGCTCGGCGTGGAAAACACTACCTTTGACCCAGGTGGGGAGGGTGAACCTAATTAAAATGTCCTTCCTTCCTAAATTTCTATACGCCTTTCGTTACACTCCGGTCCCCATCCCAAACTCATTCTATGTAAAATTAGACCAAGCTATCACCTCTTTTGTATGGGCAGGGGCAACACCCAGAATAGCTAAACAAACATTGCAGTTATCACTTCCTGAAGGAGGCCTCTCTTTACCAAATTTTAAGAAATACTATTGGGCAGCGGTGCTGGTCTCTGTGCGCTGGTGGTTTGCTCAGGACATTACTAACCGAGCGGTCAATCTAGAGGCACCGATCCTAGGCTCATACTCTGAACTCAGTAACTTGGTACACAGAGGCCCGAGATACAGCCCCCAAGTCACTACACCTATGAAAACGACGGTAAAGGTATGGCAGCAAGTTTCTTTATGTCTCAATAATAGAAATACTATCTCTCCATATACTCCGTTGTGGGGTAATCCAACAATGCCGCACTTCCAATCTGTTCCAGACCCTCAGGCTTGGGCCAGGTACGAAGTCCAGACATTGCGTCATACTTTTAAAGGAAGGTCACCTCCTCTTGTTTGCAGAATTGAAAAGTAAATATCAACTTCCCCCATGGATGTTTTTCCGATTTCTACAACTCAGGCATGCTGCCCGAGCGCAGTTCCCACACAGGATAGATCTATCTGTCCACTCGGTTGAATCCCTGTTGATGACTACTAACGTAGACCGTACGCTATCCTCCATATATCTAAGACTTACATGCAAAGACACCTCCAAAATGCTCCCACTCTTCACTAAATGGCAGCTGGACATTCCGGCTCTGACTGAGGAAGACTGGTCAGAGGGATTGCAGCAATGCATCCCATTTATGATCTCAGCGAGAGAGAGATTTGTGCAGTTGACGTTTTTCCACAGGGTGCACTACACGCCACATAGACTGTCCATAGGATTGGATGATAGGTGTCCCACATGCGGACAGTCAGTGGGGACTTTCTTTCACGTGGTCTGGTCGTGCCCGGTCCTACAGGCCTATTGGCGAGAAGTAGTGGCTGATATAAATGGAGTGGCAGGGCTGCATCTAAGATGTAGACCCGCTTGTGTTCCTTCTGGGTATTACAGACAACTTGGCAACTACTAAGTACACAAAATGTTTGTGTTTTATACAGCTTATTATGCCAGAAAAGAGATCTTATTTCGATGGAAGCTACCAGACCCCCCTACGTTAAAGGCGTGGCGAGCCCAGGTAAATGCGGTACTACCGCTATATAAACTCACTTACATGGGCCAAAATTGCCCCCAGAAGTTTGACAAAATATGGGCGGCCTGGGTGGTAGCTAGACATTTAGTACTGTGATTGCACTCAGAGCTTCTCTCCTAGGAGACCTACTAACTGGTGGCGGGTGTGGTGACCCTATCCCTAGTTACAGGAGCTGCTGACGTATGGCGGTGTTGGGTTCTTTAATTACAAGTGGGGTCCAATATTCTCCCACTTCTTCCTGCTTTCGTCACAATTTTTCCTCCCTTTCTCATTATTTTTTTCGTGGCTTCATTTGTTAAACTAATCTAATATTCTCCACGGAGGGCTCTTCCTGTCACCCCCCCCCCCCCCTTGCCCTTGACCACTTTTCCCCCCATTCCCCTCCTTTCTTTCCCGGCTTCCCCCCTCTGACCTCCCCCTCCCTCTTTATTACAGAATGTCCCGAGAACATGTTGATTCCCAGGTGGGGTGGGCCTCCTAATATGTAAGCTACATTGGTTCAAGAGACGCTTTCACAATCAGTAGAGATTGGTTCTTTCTTTTTAAACTAAAATGGATGTATAGCAATATGGATAACGTTAGGCCCTGACAAAATGTACTTCTGACTTTATACCACTATGAATCATATATCCTGTCTTCATGAGCCGTATGTGACATATATCTTGTATTCTCAAGTGTAATATACAGTTCGTTCAATAAACATTACCTGCGTTAAAAAAAAAAAAAATAGAGCTTTTATGGTAGGGATCGACCGATATCGCTTTTTCTGTGCCGATACGATACTTCGGCCACCTCTTCTGCCGATATTTTGAACATTTAAAAAAACATTTTTACACTGTCATTTTACTTTTTATCACCGTTATTGCTGTCACAAGGAATGTAAACATCCCTTGGGACAGTAATAGGCATGTGAAACGTACTCTTTATGTAGGGATCTATAAGATCCCAAACCCCTCCTCTGCACTAAGTATTCAAAACATCAAGATCTGCGTTGTTGAATACTTTATTTTTTAAAACTGGCACCTTTAAGATGCCAGTAATCCAGGAACATGACATCAGTTTCGTGTTACTAGATGCAAGACCCAAACGAAGCATCAGCTTTGTTCGGGTCTTCGGCCGGCCGGCGGACGTGCCTGCTGGTTGCTCGGGCCTCCCGGTGGGACGGGAGAGCCCAGGCAAGCGGCGGAAGGGTGGCTGCTAAGCAGATGAGCGGCTGCTGAGCCGCATCGGTTGTTATTACATTAAAGCCAACCGTCCGCTCTAAAGAACAGTACCTGGGTGATGCATGCAGCTGCATACATCACCCCGGTAAAACCCCTTGAAGCAATATTGGTCAGTTTTTTGACGGATACTTCTAAAAAAGTGAATATCGGCCTCACTGATAAATCGGTCGATCCCTAGTTTGTGGTGCTCAAACACAGTGTAGTTCTGCTTTAAATGGGAGGATTGTTTCCAGCAGCCATGAAATACAAAATCAACTTGTGTAGCAATGTTATATGTTTTTTTTTTTCCCATAAAAGTTTTTTTTGGGTTTCATAAGGCTTCATGTACATGAGACGTTTCTCAACCTCTCCTGAACGCTGGAACATCACAGCTAGTAATCCATGTTGAAAAACGTGTGTTTAGCAGCGTTTACAAGACGCGTTTAGCAGCGTTTGTGTTCAGGAGCGTTTACTAAAGATAACCTCAGGCGACCCTCCCAAATAATTAGAAACCACTAAAAAACAAGTATTTATTAACTATTTCAGCAATTCTGTGAGAGAACAGTGCGAGTAGCAGCTGAGAAAGCAGTGTGCTTGTAGCTAGCTGTTATTTTTTTTATTTGGTTTGTTAATATGGATCCCATGATGAGCATGTGTGAGGAAATGATGTTGCTTTTGCTGAGGCTCCAAAGACGTAGAAAATTTACTTGAGAGGACCAGAGTTTGTCGCTCAATGCATGTCCACAGGATACGTTTCTAATACGTATGTTCAGCTGCGTAATAACCCAGAGACATTTTTTAATTTTACACGCATGTCAATTGCCACCTTTGACATTCTCTTGGAAAAGGTTAGACCCCGTCTAGTTCGCAAATTCTCAATGGTTGACGGGTGAGTGAAATTCCTATTCTTCTCTACTTCAGTAATGCAAGTTGTGTATTGTACAGCATAATTGGCTGATGAGGGGATGAGGGGAATATCACATGGTATATCAAGCGTGCATACAGTGATAATTGAGTTTTTGTTGTGTTTTTAGCATTTTCCAGGCTCAAAAGTAATAAATAAAATGTTTCCCTTTAAAACCATTACTAGACGAAAACACGCCTAAACATGGGTAGCCGCGTTTGAAATACCTCTAAAACACAGCTTCTGAACGCATTTTTTTGGGTTCCAAAAAATCCTCCAAATGCAACTTCCTAAAAAGAACTATAAACGACCCCGTGTGCATGTACTGATAGGATAACAGAGGAGAGTTCAGGGGCAGCTGAAAAAAAAACTCCCAACTGCTCCTAAACATCCGTTTACCAGCAGCAGTGTACATGAAGCCTAAAAGAATAGAACAAAACAATATCACAAGCATTATGTCAATTTTAAACAGATAGAGATACCAGAAAGGGATCTTTCCCAGCCAGTCAATGTGAGCAAAGGCAAGTATCTTAAAGTAGAAAAGCCACAACTGTGTAATATATATCTTATTTTTAGTGAGAATAAAGTGAACGCCTGGTCCCTGTGGTGTCCCCTGGATCTTAAACCCAGGCTGTACATGGGTCCCCAAATTCTACACTGACTGCCGTTCCAATGGAAAACACCTGAGGCTTCACTGCACACTGAAGTATTGGCATTTGTCAAATGAATGACAGAAGATGGGGATTAATCTTGACATTTAGGTTAGAAGATCCATGTTCACATTCATCTTTTCTAGCAAACTTGTCTCCTTTATTCCCTCCTCCTTTAGCATTATTTACCTATTGTTGAGGTAACCCTATTGTGGTCAATGAATCTAATTACAGCAAGAGCATATGGAGGAGGGATATGCCCCCAATAATAAACTGTTTTCATAATGATCTTCATGAAGACAATGAAGATGTAACTATAATTTATAGACAAAAATCAGCAGTTTGCAGGGATCTTCATAAAGTTAGCAAAATCATGGATCTCAGCATCCTCCTAATACAATGCAGCGTGTGTCAGGGCCAGTTCACACCATAGAAACGCAGTCCGAATGCGTTCCAGACGCATGCACATTTTTTATGTGTTTTACCACATTCAAGTACAGACCAGTGCAGAAAAATGAAGCAGGTTCTACTTTTTTTCTGGACCTGGAACTGACCACACTGCATTTTTGATGCAGAAAAAAAAAAAAAAAAAAAGACACTGAACTGCATGTGGTGTGAACTGGCCTCAGCCTAGGTCAACACTGTAGCGATGCGAGAACCAGCACGATTCCAGCGCCGATTCCCACAGTCCTCTGAGAACCACTGCGGGTGTCAATACAGTGTTATTGACACCCCCAGAATGGTTCACAGATCGCAGCGCAAACTGTGGATTCGGATCGCATGGGTTTTAGTTCCGATTCCATTGCAAGGAAAAAAAAAAAAAAAAAAAAGTCCCTGCACCTTTTTTGTGCAAATTCAATGCAAGTTCAGCCATACAAATGAATGGCTGAACTCACATTGCACAGACATCGAATGCGATCGGCACCGCTATAGTGTGAACCCAGGGTCAGTGTGTAATCCACATCCCTTCTGTGTGAGAACAGGCACAACTTTATAAGTTTATCAACATCTTAACATAAACATAAAAAAGTGATATTACCTGTGCTGGTGAAGAGCTTTCCTGTCAAGTTCCCATGCTAATTCAGTAGCAAATTGTGGCTGCTCTAAATGAGGTATTGGGTCTGTAGAAAGTTGCTCACCATCAAACTTGGCTTCAATCACAAGCATATGCCTGGAGCGCTTCGGGAAATGTCTCCCTAAAGAAAATTTAAAAAAAAGTAATATAAACAAACATTTTCCAAACAGGTGCATTTCTGAAGCTAATCCGAGACAATACTGTGTGCAAAGCACTTTACATAAAACATAATGACAGTAGCGTAGTTCTGCTAAAATCAGATGGGGTATTTCCTGATCCCAAAGAGAAATTAGAATGAAGCACATATATAATCCCACTAAATAGTGCACAAAAATGAAACCACCACCACCTGGGGCTGCATGAGTGCTGCCGACACTGGGGAGCTACACTTCATTGAGGGAACCATAAATGCCAACATGTATTGTGACATACTGAAGCAGAGCATGATCTCCTCCCTTCGGAGACTGGGCCGCAGAGCATTATTCCAACATAATAACGACCCCAAACACACCTCCAAGATGACCACTGCCTTACTAAAGAAGCTGAGGGTAAAGGTGATGGACAGGCCAAGCATGTCTCCAGATCTAAACCCTATTGAGCATTTGTGGGGCATCCTCAAACAGAAGGTGGAGGAGCACAAGGTCTCTAACTTCCACCAGCTCTGTGATGTCATCATGGTGGAGTAGAAGAGGACTCCAGGGGCAACCTGTGAAGCTCTGGTGAACTCCATGCCCAAGACGGTTAAGGCAGTGCTGGAAAATAATGGTGGCCACACAAAATATTGACGTTTTGGTCCCAATTTGGACGTTTTCACTTAGGGGTGTACTCACTTTTGTTGCCAGCAGTTTAGACATAAAAAGGGGTTCTAAACCCTCGTCGTTTTTCACCATAATGCATTCTATGCATTAAAGTGAAAAACCTCCAGTGCTGCAGCAGCGTCTCTTATACTTACCTGAGCCCCATAATTCCCATGGCGGGAACGAGCACACCAGCTCCGGCCGGTATCTCGTGTCCTGATTGGATAGATTGATAGCAGCGTAGCCATTGGCCCCCGCTGCTGTCAATCAAATCCAATGAGGCGGGCGCCGGGAGTGGGGCCGAGTCCTGCTTTCTGTGTGAATAGACGCAGAAGCAGGACAGAGGAGCGCGCCTGCACGAGTGTCCACGAGGGAGAATGCTTCTTCGATGGGGCACTCGAGAAGAGGAGGAGGAACAAGGAGCACATCTGAGGGACCCCAGAAGGAGGAGGATTGGGGCCACTTGTTTTTTTTTTTTAAATAACAAACGGAACCTTTACAACCACTTTAATGGCTGTGTGTTGAGTTATTTTGAGGGGACAGCAAATTTACACTGTTATATAAGCTATACACTCACTACTTTACAGTGTGGCAAAGTGTCATTTCTTCAGTGTTGTCACATGAAAAGATATAATAAAATATTTACAAAAAATGTGAGGGGTGTACTCACTTTTGTGACATACTGTAAATAAATAAATATATATATATATATATATATATATATATATATATATATATATATATATATATATATATACACACACACACTTAGGATTATATTTTATCATTTTATTATTGTATAAAAAATTTTTTTAAAAACAGCTAGCATGTCATATTCTTGAGTCCCGTTTTTGTTAACCTCCTGAGGCCCACGGAAGAGCCCGGTTTACAATGAAAGATAAACCAACATAAAAAAGATTTGACTTCCAAGTTAACAGATGCTTAAACAGCCCTGGAGAATACTGCGCTCATTTTACAGTACAAATGTAAGTTGCCTGCAGGTAATATATAAACAGCCCAGGTGCCGAACGTATCTCTCTAAGCACTCATTACTGGTAACCATATGGCAATCAAATTATGACTACAGTGATAATTTTATTGGATGTAAAAAGAACATTATTTTTTATTGTTTCAAAGCAGAAATCCGCTTAAGAAAAATTTTTAAATTGCGAATTAAAAATATAATAAAAATAAAAAAAAAATAAAAGGTATCTGACATAAGAAAAAAAAAAAAGCAGCAGCAGCACAGTGACGAGCTCATCTCTTCATCACTCTGATTTCTCCTTCTATCAGCATGCATCTCGTCAACAAATGACCTGATTAGATGCATGTGCTCTGATGTACAGAGACTGCTAAAAGCTCTGATGTACAGAGACTGCTAAAAGCTAATACTAGGTTAAACTCATGTAATTACACTGGTTGCATTTACACAAATACATTAAAAATGGTAAAACTAAAGTGTATGTAAAGACACTGTTTTTTAATTTTGGAAGGGTTACATTTTACAGACATAAAATCAATGAGATACTATCACATTTTTTGTAGTAATACTTCATTTTCAGCCCAGCAGCATTACAGGTTCACTTGCAATATAAAAGAATATTTAATTATTTCAATATCACATAAAATTTGATAGCAGAGTATGTGGGGTGGTTTGCAATGCACCTATAATTCGTGAATTTCAATACTGATGGAAGACTAAGGCTATGTTCACATTCTTCTGACATGGAAGTTGTACGACTGGTATGCATCTTGAGGGAGAACTCAAAAAAAAAAAACCCACACACACACCACACAGCTTGGGGTCTCCTCCCCCTCCCCCTCCAAAATCCATACCAGACCCTTATCCGAGCATGCAGCACGGCAGGTCAGGAAGGGGGGTGGGGCTCTGCGCTCCTCACCCCAAAGCATCTTGTCACCATGTTGATTGGGACAAGGGCCTCTTCCCGACAACCCTAACTGGTGGTTGTGGGGATCTGCGGGCAGGGGGCTTATTGGAATCTCGAAGCCCCCTTTAACAAGGGGGCCCCCAGATCCCACCCCCACCCCTATGTTAATGAGTATGTATTGTACCCCTACCCATTTACCCAAAAAAGTGCAGTGTTACAAATAAATAAAAAATAAAAACAAGAGAAGGTAAAGTCCTAAAGTCCTTTATCAAGGTTGAGGACTGTCCCGCATTGTAGCTCTGCGTCTTCTTCCTCCGGTCTTCTCTAGCTTCTTCTCCCTCTACTGATGATTTCTTCCGAGGCTGCCTTCCACTGTTATGTCAGGTCCGATGTCTGCCATTTAACTGCCCCATTATGCCCTGGAAGGTGACGTCACAGGGAGCAGGGGTCTCCGAATGAGGTCACCTGAAGGCCACACCCCATGGCTATATAAACAATGTCAGACACCGGATCTGACATAATAGCGGGAGAAGAAGAAGACACGGAGCTACGATGCATGTCATGCAACTCACGCTCTGGAAGTCGGAGTTTTCCTTGTGAATTTGACCTGAGACTAGTTTTTAGTGTCAGTTTACATTCCTCCTATGCCATCAGTGCCATTCTGAATGGTTACCAAGATGAGAAATAGTGCTATTCTCAATCTGTGTGAGCATAGGCTTATACTGACAGAGATAACTGCAACATCGCTCTTCTACCCAATTATTATTTATTTAATTTTCTTTTTTAAGGTCCACTAATACTATGGGGTGTATTTATTTATGCCTAGCAATTCCCCAAATACAAATACTGTAGCTGCTGACTTTTAATATTAGGACACTAACTATGCATACACACTGTCGGAATTTCCGACAACAAATGTTCGATGTGAGCTTGTTGTCGGAAATTCCGACCGTGTGAAGGCTCCATTGGACATTTGTTGTCAGAATTTCCAACAACAAAAATTTGAGAGCTGGATCTCAAATTTTTCGGCAACAAAATCCGTTGTCGTAAATTCCGATTGTGTGTACACAATTCTGAAGCACAAAGTTTGACGCATGATCGCAGTCAAGCAGAAGACCCAAAGGGCCTGGTATGCATTGGGGGGGGCACACTTTTTTTTCATTGCCAGCATTTACAAATTGCACCCAAATCGCATACCTCTCCAGGCATGCAGCGTCGTCCTCACCCAGGTTAGTTCTTCTCTAGCCCTCAGATTTCCAGTGCCAGTATGTTAACTGTGGGCGACCGGCTGTGCTGCTTGTGGCTTCACAGCCGGCTGACCACTGTGCATGCATGAGCCGCATGAATGGTCCCGCAGTCTTCTGGAACATGTCCCAGAAGACTGTGGGGGGGGGGGGGATGGAGAGAACTTCCACTAGGGTCGCCTAAGAGTGGGAATGGGTACCTGTCAAAACCAGGTACCAAAAAAAAAAAAAAAAAAGAAGGATATATGACATGCTAAAATGTGGCAGAGGAGGGGGGTGGATTTAGAACAGAGGTATTTGTGTTTATTAAAAGTCAGCATCTACAATAACTGTAGCTGGTGACTTTTAATAAACAGCCACCCACCTGTCCCACGATCCAGCGGTGTGCTCACCCCAGCCGTTTTCACCCTGTGTCCTCCCTTGGCGGCACCGGCATCTTTACTATAGGCACCCAGCTGTGGCAGTTTGCACGTTCACAGCCGGGTGCCCACTTGTGCAAGCGGCACTGTGCTCTGTGACTGGCCCTTAAGTCTTCTAGGACCTGTCATGGGTCCAAGAAGACTGTGGGAGGGAAGTGTGAAGGAGAACTTCTGCTTCCAATCGCCTAGGGGGGCCGGAATGGAAGTGGGAGCGGGTACCTGTCAAAATTGGGTACCTGCTCCCCTCCTCCTCCCCAAAAGCTCAGTTTCACAAACAGGAGGAGGCCTTAAAGCAGAAGTTCCACTTTTTGGTGGAGTTCCGCTTTAACTAACAGCTGCTCGCAGCCTCCTGGGATATCTACATCCCAAATCCCTGGAGACGGGAGGGTGCCCTACAGCAAATGTGCCATCAAGGGGGCTGGCGATGTCTTAGGCAGACAGTATCCTGATGACACGCCTCATCACAGGACCAGCTGACAGAACCCAGATGGCCCGATGACATGAGAAGATGGTGGTGTGGACTGGGTGTGATCCCTAGAGAACAGTGCTGGATCACTGGACATGCCAGTATTTTTGATTGGGCATAAGCCATCTATAGAGGTAAGAAGAGCCTGGGCTGGTGACAAAGAGCCACCATAGTGCTGAGGTCTACAATCCTCCTGTGTGTCCCTCTGCACAGGGCCCCATCCTGCTCCCACACATACACTGGAGCCCAGTCCGCCCACACTGGCTCCAATACACACAAAACACAGGCTTGTTTACCTTCCAATATGGAGACGACAATGAGCAGCTGGTCTGATCGGTAGCCCATGTCTGGATCGGGGTGACAGCACGCACAGCCAGAGAGATGGATCAGTCCGCACCGACCAATCGATGAGCTGTCAGCCCCGGTCACTGGAATGAACTGTCACCCGCCCCTGGCTGCTCCTTTGCCGCTTCTCTCAGCATACAAACTCAGCGGATCCACGCCCCTTGACTACCGACTACTTCCGCCAGGCAACCGGGGAAACTCTCCAATCACATGGCTGGGCGGGTGAAAGCGAGGGAGGGAGAGAGCTGCAACTCTCAACACAGTTAGGTGCTGTACGGACTTACGTGTTGTTCCAGCGTGTATTGGCTAAGAGTGGGTCACGTGTCGGCAGATTAGTCTGCGGCGGAGCCATGTTTGATGTGGGAAGTGATGGCATCCTCTGCCATGAAACAGAGAAGTTATGGGGGGAGTTGTTGGGAAGTACTATACCAAAAAGAAGCAACCACTAGTCAGCTCCATGTTTTCTTTGTGTGTGCCGTGATAAAAGTGTGTGTGACTAAAGGGCTAAGTCGATTTTTCTTTATGTTTATTAAAGCAGAACTTTACACATAACAACTTGATAAAAAAAAATCATGTTCTTAAGGTAGGAACATGCGTTCCACATTAATAATTATGCTACCAAAATTGGTGTGTGCTGTAAATTGCCTCCAGCATTGCTCTTGTTTCATCTTGCTGGAGGCAACCATTTTGCTGAAGCCCAGAGCCCCTGAACAGCAGTAAATCATAAAGCGGAAATAAACCCATCGATTTAACAGTTTCAAAAAACAGTTACATTCCTGGAATTCCAGGATTGCTAACTGTCACATTTGCTTGTGTCCTCAATCAAACTGTCAAACCATCAAATGGCTGGTGTCATAACTGATCACATGTGCAGCACAATGGCAGTTTCAGATCAAACAGAAGCAGCTTCCTTGGCTGTTGTAAAGGATAGGAGGATTTAAATACACTTTAAGGCCCCTTTTACACATGGTGCCGTTCCTTTCAACCTCTGTGACCTGAACGGCGGCTCCCACGCACATGTGCAGGAGTGCATAGTTGCCAATTGTACCGAATTTCCTGGGACATTCCCGGGATTTGGACCCTTTTCCCGATTTTAGTGTTTCCCGGGAAATATCCCGGGAAATCCCTTTTTTCTTGATTTTTTTCTTTCGGTAAAGGTCCGCGGCCGGCGGAGGTAATGTCTCCACCGTCCGCCATGTTCCAGAAGACCAGAACATCCATGCGCTCTGTGTTTGAGCCGAGCTCAGCAATGGGCAGTGGTGGGTGTCCTGTGATTGGTCGAGCAGGTCATGTGCGGGACGGACAGAGGACATGATTCGCCTGGAGGAGCTGGTCACATGTGGATGCAGGGCTGGACTGTGTTTGTGGGTAATCGTGCCAGCCCTGCATGCTCCCAGAGTGTCCTATACTCACGCTGTGCATCTCTGTCATCTGCTCTACCAGCTGCCCCCCGTCCTCTCTGTCAGCCGCCCCCCCCCTCCTCTCTGTCAGCCGCCCCCCACCTACTCTCTGTCAGCTGCCCCCCTCCTCTCTGTCTGACCCCCCTCTTTTTTGTCTGACCCGTACAGCCTAACAGCAGCCCTGTGAGTGCGTCAGACCCCCCTCCTCTCTGTCAGACCCCCCTCTCCTCTGTCAGACCCCCCTCTCCTCTGTCAGACCCCCCCTCTTCTCTGTCAGACCCCCCCTCTTCTCTGTCTGCCCCCCCTCTTTTTTGTCTGACCCGTACAGCCTAACAGCAGCCCTGTGAGTGAGTGCACCAGAACCCCCTCCTCTCTGTCAGACCCCCCTCCTCTCTGTCAGACCCCCCTCTTCTCTGTCAGACCCCCCCTCTTCTCTGTCTGACTCATACAGCCTAACAGCAGCCCTGAGTGAGTGCACCAGACCCCCCTCCTCTCTGTCAGACCCCCCTCCTCTCTGTCAGACCCCCCTCCTCTCTGTCAGACCCCCCCCCTCCTCTCTGTCAGACCCCCCTCTTCTCTGTCAGACCCCCCCTCTTCTCTGTCAGACCCCCCCTCCTCTCTGTCAGACCCCCCTCTTCTCTGTCAGACCCCCCTCTTCTCTGTCAGACCCCCCCTCTTCTCTGTCTGACTCATACAGCCTAACAGCAGCCCTGAGTGAGTGCACCAGACCCCCCTCCTCTCCGTCAGACCCTCCTCTTTCACCTCCCTCTCCTCCTCCCCCCTTTCTCCCACCCCCCCCCCCCCCACTACTGCCTCTCTCTCACCTCCCTCTTTCCCTCCTCAGGCTGTACTGGGCCCCAATAATTTCTAACAGCAGCCCTGTGAGTGAGTGCAGCAGTTTGGATGTGTCGTGACCTACCCCCTGTCATAGAGGCTCTATGACAGGGGGTAGGTCAGTGTGGAGTGTAGGGGTCCCTCTATTAGAGGGACCCTTACACTCCACACTGACCTACCCCCAGTCATAGAGGGACCCCTACACTCCACACTGACCTACCCCCTGTCATAGATGGACCCCTACACTCCACACTTACCTACCGCCTCTTACAGAGAGGGACCCCTACACTCCACACTGACCTACCCCCTATTGTAGAGGGACCCCTACACTCCACACTGACCTACCCCCTGTCATAGAGGGACCCCTACACTCCACACTGACCAATCCCCTGTCATAGGGGGACCCCTACACTCCACACTGACCTGCCCCCTGTCATAGAGGGACCCCTACACTCCACACTGACCTACCCCATTAGAGGGACCCCCACACTCACCTACTCCCTATCATAGAGGGACCCCTACACTGCAACACTGCATACTGACCGACCTGAGATGTAAGGAGGCATTCCGCTGGGGACACTGAGATGTAAGGAAGCACTCCGCTGGGGACACTGAGATGTAAGGAAGCACTCCGCTGGGGACACCTGAGATGTAAGGAGGGACTTTACTGGGGTCACCTGATGGCATCTGGTGGCAGGCAACGTGACAAGTGACACACTCGGGGCTCCCAGTGGATCTGCATTATGGTGAGTTGAACTATTTAATTTCACATTACAATGTAATAATAATGCGCTTCAATCACCCTGACACCATAACAACCATGGTGCCAGGATGATTGAAGCGCTAACACCAGGTGTTTGGAGTATTATTATTTGCTGATTGTTAAACTTTCTGAAATACACATATTTCTATTGTGGTGTAGGATCTGGGCCTGCTGTCCCTCCATCCCTTTCTTTCTCCCTTTGTTTCTCCCTCCATCCCTCATTTATCTCAGACTCTAACCACACCACCTTTGGGTCACGCCCCTTTAAGCCACACCCACTATTTCACGCAAACCACGCTCATTCTTCGACGCGGCGTGCTCCGCCTGCCGCATTTTCCTCTTTCCCTATGCCACACCTACTAATGCATGCCCCGCCCCCCAATTATAAGGTTACTCCGCCTACAGCCAAAAAAGTGTCCCAAATTTTTTTTTTACATTGTTGGCAACTATGGAAGTGACGTCATCATGGCTCCAGCTGCTCACAGCTCCGGAGCCCACGAACCCAGAAGTAACTCCAGGAAAGATGTTAGCCATCTCAGCGGTGTGCGGGCACCACTGGAAGGCTTTGTTCTAAGGTAAGCATTTCATAATGAGCTAGTATGCGATGCAAACTAGCTCATTATATATTTGTCTTACAGTTTGTTTGTTTTTGGTTTTTTTTGGGGGGGGGTCAGAGTTTACAACCTCTTTAATGTTTTACATAGCTATACATGCAAAAGGGGCCAGCCTAAAGTGATCTAGCAGGACTTCATTTTCCACTTTAATGATTATATATGGGAAAGATGTGTATGTGTTATAAGGGGTCCTTCCTTCTTCCTTCTACTAAACAATAATATAAGGGGACCAATAAAATGGGGGGCCTTCTTCTGCTGACCAATAATATAAGGCAGACCTTTTAGCACCGACTAATAATATTAGAGGACCCTTCTACCAGTAACCTATAATATAGGGGGCTTTCTTCCACTGACCAATAATATAAGGTGACCCTTCTACCAGTAACTAATAATATATGGGGACTTTTTCCACTGACCAATAATATAAGGCGATTCTTCTACCAGTAGCCAATAATATAAGGTGCTTTCTTCCACTGAACAATAACATAGCTCCCAACTGTCCCTGATTTCGAGGGACTGTCCCTGATTCAGATCAAAGTCCCTCTGTCCCTCTTTCCTCCTCAATTGTCCCTCATTTTCGTCTGATCTATATAGTTATATATAAAATGCGCTATATATCTTTCAAAAAAGTGTTTCACAATGCTAAGCCTTTCATCCAATTTCTAAATGACAGCATTTGTAATTTTCAGAAGCCAATATAAAGAAATAGTAGTACTTGTAATATATCCTTTTTTTTATCATTCTCTTTCAAGGGGCGTAGCAGAGGGGGTGTCCTATGCCTACATACTTTTGCTAATAGGTGTCCCTCATTCCAGTCTCAAAAGATTGGGAGGTATGCACTAATATAAGGGGACCCTTCTACCAGTAACCAATAATATAGGGGGCTTCCTTCCACTGACCAATAACATAAGGGGACCCTCTACCAGTAACCAATTATATAGGGTGCCTTATTTTACTCACCAATAATACATACTTCCCAACTTATTCAGATGGGAATGAGGCACGCCTATTAACCAAACTATGTAGGCATAGGACACACCCCGCCATGCCCCCTTAACCACTTCAATACAGGGCATTTTCACCCCCTTCCTGCCCAGGCCAATTTTTCAGCTTTTAGCGCTGTCACGCTTTGAATGACAATTGCGCAGTCTTACAACACTGTACCCAGATGACATTTTGATCATTTTTTCCCCACAAATAGAGCTTTCTTTTGGTGGTATTTGATCACCTCTATAGTTTATATTTTTTGCGCTATAAACAAAAAAAGACGGACAATTTTGAAAAAAAACAAGGGTTTTACTTTTTGCTATAATAAATATCCCAATTATTTGCTATAATAAATATCCAAATTATTTTTTGTAAAAAAAACATTTTTTTCCTCAGTTTAGGCTGATATGTATTCTACTACATATTTTTGGTTAAAAAATCGCAATAAGCATATATTGATTGGTTTGCACAAAAGTTATAGCACCTACAAAATAGGGAATAGATTTATGTAATTTTTATTTTTTTTATTTTATTTTTTTTTTACTAGTAATGACAGCGATCTGTGTTTTTTGTCAGGACTGCAATATTGCAGATCGGACAGTTTTGACACTATTTTGGGACCATTCATATTTATACAGCGAACAGTGCTATAAAAATGCACTGATTACTGTATAAATGTCACTGGCAGGGAAGGGGTAACACTAGGGGGCGATCAAGGGGTTAAATGTGTTACCAAGGGACTAATTCTAACTGTTGGGGGAGGGGACTGACTGGGGGAGGTGACTGATCGGTGTTCCTCTGTACTGGGAACACATGATCAGTTTCCTCTCCCTTGACAGGATGTGGATCTGTGTGTTTACACACACACAGATCCACGTCCCTGCTCTGTGACTGGCAATCGGGGGGCGACCGGCGGACATCGCAGCCACCAGGCACGCGCATTGGCTCTCGAGTGATGTGGCGCGCGTGTCCCCTAATGGCTGGGAAGCCGAGGACGTCATGTGATTGCCGCCCAGTATAAGAGAGACACCTTGCAGCCGTCATTTGACTATACGAGGGATGGGAACAGGTTATAGGAGAATTATACAAAAAAAAGAAAAAAAAGATTAGTTAAACCCACAAGTGCTTTTTTTACCACTATTATTCCTTTATATTGGCTTTTGACATTTGCAAATGCAGCAATTTAGAAATTGGATGAAAGGTTGAGCACTGGGAAATACTTTTTGAAAAATAAATGGTGTATTGTATATACAACAATAGATAGATCGATCGATCAATCAGACCAAAATGAGGGACAAATGAGGAGGAACGAGGGACAGAGGGACTTTGTTCCAAATCAGGGAATCAGGGACAGCTGGGAGCTAATAATAATATAAGGGGACCCTTCTACCATACCTCCTAACTTTCTGAGATTGGAATGAGGTACACCTATTAGCAAAAGTATGTTGCACTTTAAATCACTTTTTGAGAGAGTGCATTTTATATATAACTATATAGATCAGACCAAAATGAGGGACAAATAAAGAGAAAAAAGGGACAGAGGGACATTGTTCCAAATTAGGGACAGTCCTCCAAAATCAGGGACAGTTGGGAGCTATGTTCTACCAGTAACCAATGATATAGGGTGCTTTCTTCCAGAGATCAATAATATAAGGGGACCCTTCCACCAATGACAATTTATAAGGGCCTTCTTTCACTGACCAATCATATAAGAGGACTCTTCTACCAGTCAGCAATAATATAGGGGAACTTCTTCCACTAACATATTGGGAAACCTTCAACCAGTAACCAAATATGGCCACAACTGACCTGTTTTTTACATTGGTATATGTCCCCCGTAGAAGTGCCCAGCTACCCATTTCCTTTTTTACCAAAAGCTTGCAAATTGGCCTTGAAAGAAGTCAGAAGCAAATGACAAGATTCAACTACCATAGGATTAAATGGGGTTTAGGGGCTGTGTTCAGGGTCTGGGAATTTTAGGCTGGCCACCAGTGTCACTGGGAATGAAATTAACGGTAGATTCCCAACTTTGAGTTGTCACCAATTTTCCAATGGGGACACTTGATCCCGTGACAACTGTGATTTTTTTTCACATTGAAAAAAATTTCCTCTCACTTCCTGTTGAGTCTACAGGACAGAAAGTGAGGGGAAACTTTACTTAATAGGACATAGATGGCAAAAAAAAAAAAAAAACCTGACAGCAGTTTTAAAGAGGAGATCTGGCCTGGGGGAAAAACAAACTAAAAATCAGCACCTATAAATACTGTAGCTGCTGACTTTTAATATAAGGACACTTACCTGTCCAAGGATCCCGCGATGTTGGCACCCCAAACTGATTTGTCTATTGGCTGTGGGTGCAGGCGCCGGCATCTTCACTAAGGGTAACAGGAAGTAAAGCCTTGCGGCTTCACAGCCTGTCTCCTACTGTGCATGCGCGAGTCACGCTGCACTTTCTGAATAGTCCTGCTGTCTTCTGGGACCTGTGTGTCTCCCAGATAGCAGTGGGGGGATGAGGAGGGGCCGGAAATGTCATAGATTGCCACACAACAAATTCGCCGATCTTATTCAGAAGTGGGAGCGGGTACCTGGCCACCCCCCCGAAAGGAGCCAAATGTGGCAGCGGAGGGGGGGAGGGTGCGAACAAGTGGAGCTTCCCCTTTTGGGTGGAGCTCTGCTTTAAGGGCTGGTTCACACTGAAATGCATGCGGTCACATGCGTTCCAGTTTTGACAGCCCTTTTATTTCAGTGGGCTGGCAAACGTATCAAAAAGTAGTGCAAGCGGTACCATGCGGTTTGGTGACCGCAAATGCTGCATTTGCGAAATGCTTATGGGGTGTCATTACCAATTAATTGTCACCTGTGCGCACCTCACAAGGGTACTGCGTTCACGTATGGTGAATGGAACACACCTTTCCTGCACCGTGTTCTGGTGTGAACTGGACCTTGCTGTCTCGTATGCTATCCAAAAAAAGAAAAGTTTTGGCTTTTGATATACTGTAACTGCTTTAAGTACAATACAGGCAGGCTGGATCATGTACCTGTACATCATCCAGCCTCTGCCGGCTATACAATCACATGATTACAATATCAACAAAGATGTTAAAAATTACAGTAGAACCTTGGATTGTGAGCATAATTCCTTCCAGAAACATGCTTGTAATCCAGAGTACTTGTATATCAAAGCAAATTTTCCCATAAGAAAAAAAATGGAAACTCAGATGATTTGTTCCGCAACCATTTATTCATAAGTCCTTCAGTTTATAGTCCATATAAAAAGATTATAGCAATGTGACCAGGTTGTGTAACCATAACATGTCCATCCACAAGGGGATTAGAAGCAAAATCCATCAGGAGCTACAATGTATAAAAGAGAAGAGAGGCGCCTCTAAGTCTAGCAATATGGCTGCATTTAATGAAGGTACAACATTTAGCAAGTCACATGGTTGATCATTAAAACAGGCACATCTAAGTATGCAGACATCCAGGGTAAAGCTGTCCACATAGACCATCCTCCACACTGCCGGCTCTTACCACTGTCTGTCTGCAATCGTGACGGGGAAGACAACCCTGCAGTAGAGCGATCCCGAAGTGGGGCTTGAACCACTCGTGGAGTGCAGCTTGGAAGGGATGATGTAGATGGCGGTGCGGAGGACGGTCTATGTGGACAGCTTTACCCCGTACACCTGTATACTTAGATGTGTCTGTTTTAATCATCAACCATGTGAGTTGTTAAATGTTGTACCTTCATTAAATGTAACCATATTCAGGGGCGTAACTACCACCATAGCGACCCATGCAGGCGCTATGGGGCCCACAGCCGAGTGGGGCCCGGTGAGGATGAGAGCACCGCCGGCACAGTCTCCCAGCCAGGGGAAGAGAGAGGAGAGAAAGAGGCGAGCTGTCCGTATCAGCAGAGAGCTGAATTGCCCGATGTAATAGCTTTCATTAGAACTTCCAGTGTTCCTGGGGCTCATCGTCACATAGCTCCACCTCTTGGCCCGGGGCCTTTGATAGACAGAATGCCGATCCAATGTGGGACGTGTGACGTCATCAAAGGCGTCAGGCCAAGAGGTGGCGCTATGTGACGATGAGCCCCGGGAAGACGGGAAATTCAAATGAAAGCTGTTACAGCGGGCAATCCCGCTCTCTGCTGATCCGGGTGGCTTGCCTCTTCCTCTGCATAGGTGGGGCTATATGGGGCACAGGCAGACCAGGCTGTATGGGGCACAGGTCACGCTGTATGGGGCACAGGTCACGCTGTATGGGGCACAGGTCACACTGTATGGGGCACAGGTCATGCTGTATGGGGCACAGGTCACACTGTATGGGGCACAGGTCATGCTGTATGGGGCACAGGCAGACCAGGCTGTATGGGGCACAGGTCACGCTGTATGGGGCACAGGTCACGCTGTATGGGGCACAGGTCACGTTGCATGGGGCACAGGTCACGCTGCATTGTGCACAGGTCATGCTGTATGGGGCACAGGTCACACTGTATGGGGCACAGGTCATGCTGTATGGGGCACAGGTCATGCTGTATGGGGCACAGGTCACGCTGTATGGGGCACAGGTCATGCTGTATGGGGCACAGGTCACGCTGTATGGGGCACAGGTCACGCTGTATGGGGCACAGGTCACGTTGCATGGGGCACAGGTCACGCTGCATTGTGCACAGGTCATGCTGTATGTGGCACAGCTCACGCTGCATTGACACTAGGGCAGCTGTGGGGGGGGGGGGCTGTTTGCAGGGGGGCCCCATACAACATTTTGCTATGGGGCCCTGCTATTTCTAGTTACGCCCCTGACCATATTGCTACAATTAGAGGCGCCTCTCTACTCTTTTATACTCAATTGTGACATGACGCTACTTGTATATCAAGACATCGCTTGTTTATCAAGTCAAAATGTATTAAAAAACATTTTGCTTGTCTTGCAAAACACTCTCAAACCAAGTCACTCTTAATCCAAGGTGTTACTGTAATTTCATTCCAAACAGCTGTGATTCCTACAGTGATGCTGTGATTGGCCCACATCTATCACATGGTACCTGGGCCGATCACAGCACCCTGTACCATGTGATAGCTGTGGGCCAGACACAACACACAATAGTAAATCACAGCTGTTATGAATGTAACCCTTTCATGACAGTACAAAACATTGCTGTTACAGTGATCATCACTGTAACAGCAATTAAAGTGTAAAAAAAAAAAAATTACCGTATATTAATAAATCACCCCCCAGAGTGGTACAGTGTCACTATGGTGTAACTACTTTGATGAAAGTATACAAAAAAGGGAAAAAAAATAAACAAATATGTTTAAACATTTTTATAATTTTTTTTTTTTTTTTTTAACCTACTGACACCAATCATTATTCATGATCACTGCCACACCAGTCACATGATAGAAAAAAAAAGTTGTAAAAAAAAAAAACCCAAAAACTAATTTTATTTAATTTCTTCATGTTCCAAAAAACTTGTGACAAAAAATTACAACTTAAAAAAACTCACCTTGCCTCTTACTAAATACCTCAGACGGTCTACTTTCCAAAAAGGGGTCATTTGGCGGGGTATTTGTACAGTCCTGACGCTTTAAATGAAAATGTTTTTTCATTTATATAGCAAAAAATAAAACAAAAACCCAGTGGTGATCAAATACCAGCAAGAGAAAGCTCTATTTGTGTTAAGAAATCATATAAATTTAATTTGTGTATAGTGTTGCATGACTGAGCAATTCCCAGTTAGAGTAGCACATTGCCGAATAGCAAATAATTAACTGGTCATGAAGAGAGTAAAACCTTCTGGAGGTCAAGTGGTTAAAGCGGAACTTTACCTATAACAAATTAATAAAAAATAATGTTTTTTTATCTAGGAACATACATTCCACGTTAATAATTATGCTATCAAAATTAGTGTGTACTGTAAATTGCCTCCAGCATTGCTCCAGTTTCTTCTTCCTGGAGGCGGCCATTTTGCTGAAGCCTTGTGCAACAGCAGCAAATCATAAAGCGGAACTAAACCCATTGATTTAATGGTTTTAAAAACAAACAGTTACATTCCAGGAATGCTGGGATTGCTAACTCTCACATTTGCTTGTTTCTTCTACCAAACTGTCAAACCATCAAATGGCCGGTGTCATAACTGATCGCATGTGCCGCACCATAGCAGTTGCAGATCAAACAGAAGCAGCTTCCTTGGCAGTAAAAGATAGGAGGGTTTAATTCTGCTTTAAGGCTGTCAGCAGATTGGCCTCTACAATCTTGCCTGTGCCTAAAAATGGAGAGCAACTGGGCATGCACAGAGCAGCATGAGACAGTGTATTACTGGATTCTAAACAGTATAGGCACTTATTTCTACATAGCTATACCTGCAAAAGAGGCCAGCCTGAAGTGATAGACTTTATTTTCTGATTAAAGTTCCAATTTAAAGGATAGTTGTATTTTTAAGATTTTTCCTTTAAATGCTCCACTCAGCAAACCTTAGGATCTCAACAGAAAAGGGACTTATCTGTTTCTTCAAAAAGAAGGGGGAGTGGTGCGCTTATTCAATATAGTGTGCCATTAACATAAAACCCAAAAATAGAATAAACAAAACTAATCAATCCAACGTCGATTGTAAAATTTATAGATTGGCCGCTCACCTCCAACAAAAACATGGCTCACCAGACAGCGAATGGGGAATCCTACTGGTGGATCTGTGGAGACATTCAAGTCCCAAGCGAAGACAAAATACTGCATGGAATCTTAGCACCAAAACATCCTGCTTTCACCAATGAGTAGTTTCATGTATAGAGAAAAGCTTGCTCCAAAACATAAATACTTCTTGTGTGGATGGCACTCAAAGAAAACAAAATACAACCATAGTGCAATATTGCCAGATTAAGTAAAACTTGTTTAATAAAAGAAGCCGCTTACGTCAGGTAAGAACAAAATCCGCAGTATAAAATGGGAGCAGTGACACACTTGCTTCCTCACCATGCTTCCGCAATTGGCACTGGAAGTGATGTCATAAGGCTCCACCCGATGCCTTGCGTCACTGGTCATGTGACTTCCTCAGGGAGCCCACTTCCTCACGGCTCTCTGAGGAAGTCAAGTGACCAGTGACGCAACACGTCGGGTGGAGCCTTGTGACGTCACTTCCGGTGCCGATTGCGTAAGCGTGGTGAGGAGGCGAGTGTGTCACTACTCCCATTTTATACTGCGGATTTTGAAAACTAGAAATAAGAGGCAGCCCCACTGAAAGCAATGGGGGAAAGCAAGACAGCCTGCGTCCAGGGCTGATCACGCGCATGTGATTGCTGCATGAGCGATTGCATGCAAATGGAGCTGCCTCTTGCAGCTAATCGCTGATGTTCTTGCATCTAGTCTGAATGCACCTTTAAGGCCACCATTAACAGTTTGAATGTTGGATGATTCCTGCTGAATCTGCTGCAATTCAAGTCATGGGTGGCCCTAGAAGCACCACCCAGCTTTACAAAAAGACTTTACGTGGGAAGATTAATGGCCAAATGGTGACTACATCCTATTAGATACAGTCACTGCAGCAATAGGGCAGCTGTCTGAATGCACTGGAGATTCCTCCATCCATGCTGTTAGGCTCGATTCACACCTATGCATGTTGCTTTTGAGCGTTTCTGCAGTGTTTTTTGTGGTGCTTGCCGCGTTTTTGAGCAGCGTTTTTACAGCATTTTTACAGCGTTTTTGCCGCGTTTTGTCTTTTTTTTTTTTTTTTTACAGTTTTTTTTTAGACTGTACACAGTCTAAAAAAAAAAGCCAAAAACACAAAACGCATCAAAAACGCTGCAAAAACGCTGTAAAAACGCTGCAAACACGATGTACTTGCATTTTTGATGCTGGTCCATTAAATTCTAACACATGCAAAACGCTGCATTTTGCATGAAAAAAAAAGTCCCTGAACCCTTTCGAAAAACGCAGAGGTACAAAAATGCATTGATGTGAACATGTTCCATAGGAACCCATATTAAAAAATTCCCATGCATTTTTGCAAAATGCAAAATGCATCAAAAAACGCGTTAGTTTGAATGGAGCCTTAGGCCTGATTCACACTTAGGCACGATTCACATCTATGCATGTTGCTTTTGAACTTTTTTGCAGTGCTTTTTGCTGTGCTTTCTGCGTTTTTTTAACCGCTATTTTACAGCGTTTTTGCTGCAAATTGACTTTTATTTTATTTTTACACTGTATATATAGCTGGTTGCTAAGGAGGGGGCCAGGAAGCCGGCCTCCGCGTCCTTAACAACCAATGAGCCATCAGCTGTCAGCGGGCTTCCCTGCTGACAGCTAAATATATAAAAAAAGAATTGCCAGCTAAAAAAAAATTGTGAAAAAAAAGCATTCTCCCCTCCCCCACTGGTCCATATCAGGCCGTTGGGTCTAGTATTCCACACCACACAAATTTTTTTTTTTTAAATGGCGTCGGGTCCCCCCCAAGATCCATACCAGACCCTTATCCGAGCATGCAGCCCAGGAAGTCAGGAAAGGGAGGGGACAAGCGTGCGCCCCCCCCCCCAACCATACCAGGCCACATGCCCTCAACATGGGGGTGTGGGGGCATTGGGGCAAGGGGGGCTCTGCGCCCCCCCACCCCAAAGCACCTCGCCCCCATGTTGATGGGGACAAGGACCTCTTCCCATGAACCCTGGCTGGTGGTTGTCGGGGTCTGAGAGCGGGGGGCTTGTCAGAATCTGGAAGCCCCCTTTAACAAGGGGGCCCCCAGATCCCGGTCTCCCACCTATGTGAATGAGTATGGGGTACATTGTACTCCTACCCATTCACCAAAAAAAAGTGGTGTAGTGTGAAAAAATACAGTAGACAGTTTTTAACAAGTCTTTTATTAAAAATATGTTCTTCTTCTCCGCTTCTTCCTCCGGTCTTCCTGCATCTTCTCCTGCATCTTCCTCCTCTGGGCTTCTCCTTCTCCTGCTTCTTCTTCCGCTCTTCTTCTTTCTCCTGTCTTCTTTGTCCGGTGTGCTTCTTTCTGTGCCGATGACCCTCCTCTGATAATGCATCCCACTGATCTGCCCGCGCCAATGTCAAGCATGTCTTAGATAATGATGGGGGAGTGGCCATCTGATGACATTATCCAGAGGCCCCACCCCCTTGTGACATCACCGCCCGGGGCATGATGGGTCGGTGACATCACAAGGGGGTGGGGCCTCTGGATGATGTCATCGCCCCGTAGTTATCTAAGACATGCTTGACATTGGCGCGGACAGATCAGCGCCCCCCCCCTGCCCCAAAGCACCCACCCCCCCCATGTTGAGGGCATGTGGCCTGGTACGGTTCACGAGGGGGCGCTCGCTCGTCCCTTCCCTTTCCTGACCTGCTGAGCTGCATGCTCGGATAAGGGTCTGGTATGGATTTTGTGGGGGACCCCACGCCATTTTTCTTTTACATTTTGGCATGGGGGGTCCATACTAGACCCAAAGGGCCTGGTATGGAGCTGGGGGGGACCGCACACGTTTTTTTTAACAACTATATTTTTGCCGGCAATTTTTTTTTTACTTTCCGATGACTCATCGATTGTTAAGGATGCGGCGACCGGCTTCATGGCCCCCTCCTTAGCAACCAGTTATATACAGTGAATGTACAGCTAAAAAAAAAAAAATACAAATCGCTGCAAAATCGCAGTAAAAATGCGGTACTTGCGTTTTGGATGCGGATTCATTGAAATCTATTACATGCAAAATGCTGTATTTTGTGACAAAAAGTCCCTGACCCTTTCCAAAAATGCAGAGGCACAAAAATGCGTTGATGTAAACGCGTTCCATAGGAAAATTCCCTGCATTCCTGCAAAATGCATCAAAAAATGCGTTAGTGTGAATGGAGCCTCAGGCTCCATTCACACTAACGCGTTTTTTGATGCATTTTGCATTTTGCAGAAATGGATGGGAATTTTTTAACATGGGTTCCTATGGAACATGTTCACATCAATGCATTTTTGTACCTCTGCATTTTTGGAAAGGGTCAGGGACTTTTTGTCATGCAAAATGCAGCGTTTTGCATGTAATAGAATTCAATGGACCAGCATCAAAAACGCAAGTACAGCATTTTTGCAGCGTTTTTACAGCGTTTTTGCTGCGTTTTTGACACGTTTTGCGTTTTTGCCGTTTTGTTTTTTTAGACTGTATACAGTCTAAAAAAAACTGTAAAAAAAAAAAAAAAAACAAAAAAAAACAAAAAAAAAACACAAAACGCTGTAAAAACGCTGCTCAAAAACGCGGCAAGCGCCACAAAAAACACTGCAGAAACGCTCAGAAGCAACATGCATAGGTGTGAATCGAGCCTCATGCAGGTTGCAGTTTGCAGTTTGCATATTGCAGGTGCACATTGCGTTTTTCAATACATGCTTTTCATACGTTGAAGTCTATGGAACCAAAAACCAGAAAAAAGTCCCTGGCTCTTTACATAAAATGCACATATGTGAACGTGACCCATTGGAAACCCTGTTAAATGGACTGTAGTGTGTTTCTGCAAAATTGAAAATGTGCAAAAAAATGCATAGGTGTGAACCAGGCCTAAGACCCCATATACACTATACAGCTTTTGTTGTCTGATTTCCTTTGGATTTACCAAAACCATATAGTGCCTGACTGCATACAATTTGAAACTCTAATGCCCCGTACACACGATCGGACATTCCAACAACAAAATCCATGGATTTTTTCCGATGGATGTTGGCTCAAACTTGTCTTACTTACACACAAATCTTGTCGGAAATTCCGAACGTCAAGAACGCGGTGACGTACAACACGTACGATGAGCTGAGAAAAAGGAAGTTCAATAGCCATTGCGGCTCTTCTGCTTGATTCCGAGCATGCGTGAAACTTTATGCGTCGGAATTGTGTACACACGATCAGAATTTACGACAACGGATTTTGTTGCCGGAAAATTTGAGATCCAGCTCTCAAACACGTGTGTTTCGGAAATTCCGACAGCAAATGTCCGATGGAGCCTACACACGGTCGGAAATTCCAGACAACAAGCTCACATCCAACATTTGTTGTCGGAAATTCCGACCGTGTGTACACGGCATAAGGCTGTATTCACACCTGAGCATTTCAAAGTCACGCGTTTTACCGTAATTTTGCCGCATTTTTGCAGCGATTTTGTTCAGGTCACCAATGCAAAAGGCGGGAAATGCCTGTAATCTGCCCCAAAGAAGCTCATGTTCTTGTTTGAACTTCGGGCGTTTTGCTTCAGGTGACAAAATGCTCAGATGTGAACAGGTGTTTGTTGGGCGTCTTTCAGGCATTTTTTCGGGCGTTTTACGACCGTTTTATGAGCTGAAAATGCTCAGGTGTGAATACAGCCTTAAGGTTTAAACTCATATTATATGGTTTTGTAAATCTGAAGGAAAAAATCTACAGAAAATTGTATATTGTGTATCCAGCTTTAGCGTGGATCAGGGAATCAAGTGATTTTTCTCTCTGTCTCTTCCGGGCTGAACAACTGAAATTCAAGTCGTCTATGCCCAGCCTTGACAGGTGCTAATGTTTGTGCTTTGAGATGGAGAGATTACAACTGAATAACAATGCACACACCCAGCTCTAAGAGGTAAAGACTGCGCTGTAATAATCTTTTTTAAGAGAACCTGTCACTATGTTAAATATTGCCCATAAAAGCACAGGAATAACTATTTTTTTTATTTGTAAAACAAAATTATTCACTTGTAATGCACCTTTGAACTTGTTAGAAACATTGACTAGTCAATTACCTAGCACAGTCCCCTCTCCCCTGGCACGTCACATCCCTCTCCTTTTCTGGGATGTCTAATTGGTGTTTGTGTTGGCCCAGCTACTCTGCCCCTCTGCTCTCTCCCTACATAACCCTTTAGATGGCTGCCAGGGAAGGCATGAAGGGGAATACTACAGACAGTCACAGTCTGCTGGGGCTGCTCTAATGCCGCGTACACACGAGCGGATTTTCCTTGGATGGTTTTTCTGATGGGATTCCGCTCAAGCTTGGCTTGCATACACACGGTCACACAAAAGTTCTCTGAACTTTCGACTGTCAAGAACGTGGTGATGTACAACACTACGACGAGCCAAGAAAATGAAGTTCAATGCTTCCGAGCATGCGTCGAATTGTTTCCGAGCATGCGTAGGAATTTTGCGCGTCGGAATTTGTACAGACCATCGGAATTTCCGATCGGAACTTTTTTCCGACCGAAAAATAGAGAACATGCTCTCAATCTTTTGCTGGCTGGAATTCTGCCAGCAAAAGTCCGATGGATCATACACACGGTCGGAATTTCTGACCAAAAGCTCACGTTCCAACTTTTGCTGGCAGAATTTCTAATCGTGTGTACGGGGGCATAAGTCTGCTGACATCACATTCAAGATGATGACACTCAGCAGCAGTCTCAGGACATCTGTCTATACAAGGAAAGCTTTTACAGGTAAATAGCATGCTTAAAATGCATTGAATGCACACATAATCCTAAAGCTGAAGTTTAGGTATGAACTATTTGGCATACTTACATAGATACAGCTTAGAACAATGTAAATATGCATGTGCTATTCCTGTGGGATCCCAGTAGAACCTGGAAATCACTGTATAAGGTACTGCTACTTCAGTGATTGCTACTAGCTTCTGGGTCCCATGCCGAGTGGCTGCCCTGCTGCATGGTGAACACAGGAGGTTGCTCGATCAAGCACAGGTACCATGCAAAGAACACTTTGCAATTTTCATAAATGCAAAGGGTTCTCTGATTGGACAAAATAGAGATTGTGACATCACCGCACTGCCTCATCAAATCAGAGATAGCTTTTCATTCATTGAGCAAATGCAAAGTGTTCTCTGAATTGGTCCCTGTGCCAAACAAGCGACTTGGTGTGTTCAGTATTCAGAAGAGCATTCACTCGGCACAGGACGTAAACGCTAGTGGTGATCACTGTTGTAGCAAAGCCTGCTACAGTGATTTCCAGCCCACATGGGGATCCCACAGGTATGAAACTGGCCTTCTTAAAACTGGACCAATGTAATTATGTAAAATAGTATATCTAAACTTAAACTTTAAGGTAGATTATTTAATTATTTAACTAGTTCAGCTCTGTGAACACTCCCCCCCCCCCCACAAAGCTATGGTTCCAGGAAATTGGGAGCCCGTAGGGCCCAACTGCCTGCAAGGGGTAAGGTGCGTGTTGCAGTAGGCGGATGACACTTCCTTCATACTGTATGTGTCCCACCAAATGATATTAGTCTGCTGAGCATCGCTAAAGGTCCGACCCAACTCTGATTCCCACTTTTCAAGGAAGAGCAGGTGGTAGTCCCCTGGCGGGGCTACCAGCAAGCCATACATCTTTGAAAGGGTATGAGGCAATAGCCCTTGGTTGGAGCAGAATTCCTCCAGTGTGGTCAATCGTTGGCAGTATTTGCGCGGGGATGGTAGCGAGCACAGAAAATTGTGTAATTGTACAGCTTGCCAGAATCCAGATGAAAAGGGCCAGCAATGTTTGTTAGGAGCTGTAAGGAGGGCCAAGAGCCTACAACCAGAAAGTGGGAAGCCTGATGGCACCCGGAATCAAGTAACGAGCAGAAGGCTCCCTCTTGAAGGCCCAGGGCAAAACAAGGATTGCCTAAGATGTGAAAAAGCATAGAAGCTAGCTTGGAACAAATTTGCACTGTAGGCCCTACTAAAGGATGGGTCTTGAGGGCAGTGGGTATAGCACCATGGAGTGCCCATAGCACCATGGAGATCTGTGCAGTGCTGTCCGACTTTGCGCCTATTCCAGTCACAGCCAGAGCTTAGTATACCCATGACGTCACCAATCAATTCATCGGCCCATATGGATATAAAAATTTAAGCAAAATGCATATTTTGATAATGTTACAGTGCCCGAACCAGGAGTGCAGGCCATGGTGCCATTTCTCCAGGAGTTTCTGAATGGTGGTAAGGTGTCAGGGGAATTTAAGGTCAAAAGAGTGAGATAAATGCCGCGTAAACACGTGTGTATGCAAGACAAGTTTGTGCCAACATCCGTCGGAAATAAATCCAGGATTTTGATGTCGGAATGTCCGATTGTGTGTACGTGGCAAAACTGGCCAGAACATAGGTGCCCAAGTATTTTAAAGGGGTTGTAAAGGTAAAAATTTTTTCACCTTAATGCATTCTATGCATTAAAGCGTTTGTAAAGGTGTTTTTTTTTTTTTTTTAAAATAACAAACATGTTATACTTACCTTCACTGTGCAGCTCGTTCTGCACAGAGTGGCCCCGAACCTCGTCTTCTGGGGTCCCTCGGCGGCTGTTTCAGCTCCTCCCCGCAAGCATTCACCACCTTAATGCGAGCTCCCTCGCACGGTGGTGAGTGCTTGCGGGCGCGCTCCCGTGATACAGCCGGCGGCTATAGCCGCTCGCTGTATCACTCGGCCCCGCCCCCCGGCGCGCCGCGTCATCGGATGTGATTGACAGCAGCGCGAGCCAATGGCTGCGCTGCTTTCAATCCATCCACTGCAGCCAATCAGCGGCCAGGGTGAGCGGAGGAACAGATGTCGGGAACGCGAAGCTGACTTTCGAGGCGTCAGGTAAGTAAAACGGGGGGGCTGGGGGCGGCGGTTCTGTCAGAAGTTTTTTCACCTTAATGCATAGAATGCATTAAGGTGAAAAAATTTTTACCTTTACAACCCCTTTAAGGTGAAAAAACGTCTGACAACACCGCCGCCCCCAGCCCCCCCGTTTTACTTACCTGACGCCTCGAAAGTCAGCTTCGCGTTCCCGACATCTATTCCTCCGCTCACCCTGGCCGCTGATTGGCTACAGTGGATGGATTGGAAGCAGCGCAGCCATTGGCTCGCGCTGCTGTCAATCACATCCAATGACGCGGCGCTCTGGGGGGCGGGGCCGAGTGATACAGTGAGCGGCTATAGCCGCCGGCTGTATCACGGGAGCACGCCCGCAAGCACTAACCACCATGCGAGGGAGCTTGCATTAAGGTGGTAAATGCTTGCGGGGAGGAGCTGAAACAGCCGCTGAGGGACCCCAGAAGACCAGGTTCGGGGCCACTCTGTGCAGAACGAGCTGCACAGTGAAGGTAAGTATAACATGTTTGTTATTTTTAAGAAAAAAAAAATTTACCTTTACAACCCCTTTAAAGCTACTTCTGTCTATTTAAATTTAAAACTGAGCTGCAATGTTTGAAGCAAGGGTTGTGGTACTGCCAGTCCCATTGCCTCTGATTTAGTGAAAACAACCTCATCTTTTATATTTTACCAAAACATAGGTATTACCTTGTGTGTGTTTGCGCTAAAATTCAGTTTATTATATTTTTTCCCTGAAAAGTTGCATTGAATCAACAGTTGCACAAATATCATGTGACATAAAAAATTTCAACTATCCTCTTTTTATTCTAAAGGGCCTCTGCTTTCAGAAAATATTTCATGTTTTGAGGGTTTAAGGCTCGATTCACATCTATGCATGTTGCTTTTGAGCGTTTCTGCAGTGCTTTTTGCGGTGCTTGCCGCGTTTTTGAATATGCGTTTTTACCGCATTTTGCTGCTTGTTTTTTTTTTTACAGTGGTTTTTTTTTTATACTGTATATAGTGTTAAAAAAAACAAAGAAAAAAAAACACAAAATTCGGTAAAAACGCGGTACTTGCCTTTTTGGATGCGGGTCCATTGAATTCTATTACATGCAAAACGCTGCATTTTGCATGAAAAAAAGTCCCCAACCCTTTCCAAAAACACAGAGGCACAAAAATGCATTGATGTGAACATGTTCCAAAGGAACCCATGTTAAAAAATTCCCATGCATTTCTGCAAAATGCAAAATGCATCAAAAAACGCATTAGTGTGAATGGACTTTTTTCTGGTTTTTGGTTCAATAGACTTCAAAGGATCAAAAACGCAAAATGCATGTGGAATATGTAAACTGCAACCTGCATAGATGTGAGCCAGGCCTTGTTTGTTAACCTAAAAAAAAAAAAAAAGATCCTGTTCCCTTAAAGCATGGTTTACAGCACAGTGCTTGTGTCATTTGGCCCCCTGTATCACCTGAATTACCTAGCTGATCCTGCCAGTTTCTGCACTTCCCCCTGTAAATTGACAACGGTATATCATGGCTGCTGATCCTTGACACCGTGGTCAGTTTACGTGCCTCCGTCATCCGTCGCTATCTGCAGCTCTCCCTCTGTTGTCCTCCCTCTCCCCTCTCCTCCCTGCCTGTCTGCCCTGTGTCAGTGTCTGCCCCATGCCCTACCTGCTGCTGAAATAACTGTTAATTTCTCATATAATCCTTTTTGTTTTGCTAATGATATTTGCTCCTATGTCTGTATTTCATTAAAAAAATGCAGTTTATACCTGTTTTCAGTGCGCCGATTGGCTGTCACGTGACCCGCCGGCGCTCTCCTCCTCTCTTATCTCACATGAGTCACATGACTGCCAATCAGCGTGCTGAAAACAAGTATAAACAGCATTTTTTAAAATAAAACACAGACACAGGAGCAAATATCATTAGCAAACAAAGAGGATTATATTAACATATTAACAACCACTTTAAGCTGCTTGGTGTGGCACAGAACATTCCATTCTACTGTTCGATGTTTTTTTTATTGAGGTTAAAGTATACATACAAGTGAACAGTCACATTTCTGAATCTACTACATAGAAGAGTATGTGGAACCTCTTTGGGAGAACTGAGAGAAATGGCTACAGTAATGAGATTACAATGTTTGGTCCAGAAGATCCAGCAGTAGAAGTAGCACTTAAAGCTGAACTTCACGCAAAAGGGGAAGTTCCGCTTTAAGGCCTCCTCCCCCGTTTCTCTTTAACACTTGGCACATTTTTTTGGGTGGGGGCAATTTGAGCAGAAGTTCTCCTCCCTGTCAGAAACCATGAAATCAGACCGAGACAGAAGTACAGTTAAATCACACTTGTTTAATAATAAAAGTAAATAGAACAAACGTAGTCAAAACATAGCCAAAGTTCAGTAACCGGAACAGATAATCAGCCAAGCCAGAAATCAATGTAGTGGAACAGCAAGCAGGATCTGGAGCCAGAAGGGATTTCAGAAAAGCAAGTCTTGAACAGGATCACAGGAGATCGTTTCTGTGATGTGACCAAGGCAAAAGCAGAGCTCCTCTGGACTTAACAGCTTAAAGCGGGAGTCCGGCGACCAATCTTTTTTTTTTTTTTTTTTTTAGGTCATTGAGACACTTTGCTAATCCCAAAATAATACTCACAGTTTGGGTGTAATATTTCCGCCTCTGTTTGTTTTCGTACTGAAGAATAACTTAAAAAATGTGATGCTGGCTGTTTCCATCTTGCTTGTGGGCATGTGAAGCCCACAAGCATTGATTTCCTGGATGCGGTGAATGCTGTTCATTCACAGCTTGTTCACACACATGATCATTGTTTCCGCACTGAATCTTGGGAAGCCTGACACTAAGCTCCCAGGAGACAGTGCGGCGCCGGGGAAAGGCAATAAACACGCCTACTCCCATGGGAGGAGAGACAGGAAGTGTCACAATAAAGTACAATATAAAGGTAATTACGGCGATAAAAAATTTTTTCGTGCGGCATTTGAACATCTATGAACATCTATGCAATTAACTGAAGGGGGCAAGATTAAGTTAAAAATTTGAGTGGACCCCCGCTTTAACTAGACAGGACTGGCGAGCAGGATATCAACAGCTGAGTAGAGAGGAGAGATAGGAGCTGGCAATTAGCCAACAGCTGAGCGACCAGCTCTGAGAAGGAAGGACTGAGCCCAGCCCTGGCACTCCCTCCTTCCCTTCCCTCTCCACAGAAGATTGTGGAACCATTCACAAAGCGCAGCACAGCTTGTGCATGCACAGTGGGCAGCCGGCTGTGAAGCCAAAAGCAACATAGCCAGCTGACCACAGTTAGGATGCCGGCACCGGGAAATGAACTAACC
The DNA here is from genome assembly GCF_042186555.1 of Aquarana catesbeiana. Classification (NCBI taxonomy): domain Eukaryota; kingdom Metazoa; phylum Chordata; class Amphibia; order Anura; family Ranidae; genus Aquarana; species Aquarana catesbeiana. Next base: position 207,263,999 of record NC_133324.1, read on the forward strand.
TGGCTGAGGACAATGCTGGATCCCTGTACAGGTAAGTGTCCTTTTATTAAAAGTCAGCAGCTACAGTGTTTGTAGCTGCTGACTTTTAATTTGTTTTCCTCAGACTGAACAACCACTTTGAATTCTGAATGGTTTAAACTCACAAGGTTGAGAGCAACTACAGTAATGCCTCGTACACACGATCGAACATTCCGACAACAAAACCGTGGATTTTTTTCCGACGGATGTTGGCTCAAACTTGTCTTGCATACACATGGTCACACAAATGTTGTCGGAAATTCCGATTGGCAAGAACGCGCTGACGTAACACGTACGACGAGCCGAGAAAAATTAAGTTCAATAGCCAGTGCGGCTCTTCTGCTTGATTCCGAGCATGCATGTGCCTTGGAATTGTGTACACATGCTCGGAATTTCGAACATTTCCCGTCGGAAAATCTGACCGTGTGTACGAGGCATAAGTGTTGGTCAGGAAGAAACAGGACAGGTCAATCGTGGGGGGTGGGGGTTGAGGTAATTGCCTCAAATCCAAAGCGGGTCTTCTCAGGTTTCTATTAGTCCAAGGTCACAGATCTATCAGGATTTGGTTGAAGTACACCAGTAGGTAATGTGAGACCAACAGGTCTCAGCACTTAGCCATAGTTTCCAAGAGATTTGGAAAATTTCCAATGAAGTTGGGTTTTAACATCATTCAACAAAAGTGGGTCAGATAATCAAGCTTTTACTATAGTTTTCTTCATGGTTGTCAAACTGTGGGAGAGATTTACTTTGCCCCCGTTCACACCGGTGCAACTTGTCATGCGATTTGACAGTTCCAAATGACAAGCCGCACCCTATTTGTGCTTATGGAACTGTTTAAATCGGTGCAACTCAAATTACACCGATTTAAAAAAAGGTATCTACCCTATTTTTGGCAATTTTGATCTGTGACTTGCATTGGCATCTGTGCATGAATTTGCACAGATGTCGGCAAGCCGCAGATGAAGTCGCACTGTCCTTCGGCTTTGAAGTAGCACGATTTCAAAGCCACATTCTGTGTGAACAGGGGCTAAAACTGCTGCACACAGAATCTTATACAGCTTTCTATGGTAACCAATCAGCTGTTAACTTCAGCTTGTTCAATTAAGCTTTGATAATAAGCCTTCATTCACATCGAATGCGGCTTTGAAATCATGCGACTTCATCTGAAATTGCACGATTTTCAAGCCTCATGTCAGTGCGACTTTAAAGACATCTGTGCGGCTTCGAGCACAGATGTCTATTCAAGTCGCACCCGAAATCACCAAAAGTAGTGCAGGAGCTACTTTTTTTAATTGATGCGGCACCACAAAGTCCCCGTCGAAACATGGCCATTGCTGACAATAGGGTGCTATTCGTCATGCAATTTGACCTGTCAAATTGCATGGCAAGTCTCTCCAATGTGAACGAGGGCTTAAACCTAGAAGCTGACTGGTTATAATGCACAGTTGCACCAGATTCTGTGTGCACCAGTTTTAGTAAATATTCCCCTGTGTGTCATCAGTTTAAACTTTTATATTGATTGGACCCTGGGCAAACATTTTCTTGGGCCCTCCCAAATTCACTTATCAACTATTTGCAGGCACTGTGGACTCAAAGGGGCAGCTGCTTTGGGCCCCACAACGACTGGGCCCGGGGCAGCTGCCCCTTTTGCCCTGTTCCCTGCTGATGGTATCTGGCTTTAGATTAACATTTCACCTGGGTAAAATGGGACAGGGGTGATAAATGCACATTCTACCATGCTTCTGTACAGTGGTGTTTTGGCGTTGTAAAAGTATTAGTTGAACACTAGCTTAGATGTAGATGGTACACATAAAGTGTTCCAAAGTACCAAATTAATTATTATCCAAGAAGTAATGGCTTCAGAGAGTTTACTGGTGCCATACAAAAGTATTTTGCTTGCATGATCCAACCATCCCTCGGAGTCTGAAACGCTTCCATGAATTCCTTCATCAATATACAGTACATGAGGTTAGAACTGACATCCATCATAGCCATAAAGATCAGTGAAAAATATTTTATGTGAAAAACTTGTTTCCAATGCCAAGTGGCACCACTAGACAGATCTACCTCCCATCTATTGCTCTCATGTAAGTCTGGAAATGATATCTTCCTTCTGAAGACTTTTCCGTCCTCATAGTGGGACTGGAAGTATACACTACAATTGTAATCCTTTATAAAAAGAAAATGCAACAAAAATCCCCACTGCAGAATTATGATTATCTTGCAGGAACATATTCAATTACAGAAAAAATACTCTCACATTCCAGTTCCTGGATATCGTTAACCCTTCTTATGTAAAAACAAAAGAAGGAATATTAAATAAATTACGGGTTAAATAAAGATTGTCAGACATAGCTTAAAGAAGAACTACACGCTAATGCCCTGTACACACGATAGGATTTTCCGACAACAAATGTTCCATGGGAGCTTGTTGTTGGAAATTCCAACCGTGTGTAGGCTCCATCGGACATTTTCCGTCGGAATTTCTGACAAACAAAATTTGAGATCTGGATCAGCATCTCCCCGTTCGTCCTCTCCGTGAGGTGATCGCAGGTATCCCCGTGGCGATTGAGTCCGCGGGACCCGCGACCCGACTCACGGAGCTCCCGGCTGGCGCTCGCGCCGGCGGTGCGCACGCAATGGCACGACGGAGAATTCAAATGGACGTACCTGTAAGTCCATTTGCCCAGCCGTGCCATTTTGCCGACGTACATCGGCGTGCGCCGGTCGGGAACAGGCTATGCATCCCTCAACATGACATGGACAGATTCCTGATAGGAGGAGAGAGGACAGGGACAATCTTATCAGTACGCTGCTGTTCCTTTTGCTATCCAATTAAATGTTGGGGGCCAGGTGGGTGACAAAGTTGTATTGCTTTAACTGCAATGGACAAAACTAGTACAGGGACCTGATTATGCTCTCTGGTAATAGTGACTGAATCTTAAGAGTAGCTGAAAAATTAAATGTCGGTGGATTCTGCAATCCATGCTGCAAGGATGTTACTGCATGTGATAGGATGCTCAGTCGAGTCAGGTAGTGCTGACACGTCCACCTACAGCAGCTCAAACTTGGGCCATTTCTGCAGGTATGAACCAAAATTCGAGGTGTGTATGGCTAGTCCTAGTAAGCAGGCTGCAAGTGACAGGGTTCCCCACTGTTGCACAGCCAGTCACATAGCATTTTCAACTTACATCCAGACACAGAATACAGTCCTTGAGCTTTGGTTTTGTTTTATTGAGCGGATAAAAACTTGGATGGGGTTATGAATTATGGGATGCCCGACTTGACAGTAACAAAAAGAACCAGGGACAACCTCCCTATTTACAGATCCATTTGATTTACTCTCTTTAGAAACTAACAGTCTTTTGTTAGCTTAGCAACAGACCCTTACAGGCTAAGAACTCTCAACCCTTTAGGAAAGTAGCACTTGTTTGTGAACTGTATCCTGGAGAACCTGGCTGCCTCTCCGCCAGCCCACCTGGCTGCTTCTTCTTCCCAGTATACCAGACTGACACTCTGCACCAGTCTACCTGACTGACACACTGGAGGTCTCCCAGGCCAAGGATGAAGACTTTAGCACACTGCTGTCTTCAAGAGAGACCTGCTAAATGTGGTAGTCTCTCCCCTTGTCTGTCCCTGCACCGTGCTGATGTACTTACACTGTCCTTTCTTGCTCCTACTGCCTCTCAGGAAAGCTGCCTCCAACTTCTTCTGTAGTAAGATCTGTCCAGGCCAGCCACCTGAGCCCTGGCCTGAGATAAAACCCCTCCCAGGCAGGGGGCCCTTTGAGGGCCACCGACAGTCTCCCTCAACACTGCATCTCCATCTTCCACCTGACTCCCCTTCGAGCATGACTCATGTATATTTAAGGGGTAATTAGTCCCCTGCAGGCCCAACTCCTGGGGATTGGCTAAGGGCCCCTAAATATGCAGAACAGCCCCTCCTCACCTCCGCCACTAGTTCCAGAATGTTCTCCAACTTTCCAGAGCCAAGGGGCGGCACTAGAGAGCTGTCTGTATGAGTCATGTCGGCCTAAATTCTAATAACCCTGACCTATTTACAGACTCACAGGCTAAGCATGAGTCAGGATATAGTTTACCTACACTCACACTAGTAGCACACACTAGAGGGTGCTACTCTATAGTTTAGGGGGCTAAAAAAGGGGGTCTGGGGGGTGAATTTTCTTTCAACAAGTTTCAGAAACCCCAGTAATATTTGTAAAGATCTTAAAGTGGACCTTCACCTTATAGGTCATGCCATGCTGCCCTGCCTCCTCCCCCCTCCCTCTCTTACAAATAGACATCATTTTCTATTTTTTTTTTTTTTTTTACTAACTCATAAATGTGCTGCAAAGCAACACTTCCACAGTTCTCGCTTAGGTGAGAATAAAAAAAAATTCTCCTTGACCCAATGCACATAGTCAGATGTGTCACAGGGCTTCTAGTTCCCAGAGCCCTGCAGCACAGCTGCACATGCGTTAGTTCCTCAGATCATCTGCACACACACACTGGGTTTCCTATGTATGTGCAAAGACGGCTATCAGGGAAGTCCCATACCTTTCCCAAACCACCTTTGCACACAAGCGAAAAATCAATTCCACTCATGCAAATGTGCAGAAGAGCTCAGCTAGGATGCAAAAGCCGGGTAGAGGCCATTGACTCATCTGCCCTTGTGCCATGATGGTGGCAGCGATGTGCAGGGCAGAGCCATCTGAAAGGTGGACTGAAGTTCCACTTTAAGCCACAATCCTGCTTGGGTCTCTTTAACCCTACATCAGGAATATGCGATTAGCTGACCTCCAGCTGTTGCAAAACTACAAGTCCCATCATGTCTCTGCCTCTGGGTGTCATGCTTGTGGCTGTCAGAGACTTGCTTTGCCTCATGGGACTTGTAGTTCTGCAACAGATGGAGGTCCGCTAATTGCATATCCCTGCCCTACATGATAGAGTTTAGATCAGGGATATGCAATTAGCAGACCTCCAGCTGTTGCAGAACTACAAGTCCCATCAGGCATAGCAAGATTCCGACAGCCACAAGCATGACACCCAGAGGCAGAGGCATGATGGGACTTGTAGTTTTGCAACAGCTGGAGGTCCGCTAATTGCCTGGCTTTCTGGCTTAGATGATCCTGGGTTTTGAGAACCAACACAAGTACTTTAACTCCAATGGACCCTTGACAATGCAAAGGAACTGTTGTGTTTCTCATAACAGCCAACACGTTTTCTATTCCTTCAACCATACAACACTCCAATACCGTATGACATATTGTATGATTATGTCAAGCTAATATTCCGTGTTATGTCTCTCTTAGTACGTGGCATATGATGCTGCAGCTTAATGCATCAGGTTCCTAATATTTTGGTAGGTTGGCCCTTATTAATATACCTAACCTTATTTTAAAAAAAAAATCCGTTAAATTTTACACTCTCAGTTTAAGTAGATGAATATTCTTCAGTTTGGTCCAAATAAAAAATACACATTTTCATTTTAAATTAAAAGTTGATCTACTGTAGTCTGACTCTGTTATACATCAGATCAGAGGCAGCTGTCCTTACCATCAAGCATTAGCTTTTGCATGGTCATTTTGTTGATATTATATTCGCTACAAAAGCAGAGACTCACAGTTTTAGCTCCTACACAGCATTTTTCCCATAAATCTCTATGGAGAACAAGCCCTGTCTGGAATAATTTGGCATACTTTGTAGAGCAATGAATAGAACAGGATGTAAAATGCAGCTACAGTAACTGGACCAGCCTAACCACAGCATATTTATTTTTCAGAAATAAAAGTATCATATAATGTTCAATGATAAGGCCATATTCACTTTTGAAGTAACATACACTAAGCTACTTTTCCAGATATCGCCCAAATTGTCCTCTCCGCTTGTACTAAGACATTTTGCTCTCTAGCTCCCTTATTATCTCCTTCCATGCTCACCTACAGGACTTTTCCAGAGCCTCTCCCTTCCTCTGGAACTCCCTACTCCAGTATGTCTGGTCAGATCCTACACTGTCCACCTTTAGGCTATCCATGAAAACTCATTTATTCAGAGAAGCCTACCCTACCTCTACCTAAAAACTGTACTTGAGTCACCCCCATCAGATCATCCCCTGAAGCTGTTACCTTTTGTACCACCACCCCCTCCCTTTAGATTGCAAGCTCCAAGAGCAGGGCCCTCCTATTCCTTCTGTATGGAACTGTCTTGCAATTGTACTGTCCCCCTTTATGTTTTAAAGTGCCACACAAACTGTTGGCGCTATGTAAATCCTGTAATAGTTTCTCATTAATAAAGAACTCATCAATTTGCTGACGAACTTCCTCAAAGGAAACAAATAGTTTTTTTCCAGGCTTTGGTGAAGGTCTGCTTTGCCGTGACCAATTTGAAATGGGGACCTTGGATATAATTTAATGTTTGCCTGTCTTGACAGAAACTTTGCCCCCTTCTGAAAATGCTAGTTGTATGGCTGCGTTTAGCTTCCACACTTCTAAATCACTGAGCCAGATCAAGCATCTTATTTCTTAAAATTTTCTGGATCAGTCTAGCCATAGCCTCTGTTTCTTAGTAGTCCCAGCCTTAGCCACTATAATTGAACATTTCCAGGTTGTAGCCAAGTAGTCTGAATGGTTGGCTGAACTGTCCACAGTTGCTGGTAGGACGATTAAAAAAACTCAACCTCCACCTCATAAACTGCTGCTGTGCGGAGCCTATGCTGTGTACTAATGGAGTGATGCTTCTCCTTACAAGTCAGACAGAGCTAAGCTGGCTAAGGGTGGTGGATCAATGTACAGTGTGCAGAAAGGCAGTCCGTAAATCTTAACTCCTGAGCCAGAGAAAATAAAACTGATAATTTGTGAGTAAATTCATACAATCCTTTGTCAGACATGGAAATCCCTGCTGCCCTTAGCAGTTAAATGGGCTACTGTGGCTATAGTTGCACCTTGCTGTCTTCTAAATGAAAAGCTAGAAGCTGGATTTTGGTTTGAAAAAAAGTACCAGCAGATTCTGTCTGTTTATTCCCTATTGGTGTGGTGTGATTACTTGTCTTTGCTATATGCTTGTCTTTGCGTATTTATTATCATGTTGGAGTTTAAAATAAAGAATTTATAATAAAAAAAATTGTACCAGCTATGTCCACCTTGCCCTTATACCCATTAATGCACAGCAGCTAAGTGGTGGAGCAGCACAGTGGCTAAGTGGTTAGCACTTCTGCCTAGCAGCACTAGGGTCACTGGTTTAAATCCTAACCACTTAGCCACTGTGCTGTTAATGACATTAGATCGTAAGCTCCTTGAGGGCAGCAACTGATGTGAATGTGCAATATATATGTGAAGCACTGTGTAAATTGACAGCACTATATAAGTATCTGTAATAATAATTAATATTTAAGGAAAGAATACCCTAAATTAGCTATTGTTGTGATGGGTGGATATTCTTGTATTAGGGGTAAACAAACCTAATAAAATCTCCCTGAATGTAGCTCACTTGTGCTGACATTGAATAATTGGCAGATTTTAATGTGTTACTTTAGAGCAGGGGTCTCCAAACTTTTTACTTTGAGGGCCACATCTTATATTTTACAGATATTTGCGGGCCGAAAAAAAAAAAGTTATTCATAAATGAATCCTCAGCCATGGCAAAGAATTGAATTTGAAAGGCTGCCATCAGCGGGGCTGCATGGTGCACCTGTATCTTCTGCTCGCACTTAAATTCCAGAGCCTTGTGCACCAGGGCTAACCCTTTTATGTGCATGAGGCCTTACATTTTGTTCGTGTCAGAGTCGCCCTGCACAATTATGTCCCCGTCAGATTCTCCCTGCCCATTTCATCCCCATCAGAATCTCCCTGTACATCTGTGTCCCCATCAGAGACTCCCTACCCATTTCTGTCCCCATCAGAGTCTCCTTGCCCATTTGTGTCCCTATCAGAGACACCCCATACATCTTTCCTCATCAGAGTCTCCCCATACATCTGTGTCCCCATCAAAGTCCCCTGCCCATTTGTGTCCTCAGCAGAACCTCCCCATAGAATTGGGACTCTCCCTGCATGTTTGTATCCCCATTAACACCCCCTTGCACATATGAGTCCCTATAACAGCCACCCCCAAACATTTGTGTCTCCCATCAGAGCCCCTGCTACACACTTGTGTCACCTCAGAGCCACCTCCCCACACCCATTAAAACCTCTCCTGCCCATCAGAGCCTTCAAATTAGTGTTCCACATCAGAGCCCCCTGCACGCTTGTGTCCCCATCAGAACCCCCCCTGCACACTTGTGTCTCCATCAGATCCCCCCACACACTTGTGTCCCCATCAGAGCGCCTCTGCACACTTATGTTCCCCATAAGAGCCCCCTGCACACGTGTGTCCCCATCAGAGCCCCTCTGCACACTTTTGTCCCCCATAAGAGCCCCCTGCACACGTGTATCCCCATCAGAGCCCTCCCTGCACATGTGTGTCCTCATCAGAGCCCCCTCTGCACACGTGTGTTGCCATCAGAGCCCCCCTGCACACTTGTGTTCACATCAGAGCCCCCCTGCCCACTTGTGTCCCCCATCAGAGCCCCCCTGCACACTTGCATCCTGCTCAGATCCACCTGCACACTTGTGTCCCCCATCAGAATCCCCTGCACACTTGTGTCCCCCCATCAGAACCCCCTGCACACTTGTGTCCCCATCAGAGCCCCTTCAGCACACTTGTGTCCCCATCAGAGCTCCCACACGTGTCCTCTATCAGAGCCCCCCTGCACACTTGTGTCCCCATCTGAGCCTCCTCACACTTTTGTCCCACACCAGAGTCCCCCTGCACACTTGTGTCCCTATCAGAGCCCTCAAACTTGTGTCCCCCATCAGAGCCCCCCTGCACACGTGTGCCCCCATCAGAGCCCCCCCATACTTGTGTCCCGCATTACAGCCCCCTGTACACTTCTGTCCTCATCAGAGCCCCGTCTGCACACCTGTTTCCACATCAGAGCCCCCCTGTACATTTGTGTCCCCTATCACAGCCTCCTCCCCCACACTTGTGTTCCCACCAGAGCCCCCCCAGCACATTTCTTTCCCCGTCAGTCTCCCAGCACCACCTTCTATTTCCCCTGTTGATCAGTGTCTATTACCAATGTAGTGCTCTTCTTAAAGGCTGGCTTTAGTGCAGACCTACTGCACTTCCTGGCTCCCGCCCTGCTGTTACTTGAAACAAGATCCCCAGGTGGCGGACTTTTAAGGCACAAAAAATTTATTGAAATATGAAAAATACACAACATTTAATAAAAAACATGTTGAGAATAAACATTCCAGGGTTGTCATACAAATCAGAATACATATAACAGACTAGTGTTTCCTGTACCCGACGCGTTTCGGAGTGAAAATGTAATCCTCCTTCTTCAGGGGTATAGTTTAAACAAGAAACTCAGTATTCTACATTAAAATAAAGAAAATGATAGCATAAATATAAAAATATATAACATATTGTACATCCAAATATAAAGTGTCAGGCAGGATTCATGGAGGGATAATGAAGGGGAGAGCACTTACATAGACTGGAAGTCACAATTGTTTAAAAACATAGAGGTGCTAAGAGGAGTTGTTTCCAAATTGCTTGAGCCACAGAGTTCAATATGCAGGCATACCTTAAGAACAGGAGAAAGCCTGGCCCGTATGTGCTGGTCCAGCTCCCCCACGCCCACACAACACCAAACCGGAGGAGGGGAAGCCAGAGGACCCACTGGGCCCGAAAAGCAGGAAAGGACCCTGCACAGTGGTAATGACTTGGCTGCGTTGCTATTTGTGTGGTAAGAAAAATGCAACAAGAGGAGAGGCTGTCTGCGAATGGCACAGCTATGGGAATAATGTGACCGTTCAGGACTGGGCTTTGTTGGGTTTATCGGGTTGCGGGACTTGCGCTGCACACCCCCTCACTGCCTGTAAGTATGCAGAGCAAGCCTCGCAACCCGTGCAGGGATCGTCCCTGCAGGTAGTCTGGTGACTCTAGCTGCGGGCCAGAAAAAATGTCCTAGCGGGCCGGATGCGGCCTGTGGGCCATACTTTGGAGACCCCTGTATGACCCATTTTTTTGCCAAAGCTCCTAAACTCAACTGCATAAAAAGCCTATGTGTCCATGCACAAACAGGCTTTTACAAGAGTTTAGAGCTACTGCGGTTAGGGGAGGTTCAAACTCCCTTAACCTCCCTCTCCTGAATGTGGAAGAATCGTGTTCAGGATAGGAATGTTTTGAAACGTGGCAAAATTGTGGTTTTCCCGCATCCAGCATCCAGCAGTCAACCTAGTGTGCATGGGCCCTTACTGTGTATGGGAAATCGTATGCATCCCTTACTCTTTTTTTTTTAACTTCAAATTTGGATTCTCTGTTAACATCTAAGCAGCCAACAATGGCTGCTACATTTCCATATTTACTCCCACACATCTGTCTCTCTGATGCATTATACATGAACTGTATTTGCCTTAACGCTTACATACAGTCATACTATGGATGAATGGTTTAATGAATTACAACATTGGCCTTTACTGATGAATTTGTCGCTGAGATAAACAAAGAGCTTCTGTTTATCATATCCAACCAGTTCACGGTAATTAAAAGCTGCAATGCATTAAACTGGCTTCTGCAGATACTTCAAATTTACAGATGCCATTTTCAAAAGCAGTTCATTAGTGAAGGTGCCTGTCCAAGGGTCCCTGCTTTTTGCAGCATGCAGAGGTGTCTGGTCTGAAGAACTTGGTTCCCTTGACACCTGCAAGTTTGTAGACAATCTAATACAAAAATATTTGATAAAGCCACAGTATTTCTCCAAACTCCACATATCCACCGTCAGAGTACTTAATACAGGAGATCAATGTGTAACCGGTAGGTTCTCAGGGTCATTACCAGAACAGAAATGGAACATGAGACAGCATTTCTTGACAAAAAAGCTTAATAATTGTTCTTCTTTCATTTTTGCAACCCTCGAGAGTTCATCAATTTTACCATTAGTGAAGAGAAATAAATTGTTATACATACAAGTTTTAGAATACAAGTCTTCACTCTTTTGCACAAGTGAGGGCAAATAAAGTGTTGAATCACAGCTTCCTTCAAATTATTTTCCAAAACCTTTGGTTGCCCAAGAGGGGAGAGCACTGCAGGAAGTAAAATCTTCTGTTCTGGCAGGACACTACACAGAAAAGCCTTACACTTAATTGCTGTTTCTCATTTCTCAGAAGCTCCTATCTTCAGCCTGTTCCCAGATGAGGGGACTGTCTCTACTTCATTTTCCATTTATTAGGAACGTCATGATGCATATCATACTTATAGCATACCTGTGCAGGCCAGTCAAGTTCCTTGACCTCAAACTCACTCATCCTTGTCTTTATTAACCTTGCCTTGTACACTGGTCCAAATCATTTGGTGGAGGGGGGATTATGGTGGGGGGTTGTTTTTCAGGGGTTGAGCTTGGCCCCTTAGTTCCAGTGAAGGGAACTCTTAGGGCGTCAGCATACCAAGACATTTTGGACAATTTCATGCTCCCAACTTTGTGGAAACAGTCTGGGGATGGCCCCTTCCTGTTCTGAAATGACTGTACACCAGTGCACAAAGCAAGGTCCATAAAAACATGGATGAGTGAGTTTGGGGTGGAGGAACTTGACTGGCCTGAGTCCTGACCTCAACCTGATAGAACACCTTTGGGATGAATTAGAGCAGAGACTACAAGCCAGGCCTTCTCGTCCACATCAGTGCCTGACCTGACCACATATGTGCTTCTGGAAGAATAGTCAAACATTCCCATTGACACACTCCTAAACCTTGTGGACAGCATTCCCAGAAGAGTTTGAGCTGTTATAGCTGCAAAGGGTGGCCCAACTCAATATTGAACCCTATGGACTAAGACTGGGATGCCATTAAAGTTCATGTATGTGTAAAGGCAGGCATCCCAATACTTTTGGTAATATAGTGTATGTCTGTACCCAGCACCCTCTTACAAGTTGGATGACAGGTCAAAACCCTCCAATTTTCTACAAGTCTAAAATAAATATAAAATTGGAAAGCGTTTTGAAGTAGATTTGTTGAGCGCAAACATATACTGTAGCTCATACCCTAAGCTATATTTGGACATCCTCTTCAGGATGTCATCACACTGCTGCAGTCTTCTAGGTGCACTTCAACTTTAAGAAATACAGTAATTGAAATAAATCATAAATTTCACAGACTATACACCATAAATCCTTGAATTTTGCATTATGTGCTCCCTTTTGACCTGTAAGAATTCCATTGTGCCAGTCAAGTAACATCTAAACTCATAGGTCTTGCACTTATTTAAACAAATGAATAAAACATCATTTTACCTTCTCTTGGATGAGCATGCATTACAGTAAAAGTCAGTCTAGGAGAGAACAGTACTGTGGAACAGAAGATGCTGTGAAGCTTAGGAATGCAATCTTAAGCAGCTGAACAATTTTCTTGTAAATTAGTATTATTGTTGCAATGCGAGCAGGGCCTCTTAACCTTCTTGTTTTACATTGTATTGTGACTGTACTTCCTTTCTCCCCTATTCTGTAAAGCACTGCACAAACTGTTGGTGCTATATAAATCTTATATCGTAATAATAATAATGTACTGACAAGAACAGAATGGTACACAAAGGTCATTTCCAGTACTTACATTCAATGGATTCGGAGTTATGTGCATTAGCAGTTTACAAACATGTTTGCGTCATTAGAGTTGAATGCATAGTTTTATGAGAAATCATACTTTTCACCATTTATACAAAAGAAAAATATCACAAGCGTTTTAACAGAAAGTACAAAGGCCACTGACAGCAGTCCCTATTAAATTACCTAGAACTTTGTATTGCTACTGCAGCTATATAAAAACACAACAGTTGCATGTTTTTGGCTTGTGAAAGGAGGATGGGAGGCACAGTGCTGTTTAACCTCCCTGGCGGTATGATTATTTCAGATTTTTGTGTCTCAAAAAATCTGAAATAATAATGTTTTGCATAGAAATTTGGCGTTTTATATTGTAGGCCTGTGATTCTTAGCAATAACACACTTAAATCTGTCCACCAAGAGTCTAGTAGACATTCCGGGTATGATGAAGTTTGAAACACAAAATCATAAATTATATTATAATAAATAAATATAAATAATTATAAAAAATAATAATATAATAATAAAATAAATTTCCCCACGATTCACTATCGCTCAATTCTGCAAGTGTTCTAATTTACTATCACTGTTTTCTAGCTGGTCTAAAACCACTTTTGATGTAAAGGGACACTTTTTAGTTGCTATGGACAATCTCCAGTTTCCAGGCAGAAAGAACAGTATATATCATATAAAACTGCATGCAGGGCATTGGACAAAGCACTGGGGACAAAAGGGATGTGAAATAATCTCATATAGTAATGTAATCTGTAAGATTACAGTGTACTGTACAGTATGTGTTATGAAATTTCACTTTTTTGAATTTGCCACCAGGCTCCGCCCCTGTGCGTCGCGAGGCTTGCAGGAAACGGAGCCCCGCCACAGAGAGGCTTCGGGCGGAGGACAGAGCCCGCAGACACCGCGGGGGGGACATCGCAGGATCCTGGGGACAAGGTAAGTACACTGTAAGTGACTCAGGGTTACCGCTAATGGTGCTGAAATTTAACCCCGAGCCACACTTGGGAAAATCACCAGGGAGGCTACGCTGTTTTCTGTTACTTCTATATTGTAATGGTGCATTTTTTTTGTGGGTTTTTTTTTATACATTTCCAGGCAAATAGGGAAAGGAGTGATGAAGGAGCATAAAGTGAAAGCAGGTTTAAGTAGAACTAAAGGCAAAACTTTTTTTCATTTTGCATAGCATAAGGGAGGGTTATAACCCCTGTCTTTTTTTTTTTGCTATCTGTGTACCATTGGGGGAATTTCCTTTCACTTTCTGTCCCATAGGCATAACAGGAAGTGAGAGGAAATCCTTCCAAAGTGAATGAATCCCAGGGTCATCCGAAATAGTATCCCAATTGAAAGATTTCCTTTCTATTGCTGTTCTGGTGAGAAAAATGTGTTTGTTTTCACTATTATTGATAATGGTAAAAAGGACAAAAAAAAGACAGTAAATCTCAGACAGCAAAAAAACCTGACAGGTGTTCTTATCCCTTTCCACACTATCCAAAACTAAAAAGAAAGTTTTGCCTTTTAGTTATACATTAAGTTGATTTTTACAGAGTTTTCACAACTGCTATCTAGTTAGTGCTAGAGTGCTGTGCCATGAGTCAGGTATAAGGAGCTTACAGTAGCCTCTATACACATGCCACTCTGTTATAGTGTCAGGGCTGGGCTCAGCCCTTCCTTCTCTGAGCTGGCCGCTCAGCTGTCGGCTAATTGCCAGCTCCCATCTCTCTCCACAGTTACTCAGCTGTTGATGATCCTGCTCATCAGCCCTGCCTACTTAAGCCATCCAGTCCAGAGGAGCTCTGTCTTCGCCTTGGCCACATCACAAGAAACTATCGCCTGTGTTCCTGTTTAAAGACTGGCTTTGCTGATATCCCTTCTGGCTCCAGATCCCGCTTGCTGTTCCACTATTTTGATCCCTGACTTCTGGCTTGGCTGACTATTCGTTCCAGTTACTGAACTTTGGCTATGTTTTGACTAAGTTTGTTCTTTTTACTTTTATTATTAAACACGTGTGATTTAACTGTACTTCTGTCTCAGTCTGATTTCATGGTTTCTGACACCGGAGCTGTGATTGGCCGGAGCCGTGGCGATGTGGCCACCGTTCCTTCAGAGCGCATGCACCAATGATGTAGTCGGCGGCGTATACAGTAAATATTTTCTAAACCGTGCAAGTTTAGGAGATATTTACAGTATCTATAGGTAAACCCTGTTATAGGCTTACCTACAGATACAAACAAACCAGGGGAGTTTACTTCCTCTTTAAGTGCTTGACTGTGTCCTCTGTCAAAGTTACTCCCATTCCTTTCTTTTCTGTGCACCAGAAATGAGGAAAAATCTCCCCCACGTGTTCACAGATAACCATAAAAAATGCTCATAGGCTCTAACATATTTCTCCTCTATCCAAAATAAAATAAAAAGGATTTGACTGGAATTTGGTTAGGTGAACTGCCAAAACTTTTTTTTACCTTAGTTTGGATAGTGTACAGATGGGTATGTAGGCTGGTTCAGTCTATTTTCTCCACTGCAGGTAGCGCTCAACCACAGCGGCAGTGCAGAGGGAGAGAAAGTCAAGAGGAACATGGTTCCTATATGGTTTCCTGGGTCACTGGGGCAGCAATCCGGTTGGATGCTGACAGCCCATGTGACTCTGGTGGCCATCTTGGGCCATACAGAGTCTATTTAAGACCCTGGCTATTGAGTTTGGCATGCATTTAGCGTGTGGGTAATTTAGGGACAGGTTACCCATCTGTCAGGGATAGAAATAGCAGCAGGGAAAGGTTCCAGATGAGTAGGGAAAGACTAGAGATCCTTCACTTTTTCAGGAAATCTCCCCACTTGGGCGGGTCAGACTGCATTCCGCCCCTCAAGACAGACACTGTCTCATCCGTGAGTCATCTTTTTACTGCAGCCGGACTGTGTGTGAGTTACTGCTGCTGCACCACCCCACAGGTAGAACCTTTGTCGGCCTTTTTAGAGCTGTCACCAGAACAGGTAGATTTCCCCTCACCTCTTGTATTTGGAAACATTAGCATTTGCCTTCACTTTCTGTACTCCTAGCAATTATCACTAGGACATGAAATAAGGGGGATCTCATTGGGATCTCATTGGGACACAGATTTCAACAAAAAACTGATACAGGTTTAATCCTTTACAGCTCTATCTAAAGAAAAAAAAAATCATTTTTCAATTTCAATATTTTTATTGAAGTTTTTAAAAATAGGACATATGACAAATAAGTTGCCTGCACAATGTTTGAAAGAATCATAAAATATTCATAAAAAATAAAGATTGATTAAATAGTTTTTCATATTATAATCATCCAGGATTCAATGGATAGTACACTAGAAAAAAGGCTACCCCGAGGAGAGCTAATCTCAGAGACGAGAGTACATTGTGCACACTGGGTAGCACAAAAGCCACCTATATCATTGATGAACCAAGAAACAGACTATATGTATAAGAAAAACAGAAAAGAGAAGGGGAAAGGGGAGAAAAAAGAGAGGAAAACAGAAGGGGGAGTTGGGGGTGGAAAAAAAATATTATTTTTTTGTCTGGAGTTCCACTTTAAAGTGTATGTATATAGCTTTGGATAGTGTGGGGAATGATTTCAACTCCTAGTACAAAATCAAGAGAATTAGCCCAATTGGTGTGGCACCACATCCATAAAGAGCAAAAAAAAGACACAAACCAAAGTATTGGACTTCAATGGTTGCCAACTGTAATACCGATTAGGAAAGAGGAGTACTCAGATTATAAAAATATACAAAGTTTATTTAACAAAATAGTTAAAATTTCACAGTAAAAACATAACAAAACATGTGTGCAATCAAGTGTAAGTTACATTTCCCCATAGACTGGATGGCTAGTATGATGTGTACATATACAGAGAGACCTGTCTCAATGGCCCACTTCATTCAAAATATAGTAGTGGAGAAACATACAAAAATGACTTCTTCTTTATGCAGGGCCAGACACATGAATCAATGTACCATAACCAATATGGATCACTACGCGTTTCACCAAAGGCTTCCTCAGGGAATCCTATTGGTACTGGGAGATGTATTGTAATCAATATTTAAATTTCAAGCACACATGTAAGTATGTATATAACACAAATTAAACATTTCTTAATATAGACTATATATCAAGAGTGAAATCTATATCTTAATGGTTGATTACTCACTTTTATATGTAAAGCCAACAGGAGAACCATGGAGCCTACAGTTCACAACATCAGGGAAGATGGGGGGGGGGGGCAACACACATGCAGTTCAAACATGGAAGAGACCAGTACATCTGGGTCAATGCAGCTAGAGAGGGGCCTCACTATTGCATGACCTGTGCCTAATAAATACACAAAATAATGTTGCTATGTAGCTACTATCCATATGAATTAATAATAATAATAATAATTCACCTCTGTATGGAGGCAAGGGAGTTCATTTTTTCAAAAAACTCTTCTATGTCTCGTCCATGTTTGAACTGTGCTGTAAAGAATTTTCTAGCAAAAAATGCCGATCTTTACATGTATTTGAGTAATGTCAGATCTGGCCCGGTGGGCAAATGGTTAGATGTGATGGCTGCATTAGCTTTTTTTTTAAGACTTTATTTCTTCAATTTTCATTTGGTGATCTGGCTAGTAAGTCAGTTGTTTTTCAAAAGAACAAGCTCTCTTGAAGATGTACAGTATCTGTTACAGGGATAAGACAAACCATTCAACACCGGCAAACGGGCTTACAATAATCAGCTTTTTACGATTATGTAAAACCATTATATTATAGGTGTGTTATGGCCAGATCACCAAGTAACACAGAGGGGGGAAAAAAAGCCTAAAAAAATCTAAGGATTGGTAAGCTGCAATATATTACAATTTTGGTTTTGGTTTTGTTACCGCTTTCAAGTGTATTCTTATTCATAATTGAACACTTACATACACTTCAATATTGGACTACACAATACAATTCTTATTTATCTCCTAAACACAGTGAACTCTGAGGCTAGGTTCACACTTTGTCGGTTTCCCTGCAGACACATTTGCATGGGCACAGTGGCCCATTCATTTGAATAGGCTGCTATACCTATGGAAAATGCAGGGAAAAGATCCCTGCACCTTTTCCAAAAACACAGATGCAAGGAAACAGCATAGCACTATGCGGTTCCCAGCACGAGAAACAGGGTTTTCAGTGTGTGAGGGTGCTATTAGGAAATAATGGCATCCCTTCATGTCTGCTAACAGATGCAGAAAGGCATGCAATTACATGCAGTGTTTCACCTGCATACAGTGTGAACATAGACTGAAAGAGACACAATGGACATTTGGAATAGACTGCTAACAGTCATTCTGCTTAATACAGACAGTACTGTACTGGATTTACAGTCTATTTCCAGAATAGTGTGTACTAAATGTAACTTCTTAATGGAGCATGAGAAGGATAACACTAATAAGTGGTTAATGACAAACCCATTAGGACTTAAGCTGTTTTCTGTCTAAACTAAATTAAATGTTGATAACAAGCCTGGCACAAATAACTTATTTTTGTTAATAAAACACTTCCAATGTCAAAAAGGATTAATTGATTCAGATATCTTAATTAGCTCTAATAAATGAGGGTTTGTTTACATCAGTGTTCCCAATAGCGCTCCCTCACCTCTGATGGTGGTTAGGGACCCCCAGGTGGTTCGGTGGGCTAGTATTTTATCTCAAGGGGGAATCCTTCAGTCTTTGTGGGGTAAAAGAAATTGGTTGCCAGTTACTTCAGGAAGTTTAACAGAGTTTATTACACGTCCATAGAACTCAGGGAGAGAGGGATTAGGGCACAGGATACCACAAAAGACCAAAATGCAAATTCCATATTACTGCCTGCACTAATTCAGATTAATTCAGATTAAAAAAAACATTGAACTAAAGGCTGTAATGTAACAAAATAGGTAAAAAGCCAAGGGGGTGAATACTTTTGCAAGGCACTGTATAACCTATGGCATTTATGATGGCAGAGTGCCGTCTTGAGGTAGAATTTGAGAGTGCCTCTCCAATTGAAAGCTACAGAGATGTCTTTTGGTTAGTCGGTTGTTATGGTAAATAACCTGAGATATATAATGGTTGCCAGACATAAGCTGGACAGGACTCTTATCATGCCTTAAGACCAAAGAGGAAAAGTCTGTAACCAGCCATTGAAGAAAAAGATGCTTTCGCCTGATTCTCCAGCAACTGCCAACTGAGTCCTCGTTGTCAACGGAGATCACAAACACATAGTAACTGTCTACTGTTACAGACCATAGTGGGGAGGCAAGGAAGTCTGGGGCTACATCTGGAAGGAAGCTCACTCCTGCACTATAAAAGTGGGGCATGTTGATGCACATGTGCCCCTGGTCCCAGACTTCGGGAACTTTAACAGAGTGGCAGATGGAATTGCCAAAGTGAATGCAGTTGTGCCAATTGATCCTGCCTTGATGAACTTGGCCAACTGGACCCACAAACAATCTGTACATTTGGGGCAGAAAGCAACATATGAATGGGCACAGCAGAGACATGATAAAGACTGTAATAGGGAACTGTACAGTATGTGGAGAAGTTCGACAATGGCCATTGGAAAAGTACTACACCGGGTCGATTAGGAGGGGCGAGAGGCCTGCAGAGATCTGGCGGATTGACTTCATCTGTCCCCTGCCCCAGGGAAATAATGGACTAAGATATTGTTGTACTTCAGTGGACATCTAGTTAGGACTTGTTCATCCTTGTAAATGTGCAGATCAAGCCGCAACACTTCAACTGCTCCAGAAAATTGTTGTTGCTTATGGTTGTCCCAAACAAGTCCAAAGTGATAACGGCTCACACTTCAACAGTACGGCAATGGGCCAAAGATTCTGGAGTGTACTGGTTGTGTCACATCCCATATCATCCACAGGCAGCTGGTTTTGATTGAGAGAGACAACGGGCTATTTAAGGACCAGATACGCAAACTTACACCCACACATACACTAAGGGGGTGGGATTGGGTCCTCACACAGGCAGTCATGTTGTTAAATTCTAGGCCAATAGCACACCATATGAGAGAATGGTTGGGGCTGAGTTGCAGATTCCAAAGCCAGAGTGCAGAGTTCAGTATTTACATAAGGTTCCTGAAAGATCAGGGCTTAACAGGTACCATGTTACTGCTTCCCATTACATAGAAACCAAGAGTGACATATCTTAAGCTAAAGCCTGTCTAGGAATGAGAGGGAATCTGGCAGGAAGGTTTGAAGTTATACTTGCATTGGCAGATGATCTTCAAGACAATAGCTGTGACTCTGACTGGTTAGTGAATACTTCTCAGCAAGAGTGGAAAGTGAGGCTCTGTAACATTAAACCTTCCATAATAAACAGCATTGATCTTCTGGGAGATATCAGTATATTTCCTCTCCTCCCTATTGATGTTCTTTGGGAGGGTTAGAAGTGGATACAGACAGGTGGCAAAGTGTTGGTCAGAGATCCAGGCAAGAATCTACTTAGATGAGAGATTGTAGCTGAAGGGCCAGGGCCTACTGTTTATGTATTTTCTAGAAGGAACAGATAATCCACTTTTGTTTTCCACTCCACAGGCTGTCTCTGATTCGATCAATAGGAAGACCAGGAAAAAGTGGTTTCGTGATGGACAGAGTAATGGAAGACTGCAAGAGCTGCGGAGAGCAAGGCTTTTGATGTATTACAAGCCTGGACTTGTTTCTAAAGAATTTTAGAATGGACTTTCTAATGAAATTTTAGCCAAAGACTCAAACACCTTCTCAGTGGCAGAAATATGGGAGGGGGTTGCATTGAAGGCAAATTAATGTTTACAATGAGTTTTTAGTAATGAAGAGATTTTCTGTGTGTTGTCTGAGAGAAAATAAAGGGCGGAATGTGTTGCGTTTGAAATAAATAAATAAATATATATATGCATCAGACTAGATTTCACAGACACCAAAAATCAGGTTTTGAGTGGATACTCCTGTCAGGAGAGTACTTACCGAGGCCAAGATGCCGAGAGCAGTCAGCCCCTGCAACTATGTGCACCCCGGGAGATGATACAGGGGAGGGGTGGCACTAAGGAGCAGGGGCCACCAGCAGGTATAGAATCCCTTGTGGAGGACTGCAGAGCTGGGTCTGGGGGTGCAGGAGTCCTGGAATCTGGCTGAATAACCGATGCTGAGTAGAGTAGGCAAAACTGTAATCAAGCAGAGGGTCAAACACAAGTGATAGGCAAGGCAAGTCCGTATAGGCAGGCTGGGGGTCAAACACTGGTGGCAGGCAGAGCAAGTCTGTTAATCAGGCCAAGGATCAAACACTGGTGGCAGGCAGAGCAAGTCCGTTAATCAGGTCGATGGTCAAACACTGGTGGCAGGCAGAGCAAGTCCGTTAATCAGGCCGAGGGTCAAACACTGGAGGAAGGCAAGGCAGAGTCCATTAAGCAGGCCGAGGGTCAATCCAGGAGAGAAGTAGCGTGGTGAGAACAGTCCGAGTCAAAACAGGAGAACAGGTAAGCATAAACAGGAAACAGGAACTAACAGGAGCTGACGACAAACCAGCAACCCGTCTGGGCGCTGGAGCCGTTTTAAATAGCCCCGCCAGAGTGTCACGATGAGCGTGCACGAGTTACCGCGCGCTCCCGTGTGCTATTGTGCACGTGCGTGCGCCAATCCATTGGACCACGCGCGTGCATGCGCCAGTGCGCCAATCCACCGCGCATGCGCACAGGGACATTGTAAAATGCAGGTGGAGAAGACCCTTCTCTGACAACTCCTCAAAACCAAATGCTGTTGGATACAATGGGAACGTAGATACCACTGTTGTATTCAGTTGACAGTTTCAGCAGTCTATTGTCTCTATAGCTACAGTAAACAGGTAATATATAACCTCTGGCATGTATGATGACAGAGTGCCATCTTGAGGTAGAAGAGTGCCTCTCTAGTTGAAAGCTACGGAGATGTCTTTCTGTTAGTCAGTTGTTATGATAAACAACCTGAGATATATAAAGGTTGCCAGGCATAAGCTGGACAGGACTCTCATCATGCCTTAAGAAAAACTGCCACCATTTCATTCTCCAAAGCCTTTGCTTTTAGAAGATGTAAACTATTTGGGCCGTTAAAGTAATTTCTGGCATAAAAATTTAGATATTAACATGTGTGTGAAAAATGAAAAATAAAATTCTTGGTAGACAAATGTTTTAACTCCAGTGTCCTTGTAACTTTTTATTGACTAGACTTAGACCCCTTTCACACCGAGCCGCCTATAGCATCGGCGGTAAAACGCCGCTATGTTTAGCGGCGTTTTACCGTTGGATTTGCAGCGCATTTCGGCACTAGCGGGGCACTTTTACCCCCCACTAGCGGGCGAGAAAGGGCGGCGTTTTGCCGGCAGTATCCCAGCACTGCCCCACTGATTTCAATGGGGAGTAGCGGTGGAGGAGCTGTAAACACATCGCTCCTTCACCGCTCCAAAGAAGCTGCTGGCAGGACTTTTCCTGACGTCCTGCCAGCGCAGCGCTCCGATGTGAAAGCCCTCGGGCTTTCGCACTGGAGACAATGCTGCAGCTGTTTGAGGGCGGATTGCAGGCGCTATTTTTAATGCTATAGCACCTGCAAAACGACCTCGGTGTGAAAGGGGTCTAAAACCAAGTCCTCAATTTTCCCAGCCATTGTCTATGAACTACATAGCCCTCCTACTATGTAATGAAGATTATGGGGAGGTGACTGTAGTTTAAAGTGGTTCTAAATCCTAAAGGTTTATTACCTTAATGTATGCAGCTACAGGCATCACCCTGGTTACTGTTTTTTAGACTCGACGGTCGGCTCTCTTGTAATAGCAATTGGATTGGCTAACTGGCCACTCGATTTCTATTACAAGCAGCAACAAGGGACGGCCCATCCCGCTGCCTTCCGCGTGTCTTTCAGCTCTGCCGTCTCACCAGGAGTACTGAGCTACTGTACTAGCCGGTATGTCCGCCGGCTAGTCAGAGACCTTTTCAAAGCCGGTATCGACATGACATGACTTCTGGTTTACCAGCATGTTAACGGCACCAATTTTTGAAAAGTGAAAGTATTCAAAAACGCTGATCTTGGCGTTTTGAATGCTTTCAAGTCCAAAAAGTTTCAAGTACCGATCACGTGCCTATTGCTGTCACAGGGACGTTTACATTCCTTGTGACAGCAATATAAAAATAATAATTAAAGCAACAGTGTAAAAAAAAAAAAAAAAAGTGCCCCTGTCCCCCCAAGCTATCACGCAAAGGCGAACGAATGGGTTGGGGCTCATGCTAACAGTGATTGTCCCACACATGAGGTATCACCATGGATGTTGGATCATGGGCAGTCTCTCTGGTAACCTTTAGACCCTTCACACTTAGGCAGTTATAAGGTGTTTTGGCACCAAAAATAGCGCCTGTAAACTTCCTCTCATGCCTCCCCAGTGTGAAAGCCTGAGTGTTTTCACAGTGGGGTGGTGCGCTTGCAGAATGGGAAAAAAAGTCCTGCAAGGATGAGCTCAGGCGTGTTCGTAAACAGCACATGCAGAGCCCAGCAGGCAGTGTTGCCAACCTCCTGAAGTGAAATTTACTGGCAGGATGCCAAAATTTACAAACGGCACCAATTTTTTTGCTGGCAAAAATCATGAAATTTTAATGATTTTTTAATTTTTTACTGACACGGCAAAAAAGTGCCTCAAATTACTGTTTTCAGTGCTAAACAGTGCAAGTATAAATATTTGAACTATAAACACATAGCTAGTGCTATTAGCAATGTGTTTAAGTTAAACAAAAGTCAAAAAACATATTTCTCCATTGACGTGAAGGTCAGGTTACTATAACCCAGCCAGCACTGGGTTCCCCCCTTACATCAGAGTCTGCAGGGATCCCCCTTACAGTGAAAGGGAACTCTTATGTAAAGGGGAACGCTGCAGATCATGATCTAAGGGGGAACTCTTATGTAAGGGGAGGCTCTGGTTACCAGAGACCACCTTATATCAGAGTCCACTGCATCCCCTTTACATCAGAGTTTCCACTTACATCAGGGTCTGCAGCATTACCCTTAAACTGTAAGGGGCAATCTTGCAGACTCTGATGTAAAGGGGAATGCCAGAAACTCTGATGTGGGGGGCACTCTGGTAACTAGAGACCACCTTCCGCAGAGTGAATACACTAAGGTAAGGGGAGTTACTAATATAGAGCGGAACCTTTATATCAGTGCCCCTTACATTATTGTATTCACTGCCCTTACATCAGCAACGCCCCCAGACTGGCCTGGCGGCGCTGTCACTGACCTCCCCTCAGGTGCATTGTGCAGGGCTCAGTCAGATGGCTCCAGCTTGGCGGCTGTGGTTTTCCTATGGTCTCCTCTCCACAGTCCACACACGTCTGACTTCTCCTGTGACCCCCATGATCCCGGCGGCGCTTCCACTCATGACTCCTCTCCAGATTCCCCCTCAGAGACTGCAGACATGATGTAGGAAATAGTCAGAGGCTGTGGACAGGAACAGGAGATGGTCAGAGGCTGCGGACATGGTACAGGAGATGGTCAGAGGCTGCGGACATGGTACAGGAGATGATCAGAGGCTGCGGACATGGTACAGGAGATGGTCAGAGGCTGCGGACATGGTACAGGAGATGGTCAGAGGCTGCTGACATGGTACAGGAGATGATCAGAGGCTGCGGACATGGTACAGGAGATGGTCAGAGGCTGCTGACATGGTACAGGAGATGATCAGAGGCTGCGGACATGGTACAGGAGATGGTCAGAGGCTGCGGACATGGTACAGGAGATGGTCAGAGGCTGCGGACATGGTACAGGAGATGGTCAGAGGCTGCGGACATGGTACAGGAGATGGTCAGAGGCTGCTGACATGGTACAGGAGATGATCAGAGGCTGCGGACATGGTACAGGAGATGGTCAGAGGCTGCTGACATGGTACAGGAGATGGTCAGAGGCTGCAGACAGGAACAGGAGATGGTCAGAGGCCGCGGGCAGGAGATGGTCAGAGACTGTAGGCAGGAGATTGTCAGTCAGAGGCTTCGGGCAGGGGTGGTTAAAGGCTGTGGACATGGTAGTTTCCTCCAATGTCCCCTTCATATCACTATACCTGTCCTGTCTCCACATCAGACAGTGAGTGACAGTGTCCGCCTTCTGTCACTCACTGTGACTGTGTCCCTCTCTCCAGTCACATTGTCCTCCTCTACCGGGCTGGCTTCACCCCCCAGTAATGTCCTCCTGTGGCCCGAGGCTGTCACATGGCTCCTCTCTGCACCATTGCGCTCCCCCTGCTGAACCGCCGAGAAGAACGAGTGGCGGCTTCCGTTTAAGAATGGCGCCAGGGAGTGACATTACGTTACTGCGCATGCGCCACCCAGCCGAGCTTATACAATCTTTCTCGAGTCCTGCAGGCTTCGGAACGGCGCATGCACAGATGCATGGCCGGCCCGCAGCTGTCTTTTTTAGGGCACCGGCTGCCCATAACGGACATTCATGGGCACCCAAAAATGGGGTAAAATTTACGGGCTGCCTGTGAATATACGGGCGGTTGGCAACACTGCCGCCAGGAAGTCGGCACTGGGGAGCGCTAATCACAAGCAGTGAGACATTTCCCGATCTCTGAAGAGCATCGCGACAATGTCTCACTGCTTGTGATTAGCGCTCCCCAGTGGCGACTTCCTGGCGGGCTCTGCACGTGCTGTTTGCAAACATGCCTGAGCTCATCCTTACCTGCAAGCAGCATCTTTGGGGCGGTGTAGGAGTGGTGTATACGCCGCTCCTCCACCGTCCCTGCTCATTGGAATGAATGGGCAGCGCTTCTGAAACGCCTGTAAAGCATTTCGAAAGCGCTGCAACAGGGGCAGGCTTAACCCTTTCTTCGGCTGCTAGCGGGGATTAAAGGCTCCCCGCTAGTGGCCGCAAAACGCCACAAAAACTATGGTAAATCGCCACTAAAATTAGTGCCGCTTTACCGATAACAGACCTGCCGCCCCAGTGTGAAAGGAGGCATAAAGGCTTTTAGAGTCGCCTATGGCTGGTAAAATGTACGTTGTTTGTCTCCGTTGTGCGGGCTTGAGTAATTTTAAAGTGTGTTATGTTTGGTATCTATTTACTCTGCGTGACATCCTCTTTTATATTTTACAAAAATATTGGGCTTTTTAAACTATTAGATAAGCACTTGAACGACATTGTATACAGAGATATACAATGTAATACTGACATATAATCACACACATGGGTTGGACTTGATGGACTTGTGTCTTTTTTCAACCTCACCTACTATATGTAACTATGTATTGTGGTTTTTTTTTTTTTTTTTGCATTAAAATTTTAAAAAGTTGATTTTTTCCCCAAAAATTACATTTGAAAAACTGCTGTATAAATACCGTGACATAAAAAAAAATGCAAAACCCACCAATGTATTCTCTAGGACCCCTGCTTTAAAAAATATATATAATGTTTGGGAGTTCTAAGTAATTTTCCAGCAAAAAAAATAATAATAAATGGATTTTCACATGTATACAAAAAGTGGCAGAAAATGCCTGGTCTTCAAGTGGTTAATAGACAGGCGGAGGGGCTCAGGAGGAAGCCTGCACGAGTGCCCTCATAGGAAGGAACTTCTTATGGTCAGCACTAGCAGAAAAGAAGTCAGGCGTGGTGGACCCCAGAAAAGGAGGATCATGGCGTGCAGAGAGCAGGTAAGTGTAATGTTTAGTATTTTATTTAAAAAAAAAAAAAAACAAGCTTTCCAATCACTTAAGGTCAGGAGAGCAGCCTAGAGTGACAACCCTGCTTATTCATAGATAAAGCATCCTGTGTTGTCACCTTGAGCCAGGAAGTAGATTACTGACAGGCTCACAATGTGAAAATAAAGGTAGTCAATAATAATACAGCCACCAGATATCAGGAGGTGTAAGCAGCAATAGATTGCATGTAGTAGAGAGAGCGCAGACTGAGGTTTCCCAGGCAGGCAGCAGACACTCGGTGAGCTCACATGTATTGACGCGCACACACAGTCCCATCCCCTATGAGGTGACTACTTCTACCCCGAATCTTATTGGACAAGAGCAGCAACCCAATCCGGCTCCTCCTTCCCTGGGGAATCCCTTTGATTGACGCAACCCTCTGACCAATCCGCGGACAAGAACAGAAAACCCCGCCCTTCAAACTTGGCCAGGAGCTGAGCCCAGAAGACAGCTGCACTTTAAATAATTCCGTATATTTCTAAGCTATCCGTTTGTGACCCGCCCCCCTACTTTCATCTCGTTCGCTGACAGGCCAAGGGCAATGACGCCACCGAGAATTCCTGACGCGATTGGTCGGAGGTCCCGGGGAAATGGGCGGCCCCTTTGGCTACTCCACTTCCTCCGACTTCTACCGCCACCTGGTGGTACGTCGAGGGTGAAGGGAGGATCGGCGTAAAGCAGCCGCAGCCTGTCGGGCTAGCCGGAGTATGGGCTGAGCGCAGCCTTGTACCGTCCGAGCCGCCCTGTGTGTCAGTGTATGTGTGTGGTATCGCGGAAGAGGCGGGGCCCGCGGTGAGGAGGGGGCGGCTTCCGTTGTGTGTTCCCCTCTGACACGGAACATTTCCCTCCAGTGTAATGTGTGTGTGAGCGAGCGCCCTCCTCCTACTCCCTCCTCCTTCTCTAGCCATCTTTATTACATTCATTACCGCAAAGGAAGAGCGAGCCGGCCCTCCCTCTACCGAGCAACACTACCGCCCGATCACCTGTACCGGAGGGAGGAGAGGCGGAGCCCCCACCAACCATCATCACACGGCTCTACGTCAGTGGCGGGATCTCCGGCTATGATCTGGCCCGGACCTGTGATCTGACTTCCTAGGTGGGTGACTGATCGCAAGAGGGGGTGGGGGGCTGTCACCATCTCATCCATGCTGGAGCCCTCAGGGCAGAGGATCCTGCCACAGCAGATAGGCCTGCTGGGGGCTGGGCACACATGGACAGGATGGGGGGTGGGGGAGAACCTGGGGGGGTCACTTCCAGGTCATAGTGTCTGCACTTCTGTGGATCCCCAAATGTCTGCTCCTCAACACTACAGGACCCTGCCAGACATCACAACACCTACACCCAGGAACAATGATGGCCCAGGCATAGATCCCTCATCTACAGTCCCACTACACCTACACCCAGGAACAATGATGGCCCAGGCATAGATCCCTCATCTACAGTCCCACTACACCTACACCCAGGAACAATGATGGCCCAGGCATAGATCCCTCATCTACAGTCCCACTACACCTACACCCAGGAACAATGATGGCCCAGGCATAGATCCCTCATCTACAGTCCCACTACACCTACACCCAGGAACAATGATGGCCCAGGCATAGATCCCTCATCTACAGTCCCACTACACCTACACCCAGGAACAATGATGGCCCAGGCATAGATCCCTCATCTACAGTCCCACTACACCTACACCCAGAAACAATGATGACCCAGGCATAGATCCCTCATCTACAGCCCCACAACTACACCCAGGAACAATGATGATCCAGGCATAGATCCCTCATCTACAGCCCCACAACTACACCCAGGAACAATGATGGCCCAGGCATAGCTCCCTCATCTACAGTCCCACTACACCTACACCCAGGAACAATGATGGCCCAGGCATAGATCTCTCATCTACAGTCCCACTAAACCTACACCCAGGAACAATGATGACCCAGGCATAGATCCCTCATCTACAGTCCCACAGCACCTACACCCAGGAACAATGATGACCCAGGCATAGATCCCTCATCTACAGTCCCACTACACCTAGGAACAATGATGACCCAGGCATAGATTCCTCATCTACAGTCCCACAACACCTACACCCAGGAACAATGATGGCCCAGGCATAGATCCCTCATCTACAGTCCCACAACACCTACACCCAGGAACAATGATGACCCAGGCATAGATCCCTCATCTACAGTCCCACAACTCCTACACCCAGGAACAATGATGGCCCAGGCATAGATCCCTCATCTACAGTCCCACAGCACCTACACCCAGGAACAATGATGGCCCAGGTATAGATCCCTCATCTACAGTCCCCCAACTCCTACACCCAGGAACAATGATGACCCAGGCATAGATCCCTCATCTACAGCCCCACAACTCCTACACCCAGGAACAACGAGGGTCCAGGCATAGATCCCTCATCTACAGTCCCACAACTCCTACGCCCAGGAACAATGATGGCCCAGGAAAAGATCCCTCATCTACCCTCCCACAACTCCTACACCCAGGAACAAGGATGGCCCAGGCGTAGATCTCCTATCTACAGGCCACCAACACCCACACACATCTCTCACCTACCGTTTACCAACAACCAGGACCAATGATGGCCCTTACATAGAGCCCTCATATACAGTTCAACAACACCCACACATAGATCTCCTATCTACAGGCCACCAACAATAAGGAACAATGATGACCCTCATAGATCTATCTACAGTCTAACAGCCACACATTTTCCTTTCTATTAGCTACCAACACCCACACATACATCGCTCATCTACAGTCCACCAACAACCTGGACCAATGATGGCACACATAGATCCCTCATATACAGTCCAACACCCACACATAGATCTCCTAATTACAGGCCACCAACAATTGGGAACAATGATGGCCCTCAATTAGATCTCCTATCTACAGTCCACCAACACATACATCACTCACCCACAGTCCACCAACAACCAGGACCAATGATGACCCTCACTTAGACCCCTTTCACACCGAGGGGTTTAAAAACTGCTGGTAAAACATTGGGTGCTTTTGTGTTGTTAGCGGTGCGCCTTTTTTAAGGTCACGTTACAAAGTGACCTAAGAAAAAAGCATTTTTGTAGTGCTTTTGAAGCGCTTCCCATTCAATTCAATGGACAGGTGTTTTTGAGGTGCTTTTTAAAACGCTCCAAACATGCCCCAAAGATGCTGCTTGCAGGACTTTTTGCACCGCCCCCGTGTGAAAGTTTCCATTGAAATGAATGGGAAACAGTTTCCAGGTGCTTTTCAGGCACTATTTTTAGCACACAAGCGCCTCAGTGTGAAAGGGGGGTCTTAGATCTCCTATCTACACCGACTCATACATTGCTCACTTACAGTCCACCATGACCAATGATGGCCCACAAATAGATCCCTCATATACAGTCCAACAACACCCACACATAGATCTCCTATCTACAGGCCACTAGCAATCACCATCAATGATGACCTACACACAGATCTCTTATACACACTTCACTAAGGGTGAGCTCTGGCGTGTTTGCAAGCCGCATGTGTCGAGCCTGCCAGGAAGTCGGCACTGCACAGCGCTAATCACAGGCAGTGAGACATTTCCCGATGTGCGGCTGCAGAGATCAGGAAATGTCTCACTGCTTGTGATCAGCGCTGTGCAGTGCCGACTTCCTGGCCGGCTCGACACATGCGGCTTGCGAACACGTCAGAGCTCATCCTTACACTTCACTAACACCCAGGTATAGAGATGACCCACACATAGATCTCACATTGGCAGTTCGCCAGCTCCTTCAGTCGGGAACAATATTGAGCCCCACTCATAACTCCTAACTATAGTCCACCAACTCTGATGAAGTTGAGATGGGCCTCTCACTCAATGTAGTAGGTGGATGGACTGATCACAATCTGACTGTATTTTGGACAGTGTTGTGTTTTAATGTTGGCCTTTATATCTATTTGCTGTCCTTTTAGTTCTGCTTTGTATTCTTGTCTGTGGCTGACATTACGGCATCTCCTCACTGCCAGCAGCCTTTTAAAATCAATGACGGGCTGAAACATACAGCGTATTTGCATATGGGGATGTATGAGCTGCCCCAGATGCAGACCCAAATGCTTCTTGGATGTGGAAATATCTGCACACAGATGCTGTATATTTCAGCCTGTCATTGATTTTGGTAGACTGGTGGCTTGCTGCACATATGACTCTCGGGCAGAGAATTATACCCAAATGTATACGCTATGTATCTGTGCAAGCAGATTCACTCTGACATTTCTGATAACTAATGTCAATGGGATGAAAGTGATAGGAAATCCACACTTACCAGTAGTCACCAGAACAACAGTGTGAAAATCTTCCAATGGGGACACTTGTTCCTGTGACAGCTGCAAATAGAGGATTTCCCTTATACTGGAAATATATTCTTTTACTTCCTGTGGTGTCTATAGGACAGGAAGTGATCATACATCTGCCTATTGAGATACGGATGGCAACATTACCTAGCCACAGTTTTAACCCTCCCCCACTCTGTCCAAATGTAAAAAAAGTATATACACAATGTTTAGTGTTCTGATATTTAGTATTTGTGTGTTGCAGACTTTGCAAATGTCAGGCTTTTAAGTATAGGTGTAGCCAACCTTTTTTGTAGTTTTAGGTAGAGTGGGCAAAGGTTAAAGTCTGTTGTCATTTTTTTTTTTTTTTTTTGCCACTCGTATCCTGTTGGGGAAATTTCTATACACTTCCTGTGCTGCAAAGGAAACAGGACGTGAAAGGAAACAATAGGTATGCAGTGAGGGAACACAGGTGTTCCCATTAGAAGATTTATCCTCATCATTTGCTCAGGATGAGGATAACATTTTGTGCTTCCCATTACTTTTGTCTTGGTCACAGTGGTCACCAGGACAATGAAAGAGGTTTTGGAAACATTCCTCAGTTTTTGAACCATATTGACATGATAGCATCGCACAATTGCTGCGTATTTGTTGACTGCACATCCATGATGGGAATCTCCTGTTCCACCAGATCTCAAAGATGCTCTATTGGATTGAGATCTGGTGACTGTGGAGGACATTGGAGTTCAGTGATCTCATTTGTCATGTTCAAGAAACCAGTGGTGAGATGATTTGAGCTTTATGACATGGTGCATTATCCTGCTGGAAGTAGCCATCAGAAGATGTGTACACTGTAGTCATAAATGGATGGACATGGTCAGCAACTATGCTCAATTGGTACTAAGGGGCCCAAAGTGTGCCAAGAAAATATCCCCCACACCATTACACCACCACCAGCCTGAACCATTTATACAAGACAGGATGGAACCATGCTTTCATGTTTATGCCAAATTCTGACCCTACCATCTGAATGTCGCAGCTGAAGTTGATTCATCAGACCAGGCAACGTTTTTTCCAATCTTCTATTGTCCAGTTTTGGTGAGCCTGTCCAAATTGTAGTCTCAGTTTCCTGTTCTAAGCTGACAGGAGTGGCACCTGGTGTGGTCTTCTGCTGCTGTAGACCATCTGCTTCAATGTGTTGTGCATTCAGAGATGGTATTCTGCATACCTTGGTTGTAATGAGTGGTTATTTGAGTTACTGTTGCCTTTTTATCACCTAGAACCAGTCTGCCCATTCTCCTCTGATCTGAAAAAGGCGTTTTTGTCCACACAACTGCTGCTCATTGGATATTTTCTGTTTTTTTTTTTTTTTTTTTGGGACCATTATCTGTTAACTCTAGAGATGGTTGCACGTGAAAATCCCAGTAAATTAGCAGTTTTTTTTTTTAAATACTCAGACTAGCCTGTCTCTCTCCAAAAACCATGCTGCATTCAAAGTCACTTAAATCCTCATTCTGATGCTCGGTTTGAAGTTCAGCAAGTCATCTTCACCATGTCTAGATGCCTAAATGCATTTAGTTGCTGCCATGTGATGGGCTGATTAGCAATTTGTGTTACCAAGCAATTGTACAGGTATACCTAATAAAGCGGCCTATGTGTGATATAGATAGATATACATACTAGACCCTTTACTGCTCTTCGAGAGGTTCTTTAAGCCAGAGGCCAATAGGTGGGCTTCAACTTTGCATTCACTATGATTGGCTGTCAGTGGTCACGTAATTGGGAGTCTGTCCTACTGGCTGTAAATAATGACCAGGAGCTGTGGGTCACAGTGCTGTGTACATCTTCTATGCATAGAACAGAGGCACATACAGTATAATAGGCATGTCCAAAGTCTCAGTGTTTCGGACGGCCCGACTGGTAATTTTGACATATACTGTATATCTTTTGTGTCCCCCAAGGAATCCCCGAGCGCCGGGGGGCCACAAAAGATATATATGCTGGCTTCCTTGGAGGGGAGGGGGAGGGGTGGGACAAGTGCCGTACATACAGGAGAATTTCCTGTTTACATGGTGGCCTCTGTAAAAGGAAGTCCCGTCTCCTGCGCTGCCGTTGGACGACTGCTCTGTCCATCATACGAGGCTGGACTTTCTATTAAAGAGGCCGCTGAGAAAACAGTTTCTACTGTATGTCTGTTGGCGCTTGTCCTGCCCCCTCCCTTCAAGGCTGCAGATGGGCATGAATCAGGCTTCACTGATGGCAATGGTGGGTGCTAAATTGATGG
The DNA here is from genome assembly GCF_042186555.1 of Aquarana catesbeiana. Taxonomy (NCBI): domain Eukaryota; kingdom Metazoa; phylum Chordata; class Amphibia; order Anura; family Ranidae; genus Aquarana; species Aquarana catesbeiana. Next base: position 207,296,991 of record NC_133324.1, read on the forward strand.
GCATTGACCCTTATTTTGCTTCACAGTTCTTTATTTAAAATGTAAGATTTTTTTACCCTGAAACTTCCTTTTTTAAAGTGAAGCTGATAAATACGGTATATCCAAATAACAAGCCCAAGCGCATCTCTTCACCACACATAGGCAAGAGAATTCTTGTTGGGCAGTGTATTAGTGCTCGAACAAACACACTTAGACCGAATTTTAATGGTTTAAAGAATGTCAGGCAAAATGGTCGGCCCTCACGCATGTTCACTTCATCAAATCTGACTCTCTTTGAAAAAAGTTTGGACACCCCTGCAGTATATGATGGCACAGTGTTAAAGCCCACCATCGTTCTGCCACATATACATGCATACGACCATTGGCATAGGTGAAGTACATTTATTGCATTGTGATTTGATGAGACAAAGTTTAACATTCCATTGTTCGTCCGTTGCCTTTAGCGCTCAGGCACTGTATTTACCTTTGTTTCCATCTTGTGAATGCCTGTGACCTCATCGGACCTGTTAAGTCACAATGTTATCAGCTCGTTGTCATGTACGGTCTGTTGATGGCTGTCCATGAGCTACATAAGTGCTTTGATGACTAAGATGTTTTCCATGGCGAATATTATATATTACATTGATTGCGTCACAGAGTATTCTATTTCTATGCTTTGTTTGGCATAACAGGAGGTTGTTTAATGGAAGACCTCTTGGCTGTTGGCATTTGTTCAAATGATCCTGCTTTCAAAAGCGTGCTAGGGAATTCCTGATTTTGCATACTGTATATGCTTAGCTCAAAAAGAGAGGATTTTGGAAAAACGTCATACTATGGTTATTGTTTGGACACAGTATTACTTGTGTGTCATTTTTAGATTATACTATAAAGTCTGCTTGTGTATTTATGTTGTAAAGTATTGGCTTATTTTTTTTTTTCTTACTAAAATAGAAAATCCATTACATTGACTGACTGGAATAGCAACACTTGGTAGATTCAGTTTGTGGTGTTATATCATTCCCCCCCCCCAGGGTTTTATTGCTATGTGTATCCCAACTGAGGAGGATCACCTGCTCTGTTAGGCCTGGTAGCAGTTGTCATAATGAGGACGCTCATCGCTCATTCCTATAATATGGTATACACAGAGAATTCCTCTTTGTAGAGATTTCTGCTCACTTCCTGTCATCTCAATGCGATAACCGCAGGCAAATCTCCACAAAAAAAAACAACTCCATGCAAGAATCTAACTAATCCGATGATACACATCTGTGGAAGTACTAAGTGCAACATATTGCCTACTCCATCTGCATTCAGAAGGAAGATAAACTATTAATGCAGTTGTAAACCGCTGAACGTTTTGTGTTTTACTCTGCAAGGTCAAGGCATAATGTGCTAGCATTGCATACTAGCACATTATGTTAAACTTACCTTAAAACAAAACCCTCTGTTCCGAGATGTCGGATCTGGAGGCCCTTCCACCTTCACCTGTCTTGCTTCTGGGTTCATGGCCTCCAGCTCCTGTGACTGACTGAAGCCGCAATGACGTCACTCCCGCATGGGAGCTGCTGGTCACGGGTCTTGAACGAAACGGCAAGGGTGGTCATTCCTTCAGAGCGCATGCGTCAATGATGTCACTAGCTGCATGTACAGTAAATATCTCCTAAACTGTGCACATTTAGGAGATATTTACATTTACCTATAAATAAGTCATGCATCAGTTAACTTCCACTTTTAACGTGTTACTGTATATGCAGTAAAGCATGCTTGTTACACTCACTGTGGAATCTAAGGGGTTAATCCTGCGCATGGTGTAAAAAAAAAAAAAAAAAAAAAAAAAAAAAAAAAGTACCAGTTACTTACTGGTAACTGTCTTTCTGGGATATCTTCCAGGACGGCACACCTGAGAGATGAGAGGCTCCTCCCTACAGGAAACACAATCAATCGACAGCGGTTTTTAGTTCTCACCCTTCCCCTTGATCCTCAGTTTGTAGAGAAGTAACTCCTGAACCTGGTTCACAAGGGAAATCATTCCTCATAGGCACTCACCTTCTAGTGTTCTACAATTTTCCCTCCTTCAACGGGCAGGAAGTAGGCCTGCCGTCCTGGAAGATTTCCCACAAAGACAGTTACCGGTAAGTAACTGGTACTTTTCTCTAGTCATTTTCCAGGACGGCACACCTGAGAGGATAGGCAAGTACCTCAGGCCTACCTTAGGGTGGGACCACTGCCTGCAAGACCCTCTTGGTGAACCTCGGTTCTACAGTTGGCTTAACCTCCACTCCATATGCTTGATGAAGGTATCTTAGCTGGATCATGCGGCTGAACTGCAGGTCTCCTCCACCGATGTCTCTGCCTTCTCCGCTTCGGATGCAGGATCTAGGTGGAGTGGGCTCTTAAAGATGGAATCAGAAAACATGTTAAACTTGTAGGTTCGCAATGTTGCCTGTCTCACACATCTAACAAACATGGCCTATTGTGCCTGCAGGTGCTACTTAGAACCACTAAAGAGATTAATCAGATACCTGTGTTGTAAGACAAGGACACTACATTGATCAATAAGAGGGCCTGTCGTAACATTACCCTGTTCAGGGAAATACAACTGCAAAAAGAGGATCAAGGGGAAGGGTGAGGACTTAAAACAGCTGTCGACTGATTGTGGTTCATGTAGGGAGGAGCCTCTCATCTCTCAGGTGTGCCGTCCTGGAAGATGACTAGAGAAAGGCTGTTTGATCCTGATTTCTCTGCTCCTCCCCTTCTAGAACACAGTCCCCAATTCATCTTCTGATAGTACAGTGCCTTGGGGGCACTCTGTACATGCTCAGTTTGTTGTGTATTGCTTCAGAATTTTTTTTTTTTTTTGAGTTTACTTGTGATCAGCACAGGACCAATACACTGCTTACATTTAACCAAATGCCGACTGCTCACAGTAAATATATTGCAAGCGGCAGCAGGTGCAGGCTTTGAAACGTACATATACACTAACAGCTTTCTTTTGGGTTTGGGGTGCCCTTGTGTACCCCCTGCCGACCCCTTCTGTGATTAGACACAGCACAAGCTTGGCAGTAGATTTCAGCCAATGATTTTAGCTAAGACCCATTTCACATTTGTGCGACCTGAAAGTCGTGCGTGTGTCTTATTTTTATTTTTTCTTGGGACCCAGCCAGCTCCCCACATTTCTTACCTGCAGCCTTCTGAGATGGAGTTGCTTGTATCATATATACCAGGAGGCTTTGGTGTGATCTACGGAAACTGCGCAGGTGTTTAAGTGTGTTTATCAGGGGTCCAGCTGCTAGAACATAGAAGGGACAGTTAGCTACTGATAACGTGAGAAACGAAGATGGCAGCTCAGGAACCCATATATGGTGGTGGTTCACAGTAGGACACCGCTGGATCTTCTGGATGTGTATGTGTTTTGAGGGTGATCCAGAGAAGTACATAGAACAGGTGATTAAGTTCTTTTCTAAGCTCTTTGCGTGTACATAATAAAAAAATCTCTCTCTCTCTCTCTCGATCGTATGTGGCAGGGTGGATAAGTCTTAATGCCTAGCTGCCTCATGTATGCGTCCACGGAGCTCTGAGGTTCTATACCTGGTCACCAAATGCTTTTGGGAGCCAGCAAGTCGCATAGGCTCCTGATCATGTGATTGCTGTGAGAAAGTACAATTCTGGGAAATGGCTTCCCAATCACATGATCGTTAACACCCACTTAAATGGTTGCTCAAAAATACACATAGGGGTTGATTTACTAAGATCTGGTGAAGCAGTGCCAATTAACTTCTAACTTCAGCATGTTCAATTAAAGGGGAACTTCACCCAAAGCAGAAGTTCCGCTTGTTTGCATCCTCCATTCCCCATCCCCCACCCTGCAATGCCACATTTTGGCACTTCTTTAGAGGGAGGGGGTACCTGGTTTTGACAGGTATCCCCTCCCACTTCTGGTCTGATCACTGCAGCAATCTGTGCGGAAGTTCCCCCCCCCCCCCCCCTTCCTTTCCCCCACGCATGCCCAGTAGGAAACCGGCTTTGAAGCCGCAAGACTTTACTGGTTTCCCTTAGTTTAAGATGCGGGTGCCTGTACCTGAAACCGATGAAAGAATCGGCCCGGGTGAGGGCATCGCTGGATACCTGAATAGGTAAGTGTCTAGGTAAAGTCTATGCAGCACAATGCGTTGTGACACTATGTGGCGAAGTGTAATGTGATTTGCTGCGGAAAAATGTAGACATGCTGCGTTTTTAAGCAGCAAACCACATTTGAGCATTGTGTGAACATAACGCACGGAAAAAATAATAAAAAAATTAGCTCAACTTAATGCAAATGGTGTGAATGAGCCCTAAATGCACTTGAATATGTAATTCACAAATGCACACGCCGGCATACGTTGAATATTAAGGGCTTGTTGGCACCTTTTTGCATTGAGGTAATACGTCACAACACAATATCATATATTGCAGTGAGCTTGTGTAACTGCAGCCAATCCATTTGGAATGGAAACCTATTCGGAAAAAAAAAAAATCACTTCTACTCTGTTAAATTTTCCTTTTAGATTTACCAAAACCATATAATATGAAGTCCAAAGCTAAACACTTTCAATTTGTATGCAATCAGGCAGGTTCTTGCACTTCATAGTTGAAGGTAAATCTCAAGGGAAATTAATAAGAAAATTGTATAATGTATGGCTAGCCTTCAGTTTGGGTACACACTATAAGAAAATCGGGCGAACGATCCTCCGATATTTATTTATTTTTTTCCTTGTTTCACAGCAAATCGAAACCGATGACTGAAAATTCTCGTACGACAAAGGCCTTTTTTTGTTTTTTTTCCTGATCATGCGCTATCTTTCTTTTCTGATTTTTTTTTTTTTTTTTTTCTTGTACAAAAACTGTGCACATTAAACGAAAATCGTTCCTTCTGTTCCCATACGAGAAAATGTTGGAGTTTGTGCCTTCAGAATCGGCTGTCAAAAGTTGTGTATACACTATACGAAAATTGTACGAAAATTCTTTGGACGAAAATGTTTGCCCGATTTTCTTAGCCTTTACACACACTTTGTTTTAAAAATGTTCCCTTTCTCTCCTGCAGCTTATGCTACTTTACCACTTCAATACCGGGCCATAGTCATATGATGCCCGCAGATGGGATCTCCCATTCTGGACAGGCGTCATATGACATCCTTGGCTTCTCGCTGCTCCTGCGGGGGCTCGCAGCGCAGCGATTGGGGATGAGGCATGTCCCTCAGACACAGCAGATCTGTTTAAAGAGCCAATAAAAAAAAATGGCTCTTTACCACGTGCCTGGCTTTGTCCAATCACAGCCGGCCACATGCACGGCTCGCAGAGCGCCGATCGGGGACGAGGCTTGTCACCCTGACACAGCCCAACCCCGATCGCCGTAAAGAGCCAATGAAAATTAAATTGGCTCTTTACCACGTGACCGGCTGTGTCCAGGCACAGAATGTCAACAAACCGTGGTAATGAGATGTTACCGGGTTCTCCTCCTCACAAATTGATCGTGTGTGAGAAGGAGATTGCGGTAACAGCTCGTTACCCCTTACAGTGCACACCAACACACATTGCCCCCCCCCCCCTAATAAAGAGGACCTGTCACCAGCCCATCCGTGTACCTATCTGCAGCCCATGGCTCATAGAATATACGTCGGGGTGTTTGCTTTCCAAAATGGGGTCATTTCGTGAGTAATTCCACTGTCCTGGTGCTCCAGGACCTTCAAAAGTGTGATGGGAAGGAATGAAATTAGATGTGTAATTTTAAACCTAGAGCGCCTGAAGGTACTACTTCAATGTTGGACCTCTCTACGTGGCCAGACTGTGTAAAGGTCTCACACGTGGTATCGCCATACTCGGGACGAGTAGCAGAATATATTTTGGGGTGTAATTTTTGCTATATACATGCTGTGTGTTAGAAATATCTTTATAAATTGACAATTTTGTGTGTAAAAAAAGTTTTCATTATCTGTCCACGTTTTCCGAAGACTTGTGGAAAAAAACGAGCCGTTCAAAAGACTCATAATGCCTCATAGAATATATGTTGGGGTGTTTTACTTTCCAAAATGGGGTCATTTTGTGGGTAATTCCATTGTCCTGGTGCTCCAGGGCCTTCAAAAATATAATAGGACGTTAGGAAATTAGAGGTGTAATTTATGCTCCTAGAACCCATGATGGTGCTCCCTGCATGTTGGACCTCTCTGTGTGGCCGGACTATGTAAAAGTCACACACGTGGTATCTCCATACCTGGGAGGAGTAGCAGAATGTATTTTGGGGTGTAATTGGAAGTATGCATATGCTGTGTGTGAGAAATAACTTGTTATGACAACTTTTTGTGAAAAAAAAAGTAAAACATCAGAAGGTGGGAAAGAATAACGCAGAATGTTATGGAAATCTTTATCAGGCTGGATTTATTAGGATGGAGCATTTGAGGAGCTGAGTTTACTTCCTCTTTAACCTGTGTTTAAAAAAAATAAAATTAAAAATGTATACTTGCTTAATTCCAACCCGGTCTGGTCACGTGATCCCTCAGCTCAGTCTCCCCTGTGTCAGTAAGCAGCGGCTGCAGGGAAGAGGAGGGGGTGGTGGTAATGGCTGGCACATGGGAGCTTATGGGTGACCTTGCTTATCTTAGAATTCCCAGCTGTTTTCAAGCATTCCCTCCTCTCCCCTGCAGCTGACACAGGGGATCACATGACCAGACCAGAGTCAGCTGAGAATAGTTAAGTTGGCATCATAGGTAGAAAGACATTTTTAAACCTTGTTAGGAACTCCACTTTAAGTGTGTTGCAGTTGTGGCACTTCCAACACTCCCAGACAACGTGACTCAACACGGTTGTGTTTCACGGCGTCATGGTTCACTTTCTATGCACTCTCTATGCAATGTGGTGCACAGCCTTGAAAAAAGTAGTGCATGTCCTTGTAAATATGCATTACAGTGCGTTGGCAGCTCATTTTAAAATGAATGGGATGTCTTAACGCAACTTACAATGACGTAAGGTATGGTAATGTTTGTCAATGCGTTTAAACCAGTATGAGTTGTCCCCAAAAGAGAACGGGTCATGTTTTACTGAAATAATGAATTCTTCACTGGACCAAGAAAGAAACAGTTCTGGTAATACGGAAGGAAGATTTCCCAGGTTTCTTGATTTATTTATCTTGTTATTGATTTTTCCCTTTCAGTTTTGAGTCAGGTGGACAATTGACAGTGGATGTCTGTGCACTTCATTGGGCATCCCTGTAGGAGTGCAGTGTAATTTGATTTGTAAGATATATAAATTGTTAATGAGCTTTTACTCTGCTTTCAAATTCACAGATTTTCAAGAATTGAGCTGGCTTCTGTAGCTTGAGATTTTGTTCATGAAATGGCTAAAGGCTAGAAAAAACTCACAAATAAGATTCCCATCACTAGATTGATTTATTTATATTTTGTGGAAGTTTAACAACTTCAGCCCGGAAAGATTTACCCCCTTCCTGCCCAGGCCATTTTTTATGATACGGCACTGCGTCGCTTGAACGGACAATTGCATGGTCGTGCGACGTTGAGCCTAAACAAAAATTGTTGACCCCCCCCCCCTTAGAACTTTCTTTTGGCGGTATTTGATCACCTGTGGAATTGAAAAAAAAAAAAAAAAAAATTTCCGTTCTAAACAAAAAAATAGAGCAACAATTTGGAAAAAAACACATATTTTTTTTTTTTTTTTTTACTTTCTGCTATAATATCCAAAAAAATAATAAGACAAATTTATTCGTCTATCCATATATATATTCTGCTACATATTTTTGGTAAATAAAATTACAAAAAGCATATATTGATTGGTTTGCGCAAAAGTTATTTGTGCCTACAAAAAAAGGGGAAAGATTTAGGGACTTTTTTAAATTGTATTATTATTTTTTTTTACTGGTAATGGCGGAGATCTGCGCTTTTTAGCATGACTGCGACATTGCGGTGGACAAATCGGACACTGTTTTTTGGGGACCAGTGACACCAATAAAGCGATCAGTGTTATAAAAATGCACTGATCACTGTGTAAATGGCACTGGCAGGGAAGGGGTTAACACTAGGGGTGATCAAGGGGTTAACTGTGTGTTCCCTGGGAGGTGTTTCTAACTGTGTGGGGGATGGGCTGCCTGGGAGAAGAGAGAGATCACTGTTCCTGATCACTAGGAACAGCTCATCTCCCTTTCTCCTCCCCTGCCAGAACGGAAATCTTTGTTTACATTGACAGATCCCCGTTCTGGCTCTTTCCCGGGGCCGCGCTCTGGTTGCCTTTTAGGCACAATGTTGAGAAGTTGCCATGGAAATCAGAGCTGTAATGTGTCACTTGGCACAAACGGCGTGATTTTGGCAAAATTAATTTCACCTTCACATCACCTTTACAAATGTAAAATGTCAGCGTAGCACTGCTTAGGCACAATTTTCTAGGAGGGGGAAAAAAAAAACAATTTATCTTTAGGAAAACTTTTTTCATGTTGCTTTTACCAGCCCTTGTGACGCCACACCTGGCAGCTAGTCTATAAATGCCTTCCCCACCTTTTTATAGGCCAGGCTTCTTGCATTTGCCCTTTGTGGGTGAGTTTAGTGGCTGTGAACAGCGTGTTAGGGGGGACTGGGAGATGGTGAATAGTCAGTTTTAGGTGGACAGTTAGACAACACGTAACACTTTTAGTGCTTTATTATGTAGAAGTGGTCAGCGTGTGGGACAGCAACTTTTTGTTTTGTTGGCCGTTCTGGTTAGATTTGGGAATTCTGTTAAAAAAAGGACATGCACTGGCCAGGAATAACAGTACAGTTGTGTGCAATCTGGTGTGTGACAAAAAAAAACAAAAAAAAAAAACACAAGTGCTGCTGGTGTGTATTTGTTTGTGGTGTGTGTGTGTGTGTGTTTATTTTGTTATTTTTTTGCTTTGTTTTTCTGATTGGGGGGAAATTAAATTTTTCATTTGTTGATCCTTGTATTTAGCCACCCTGGTGGTATGATTATGTCAGGTTTTTGCATCTCAAAGCGGTACAATGTTTTGCATGGAAATTTGGCATTTTATATTGTAGACCTGTAATTTTTAGGAATAACTCACTTAAATCTGTCCAAACAAGAGTCTAGTAGATAGCCTGGGTATGATAAAGTTTGAAACACACACAAAATCATAAATTATAATATAAATATTATAATATAATAATGAATTTCCCCACAAATCACTATCGCTCAATTCTGCAAGTGATTCTAATTTATTATGGTTGTTTTCTATCTGGTCTAAAACCACTTTTGATGTAAAGGGACATTTTTTGGTTGCTATGGACAATCTCCAGTTTCCAGGCAGAAAGAACAGTATTTATAATATAAAACTGCATGCCGGGCACTGAACAAAGTACTAGGGAGAAAAGGGATGTGAAATGATTTGATACAGTAATGTAATCTGTAAGATTACAGTGTACTGTATGTTATGTTTTGCGTACTTTTTAAATTTCATGTCGCTCGCAGGGAGCAGAGCTTTGGGCAGAGGACACAGCCCACAGGCACAGCGGAGGGACATCGCAGAATTCTTGTGATGAAGTAAGTAAGCTGTATCAGGATTCTGCAATGCAATCTTGAGTGTGGCTCGGGGTAACCGCTAATGGAATTTAAATTTAACCCCGAGCCACACTCGTGAACACCGCCTTGGAGGTTATCAAGACAATATTATAATTATTTGCAAATAAACGCACACATCCTTAAGGCCCCTTTCACACTGGGGCAGGAGGTGCGTTGGCGGTTTTAGCGGCGGTATTCGGCCACTAGCGGGAGCGGTTTGACCCCCTGCTAGCGGCCGAGAAAGGGTTAAAAACCACCGCAAAGTGGTATAGCCGCGCTGCCCATTGATTTCAATGGGCAGGAGCGGTTTATACACCGATCCTTCACCGCTCCGAAGATGCTGCTAGCAGGACTTTTTTTCCTGTCCTGCTAGCGCACCGCACCAGTGTGAAAGCACTCGGGCTTTCACACTGAAGACACAGCAGCAGCTGTTTTTGGTCGTTTTGCAGGTGCTATTTTTAGCGCAATAACGCCTGAAAAACCACCCCAGTGTGAAAGGGGTCTTACATTGTTTCCCTGTATTGGCATTTATAAAGCTTTCCTAAGGATTTCTCCTAACCCCTATTGTGTTTTCAGTGTAGAGAGAGTAAAAACAAGCTCACTGCTGCCTTAAAGCAGAGCTCCACCCAAAAGGCATAGTTCATCTTTAAGCACTCTTCCACCCTCCCTTTTTTTTTTTTTTGGGGGGGGGGGGCAGCGCAGCTACCCAGTTTTGACAGGTACCCGCTTCCGCTGGGACTGCCTAGGTCAGTGATGTCCAAACTATGGCCCTCCAGTTGTTAAGGAACTACAACTCCCATCATGCCTAGTCATGTCTGTGAATGTCAGAGTTTTACAATGCCTCATGGGAAGTGTAGTTCCGCAACAGCTGGAGGGCCGTCGTTTGGACACCCCTGGCCTAGGTGTTCCCTAGAAGTTCCCCTCTCCAAATCCCCCCCAATCTTCTGGGACAGAAACTGGACCTTCAGCTGGCTTCTGTTGGGCATTGTCGGACATTTTCCATTGAACCTGCTGATACTGCCTGTGTATACAGGGTTTTGGGCTTGTTTTAAAAATGGAGGCCCTGTGAACCTCCATTCCCAATCTCCATGTAGCAAACTTAGAAGTGTGCTGCTTTTTAGCACTTCCGGGTTCACGGCTCTATGTACAGCAATAGTTTCCTTCGTCCTGGTTACTGTAAAAAATCCTCCCTGTGATACCAGCTGTAACAGTGATGGATCCCTTCTGTACCTCTCTGCTATTCACAAATTTCTTGTATTTTCACAGAATACTAAGGGGGGGAGTAGAGAGTAGATGAATGATACAATTCCCTCCCCAGTCACAGATTGCTTAGTATTCTGAATGGAGAAGTGGGGCATAAGGGTTACTAAAGTACCATGATCTCTGGTTGCTGTGCACTTCTAAAATTAGTGCATGCACTACCTTTGGAGCTATTTGAGCCCATTCAGCCATTGTTCACACCTTGTTTAAGTTTTCATTAGTTCGCACCTTTTTATGTGAGTTTTTATGCACGTTGACATCAGTTTTCATGAGCTTTTTTTTTTTTTTTTTTTTTTTATGCACAGCCAGACCTCACACCCTGTGTCAGCACTTTGTCGTCTGACCTATTCGCACAATAATGTTGATGACCTGTTTATTTTTTTTTAATTTTTTTTCTGTGTAGAAAACTGCAAACATATTTCAGAGAAGAAAAAAAATCTGTACATACTGTTGTGGTATGAACAGGGCATATAGAGAACAATTGTATTCTTTCTGCCCTTGCAGAACAGATGCACAAAAAAGTGTGTCTTTGCACATGGTGTGAAGGAGGCTTCAAATCACACCACACTGAATCGCATGTGAATTGCACAGGAATGTGTACGCATTCCTGTGCAATTCATATAGTAAACCTTACTGAACTTCAGCTTAAATTTTAGGAAGCCTTCTCAGAAAAGTGATTGTAGATGGGCCTGGGCATGTTGCTAATAATAATTTCCAGCCAAGCATTGAGGATATGGCTATTTTTCTTGACTCGCTTTGTAATAAAACCAATCTTTATTTACTTAATAAACTTGCAGAGGACACACGCAACAGAACTAAAATAATGGCCAAGTTCCTGACTTCTGTTTTTTTTCTGAACCGGTTGTCATTTCTTTTCTGTATAATTTGCTTTACCCCCCTGCACTTATCCAAAACCTCAGTGCAGTCTGTCTGTCTACCTTAATGCCAAATTGTATGCTGTATTTTTAATGCAGTGTTGGCAGACACTGCTGAATGCACAGTGGGCGTGTAAATAGTTGTTCTCAGGTCAGCTTCACTGACCTTCAGTGTTCTGTACTTGTCTTGTAGAATAACATAATTACTATGGACTAAAAAACATGATGCAGAATTTCTTGAGTTTATATTTCAGCTGCTTATATGTGGTTTTCAGGGGATCATCTATAACTCTTGAAGCTATAAATTGCAGGGAATAGAATAACTTGCTGCAAACATCAGAAATGGAAGGACAGTATTCACAATGATCTATTGATGCATCCCATTACTGTGTATCTCTTTTTCTCCCTTTTTTTTATATTTATTTATTTTTTTTAAATCCAAAATTTTAGAGTTGTCCCCAGAACAAGAGGTAACACTTCCAATGGTAACATCAGTTGCAAGGACGACTAAGGAAATTCCCCTCCATATAGAGGAAGTCTTCTAAGATTATAGATGCACTTTAAACAAAGCTACAATAGTTTGCCGAGTGTCTGCGTGACTACGTAATATAAAGTTATCAGAGTTTTAGAATAGACTATATATAAGACTTTCTGATAAAATTAACCTTGATACGTGATGCAAAAATGCTTTAACGAGCATATACTGTATATAGCCCCTATTTTCTTCCTATTGTTGGTGGATCTGGCACGGAGAGAAATATTTTTTATTTTATTTTTTTACTCCTATTAAATTGTGTACAGTTTACTTTCATTGTTTCCGCGAGATGTGTACTGCTTGAATGCACATGATGCATACAATAAAGCTGCTCATTTTTATATTGGCTCCCCTCCCTTGGCAAGGTTAGAATTTGACACTCTGCCTTCGATTTAAGAAAAGAGTGTGTGTGTGTGTATATATAGAGTCTCTCTCTCTCTCTCTCTCTCTCTCTCTCTCTCTCTCTCTCTCTCTCTCTCTCTCTCTCTCTCTCTCTCTCTCTCTCTCTCTCTCTCTCTCTCTCTCTCTCTCTCTCTCTCTCTCTCTCTCTCTCTCTCTCTCTCTCTCTCTCTCTCTCTCTCTCTCTCTCTCTCTCACGGGGTTCAGGTAAGTAAAATGCGGGGGGGGGGATCACTGCCAGGTGTTTTTTCACCTTAATGCATAGGATGCATTAAGGTGAAAAAACATGTCACTGACCCCCCCCCCCCCCCCCTTTACTCACCTGAGACACGCTCTTCCCCTCTGCCCGTTGTCTTGGCTCTTGATTGGATAGATTGATAGCAGTATAGCCATTGGCCCCTGCTGCTGTCAATCAAATCCAATGACGCGGGCGCTGGGGGATCGGGGCCACTCTGTGCAAAACTAACTGCACAGTGGAGGTAAGTATGACATGTTAGTGGTTTTTTGTTTTTGTTTTAATTCATAAAGCCTTACAATCACTTTAAGGCCTCTTTCACACGGACGATCCGTTCAGGTCCGCCTGTCAGGTTTTTTAGGCGGACCTGAACAGATGCTCCATAGACTATGAAGCGTTGGATGTCAGCGGTGACATGTCCGCTGACATCCGACCCGCTCTGATCCGAAAAAGTGTGACAGAGGAAAAAACCTGCTTTTCCATCCGTCATTGTAATGGGGTGATGACGGACTCTACGGTGCGTCTTCATCCGATCCCCTATAGGGGAGAGCGGCGCTCTGACAGGTCCGTACCTGCACAGTGTGCAGAGACGGACCTGTCATCTGCCTGCACAGCGGGGATCGACGGAGCGCTCCCCCACTGAGCAGAGCGGGCTCCGTACACGGACACGTCCGTGTGAAGGAGCCCTTAAGCGGAGATCCAAGGAAAAAATAAATATTAAAAGTTGGCAGCTAAAAAAAAAATGTAGCTGCTGACTTTTAATAATCAGACACTCACCTGTCCAGTGATGCGGGCGTACAAAGCCTTGCTCCTCGGCGCCGGCATTCTTACTGTGAGCGCCCTTCACAGCCAGGCACGCACTGCGCATGCGCGAGCTGCGCAGCGTGCTGTGAATGGCCAGGCAATCTTCTGTGACGTGGATTGGAGGGAGGGGGAGAGGTGAACTTCCGGCGCTGTGGAGCCCCGGGAGGAAGTGGGAGCTGGATGCCTCTAAAAAGAGGGTACCCACCCCCCCCATCACATAAAGCGGGGTTCCACCCAAATTTTGAACATTATCTCTATGCATTCTCTTCCTTGCCTAGATGTTGACATGCTGTGTAAAAAAATTTAAATCACCGTAATTACCTTTTTTTTTTTTTTTCTAATCTTCTTAGCACTTCCTGGTTTTCCTCCCATGGGAGTAGGCATGTTTCTAGCCTCTCCCAGACCTCCCACAGTCCCCTGGGAGCTAGTCTCAGGCTTCCCAGCATGCATTGTGCAACAGCGTCATCACAACATCTCGGTGAATGCTGGGAGCAGAGCATTCACAGCATCCAGGAAATACATGCTTGTGGGCTTCAAATGCCCACAATGAAGATGGAAACCGCCTTCAGTGAATTTTATAAGTTATTCTTTACAACGAAATCTGACACAGGCGGACATATTACACACAATATGTGAGTAGATAATCATGAGAAGAAAAGTTTGTGAATGAACTCCAAAAAAAAAAAAAAAACGATAGATAGGTGGACCCCCGCTTTAAAGCGGAAATTCCATTTTTGGATGGAACTCTGCTTTAAAGTGGTTCTAAAGGCAGAAGGTTTTTTAGAAAAATGCATGTGATTGTGCCACATTTTTTTTTTTTTTTTCCTTAAAAAAAACAAAACAAAATCCAGCATATTGGGTTAGACAGTTTCAATTTGCAGTATGAAAAATGCGTGTCAAAGCTGGCACAATATTTGAGTTGTCTTTGGCCTGCTTAACCATGAACGTCTCCATGAATTTGCTTTATTTTTAAGCAGGCCGCAGACAAGTCAAAAATCGAAGAAAAAATTTTTTTTTTTAGAAAAACTAAACAAATAATGGCATAATCGTTTTTCAACTTATGGCTGTCCTTAGTCTGTTTAAACTCTAAACCCAAAACTATTCCCAAAAAAGCAAAAATGTAGTATAATACAACTATAAAGTCCAGTACACACTGGAAGGTGTTTCATGGGGAAAAAAAAAACAAACCCCACAGATCGACATGCCAGCACAAGTGATGTTAGTGTGGCGATCTCACCCGCTGTGCTATTGTAATACATTGATCAGCGCTCGCAGTCATTTTTTGCAAGTACTGATCGAATGCTGGTTTTCTAGCATGTCTCTTTGACAAAGGTTGGTCTCTAGTCCTGCTTCTGTCAGACAGACAGCTGTATACCCTAACCGAAAGTCATCTGGTTCCTGCTGAAATGTCTGCTTTTTGGGCAATGTGTACCCAGCTTAGAGCGGACTTTCACCCACCCGAGAAAGAGATCCTGCCTCTCCACCCCTCTTCCCTTACTCTGCAGGAATAGGACATAGTTTGTTTACGTCCTCCTCCCTTTTTTTTTTTTTTTTTAATTGCAAGTCTGCCCTGCCTCCCTATGCACGTCACTCACCTTAGAGGTGGAGGAGGGGGCGGGCCTATTGGTGAGTCATCGAGAGGCCTGCCCGCTCAACCCAGAAAAGCTGGTGGGCCTCTTGATGGCGGCATTGGATGGAGCTGTTTTCGGGCATGAGATGATCTGTGGGTCAATTCTGGATCCACTGGATGGGTGAGTATCTGAAATGTGTGGATACCACCATCAGATGGGGCAAAAACTAAAAAATGGGGAGGTCGGCCATAGTTCCTCTTTTAGGCCTTGTTCATAGTACAATGATCTAGTAGGTGTCATCCTCATAGGTACATAGTGTGGAAGAGGTTTACAAGACTGCTCAATAAAAATTATACTTTTGTGTATTTAAAAGTGCAGCTGGCTTTCTGCTTTAGGAATACATTATTTAAAGTTTGTATGGAAATGATTCTCATTTTAGACTGCTTTGTCTTCCTGTACTTCACAAGACCATTTATTTCCTTACATTAATCTTAGTAATGCTGGTGATAGGCAGCTCCAGAGGAAGCGGGCAGAGATCATTCACTTATAATGTGGGTTTAGGCTACTAATGGTAGCTAGCAGTAATGGCACTATATGCATCTTCTAGCGGACATGCAGAAATTATGTGATGGATGAACTGTTCTCATTGCACAAAGCTATTCATGTACTTCCTTTTTATGCTGCTAGTGCAACTTTGGAAGTATCTGCTTTGGGCAACAAAAGTAGTTGTGGCATGCATGGTGTATATCTCGGAGTAATGTGCTGGGGCATGAAGCACTGAATCGGAAAACCAAAGGAAGCCGCGCTTGTATTCCCAGAGGGGTATGAATTGCAGGAATACAAACAGTAGCTGACAGACTTAGAAATGGCTTGTGTTGAAGATGGCTCTGCAGGTTCCATTTTGTATAATTATATAAAAAAGAAAAAAGTATTGATTGTGTGTAATTTATTTTAATACAGTAGTTGCCATAACTGGGAAATCTTTTGTTGGCATGTAACGTATCCTCCTAAAAGAAACCTGTGCTGTGGAAAATGTGGCTTGTATAGCTGACCTCTGTCTTCAAATGTTAGTTGCCTGCCAGATGTGCTGATATTTTAACTTCAATCCTGTGTCTCTTACCTAGTACATGCCAGGAAGTATAGTCCTTGTATGATCTGCTTACTTGTTCTGGTTCAGGGACTCAACAGAAGCCAGTCCACATAGCAGCCAGCAAGCTAGGGTTTTCTGTAACGGAGATCACCAGTGCCAGTCACCATATTTCTTATGTACCAGGTTCCTTTAGAAAAAAATGAAGTGCTACTTGCTGTCAGTTTAAGATCCTTTTTTTGTAAATTTTGGTGAAACTGACCTAGGCCAAATAGTGCTTTAGGAACTAACAGGGCTGAAGAGCAGCCATGTGCCTCCTCCTGTATGGGCCTTGCCTGAGTTTCAAGTTCACATCGGTCCCTGTGATCCTGTAAAGCCCCCTTGGATCCTGGCCATGTCTGCCCAAATCGGCACAGAGCTTCGCTCCCTGTCGACACCAGCTGTCAAATATCGGAGTATCTTCTGCCAAGTTGAGGGTCCGATCTCCACTTGGTGGAAAGAACAAACCTCTTGTATAGCCTGGTCTTAGTATCCAAGGACTGACACTGGTATTGGTTTAAAGGTAAAGGAACTGCTGCTGCGCCCCCTGAGTTTAGCAGTAATATTAAAGTGTTTGTAAATGTGTTTGCATCCATAGTAAAAGCACTGAAATTGAAGTAGATACAAGTACACTGCTCTCTTAGCTGCTGCTACTCACTCTGCTCTCATAGAATGGCTGAAATAGTTAAATAATACAGTTTTTTTGGGCTTTGGGAGGGTCCTATGATATCTTAAATAAACGCTCCTAGACGCAAAACGTGGCATACAAACGCTGCAAAACGGGCATTTTTTAAACGCCGGTTTGAAGCTGTCAAAAAATGTGTTCAGAGGAGGTTGCCTCAGCGTCCCGTGTACATTAAGCCTTAGGGTCTTTCAATTTGTGAGGCAAGTTTCATTTTAGTTTCATTCTCCGGATCCAGACACCTTTTTTTATGTGTGACATTTTGGTAGTGATCACAGTCCAGCACACTAGTCTTCAGCCTGTTAGCATGTGTTGCTGGGCTCCACACATCTGTCCTGATAGAACACACATTGGGTGTAGACGTTTGCTGAGTCTCTACATCAGAGCAAACGTCTTTTTCTTTTTGCATACATTTAATTTTTCTCATAATGCATCAGTAATTTATAGTTCTTACTGATTTAAAATAAAACAAATTTACCCTAAACTATGAATTAACAGTAAATCCTTAAAAATAACAATGTACACATGTGCTTTATTAAAGTTTCTAGCAAATAATTTAAAATAGAATTGTGGAACAGGAGATGAAACTGTTAATGCTTATACAGGTTGAAATGAAAGGGTTAAGTAGTAAAAAAAAAAAAAAAAAAAAAAAAAGCATGTCCTGGTTAATTAAGAGTTAATGGTTCTAAACCCTTACACACCACTTTTACCTACAGGTAAGCCTGTAATAAGGCTTACCCAAATATCTCCTAAACCTGCACAGTTTAGGAGATATTTACCATATACGCTTGCACTGACGTCATCGGCGCATGTGCACTAAAAGGGCACGATCGTGCTGTTTCTATAGGGCCCACGCTGTGGCCATCGGCTCGCGAGACTACAGCTAGTCAAAGAGCCCGAGTCTACGGCCCCTGAAGGAAGAGGGGTGAACATGGATGCGGCCACCAGCAGGGATATCGCGATGCATACTAGCCCATTATGCTTTTACTTTGCAGGGGAATAAAGAAGAAGTAAAACGCATCAGGGTTTACTTCCTCTTGAACTCCCTGTGCACACAATAAAAACTTTCCTCTGTCAGCTGCAGCTCTCTCTCACAAATCTGTCTGACAGGGAATACAGGAGATAAGATAGCTACTATGTTACTTGTTTTTGTTTTGGCTTAAAATTTTACATTGAATTCTCACTGAGAGTGATCATTCAGTGAAGAAGACTTCTCATTATCTCCTAGTCATAGGATCTTGCTGGCTGTGCATAGGAGCCAAGTAGAAGGAGATAAGAAAAGATAAGATAGTGCAAGGCTACAAGACCTGTCCTGTGTACAGAGGAGGGGGGTTTTTAAGACGCCAACGGTAGGCAACTGGTTATATAGCATGAGGTGCTCCCACCCCCTCCAGAGCCCAGCGCTCCTGTGACTGATAGTCACCAGTAAGGATGAGCTCCAGCGTGTTTGCACAGCCTACGTGCAGAACCTGCCAGGAAGTCGGTGCTGCGCTTACTAGTAATGGTGGCGATCTGCTTTTTTTTTTTTTTTATTATGACCGTGACATTGCGGCGGACACTTTTGACACTGTTTTGGGACCATTCGCATACAGCGATCAGTGCTATAAAAATGCACTGATTACTGTATAAATGTCACTGGCAGGGAAGGGGTTAATGCTAGGGGGCGATCAAGGGGTTAATTGTGTTACCTAGGGAGTAACTGTAGAGGGAGTAGACTCACCAGGGGCGTAGACCGATCGGTGTTCCTCTGTACTGGGAACACACGATCGGTCTCCTCTCCCCTGACAGGACGTGGATCTGTGTGTTCACACACACACACACACACACACACACAGATCCACGTCCCGGCTCGGTTACTGGCAATCGCGGGTACCTGGCGTAATAGGTGGCCGCCGGTCACGTGCACCGGATCCCGAGTGACGTGGCGTGCCCCCTAGACAGCTGGGAAGCCCAGGACCTCATATGACGTCCGCCCAGAATGGGGGATCCCTCCTACTGACGTCATTTGACTATGGGTGGGGTTTGAAGTGGTTAAGAGCGGTGTATACACCGCTACCGCACCGCCCCAAAGATGCTGCTTGCAGGACTTTTTTTTTTTTTTCTCGTCCTGCAAGCTCAGCGCCCCAGTGTGAAAACACTCGAGCTTTCATACTGGGGCTGTAGAAGAGGCAGTTTTCATGCAATATTTTTAGCACAAAAACTCCTGTAAAATGCCTCAGTGTGAAAGTAGCCTTATGCAGCTGAAAACAGAGGGAATGTGATGACATGTAAAAGGGAAAAAGGTATTTCCTAGTGTGTGTGTCTACAGAAGTGTTTTTACCTTTCATTTAAACTGTTGTTTTACTCTAAATGCTTTGGCTACCCCTAGAATAGGTAAGTAAGTGAACCCTTGCAGTGCAGGAGCTGTCTCACTGCAAGGGCGGAGTTTTAGTTTTACTGGATTTGGCCCTTAAGGTTTTTTTTGTTAAGTATTTGACTTTTCTGTAGCACACAAATCAATGTACAAAATATATACAAGTGGTTAAGGCCGTGTTTGCAGAAGAGTGTTCAATGCAATGTGTTTTTCAGGCAGAGATCCACCAGAGACTTAACTGTCAGAAGAAGCAATAGAAAGCCGTAGACAGCCGCGTCTCACTTGCTAGACACCTTTATGTGTGACTTGAGCTCTCTTCCTGCCAAGCTTCCCTTTACAGCCGCAGTGTGAGCAAACCCAAAATCTTTGAAAAAGATTAAACTTGCCTGTATAGAATGTCTTCAGAGAAAGAATCTGTATAGCCTGCTGGTGTCATTTGTTGGACTGTACTTATCTAGTATAGATCCTTGAGAGGGCAATAATGTATACAAATAAGTACCATGGACTGACTTCATTCCCTGTTTACCTCCTGAGGTGTGTGGAACAAGGTGATTCTTCTGTAGGGTGCAAAAGATGTTCTTGTTTCGATGGGCCTTGGGAACACCAGTAATGCGCTCTGCTGATGTGTGAATGCAGGCTAAATCTGTCAATACATGCTGCAGAATTCAGCCAGTTCAGCAGGGACCAGTTGCATTTTAATTCTTCTACCGATCAACTTCACTTCAACCAGCCTGTCGGAATTTCTTGTTCGATCATCACTGCTGACTATAGCCTGCAACACTGATCAGTGTGTTCTGATGCTGCCCCCATCCAGGTTAAGTGTGTGGATGGGGGATAGATTAAAAAAAAAATCAACCTGGTGGTTTCGTTTTCGTTTTGCACTCCTGTGACCCGTTTTCAGCATAGCGTGGTCTGAAGTCTGCTGACATCACCAAGATCAGTCCAGGCACCGCATCATTACGACTTGGGAAGTCTGGATCCGCCAGGTGCCTGGACTAATAGCAGTCTCAGCCTCTCAGCAAACCGCTTCCCCGCCCCTCCACAGCTTAGCGCTCCAATGAGCGTGGCGTGGAGGAGCAGAGTATCTCTCCGCTCAGGGAGGTGAGAGAACCAAGCCATCTGCAATGTTCGGTGGCTTGCTTCTCAGTGTAGAGGCGCCGGGGGATAGATGCTGCATCCACCTAGGTAAGTATGAATATGCATAAAAAAAAACACATACTTCATTTTAAAGCGGAGGTCAACTGACGTGTTTTTTTTTTTTTTTTCCCCCAAACATTAACACCATCACATATTGACAATGGCACACTCACTGTTTTGGTGAATTATCTCCCCCGATGTCCGGTTTCGTTGTAAAAAAGAAGTTATAAAAAATGTGGATGGCCGTTTTCATCTTGCTTGTGGGCATTTGAAGCCCACAAGCATTAACTTCCTGGTTCCAGAGATGCTGAGCTACCAGCATTCCTTGCGCATGCTCATTTGTAATGGTGCGGAATGCTGTAAACTTCCTGGTTGCCATCACAACAGGCAGCGTTGTAGGAAGTTCATCTTTCCAAATCCCGTGAGAACTCGCGGCGGGCCTCCGCAATGACTCCTGGGAACAATCACATGAGCTCCCAGGAGACAGTGCGGCGCACAGGACATTATGTATATACCCGCAAAATACCCGCCCATAGCCGCAGGGGTGATGTACCAGAAACTAAGATGAAATACACAGGTACACTCGATGGGGAAAAAAAAAAAAAAAAGTTCAGTTTAAGAATGAAAATATTTATGCAATTTGAGCAAAACTTATAAAATTGGGTGGACCTCTGCTTTAAATAGGAGGTCCAGCCTGGGTGAAACATTTTTTAAAAGTCAGCAGCTACAAATACTGTAGCTGCTGACTTTTAATATCAGGGCACTTAGTGGAGTGAAACTGGTGTCTAGCGTGTTCCACGTTTTTTACTGTTTTTCAGCTCCGTGTGTGTGTGGTGTTTATTTATTTTTCTGCTTATAAATTCTCCTCTTCTAATATGCCCGTAAGTGTCTATATTTGCATGGACTCATAGGCTAACATACAGGTGCTTTTACAGGCTGTGTGCACGAGATTTTAAAATCCAAGAAATGAGGTTGTCCCGATACCACTTTTTTAGGACCGAGTACAAGTACCGATATTTTTTTTTTTCAAGTACTCGCCAATACCGATATATTTTTTTTTTTTTTTTTTTTTTTATGTCACGTGACAGTGACATTAAAAAAAGGGGGGAGGGGGTGAATGGCGTCTGTGTTTTTTTTTTTTTTTTTTATCATCCCTGTTGGGGGGCTTTGGTGAGATATCAGGGGTCTTAATAGACCCCTGATATCTCCCCCTTGAGACAGAGAAAGAGACCGAGGATAGAGATTCCCCAGTCCCTTTCTCTGCAGCCTCAGCTGCACTGAGAATGAATGGAGAGAAGACAGCGGCTCCTCTCCATTCATAAACTGAGACATCGTAATCACAGGAGATTACAATGTTTCAGTTATGTGAATGGACAGAGTCAGCTGACTCTGTCCATTCACAAAGGAGGACATGGAGAGGGGGACAGCACAGTGGAGGGGGACGGCGGAAGGGAGGGGGACAGCGGAACGGAGGGGGCATGGAGGATGCGGTGACAGTTGGCGGTGATCGAGTGTGGGGGAGTTACAAGCACCGATCACCGCTGTATGTCACTAAAGCAGCTGAAAGCCGCGGGGGGGGGGAGAAGCTTGTAATTCCCCACGCGCTGATCACTGCTGACTCTCAAGGTATTGGGTGAAGCATCAGGAGCATTTGCCTGAGTACAAGTACTTGGGCAAATGCTCGGTATCGGTACCGATACTAGTATCGGTATCGGGACAACCCTACCAAGAAACCTGCTCACAGTGTAACATGGCAGCATGATGGCCGTCAATGGGCAGGCTGAATGTACCAAGTTGGTCGATCAAGTAGGGTACGACCAGTCTGCCAGATTCTCTTGTGATTAGCGGCTGCTATAGATGTTATCGAAAATCACTGTTTTCGCCCGGAGGGGAATGCTTCCCCAGCTGGGAGAAGACAGTTGCTCGTTAGGAGGGATTCCCCTTTCAACACTGTCTCTGTTCATAGGGAGTTGTGCAAATTTTGAAACTGTGTATGGCCTGCCTAACGCACTAAAAACTGTTTGCTGTTGCCTAAAAACACATGTGAGCTGTGAGGAAAACACACACTATAGATACACTTCTCCTCACAGTGGTACTTTGCTGGCAATGGGTCCATGATATATCGAGGAGACACAAAGTAATACACAATTGTCATTGGTTGAATGTTAAACAAGTTGGCTGCCTGAGTTTTGTTTCTTTGATCTTTTTTTCTTTGTACAGCTCTTCCTCTTGCAGCCGCTTTAGCTTTTCTGTTGACCTTCATTAAGTCGTTGTGACCCTCATTATCTCCTGTTTAGGATTTGTGTGGTGCTGTGCTTTGGTTAATTCCTTCTCTTCAACTTTCCCTGCCAGTATCTCACAAGTCTCACTAAATCAGTGTTTTTGCTCTCAAACAAGTCAGGGCATATTTCAACAAAGCAATGGCTGAAGCACATTCAGAAAATCAATTTACATGTGTTTGAATGGATACTTTGCTTGGAGAAGAGAAGGCGGCAGATTAGTGTCAGGTTTTTGTAGAAGGATGATGAGCTGTGCTACTTGCAGTGGTCCTGTTGAAAGCTATCCAGGCATTTATACTTGCCGTCTGCACTTGGATGAGCATTTTGGGTGCAAAAAAAATTGCATGCAGTGCAGTCATATTTCATCACAAAGTGAAAGTAGATGTTTACCATATGGAACGTTTAAAGCAGACCTTCATTCCCTTTCAGAGCCTAAACCTCTTCCTTCTTTTTTTTTTTTTCTTTTTTTTTTTTAGCCGATAGTTGTGTCCTCTTTCTCCTGCAGGCTCCTAGGATTACCCTCCATGATTAAAGTAGAAATTCAGTGAAATCCTAATTATATTTAAAGTGGGGGTCCACCTATCTATCGTTTTTTTTTTTTTTTGAGTTCATTCACAAACTTTTCTTCTCAGCATTACATACTCACATATTGTGTGTAATATGTCCGCCTGTGTCAGATTTAGTCAGAAAGAATAACTTATATTATTCACTGCAGGCGGTTTCCATCTTCATTGTGGGCATTTGAAGCCCACAAGCATTTATTTCCTGGATGCGGTGAATGCTGTGCCCCCAGCATTCACCGCTCGTTCCCGCACATGCTCAGTGGCATCCTGGGAAGCCTGAGACTAGCTCTCAGGAGGCTGTGCGGAGTCTGGGAGAGGCTAGAAACACGCCTACTCCCATGGGAGGAGAACCAGGAAGTGCAAAGAAGAATAGAAAAATAAAAGGTAATTACGGCGATTTAAATTTTTTTAAACGGCATGTCAGCATCTAGGCAAGGAAGAGAATGCATAGAGATATTATTCAAAATTTGGGTGGAACCCCGCTTTAAGCTTTATACACACTGCCTACATTGGCCGCAGCAAAATCGTGCCACAGTTTGTGGTTTCCCATGGCTGGCGTTCATAACGTCCCTATCCTGAACACAATTCTTTGGCATTAATGAGAGGGAGATTGAAGCTTCCCTGACTGCAGCAGCTCCTAAACTCTGCTAAAAGCCTATGTATTTATGGAGCTGAGTTTAGGAGTTTTGGCAAATAAAAGCCGAAAGCTCCTAAACTCAAGTTTAGGAGCTGCTAGTGTACAGGAAGCCTTAAACCTGCTCACACCCTAGTTCTAAGCTTACTCTAACTACCCTGTAAAGGTTAAATGTCTATACTTGTCTTTACTGAGGGCACTCCAATTATATGATTGGCTCCCAGTGCCGGCTTCAGTGTAGACGAGGGACAGCCACAATGGATTCCCCATAGTAGGCCTATGGGTGACGTCGGCATAGGCATTGCAGACATTGTTGGCGATTTCTCCCCTTCACTGATGCTGGAGAGATCAAGTGACTGGAGCGCCCTCAGTAGAGTTCAGTATAGACATCTTTCCTTTTACAGGGTAGTTAGAATAGGCTTAGAATGGGGATGGGAGCAAGTTTTAAAGGCTAAGTTCACATTTTTGTTTACTTTTTTTTTAAATTAAATTCCAGCTCCCCTTTGTGCCATTATAGCATTAAAGAGGAACTGCAGTGCTCACATAATCTGTAATAAAAACATCTTTGCCATTCTGAAGCTTCCCTCCAGCCACTTTGCATATTATTCTATATATACTGTGATTCTGTACTTGCCAAATATGCTGCCGGAATCTCCCTCCACTGAGTCTGGCTGCAACCATTTTAACTGTGGGCAGCTGAATCTGCTGCCTGTTCACTTCCTGGATTTACACAGACACACACCTCCAGCTCTGCAGCTCTGATTGGCCCTCTTGTGACACAACCCCCCCTCCCTTCCTGGCAAACGCTCACAAGAGTGAAAGCTGTGCATGATGTCATAAGCCTAGGATTTTTACTAGACAAACTGGAAGTGGGCAGTATAAGGTATTTACTGGCAGAAAATTTTTTACTATCCAAAACAAGGGCAGACAATTTAATAAATGGAAAGATGAAAAAATGACTTAAGTTCCGCTTTAATGTACTTATTTTGCAAAAATACCAGAAAGAGCCACTTTCCATTCATTCTACACCAGCTTACCTCACTCTCTTCATAGCTGTTTAACCACCTCAATACTGGGCACTTTCGCCCCCTTCCTTCCCAATTTTCAGCTTTCAGCGCCCTCGCACTTTTAATGACAATTAGTCATGCTACGCTGTACCCAAATGAAATATTTATCATTTTGTTCACACAAATAGAGCTTTCTTTTGGTGGTATTTATTCACGACTCCATTTTTTTTTTTTTTTTTTTGCAATACAAGCGCAAAAAGAGCGGAAATTTGGAAAAAAACAATATTTTCTTCTTTCTGTTTTAAAAGAAATCCAATAAAATCAAATTTTGTCATAAATTTAAGCCAAAATGTATTCTGCTACATGTTTTTGATAAAAAAAAAATCCCGTTAAGTGTATAATAATTGGTTCGTGTGATCACGGACATATGTACGCAAATAATCATGTACAGATGTGCGCAGGTGATCACGTACATGTGTGCAGATAATCATTGGGACATGTGATTTTAGTGGGACATATGTGGGGGACAGCTTTTTTTATTTGAGGACGTGTTTTAGGGATATGTGTTTTGGGGACATTGTGTGGGGACATGTGTGTGTTTTACATTGTATGTATGGGAGCAGGTGTGTTGACACTAGGTTGGTGATCAGTGAGTAAAAAGCTGTAAAAAAAAA
The DNA here is from genome assembly GCF_042186555.1 of Aquarana catesbeiana. NCBI lineage: Eukaryota > Metazoa > Chordata > Amphibia > Anura > Ranidae > Aquarana > Aquarana catesbeiana. The sequence goes on from NC_133324.1 coordinate 207,322,674, forward strand.
ACAGCTCATACTCACTGATCATCAGCCGACTGCAGCGTTCCCCTCTCCTCTCCTCAGCGACAACTTCTGTGTGAGGAGAGGAGAGCTGATCGCCTAGCAAATGGCTGTGTTTACATCACATGACGGCTGTGATTGGACACGGCCGTCATGTGATCAGGAGGGCCAATCACAGAGCCCTCCTGCCGATCGGAGCTGCGCCGTGTCCAGGTGACACGAGCGCATCGGGGTCACGCCGCTGCGCGGGATCCTGCTCCTTCTGAGGGATGTTCCTGAACATCCACTCAGGAGTGAGAGCCCACCCGGCCGTTTATGTACATTGGCCGGGTGGGAAGTAGTTAAACACACTGCTCGATTACTTCTGCCTTCCTTCCTGGTCAGACTTTTGGGTCATGACACAGGAAGGGAGTTGACCAGCTGATCTCAGCACACACCCTGCATCATCTACCCTCAGCTGGTCAACTCCTTCCTGTGTCATGACCCAAAAGTCTGACCAGGAAGGAAGGCAGAAGTAATCGAGCTGTGTTTAAACAGCTATGAAGAGAATGAGGTAACCCAGTGTAGAATTAATGGAAAGCTGTTTTATTTTGGCAAAATAAGTACATGAATGCTATATTGGTACATAGGGGAGCTGGAATTTAGAAAAAAAAAAAAAAACAGGTAAAATTAGGATTTGACTCAAATAATGTGTAAGACACTTTCTAATACAGTTATACCTATGCAGCTACCATAACTGCTTTTGCTTAGTTTTAGAAACAAACTTTCCTATCTGCTTTACACGGTTAAAGTGTCACCAAACCCACATCGTAAAAAAACACTAAATGGTGTGTTACATGGTGTTAGTACTCTGTCACTATGAGATTCCTTTTCTGTATTCTGCAAAAAAAAACTGGTTGATCCTGCTGCTCCCTGTCTCTTATTCAGCTAGGGATTTTAAAGCTGTGGTGGCAACTCTGAACATGCTCAGTTTTCAGTGAGTTTCTATGCTGAACATTTCCAACCTATCGCATCTGAGCAGCCCGTGTGACTATATATAGAGTCACTCGTGTGAATATACACAGTGGTAAATAACAGCCCACTCCCTTTCTCCTCCTCCATGCCTGCTAAACACAATGGGGACAGGATATTACATGTAGATTTCACCTCTCTTTTTCTAAGACACAAGCTGGATGTGCACGGCACAGCCTGTGACTGTCATAAATCCGCCTACACCATGTTATTTTCACAAAATAAAGATTTGATTTCAAGTGTGTGTATGTGTGTATAGATAGATAGATTCTCACAAAAGTGAGTACACCCCCCCCCCCCCCCCCCATATTTTTTGTAATTATTGTCTTTTCATGTGACAACACTGAAGAAATGACACTTTGCTACAATGTAAAGTAGTGAGTGTACAGCTTGTATAACAGTGGAAATTTTCTGTCCCCTCAAAATAACCCAACACACAGCCATTAATGTCTAAATCGCTGGCAACAAAAGTGAGCACACCCCTAAGTGAAAAATGTCCAAATTGGGCCAAATCAGCCATTTTCCCTCCCCAATGTCATGTGACTTTTTAGTGTTACAAAGTCGCAGGTGTGTTTACATTTTGGTGTTATTGCTCTCACGCTCTCATATTGGTCACTGGAAGTTCAACATTGTGTGAATAGTATCACTTTAAGCTCCTCTTAGTTGGGGTTGGGGGTACAGACAGTATTTCTATTCCATAGTCTGTGGTGAGATGCTGGGGGCAGGCTGTGATTTGGGATGGGGGTATGTCTGAGACGCGGTGTGATGGGTCAGAGGGCCCCGGTGGCTGAACAAACCTCCCAATACAGGCATGATGTGTGTCTGCGCAGTGTCCTGTACCTCCTGAATGGCCTTTCAAAGCATGCAAACTGACCACACTAATACTGATCAGCGTCTGTGCTTTGTGTGGTCATTTTAGACACACAGGAAAAAGGTACCTGGCAGGATCAACCAGGCACTTCAGACAGAAGTACATGAAAAAGACTATGATTTATAAAATGCACGTATATGTGAACACACACAGAAAATAATAATTTGTTTTTAAGACTTAAAACCCTTTTAGGGAAAGGCCATTGGGTGGTATGACGGGCAGAATGTTATACTGTGGATATTTGTTACTTCAATAAAAAGCTTCAACTCGGTGTCATTGGCGTGCAGCCTTCTTTCCATTTGGGCACATTCAAAGTAGATCTGTTCTCTGTTTGGTCACTAAACCGCGCTATTCTTGCATATAAGTCAGATATAAAACTGAGCCCTGGGCTTTTCTGTAAGGCCCCTTTCACACGAGGCGGACTCCGCTTCCACGGAGTCCGCCTCTGTCCGCCGGCTCAGCGGGAGATCAGTCCGTTGATCTCCGCTGAGCCGGCGGATGACAGGTCCCTCTCTGCTCACTGAGCGGGGAGGGGCTTGTCAGGCGCCGCTGCCCCCTATTGAGGGATCGGATGAAAACGGACAGCATGTCCGTTTTCATCAGATCTTACCCGATCCGCCGAAAACGGACAGCATGTCCGTTTTCATCAGATCTTACCCGATCCGCCAGCGATGGACCTGGACGTAGAGCCATCCGTCTGCTTTTAGCGGATCGGACCGGGTCGGATGTCAGCGGACATGTCTCTGCTGACATCCGTCGCTCCATAGGCTAACATGGAGCGCCCGTTCAGGTCCGCCGTCAAAACTGACAGGCGGACCTGAACAGTCCGATCGTGTGAAAGGGGCCTAAAAGTAAAGATTCTGAGACCTATGTATTTATACTTTTTGGCAGTGTCTTTCTTATTTACAAAGTAGTCATTAGTTTTATGCGTCCTAAAAGCCGCACACCAAGTGCTATAGAAAACTACACATGTGGCTTTCCTTGCCCCATCTCTCCCCTACAGTCTGGCCACATACTCTGATGACATTGCTGCAGTTTTCCGGCTGCCTCACGCCGATATACGTCGACAGAAGTGCACGTACAGGCAGATTAACGTACCTGTACGTTGCCCTTTAAGAAGCGGTTTGTGCGCACGCCGCCGTGGCCTCCGTGAGTGTGATTGCGGGTCCCGCGGACTCTATGTCCGCGGGGATACCTGCGATCGTCTCACGGAGAGGAAGAACTGGGAAATGCTGATGTAAACAAGCATTTCCCTGTTCTGCCTAGTGACAGGACACTGATCACAGCTCCTTGTAATCGGGAGCGGTGATCAGTGTCATATCGCACATAGCCACACCCCCCACAGAATCACTCGCTAGGACACACTTAACCCCTTCACTGCCCCCTAGTGGTTAACCCCTTCACTGCCAGTCACATTTGCACAGTAATAAATGCATTTTTAATTGCACTGATCGCTGTATAAATGTGAATGGTCCCAAAATCGCGCCAAAAGTGTCCAATCTGTCCGCCATAATGTTGCAGTCACGCTAAAAATCGCTGATCGCCACCATTACTAGTAAAAAAAAAAAAATTATTCATAAAAATGCCATAAAACTACCCCCTATTTTGTAGACGCTGTAACTTTTGCGCAAACCAACCAAACGCTTTATAGCGATTTTTTTTTTTTTTTCTTATTTTTTTTTTCTACCAAAAATATGTAGAAGAATACGAATCAACCTAAATTGAGGAAAAAAATGTTTTCTTTACATATTTTTTGGGGATATTTATTATAGCAAAAAGTAAAAAATAATGCATTTTTCAAAATTGTCGCTATTGTTTTGTTTATAGCGCAAAAAATAAAAACCGCAGAGGTGATCAAATACCACCAAAAGAAAGCTCTATTTGTGGGGAAAAAAAGGACGTCAATTTTGTTTGGGAGCCATGACGCATGACCGCGCAATTGTCTGTTAAAGCGACGCAGTGCCCAATCGCAAAAAGTGTTCTGGTCTTTGGGCGGCCAAATAGTCCGGGGCTTAAGTGGTTAAGATAGACTCTCTTACTTTTGGCACTCATTTGAAGGTTTCAAAATGAAACTGGCTCTATATCAGTATCTTTAGAACACAGGCAGGTAGGTAAGGTTTTGTGATATGTATACGTGACCTGGATTTTTTTTTTTTTTTTTTTTTTCCTCCTTCAAGAAAGCTTGAGAATTACTTTAAATAATGCACTGAACAATTTCTTTGAAACAGTTCACTGCACAGCAAGACTGGGGTAACCGACTGTTTTTCTTTTTGAATGTATTTTTTATTGAAGGTGTGTGTGTGTGTGTGTGTGTTTTTTTTTTCAAATCTAGATATGTAAGCTGAGGAAGGAAACATTTTTATTTAGCCAAAGCAATAGCTTTCTGCTGTATTTGGGCTGTATTCATACTATAGCATCTCATGAACTTTTGTACAGTCACACAATTTACGTGTGTTTAGCAAATGCACAAAAAAGTGTGGTGCGGTTCATTATTTGCAAACCTGAAGTGGTAAGCAGTTTTTTATTTTTTTTTGTTTTTTTTTTTTTTTTTTTTTTTTGAATGACAAACATGGCAAGTGCAGGGCTGAAAATATGTGTGAAACTCAAAAACACACAAGCTACCAAGTGCTTGGACAAAAACTATCCTATGCATGAGGCCTGGAATTGTGCGTCGGTGTGAATAGAGTCATATAGTTGCTAAAAAGGTCTTCTGAACCTTTGGTATCATCAGCGCGATGTGCGCTGACCTGCAGCAGTTCTTTACGCACACATAGCTTCTTCTTGCTTTGGAAGTTAGACCCTTGTGATAAGTAGTTAGCTGGCATCTAATGTATAATGAAAAGGCATCAAGTCCATCCCCTGACACTTCCAAAGGGCTGCCCAATTGCTTTGCCTTTTTTACGCATTGTATGCATTATGTGAATTTAGCCTATCAAAATGAATAGGCTGTATCGTTCTTCAAGGTGGTCCTGTCACATTTTTTGAAATGTACCACATTACATACTGAAAACAGATTTATCATTGGTGTCAGTGGACGCAATGATTAACCCCTTAAACCCCCCCTCTATGCCAGCATCGGTGTCAGTGGACGCAATGATTAACCCCTTAAACCCCCCCCTATATGCCAGCATTGGTGTCAGTGGACGCAATGATTAACCCCTTAAACCCCCCCCTATATGCCAGCATTGGTGTCAGTGGACGCAATGATTAACCCCTTAAACCCCCCCCCCTATATGCCAGCATTGGTGTCAGTGGACGCAATGATTAACCCCTTAAACCCCCCCTCTATGCCAGCATTGGTGTCAGTGGACGCAATGATTAACCCCTTAAACCCCCCCCCCCCCCTATATGCCAGCATTGGTGTCAGTGGACGCAATGATTAACCCCGTAAACCCCCCCTATATGCCAGCATTGGTGTCAGTGTTGTAATAACCCCCAGCATTAGTGGTTGGTTGTAAAGGCAGGTTTTTTTTATCTTGATGCATTCTGTCCACGAGTGCCTCGGCCGTCCAGGACTCTCCCTCTCTCCCTCTCTCCCTCTCTCCCTCTCTCCCTCTCTCCCTCTCTCCCTCTCTCCCTCTCTCCCTCTCTCCCTCTCTCCCTCTCTCCCTCTCTCCCTCTCTTCCTCTCTCCTCTCTGAGACACAGCGACACCATTGGTTTCCACTGCTGTCAGTCAGTTAGCCAATGGGGGGAGCCTGCAACTGAAGTGTATGGGCTGCAGCCCTTCAACAAATTCAGACGCAGGTCAGCAATATGAATGATTCCATTCATTCCATTCCTTTGTATACCTACTGATATTGTTGAGTTTGCATTATATCAGTATATTGGGTCATTCCCTCCGGGTCCACTGTGTCATTGATATCTCTATAGGTACAGGTGACAGACAAATAACAAACCAACCATTTATTCTATGTATGTAGGTAGGTGTCATCCAGATCCCCCTCATTTTTACCAGTCTGTCATCTCACTCCATTTGCAGTAGGCACTCTCACAGGTTTAATCCCTATGCACACCTCTGCACATATGCGTCTGTGTTTTCATATACACAGGTGCGTTTACACAAGAACTTTTCCAATTCTGTCACCATTGAATATACACTATTGACTTCCATCTTGTGGAATATATGCATTCTCTTTGTGTATGTATATGCATGTGTACATATGTATGTGTATATATTTATATATGTTTTGCGTTCAAACTTTAAACTACAACTGTGTTTAGTGAACCCACTATATTAAGCAGAGCTAATGGCTTACGGTTTTAATGGTTCACTGCTCTAATACTTTTTAAGTACTTTTAAGTAATAGTTTTAAAATAATTTTTGGTTTTTAATGTTTCAATACTTCAATGAGTTATTCTAATGTTTCAACCCTCTAATACTCTGATTATACGTCTCTTGTCTGTAATAACAATATATAATCCCAACACTTTCTATACATGTGCCTTCTACTACAACCTTAACTATACACACATACATTTTGGTATTTAACTCATCTAGAGCGCTGTGATGTGGATACTTCTAGCGTAAAGGAGACTACATCACCCACCATGTAATACATCTCCCAATCAGCCACTCCTCTCCATGTATATCTACCACATTTTACAGACTTTCTTTTGCTTTCCAAGGCTCTGATGAAGAGGGAACCCCTCGAAATGCATTAGCCTACCATTGAGCATTTGCCCTTGAATGGGCACAATTCTTAAAGCAGAGGTCCACCCTAAAATAAAAAATGACATTAAAATTCTACAAAAAATATATAAAAAAAAAAAAAAATTTTGAAAAAAAAATATTTTTTTTTTTTTTACTTACTAGAAACCCCTGTTGCTAGGCAGTCTTCCTAATCTGCCTCTTCCTATTCCGCGGTGCTGTTCTGTCACTTCCTCCTCTTTGATGAGCTGCCCCGTTGTATTCTCGGACATGTGTGTGTCCCAGAAAACAGGGCCATTCACAGAGCGCCACACGACTCACGCATGCGCAGTAGGAAACAGGCAATGAAGCCGCAAGGCTCCACTGCCTGTTTTCCCTTAGGATGGCGGCGCCGACATCCGATCTGATGGATGGCTCGGCCTCGGGGGGGTGTGACATCGCGGGCTCGCTGGACTGGTAAGTGCCCTTATTAAAAGTCAGCAGCTACAGTGTTTGTAGTTGATGACTTTTTTTTTTTTTTTTTTCAACGGCCCGACCTCCGCTTAAACTATATCACTTTGATTCATGCGCTTGTGCGTTTGATCACGCGCTTTCGATGGTTTTTTTTTCTCCACTCAGCGTTCTAACGGACCACCCCTGGTCAGTTTAGGCAGTGGGACACACATGATTATCCTATACTACTCACCATTTGAAATTACTACCACTGCCACTGCAGGAGAAATATTTTTTTTCTGTTCATATGCACTGCATACTAGCACATTATGACAGACCTACTGGCACATGGAGCCGTCCAGTGCTGTGCTGTCATGGCTCTCACATATCCCTGGCGCTTCCATGTACCTCTGGCCTACCTTCCGTGTTTCCTATGCCACTTGCCGAGCCAGGGAGACGTCAGTCCTGCGCATGTGCATGGAAGTCACATCGCTGTGGCACACGGAGTAGGTCGTAAATATGGTCTGAGCTGCGCGTGCACAGCTCAAACCACTTTTACCCACTAATAGTGTCTCTTCTGTTATAAAAACCCTGCCTCCACTGAATTTTGTAGTTGTGTTTACTACCACTTTAAGGCTTGTACACACGATGGGAAAATCATTCGTAAGTTTCCGTGTAAGAAACGATCATTTATTAGTATGGTGCTTTTGGCCGCCGATTCTGACTGTTCGGACAAAAAAAACCTGATAGCTTAGGAGTAGGGATGAGCTGAACATCCCCCTGTTTGGTTCGCACCAGAACATGCGAACAGGCAAAAAATTTGTTCGAACACGCAAACACCGTTAAAGTCTATGGGACACGAACATGAATAATCAAAAGTGCTAATTTTAAAGGCTTATATGCAAGTTATTGTCATAAAAAGTGTTTGGGGACCTGGGTCCTGTCCCAGGGGACATGGATCAATGCAAAAAAAAGTTTTAAAAACGGCCGTCTTTTTTAGGAGCAGTGATTTTAATAATGCCTAAAGTCAAACAATAAAAGTGTAATATCCCTTTAAATTTCGTAGCTGGGGGTGTCTATAGTATGCCTGTAAAGGGGTGCATGTTTCCCGTGTTTAGAACAGTCTGACAGCAAAATGACATTTCAAAGGAAAAAAGCCATTTAAAACTACTTGCGGCTATTGCATTGCCGGTCCGACAATACACATAGAAGTTCATTGATAAAAACGGCCCGAACCAAAATTAAAAAAAAAAAATATGACTAGGGGGGTCCCCCTAAATTCCATACCAGGCCCTTCAGGTCTGGTATGGATATTAAGGGGAACCCCGCGCCAAAATTAAAAAAAAAAAAAAAAAAAAAGCGTGAGGTCCCTCTAAAAATCCATACCAGACCCTTATCCGAGCATGCAACCTGGCAGGCTGCAGTAAAAGAGGGGGGGACGAGAGAGCGCCCAACCTCCTGAACCGTACCAGGCCACATGCCCTCAAGATTGGGAGGGTGCTTTGGGGTAGCCCCCCAAAACACCTTGTCCCCATGTTGATGAGGACAAGGGCCTCATCCCCACAACCCTGGCTGGTGGTTGTGGGGGTCTGCAGGCGGGGGGCTTATCGGAATCTGGAAGCCCCCTTTAACATGTCAACCCCCAGATCCTGGCCCTCCCCCCTGTGTGAAATGGTAAGGGGGTACAAAAGTACCCCTACCATTTCACTAAAAAACTGTCAAAAATGTTAAAAATGACAAGAAACAGTTTTTGACAATTCCTTTATTTAAATGCTTCTTCTTTCTTCTATCTTCCTTCAGTTTCTTCCTCCATCTTCTTCTTCTGGTTCTTCCTCCGGTGTTCTGGTCCAGTATCTCCTCGTCAGCGTCTTCTTCCCTTTCCTTTGAAATGTCATTTTGCTGTCAGACTGTTCTAAACACGGGAAACATGCGCCCCTTTACAGGCATACTAAAGACACCCCCCAGGTACGAAATTTAAAGGGATATTACACTTTTATTGTTTCACTTTAAGCATTATTATAATCACTGCTCCCGAAAAAACGGCCGTTTTTAAAACTTTTTTTGCATTGATCCATGTCCCCTGGGGCAGGACCCAGGTCCCCAAACACTTTTTATGACAATACCATGAATATAAGCCTTTAAAATTAGCACTTTTGATTTTCTCCCATAGACTTTTAAAGGGTGTTCCGCAGCATTCGAATTTGCTGCAAACTCCCCAAATTGTTCGCTGTTCGGCGAACTTGCGAACAGCCGATGTTCGAGTCGAACTCGAAGCTCATCCCTACTCAGGAGGAGCCGCTGTACTAACTACCTCACATTAGTACAGTGATCTCCCCTGCTGTTCTGTTTTCTGATGGGGGGGTGGGCGTTGGCTAAAAGTGCTGATCGCGAGCCAATCGGCAGACCTTTTTTGGTCATGCTGCTTCATCAGAAGCCGGCTGAACAGACCAACTCCAGTACACACAACCTAAATGTTGGCTGGTTTCTATTGAACCGACTGATGCCATGACATTCGGCCCGTATGTACTAGGCTTTAGGAATGTTGCATATTTGGTTCGTTGGGCACCCATATCTATACAAGAATAGAACTCAAATATTGTTCGATGGAGAAGAGCCATGTAACATTGCGTGTCAGTAGGGCTTCCTTGCGTTGGCAGCCAGTGAAAATTATGCCCTTTACTTGGATGGTTAGCGGCCACCTGCCTGGGAGGCAAATTGCTTATGATTTAAGGTATCCCTGGTTTAGAGAGGCTGGTCTTGGTCCTCACTGACATGGGTATTCTGTTTAAGCATTACTGTGAAAGTTTTAGCTAAAAATCATAATCATAGTTTTCCTGACGTCATTCATGCTAATCATTTACATCTATGAATGTGCCGTTTTCCTTTTTCATGTAACGTGTCTAACTCCTTTTTATTGTAGGTTTTTTGCCATAATGAGCAAGCTGATCTGTCCCTGAAACACATCTGTGCTTCCTGCTTGGCAGGATAAAATTTGTCACTCGTATTGCTGATATTAGGGTGTGCCACATGTTTTTACATTCCTAAGCATTTGAAGCGGGACATTTTCTTTTGTTTGACCTTCTGCTAAGTGGTACTGTGCACACTGTTCAATAAAATGATTCTTCACAAGTGGTAATAGTACTAATTTAAAGTGTTGGAAATTGGTTAGTACATTGGATTGGTGTAAGTATGTGTGGGCTGTACATACTGTATTCAGACTGAAAGGTGCTTCCAGTGTTTAGTGCAGTCTGTAGAGTCCAACTCATTTCTGATACAACTTGTGTTTGGATGGAAATTGCTTAATTTACACAAATGTATTTTCTGTTATGTTGTCCCTTCTGTGACCATACCAGTGCAGCCACAGTGTCCCCTGATCACCGCCACACCAGTACAGGCAGTGTCTGTGTTCCTGATTGCTGCCACCTCAGGGCCAGTGTTGCTAGTCTGCTATCAACCGTGTTACTGATCAGTCGCATCAGTACAGTGTCACCAGAGCCAGTGCAGATAGCAAGCGTTCCTGATCATGGCCCCACCAGTGCAGTGCCGATTCTGCCTGCCGCCTGTACTGACCCTGTTCGGTTTATTGACCACATTGCTGCCTGGACCAATCCTTTGCCTTTCTTCTAACCATGTCTCTGTTTGTTGCCTGAACTGACCCATCTGCGTGTTCCTGCGAGACACCAGTCTCCACCACCCCCTGCAGACAACTGCACTTTTGGAACCACAGGAACTTTTGTTCCCCATTGTCCAACCTCCTTAGTTACTGACCAGTGAGCATGATGTTTCTGGGGGCAGCCACGTGCCAGTAGGCTAGGCTTGCTTGGCTGATAGGTACAGGTGATGCTGTTAATCGTACAGAGGCAGATATTATAGGGCACGGTTTTTTATATGATCGTTTGATTTTTATGATACAATTTTGAGTAGATAATCAGTCCGAACTGAAAGTCTAACACATGGTATCTCTATACTCATGAGCAGCAGGGTATGTCCTTGGTTAAAAAAAAAAAAAAGTTGTAGTATAATACATTTTGGCCTAAGTATAGTTTTAGGCCAGGAAAAAATGAAATAAATGTGCGTGTATTTTCTGCAGGAGCCTAGAAAGCCTTTCACCCGTGATTAGTGGATCAGGGGTGCAATGATCAGGCTTCTTCAGACATTCCCTGCATCTTTCTGCCCACAGGGCTTGTGAATGAACAATGAGAGTGCTTCTCGGCATCCTCGCAGTTATTCAGAACCACAAGCCATCATCTGCGCTGCTGACGGGGAGTCTATCAAGGGAACTGGCAGCAGGAGCTGGAACATGTTACACCCTAAATATTGAGGGTGGGACATGTAACATGTTTCAAAAGGAGAACCTATAGCCTTTAAATACCACCAAAAGGAAGCGCTATCTGTCTTTGCAAAGAGATATAAAATTCACAGTGCTGAAAAATGGCCAGGTCAGAAGGAGGGGGGGGGGTGGGGGGTTACCTTGCTGGTCTTCACGAGTTAAAAGAATGTTAGTCCTGTAAAAGAAGCCCATCACTTTGACTGCCCATGGCTTGAAACTCTTCTGCTTCATTGCTCCATGGTATGCAAATACCTGCTACTCCTGCCACATGGGTTCATTCCACCAGGACATAGGACTCAGGGGCGAGCAACTACTGCATGCAGCTGGTAGAACCAATATTTACACGTACCTGGTTAAGGTGAGAGAGGTAAAGCGGGTGAAGATCCACTTTGAGTGTCCTTATGGTGCCATGATCTCTTTAACCTATCCAGTATATCCAGCGTGTACGCATGTATATGACTATGTGGCAGTCTATCAAAAAAGATGGTTCAGACATACATTTACATCTTACCACTGTCATTATCTTCCTTGCTTAAAATGGCATTCTAAAACATTTTATGGTTTTCCTATGAATGGAAAGAATCTGCTTAGAGCCTGAAAGTTTACAAAGTAGGGTTTAAAAGAAAATCATTTTTGTAGTGCGTTTTAATGAACATGTGTGTTCTTCTTTTTTTTTTTTTTCCCCCTCTGTTTAGTAAATTCGTGTGTTTAAAATATAGTAAAGGTACAGTGTATGTTCTTGGAATTAAATGGGTCCATTACATAGTGCAGCTGGGTAGTTGTGCTTTACTGTTCATCTATCACACCCCGTTCACACTGAATGTGGCTTTGAAATCACGCTACTTCAACGTGATTTCAAAGTCGCCGGTCAGTGCAATTTCATGTGCAGCTTGCCGATTTATCTGTGAAACTTGCACAGTTGTCTATGCAAGCCACACATGAGATTGACAAAAATGGTGCAGGAACCTTTTTTTAAATCGCTTCAAGTCAGTCGCACCGATTCCAACGGTTCCCTAGCACAAATAGGGTGTGACTTGTCATGTGATTTTTAAGCTGTCAAATTGCATGACAAGTCACACCAGTGTGAACGGGGCTAAGTTCACACTGACAAGTGTGAGCTAAGCTCAATGGGGATCCATGCGAAAAGGTGGTGGCAGGAAGCCACATTGAAAGTGATGGGAATGTGACAATGCCTGCAGCTATTCACAGCAGTTTGTGCATAATTACTAACACAATGATTACCTGTGGATGATAAGTTGAGACAAATGTTGAGCCAGTCTTTAGGCTGGCCATACATTATACAATTTTCTTGTAAAAATTTCCTTTTAGTTTTACCAAAATGCATATAATTTGAGGTCAAACCTAAACAACACTTTCAGTTTGTATGCAGTCAGGCAGGTCCTTCCACTACATAGTTGAAGGTAAATTTAAAGGAAACTATGCAGAAATTGTATAATGTATGGCCAGCCTAACTGTCCATGAAGCTGTTTGATTACAGGCGTGTTAGCTGGAGTAGGAACTTTGAGAGTCGAACATGATGAGGCCTATCTGTCCTGTGCTTTGAAGTCTGAAGATACAGCCAGCTGCCATGAATGCTGACCCGTGTGCTCTCTCCATAATGTCTGAATAAAGCCGCGATGCTGTGTGTGGCTTTCATGGGTTCTTGGAAAGGTGAAACAATGCAGGTTCAGGTTAGGTTTCAAGCAGCATTAGTACATTTACAGCGTGACTGATCACATTTCTTTTTATATTCACTGGCTTCAGTACTTCTTTTATGTGCATAATCAACTTCCCTGCAACAATAACTTTCTTGTATGTGACACAGCTAGCTCCTGTTTATATATGATAATGTTTTCTCTCTACAGTTAGAAGATGCAAATTTTCCTCATCAGATCCCTCCTCTTAGTACTATGTAATAACGGTTTGTGCTACGTAATACTAAATTTCTTACTACATCAGAAATTAAAGTAGGATTAATGTCGGTGTTCTATGAATTGTTTTCTGGTAAAAAAAAAAAAAAAAATGCTTGAGAATTAATAAATGCATTTTTCATGTATGTTTACACAAGCATCTTGAAATGTGGGTGCTGCCATTGATGACTTGTACAAGGTGCCCTGCATTGGGCTGTAGGCCTTCTTTCGCAATTTAGTAAGTACCCAGCACAACCATGTTCTTTCATACTGGGTGTCCTGACTACTGATCTGTACATGCTTGGTTCAGATCAGTGACTTGGGCAAATATTAAAACCCAGTTCCAATTGGTTTGGTGGGGATGAGTTACAGCCTCGGGTTATTTGCCATCTGTGTCTTCAAGAGATTTCCTGTGACTTTCTTTTGGGACAGGATGTGATGGGAAATTTTTAAAATGGGTACATGGGACTGCATCAACTTATTTTTTAATTCCTTTGTCTCCATCTTCCTGTCCCCTGTAGCATCCTGTATATTTTATTGGCCTACTACTGTCACAGGGGCAGGTAGTTGGGTAAACTCTCCCCAATGAGGTTAAGGACAGCAATAAATACTGTATTTTTCAGTTATTTATTCTTCTCAAACATATCAATCATTAAGATGCTTTAGGATGACAGCCCGGAGAATGCAAAATGGGTATTGATGGCTTCCTTTTATCAGAATTGAAGGATAAGTTAATCTTTTGTACAAAAAATAATAAATGCACATCCTTTTTGCAGGCAAAAAAAAATGTGCATTTATTCTTTTTTAGTTGTAGGAGCCTGTAAAGCATTGCATCAGTGATGAGATCACAGATACTATGCACATTTCCTCCACACTGTCAGCGGATACGCTTACTCGTACATCCCGTATTGGTAAGCTGATTTCTTGCTGACAGGAAGACTCGTACTACCACAGTTCTCCATACCGGCATGGTAGCTCATTGATTACAAGCCGACAGCCGCTAGGGCTATCAGGACTTATAGTTTATTAATACACAGAGCTTTGTGTATGAATGATGTGGCCATGTGGTGCTCTGCTTCCAAAATTTGACAGCTAGTACGGGGAACTTCTCCCTGTACTGCTGGAATGGGGGGGAGGGGAAGCAGGCGGCTGCAGCACTGGACACATCTTGCATGTTCCACCTTAAAATCAAATGTAACATGTTCCCAGAGGTGAACTTATCCTTAAGAGCCCTTTCATACTGCCAGAGCGGGGGCGTTGGCAGTAAAGCGCTGCTAATTTTAGCGGCGATTTACCGTAGTTTTTGCAGCTGTTTTCGGGTGCTAGCAGGGCACTTTTAACCCCGCTAGCGGCCAAATAAAGGGTTAAAGGCACCGCTGCCTCAAAGAAGCTGCTTGCAGGACTTTTTTTTTTTTTTTTTTTATGTCCTGCCAGCACAGCGCCCCAGTGTGAAAGCACTCTGGCTGAGATGAGGCTTTTTACAGGTGATATTTTTAGCGCTAAATCGTCTGAAAAACGCCTCCAGTGTGAAAGGGGACTTAAAGTGAATCTGAAGCCAGATTATGGACATTAAAATACTTCTATATTACTAAAGAGTAACTTCACCACTCCGTGTGTATACACACACACACACCCCTTCTGCAATCTGTCACTGGGCCTCTGACTTGTAGCCAGCCTCCTGATGACTTGCATGCATCGTAAGCTGTCATCGGAGGACTGGCTGTAAGAACCAGCAAGACAGCTGGCTACCAGAGGATGCACATCAGGACACATGCTGTAAAGTACCCTACGGCCTTCTGGAATGTGTGACTTCAGTATTCCGGGAGGCTGCAGGTGACTGGGACATTCTTGCTTATGTGAGAATCCCAGAAGTTCTTAGAGGGAAAATGAAAAGGTTTCTGAAAATAAATAAATACAAAGTAAATGTCCAGTTGAGAGAGAGGAGGGTGATTATAAGTGCATTGATGGAAAGTGGTTGGGGAGGGTGACGGTCCACTTTACTGAACATTAAATCTTAAAAACAAGCCCCCATTGACCTCCTGTAGCTGCAGACATTATGGAGCTGTTTTTGTCATCAAAGTTGATAAGCTTTAATCTAGTTCATTCTGGTGGGTTTTTCAGAAGCTTGATTTCACCCTGCTCTCCCCTACACTAGGGACTTGGCAGCCTTATAGCCTGTGATCCGTGTTAAACATTGTATTATCATCGCACTGTTGCTTTTAATCTGCAGGAATATCATAGAACTATGCGTGTTATCTTACAGGGGTGCCTAGAGTGGTTTTACACGGGGGGGGGTTGATTTGCTAAAACTGGAGCAGTCAGAAGCAGATTGGCTACCATGCACAGCTGCACCAATTTTAACCTTGTTAGCTTGTTCAATGAAAGCGATATTAATGTCTCTCTTTTGTTTAAAAATAACAAACATGTTACACTTACCTCCTCTGTGCAGTGGTTTTGCACAGAGCAGCCCAGATCCTCCTCTTAGGTCCCTCGCTTGCGCTCCTGTCCCCTCCCTCCTACCGATTGCCCCCACAGCAAGCAGCTTGCTATGGGGGCACCTGAGCCAAGCCGCTGCTCTGTGTGTCCATTCAAACACACAGCTCCTTATTGGTTCACTAACTTTGACAGCAGTGGGAGCAAATGGTGCTTCGCTGCTGTCTCAGCCAATAAGGAGGGAGACTCCTGGACAGCCTAGGCTCTCATGCAACATCGCTAGATCGAGATGGGGCTCAGGTAATTATGAGGGGGGATGCTGCACACAGAAGGTTTTTTATCTTCATGCATAGAATGCATGTGCAGGAGGTACGTTTCAGGAAAACTTTCCACAGCCCCCTGCACTGTACACGGCTCCCTTTTCCCCGCACTGTACACGGCTCCCTTTCATTATAAAGCCCCCCCCTGCACTCCCAGGAGACCCCCAGTCTCCTGGGACAGCATTGCCAGCATACTCTGAGAAAAAATCACTCTCAGCCACTTATCATACACTGCTCCTCCTGTGTCACTGTCGTAAATTGAAGCTTCTAAACACCTCAATTAATGCCGCTCTTTTGTGGACCCGGTCATGTGATTGCTCTCCTCTGCTGTTTGACTGTCACATGACTGCTCTCCTCCAATCAAAAGCTACACTCGAGGAGGAGGCAGAGCGGGAGGAGGAGAGCGGCCAGAAAGAGCAGCGTTATTTGAGGTATTTAGAGGCTTCCATTTACATTGAGGGTGACACAGGAGGAGCTGTGTATGAGAAAGGACTGGCAGTAATGTTTTCTTCTTAACTTTAAAGTATGCTGGCAGCATTGTTCCAGGGCCAGGAGAGGCAGGACAGCTGGCCTGACACCCCCCTAATGGGTGGTACCCGGGGCGGACCGCTCAATCCCCCCCCCCCCCGTTGGTAAAAAAAAATAAAAAATATAGGCGTATAGACGCAAGCACAGTTTATCCTCTATTCTCAGGGGAAAAAAGTACGTGTTATACGCCAATACAGTATTTATTATAAAGTTCTGGTGAGTTTGTTTTCCTCACACGGTTTGGGTGGAGCATTATTTGAAGTATTAATTTATAACCCTTCCTTGCTCTATCCAAAATGAAAAAGAAAATTTTGCCTATATTTCTTATCTAAGTTATGATCTACTTCTTGCTGATTACTTTGTGCAATAAAGAATATGCATGATCTGTTGGAGGTTCTCACTGATCCCTTTAAATAAACCACCTAAATTGGTGTATTAATTACAAGTAACTTTAACAATTCTGCACTGATAACAGTGTGATTCAGTCCCACATACTGATGTGTGTGCACACAGGAGTATAAATGGTAATTCATTCTACTTTTTGCATATAAAATGGTTTTTGATTGACACGAGTATTGGTATAAAGGACAGCTAAGATCTGCTAAGGAATGAGTAGTGTGCAGCAGACTATGAATAATAACCCTGAGACTGTTGATTTAAGTAGTCCTGTCTTGGCACTGCTGTTCCAACTTGTGCTGACACTGTAATTTCAATGCTTTGGTTTTGTTTTTGGCTTGTGTGGTCGAATATGTTCAAACAGTTCTGAGGGCTTTAATAGAAAGTAATGTGATTCTAGGTAATTGCATGCATCTAGGTATGGCAGGCCTTCTTTTTTTTTATTTTTTTGCTAAGCCATTACATAGAGAGGTGAGGAATTTGACATTTACATAATTGCCCGATTTAGCTGTGACAATTCCTTCTTTTTTAGCGCACAGGCATTATATTGTACCCAGCACCTTTAACTGCATTTTACAGTTGCTGTGCTGTGTGTGTATCTAGAAACTAAAGAACTGCAAGGAGACAGTGACTCGGTGTACTGTATAACCTGTATCAGGCTACATAATTGTTTACATTGCTGTGATTTGGCAGCGAGCTGGATGTGAAATGCTCATCCTGCTACAAAATTGAGTTGGCCTGAGCGCTGCTATATTTTCTAAATGAATGAGTTCCTCTGATTGGCTGAAGTGGGCAGATGTCACAAGCTGATGCTGCATACGTTTTATGTAGCGCACGCAGCTTTTGCATGTGTTGGTGAAAGAAATGGCTCTCTTGGACCAGCTTGGTCAAAACAAACTATTTCAAGTTCACTAAAACCTGGAATTGGGCTTTAAAGCAGGGGTGCCCAACCCATATGGCCCACGGAACCCTCTTATGTGGCCCGCATCCTCATGCTCTGGGATGGCGGGTTGACGAGCCAAAATTCAGATCAATGGGTTGCCCACCTGCCATCCCAGAGCATCAACGTGCATGGAGGCAGTGCCAGTAGCGGAGGAAACAGGAGCCACATAAGTCTATTCTTCCTCTGTAGCACAGGCTCCTGTCCCAGGTGTAGTGATACCAAGTGCACTTCGCCTGAGACCTTTCTAGCAGCCTGGGTAAACCACAGTGCATCTGGGTGAACGCATCCTTTAATAGGGGGCTCAGGACAGTAAGGGCTCATTTAAATTTGTGGTTTGAGGGAGTGGTAAAAACCCCATAGTTCATTGTGTTACCAAATCACTTATGTGGCCCTTGCTCTTCAAAAGGTTGAGGGCCCTGCTTTAAAGCCTATGACCAGAACAAGAGGGTATGTTAAGTCTTCCAGTGGGGACACCTATTCTGGTGGTAACTGTACAATGTTTTTCTTCTTGTGCTGCATTGCTATTCATTCTTAATGTCAACGCATGTGCGTTGTAACCGAAACTTATTATAGTTGTGCACTGTTTAATATACAGGGTATATAAATTATATATATAATGTCTTTGCCTGGTTACACTTTTAAATGGACAACCATTCTATTGTAGATATGCAGTAATATCTACGTGTATGTTTGCATCATACATCTTTAAAGTGGTACCCATTACAACTTGCTAAAAAAAAAAAAAAGAATAAAAAAAGTTATTTAGCACGGAACATACATTCCACATTAATAATTATGCTAACAAAATTAGTGTGTGTGCTGTAAATTGATTGTTTCTGTTTCTAATTGCCAGAGGCTGCCATTTTGCTGAAGCCCAGAGCCCTTAAACAGCAGTAAATCTTTAGGCTGTTAGCAAATCTACCTCTACAAATTTGGCACAGTGCCTAAAAAATACAATGCAACTGAGCATATACAGAGCACGGCGACACAGCACATTACTAGTTTTTAAACCTTTTAGGTAGGGTTGTACTGATACTAGTATCGGCACCGATACCGAGCATTTGCCCAAGTACTTGTACTCGGGCAAATGCTCCCAATGCTTCACCCAATACCTGGACAGTCAGCAGTGATCGGCGCGTGGGGGAATTACAAGCTTCTCCCCCTGCGGCTTTCAGCTGCTTTAGTGAAATCTATACAGCGGTGATCGGTGCTTGTAACTCCGCCACACGCGATCACCGCTGACTGTCACCGCATCCTCCTCCAGTCCCGCTCCATGTTGTCCTTCTTCCTTTTCTGTTTGGACAGAGTCAGCTGACTTCATTCACATAACTGAAACATTGTAATCTCCTGTGATTACGATGTCTCAGTTTATGAATGGAGAGGAGCCGCTGTCTTCTCTCTCTTCATTTTCAGTGCATCTGAGGCTGCAGAGAAAGGGACTGTGGAATCTCTATCCTCGGTCTTTCTCTGTCTCAAAGGGGAGATATCAGGAGTCTGTTAAGACCCCTGATATCTCACCAAAGCCCCCCAACAGGGCTGATTAAAAAAAAACACACACACAAAGTATTGCAATAAATAATAAAACAAAAAAGTAAAAAATAATAAAAATCTAAATAAAAAAACAGACACCGTCCCCCCCCTCCCCCCCCCCTAAAAAAGAAAGAAAAAAAAGAAAGCATTGTTAAAAAAAAACAAAAAACACTGTCACGTGACATTAAAAATAAAATTATCGGTAATCGGTATCAGCAAGTACTTGGAAAAAAAAAGTATCGGTACTTGGTCTTTAAAAAGTGGTATCGGGACAACCCTAATTTTAGGTGCTTAATGTTTTACCTGGCTATACCTGCAAAAGAGGCCAGCCTGAAATGAGTCGGCGGGGCTTAATTTTCTGACGAACGTTCCACTTTAAGAAAGCTGCCATTGATTTAAGTTTGGGTAAAAACATTTTTTCTTTTTTTTTTTTATTAGTTTATGGTCATAGATCGGAATTGTCATCCAGTGATGGAAGATGATTGTTATTGCTTAACCTAGGAATGTTGCATATGTGTGATAGCGTGTTTCTTTCCTTCGAGAATAGGGGTAAAATGCAGAGCTTGTATGGTGTTGTTGTAACGTTTCATGGCATGAATAGAGACCGACACTTTTTGGTCATCTATCCAGGCCTTGTTTGCCAACCTTCTAGTTGTGACAGTATTCTCACTGCTCTTCCATGCTCATGTCTGTTACACTAAACTGTGTGCTGTTATTAGAGTTCATTTAAGTCCATAGTCAAAATTCCAGCTTTTTTAATTTTTAATATTTATTTGTGTGCATCCATTTATTTTTTATTGTGACTGTACTAGATAATTTGGAAAAAAAAATTATCTCCTTTCTGTACCTCTCATCGTGTATGGACTAGGGCTGGGGAAAAAATTGATTTGCATCTTGAATCGAGTCGAGTTGTCAATTTATTTTTTTCACCAGTTACGGTGCGGTATAACCGCGCCGCTCCTGAGGAGCTGCAGGCTGGAGTTTTTAAGTGAGGCTTTAGCCTAGTCCGCGAGGCCAGCCTCACCTAAAAACTCCTGCCCGCAGTTCCTCAGGACTGGCGCGGTGTCAATCAAGAAAAAAAAAAAACTTGATTCGAATCATGAATCGAGTTTTAAAAAAAAAAAATTTGCAGATTTTTTTTTTTTTTTTTTTGAGAAAATCGCCCAGCTCTAGTATGGACAAAGGTATTCTGATTGGTCAGCACCGCCACATGGATGGCGTTGATCAATCAGAATCTGTCTAGCCCCTCCTGCCAACACTGAGAGGAGAGCAAGTCAGGAGGATTTCAAATATTTCAAATCCCTGGAGCGGTGAAGCCGTGTTCCGGTCCCTGGCGGCAGGATGATTGCAGGACTGGGGGGGGGGGGTTGGGGTGCGAGTCCAGTGTAAGGTCACCTTACAGATTTTCTGTAAAAGTGAACTTACACTTTTAGATTTTGTATAGAATGGGGAAGGGTTAGAACCTCTTTCAGTTGTTACTGTTCTCTGTGGCCCTATTGAGTTGATTATTCACATTTTCCTATCTCAGTCATCAGTGACAATATTTTATACGGACTGAAAATCTCCAAGAGGGACTTGCCACAATAAAAACATGTCTTCGTTGAAGGCTAGAACTCCTCACTGCTTTTTATTGCGGTCTGTCCCTATTGGTTATTTTTCCACCCACATCCCGTCAGGGTGACCATGTTGTCACATGGATAGGAAGTAAGGGGAAATCTTTCTAGCAAGGCTGGATACAGCAATAAACACCTGACACACCTTTCTTCACTTAAAGTAATATTAAAGCTTTAGTTGGAGTTACCCTTTTAGGTGTGCACAATATGAAACCTTTACTCATGAAGTAAAAAAAAAAAAAAAAAATGTTTGAAGCAACCATGGGTTCATTTAGCCTTTTACCATTTCTAAAGAATCAGGTCCAGCTTCACCTTATTTTACCTCGTTTCTCAGCCTTCTATTGTGAACAAGGCGGATTGTAGCGTTAAATGCATCGTTTCTGTGGAACTAAACAACAAAGTCGTCTTTATCTAAATATATTTCTGCACAATCAGAGTTTTCTCTCACATAGCTGCCTGTGAAAACAAGGCTCTAACTGCACTGACTTCAAAGGTTTCATTTTCTAATGGGGTTTTCATGCCCTAATTAGCTCCTGAACTTCATATCTTTACCAAAAAAATGAACAAGACTGTAACATTACTTCTAAGAAATTTTATTTGTGTCATTTCCCATAAACAAATGGTACACTTAATTAATTTGCATGTTTAATAACTTTTTCATGCCTGTGGTTTATAGTAACTTTTTTTAATTGTTTTTCTTGTGTGGTTTTACTTCTAGGTTTGACCCAGGACAGCGGAAGGAGGAATTACCCCACAGGATAAACTTCACTGTACCCAAGTCCCCAGTGGAAACAATTTGCGAATGGGATGAACCCGCCTTTGTTGAGTCCTCATCACCATCGAAAAAGAGAATAGCAGCATCCATCAAGGGAACTTCACTAGTTATGTTTCCATTTCTACAGCACCCAATTTGAGTTTGCTTGTTTTTAAAAAAAGAATTCAAAGTGGAGTACCGTAAACTTGATATGGATGGTAAAAAGAAAGACAAAGACAAACCCGATGAAAGAATGGCCCGACCTAGTGGCCGATCAGGTCACAACACACGTACTGGCTCTTCGAACTCTGGAGTATTGATGGTCGGGCCTAATTTTAGAGTGGGGAAAAAAATTGGCTGTGGCAATTTTGGAGAACTGCGATTAGGTAAGAGATCAATCTTTTCATGGAAAACAAAGTTTGTTTCTTCAACTAATCCAGGACACAGCATTGGTTTGTATTTATTTGGCTCTAGATTGTATTGCATATTTTAGATTGTAAGCTCCTCTGGAGCAGGGATTTTGAGGCACATGTATGTACACATGTATATCAGAATGTAGTACTTCTTAGATGGATTAAGTAAATGATACTCAATATACAATGGTTCAGCGTAAAGGAAGTTTAAAAAAAAAAATCTTATTTTATTTTTTCCCTCCCAGTTGTTTAAAGCTAAACTGCAGGCAAGCGACTGAATACACAGATAGCATTTGTATATATATATATTTTTGTTTTATCTCCCAAAGGATTTGTATTTCTGTCCATCCAGTTTTCCAATGTACACAGCTCTACCACACAGCATGACCCTGTTTATCATGGCAGGAGACATGCTTTTTCTGCTGCAGTTAGGAACAACTTACAGCAGCAGAATGATGAGCTCATCTTTCTGTCATGCTTTCCCCAAATAAATGTTCCTTGTTTGCTCATAAGAACAACTTACTGACTTGTTCTGCTTCTTTCTCCAAGGGGCTGTTATACTAGGTATGATTCGGGTACTTGCACTACTTATAAAAAAAAAAAAAAAAAAAAATTTATTTTCTGACCGAAGTTCAGCTTTAAAGAATATAAAAGAAAAAAAAAGGGCGTTCTTTCAATGTTTATGGCTTCGTAAAGCTAAACTTTAAAACACTCACATTTTTTTTTTCTCTTGAAATAAGAAACATGTCATACCTGCTCTTTGCAATGGTTTCACAGAGTGCGGCCCTGAGCCTCTTCTTCTGGGGGTCCCCAAACGATGCTCCTTCTCTTCTTGGTGTACCCCCACAAGAGAGGGGAGAGAAGACTCACCCTTCTGATTAGCTGAGACACAGCAGCGGTGCCATTGGCTCCCGCTGCTGTCCATTAAAGTCAGCCAATCAGGAGAGAGAGGGGGCGAATGGTCAAACATTCCCATAGACACACTCCTAAATCTTGTGGACAGCCTTCCCAGAATAGTTGAAGCTGTTATAGCTGCATATTGAACCCTAGGGACTAAGACTGGGATGACATTAAAGATCATGTGCACGTGAAGGCAGGCATTACAATACTTTTGGTAATATAGTGTATGCATATATTCACCTGCTTATAATTTAAAGCTTTGCGTCAGACTGATGTTGGAGGAGGCAAGGGAATTTCAGCTATCATGTTTACCAGCAATAAAAGTCTGCTAGTATTACCATATTTAATATAGGTTCATTTAAACATATCCGTATATAGAAGAACTACACATCAGAGGCTCATTGTGTTATCTGCACCCTTAACATTAATCGGCCAGTGATTCCTCACACAATTTAAAGTGGTTGTAATCCCTTACATATACCTGTTTATCTGCAGTCTTCTCTTCTCAACATCTATTCAAAGTCCTGAGCTGTCAGAAAAAAAGGGGACGTGGAGCTGAAATTACACTCTGCAGAGCTCAGTGGGGTTTTCTCAGTAAGGAGAGCTCTGAGAGCTGATTGGAGGGAAGGGATACACCCCCTCTCCCCTCCACACAGGAACAGAGCTGATGCTGTCAATCACAGTCTGTGTGCTGGAGCTCCCTCCAGTCACCTTTTTTCTCTTGGTGTGAGGAAAACTTGTCTCAAGTGATTAATGCTGCTAGCAGAGGAACAATGCAGCAGACAGAAATGGCACTCAGTGCTCTGCATAGAGACAAGTACATGCTATACGGGATATGCTTTGTTCATATTTCATGTCTGAAGTTTCCAACCACTTTTTTTTATTTGGCCGCATGAGGGTTTACAACTCAGTCATAGGGTACTCATTAGTGCTCGTGTTAGTTCGAAGTTCAGTCCAAAAAGCAGGGAAAGTAGATTTTTGAGTGTCTGTAATCTGTTATGCTGAACTTATGCTGCTTGCCCACCAAAATGCAGGAGAAGCAAAAAATGGAGGAGAGGGCCATGCCCCCACTTGCCGACTGCAATATGTACATTTAAGTGGTTATACTGGGATGATGCCTGCAACTACTGGCGAGCCCCGTTTTCGCCGGCTTACCATAGAGATGATCAGGGAACGGAATGTCCCTGATCATCTCTGTGGTAAGCGAAACTGCAACAAGTATTTCATCACTTCAGGTTTCGGCTGTTCGTTTACTACCAGAAAGCTTTGAATTGAACTGATCAGAGTTTGATCCTAGCTCTCAAGGGCAGAGGAGAGATCTGGGGTCTAATAGACCCCAGATCTCTCAGTAAAGAGCACTTGCCACTGCCTTTTGCTATCCCTAGTGAAGTTTACATTCCTTGTGATAATTTAAAGTAATTAAAAAAAAAAAAAAAAATTAAAAGGGACAGTGTAAAAATAAAGGATTAAATTGAAAATACATTTTTTTTTTTTTTTGAAGCTTCCCCATGCTCCTGCACAAATGTGAACACACACATAGGTAACACCCACATATGTTCACATCACATGTAAGGTATTGCTGTGAATGTTGTAGAGAGAGCAATAATTTTAGCACTAGACCTCCTGTGTAACCCTAATCTGGTAACCTGTAAATGCTTTTAAATTGTTGCCTAGATAGATTTTTAAGTACTGTAGTTTCTTCGACATTCCACGAGCGTGCACAATTTTAAACCGTGGCATGTTTGGTATCTATTTACTTGGCGCAACATCAACATTTTTATTTTTTACCAAACCATTGGGTATTATATTATGTTTGTGCATTACAATACAGTAGTACCTTGGATTACGAGCATAATTTGTTCCAGAAGAATGCTTGTAATCCAAAGCACTTGTATATCAATGCGAGTTTCCCCTAGGAAATAATTGAAACTTGGATAATCCGTTCCACAGCCACTGCTTGTCTATGCAGTACCGCACGCATGTGGCCAGAGATGCCATAGATGCTGAGTGTTTGCAAGCGTCTTTGAGCATCACCGGCGCCCCCGCACCTCTGGCCAAATGTGGTACTGTACACCCCAGCAGCTTGAATCCTGCTCATCTTGCAGAGAAAACGCTCACAAAGCGAGTCATAATAATAAAAAAAAAAATGGCTCGTATTGCGAAACGCTCGTAAACCACGTTACACGCAGTCCCAGGCTCCACTGTACATTAAAATATATTTTCCAAAAACAAATTGTGTTTGAAAAACCGCTGCGCAAATACCGTGTGACATGAAATATTGCAGCGCCTACCATTTCATAATTTAGGGCTTCTGCTTAAAAAATGTAATGTTTGGGGGTTTTAAGTAATTTTCTAGCAAAAAAGACTGATGCTTAAATGTAAACAAAAGTGTCAGAATTGGCCTGGTCTTAAAGTGGCTAATACGAGTGAAATTTAACAACGCAAATCAAGCAAATTGGTACATATTTTACCTTTTACTATGAGAAAGGGGTTGCCTGAACAAGAAAACAAAGGTCAAATAATTTTAGTAGCGCAGTTTTAGTTTAAAAAAAAAAAAAACAAAACTAGTTGACGTCGAAGTTCCCTAACCTTCATGTTAGTCACTTTGAAATGACATGTAAACAGAGTGCCTTGATGTGACCTAGTTCAGAAGAGAGTAACAGCTGACATGCTTTACAGATATTTACAGCTGGCACCTTCCTAGCTAGATAATTTGGCAGTGCAACCAAATAAGCTTATGAAACATTTGTGTATCCACCTATCTCTGTCCTACATGGCTGTCTTTGCAAATTTATCATAACTCTTCATATACTTTATGGCTCTCAATTCTTCTTTGAGTCATTTTGAAGAGGAAGTGAAAAGTGAAGTGGAAGCTGCGCACAAATAAGCAGGCAGAGAGCAAAGAACTAGCCAGTATTGCCTGTTGTCCCCCGTTTCCTTACACCAGTTACTCCTGTGTGTGCAGGGTACACTATGAATTGGTTATATGTGTATGCATGCAAGGGACACAATGCATTAGCTAAGATGCATTGGCTACATTTGTATTCATGCAGGAGATATGATGCATTAGTTGCGTGTGTAGGTTTGCAGGAGATGCCATGCTTTAATTGCATGTACATGAATGTGGACTCTGGAGGGAACACCATAAATCACATACAGGGGGACACCGGGGTTGATTTACTAAAACTGGAGAGTGCAAAATCTGGTGCAGCTGTGCATGGTAGGCAGTTGGCTTCTAACTTCATCTTGCTTAACCTCCCTGGCGGTTTTCCCGAGTGTGGCTCGGGGTTAAAATTCAGTACCATTAGCGGTAACCCCGAGCCACACTCGGGATCGCATTGCAGGATCCTGGGGCGGCGTTACTTACCTTGTCCCCGGGATCCTGCGATGTCCCCCGCAGTGTCCGAGGGCTCCGTCCTCCTCCGAAGCCTCTCCGTGCCAGGCTCTGTTCCCTGCGAGCGGCGCGTCGCACGGGGGCGGAGCCTGGCGGCAAATTAAAAAAAAAGTAAAAATCATAACACATACAGTACTGTAATCTTACAGATTACAGTACTGTATGAAATGATTTCACATCCCTTTTGTCCCCAGTGCTTTGTCCCATGCCCTGCATGCAGTTTTACATGATATACACTGTTCTTTCTGCCTGGAAACTGGAGATTGTCCATAGCAACCAAAAAGTGTCCCTTTACGTCAAAAGTGGCTTTAGACCAGCTAGAAAACAGCGATAGTAAATTAGAACACTTGCAGAATTGAGCGATAGTGAATTGTGGGGAAATTTTATTTTATTACTATTTTTTTTTTTTTAATTATTTATTTTTATTTATTATATTATAATTTATGTTTTTGTGTTTCAAACTTTATCATACCCGGGATATCTACTAGACTCTGGTTTGGACAGATTTAAGTGTGTTATTGTTAAGATTTACAGACCTACAATATAAAACGCCAAATTTACATGCAAAATAATGGTACCACTTTCAGCACCTAAAATCTGAAATAATCATACCGCCAGGGAGGTTAAGCGTTGACTAAATAATCTGGAAGCTGATTGGTTTCTATGCAGAGCTGCACCAGATTTCACACTCCTCAGTTCTAGTAAATCAACCCCTAAGCCTTGGTTGCATATCTGTGGGGGAGAGCATATGAATTTTGTAACACACGTGTGACACAGTATTCCCATTCTATGCATGAAGGTAAAAAAACCTTCTGTGTGCAGCAGTCCTCCCAGCCCCACCTAATGCTTACCTGAGCTCCTCTCGATCCAGTGTTGTGCACAAGAGCATATGTTCTCAGGGGACTCTCCCTCCTTGTTGGCTGAGACAGGAGTGGGAGCCATTGGCTTCCGCTGCTGTCAGTCACAGCCAATCAGGAGGGGGCGGGGCCAAGGCTCCATGTCTGAATACACACAGAGCAGCGGCTTGGGAGCGTGCCTGCTAGGGTGCTCCTATTGCAAGCTGCTTACTCTGGGGGTACTCGGCAGAAGGGAGAGGCCAGGAGCGCTGGCGGGGAACCTACGCAAAGGAAATTCAGGGCTGTTCTGTGCAAATCTGCTGCACCGAGCAGGTAAGTATGATGTGTTTTTATTGTTTGCCTTTAATATCACTTTAAGTTCTATTAAATTTTGTGTTTTATGTGCATTTTTAATAGTTAGATGTACAGTATGTGGTGAGCTATAATAAAGGAAAGATGTTAACACCTAATTGTCGCGTTGTGATAATGAAAGAGCCCAGTCCCAGTGTTGATTTGTCATTTTCCAGAAGCCATCTTCTCTGAAGGAACATGGCGGTGTAACACAATATTGTACTTGGAGCGAAGAGGGGGAAGGAGACAGCTGACCAGTCATAGACCTATTACAGCACAGGGGCTGTGCAGAGACATCAATACGTGGGGGATTTGTTTAATGTATGGGGAGTCCCAATGGGGATTGAATTATACAGGATGTGTGTTTCTGTAGGAAGATGAGACCTCCCTTCTGGGAATTAGTTTGTGTAGATTGAAAATGGTCCCCACACCAGCCTACATTTCACATAATTGTGTAAGAAAGAAGTGGATGGGTTTTAAAAAGTCATAGACACAGAATTAAGTTGTCACAATGCTGTGCAGGTTATTTTGGCCACTCTTCCTTCAATAACATTGAAGCAAAATAATACAGAAAATGTTTTCATAAGTTTTGAAAAATCCTACCAATTTATAATATGTGAAGGGGTCCTTCTCTTGTTTGATCTTTGTTTCTGTTTAGATACTAAAGAACATTTCTCTTCTCGAGGTATACCCATGATTGTTACCAGCTTCTGTTTCTCCATATATCTCCAAACTTTGAAACGTCACACTCTTTTGAATGGATACTTCAAAGAAATATATGTGCAAACACTCAGACTTGTGACAAGCCAGACCCCTTTAGCATGTCAAGACCGTACCAGATATGGGGGGACCCTCCTGTCTATCCCAGGTGGGAAGAGCAAACCTTGTTCCAGTACCCCAAATGGAGAGAAATTCACTACTTAAAGTGTAGATCGACTTTTGCAGTCAAATGTTTGTTCACCATCGAGTTGAGGTCATGTTTCTTTTTGTCTTTCGGCTTGGTGGCTGAGCAATTGCAAAATGCTGTGTATGTGTATTTACATACCTTACCTTTTTATATTTGGAGCAAGTTTTTGCAAACAATGTCTCCTCATTAACGTACAATGCAAAATCCAAGCTTTGCCTTGAGTTTCTTAACCCTTTAGGGCAGGGATCCTCAAACTACGGCCCTCCAGCTGTTGCGGAACTACACATCCCATGAGGCATTGTAAAACTCTGACATTCACAGACATGACTAGGCATGATGGGAATTGTAGTTCCTGAACAACTGGAGGGCCGTAGTTTGAAGACCCCTGCCTTAGGGCAATCAGTGTTTACAACGGACAATGAGATCAGCCAGCACAGTAAAGGGTGGGTTAATTATGGGTAAAGAATGCTATGAAAAAATAAAAATCGAAAGTCTACTGGCATATGCAAGCTCTTGGATCTTTCTACTTTTACAGCTTCACCGAGTACTGATTATATGGGTTTTACTACACTCTGCCCGCCCCTCCTGTCCCCTACCCATTCACAGAAAGCTTTAGGTTTTGTGAATGGGTTCACAGAATGCAAAATGTTCTGTGATTGTGCAGGGAGGAGGGCCGGGCAGAGCAGCTGCAAATGATGCCATGGCTGTTGTGTAGGTTACTCATAGCTGGGATGTCTTTGCACTGGAAGTATATTGATAGTTCTATTAGTGTTTAGTGAAATGGTAAATTGCGTTGAAAGAGCTTTGAGAGGTGGCATACACCTCAGTGTACATAACTCCTTGTGTGCCAGCAGATTTTAAAATGTATTTTTTTCCCCTGGAATTCTTCTTTAACCACTTCAATACCAGGCACTTAGACACCTTCCCTGCCCAGGCCAATTTTCAGCGCTGTTGCAATTTGAATGACAATTGCGCGGTCATGCTACACTGTACCCAAACAAATTTTTTATCATTTTGTTCCCACAAATAGAGCTTTCTTTTGGTGGTATTTGATCACCTCTGCGGTTTTTATTTTTTGCGCAACAAATAAAAAAAGACCGAAAATTTCGAAAAAAAACAAGTTTTTCTTTGTTTCTATTGAAATTTTTTGTAAATAAGTACGTTTTCTCCTTCAATGACGGGCACTGATATGGCGGCACTGACGGGCACTGATATGGCGGCACTGATATGGCGGCACTGACGGACACTGATATGGCGGCACTGACGGACACTGATATGGCGGCACTGACGGACACTGATATGGCGGCACTGACGGGCACTGATATGGCGGCACTGACGGGCACTGATATGGCGGCACTGACGGGCACTGATATGGCGGCACTGACGGGCACTGATATGGCGGCACTGACGGGCACTGATATGGCGGCACTGACGGGCACTGATATGGCGGCACTGACGGGCACTGATATGGCGGCACTGACGGGCACTGATATGGCGGCACTGACGGGCACTGATATGGCGGCACTGACGGACACTGATATGGCGGCACTGACGGACACTGATATGGCGGCACTGACGGACACTGATATGGCGGCACTGGTATGCGACACTGATGGGCACTCGTAGGCGGCATTGATTGGTACATATGGGTGGCACTGATGGGTACTTATGGGTGGCACTGGGCACTGATAGGCACAGATGGGCACTGATAGGCACAGATGGGCACTGACAGGTGGCAGTGATAAAACATATTGGGGGCATTGCTGGGCAGATCTGGAACATAATGGTGCCAATCAGTGCCCATTTGTGGGCACTGATTGGCACAGATTGGGCACATGTGGATGGCCATGGGGTACATACCTGGCCATCCACATGTTGCCCCTTCCCTGGTGGTCCTAGTGGTGATCCCTGGTGGTCCAGTGTGGTAATCTGAGGGGGGCTGCGCTGATAAACAATCAGCACAGACCCCCCCTGTCAGGAGAACTGCTGATCGGCTCTCCTCTACTCGCGTCTGTCAGACGCGAGTGAGGAAAAGCTGATCAACGGCTCTTCCCATTGACACGGCTGATCACGTGGTAAAGAGCCTCCGCCGAAGGCTCTTTACCAAGATCGGTGGAGCGGTGTGTCAGGCTGACACACCGCTCCACCGATCGCCATGATGAGCGCCCCCAGGGGCGCGCGGTGGCATGTTATCCTGCTGGACGTCATATGATGCCCAGTCAGGATAACGGAACCACTTCCCGGACGTCAATCCGCTATAGGGCGGGCGGGAAGTGGTTAACCACTTCAGCTCTGGAAGGTTTTACCTCTTTCATGACCAGGCCATTTTTTGCAATACAGCACTGTGTTGCTTTAATTGACAATTGCGCGGTCGTGCGACGCTGTGCCCAAATAAAATGTCCTGTTTTTGCCACAAATTGAGCTTTCTTTTGACGGCATTTGGTCACCTGTTGCGGTTTTTATTTTTTGCGCTAGAAACAAAGAACGACTGGCAATTTTGAAAAAACAAAAAAACAAAAAATATATATTTTTTGCTTTTTCTGCTATAAAATGCATCCAATAGAAAACTGTTAATCTAATTTCATCAGTGTAGGCCAATATGTATTCTGCTACATGTTTTTGGTAAGAAAAAAATCCCAATAGGCATAAAATGGTTTGCGCTCAAGTTATAGTGTCTATAAACTATGGGATATTTGTATTTTTTTTTTACTAGTAATGGCCGCGATCAGCGACTTATAGTGGGACTGCGATATTGTGGCAGACAAATCGGACACCTGACACCTTTTGACACTTTTTTTTTTTTTTGGGGGACCAGTAACATTAGAGTGATCAGTGCTAAAAAAATATGCACTGTCACTGTACTAATGACACTGGCAAGGGCGGGGGTTAACATCAGAGGCGATCAAAGGGTTAAATGTGTCCCTAGGGAGTTTTACAAACTGTGGGGGAGGTGCTTTTACTACTTGAAGACATGGATCAGTGTTTCTGCTTCACATGAACACAGGATCCATGTCTTCTATAATCGCAGAATGACAGTCTGCCTTGTTTTACATAGGCAGACTGTCATTCTGTTAGAGTAAAGAAGGATTGTCAAGTCCGTGGGACCCGCTGTGTAAAAAAAAAAAAAAAAACAAACAAAATGGGAAGTGTGTGTGTGTTAGATATATATAATAGATAGAGATATAGATGTATATAATATATATATATATATATATATATATATATATATATATATATATATATATATATATATATATATATATATATATATATATATATATATATATATATATATAAATAAATAAAATATAAATTAGTGTGATTCTGCAGAGAGGCTGCCCTGTAGCAATAAATCTGCTATGGGCGATTGTAAAGAGGTAAACATGACTCCCCATCCCCTACTTCATATTACATTAAAGGGGAAAACTTCAGTTGTGAAGTTTAAAAAAAAAAAACACGTAAAATTATAAACGGCAATTTTAAAGCAGAACTGCACGCAAATTCATGGATTGCAAGCAGGCAGGCTATTATCTCAGAAGAGAATGGGGTTACTAAAGGCAAATCCACTTTGCACTACAATAGCAGAAGTGCAGTCGCTGTAGATCTGAAATCAGGGGAAGCTCTGCTGATTTCTATCATCCAATCATGTGCAAGCAAAAATGCTGTTTTTTTAATTTTTATTTTTCTTGCATGTCCCCCTCAGATCTACATCGACTGCACCTCCAAGTGGATTTACCTTTTAAATGAACCCCAATGTCTCTTCTGCACTAAAATACACTTACCTGTCTGTCGCAGTCTTCTGTGGCATGTACACTGAGCTGCACAGCTTAGCTTACATCACTGGCATAGTCCCTGTGTACCAGGATGACTGGCTTCGGCCAGTGGAGATGCCCGAAACTGGCACACGGAGAAGATGCTGGCGAGGGACCCAGGCCGTTAGGTGATGTAAAGTGCCTTTAGTCCCATGTTAAAATATTATTTGTACATTCTGCTATTTGAATAGGAACATGTAACAAATCTAATGTAGGTGTCTAGCTGGTTTTACACCGGGAGAATTTTGTTTAAAATTACATAGAAAATTTTTGTTTGGAAAAGTATTTTGTTGGGGACACAATAGTTCAGCAGGGAGATTGCTCTACTAACATTGCATATTTAGTACAGAGACTTCCTCGCGAGCTTCTCGTAGTGTGCACCAGGCATTACGCCACTGATGGTAGGGGTTAGTGGGTGTAACCACAAAGTGCTGCTAGAGACATTCTGTCTGATTCTCTTGTAAGTGTCTGATAGAGGCGATGCTCTGAGCGCTTCGCAAAGAGTATTTTGCTTCTCCTACTGGCCATAGAGGGACAAAATCTCGACCTGTTAAGCAGGCATCGGCCCAGATTCATTCCGTCTATGGGTAGGCAGATTGTACCCAAGTCGCTCCATTGGTTGACTTGGGTACATAACTAGCATGTCAGATTTTTGGCATTTGATTATTGCCAGGGGCTATAGCCACTAGCAATAATCACTGTGTCTTCCCGACAGGGATGGCTCCCATCGCCCCCCCTGTCGGGAGAACACAATGGCTCCATGGGAGGGATTCCCCCATCAACACAGACTGTATTGATCAAGGGTTGCGGAAAAGAAAATTGCATAATCCATGGCCTGCTTTACAGAGTGCTGTTGGTTGATTTGGCTTTTTGGTCCTTGGACTTTAAGTCATATGCAGTGATTAGGTTTTGGACAGACGTACTTGCTTGGTATTTAGTTTGCAGTGGCTCTAAAGAGGCCTCCTATTACAGTTTGTGTATATAGCAGCTTTCTGGACTGGATCCAGAGTTTTCCTTCATTCCCAGGACAATACTGGTATTTCTGACTGCATAGGCCGATTGAAATAATCGTCCACTAATGGAGATCTCCGCTGCCCTGTGACTTAACTAGTTGCTGTTTATTTAATTATGCTTGGGGTTCATGCATTCCTGAAAACAAACTCATTCTTTTGTTTGTTTTTTCATATTACATATGTTTATTTTTTGTGTACTTGTGAGGGTTGTGTGTTTTTTTTTTTTTTTTTTTTTTTTTTATGCATTGGGTCTTGTTTTAGTAAACAGAAGCAGTGTGTGCAAGTGTAAAAGGACCTTCAACGCACACAGGAATATAAAGCAAACACTGTTCCTCTGCTTATGCTTTATGATCTTCATGCTTTTGCTAGATATGCGCTACAGGCATAGTGGTTTAATATTCTAATATACCATTTTATTTGGTATAAAGAAGATGCCCTTACTCCCTAAGGGTAGAAGATCAGGCAAGCCCTGTACACGGTTATTATATTTAATTCAACATGCTCCTTAGAGATGTATTGCAAAGATGTTCCATGTGCTGTATTTTAGTACAGTAAACAATCTATACACATAGATACTGGTGGAAAATTTGTAGACTCTTCCCTTCCATTGACCCTTGTAAGCACCCATGAGACACTTATGCCTATATGGAATATGCCACGCTAAATGCAAATAATTCAATCCTTTCTAATGCTTCAAATCAAATTCTCTATACCCATACACATGCTATCATCAATTGCAATAATACCTAATGAGATGTGCCACATTAATAAAATACGTTGATAAATTGTGTATGACGTTCATAGAAAATTCAAAACACAATAACAAATCTCCAAATGTCAACAACTTAAAGACTATATATTTCAAACAGTTGACAGTGTCGATAAATTATATCTTCTAATATGCTTGTGCAGTATATGAAGTCATAAATGTTCGCTGGTGCCAAAGCAATCGTCACCTCCACTTTTTCCTGTGGGCACATGCCCACCTTCTTAGATTGAACTTTGTTTCAAGTTCTCAGGTATTTGTATTATTACACAGCAGTATTTCCTTGACCCACGCCCCTGATGTCAGGATTGATTGAGGTGTCCATTTATGAAGCAGTGAAAAAATGGCACTGCTCTATTCTCTGGCATTCACAGAGGAGATCGTTCTCCTCCTGGATGCTAGTTTATGACGTGGTGTAGATCGCTTTTCCTTTGGAGGAGTGAAGCGATCTACAAACTCTCCGAACAGTGGAGAACTGAAATTCACTGAATCATAGATGTCCGTTTTTATTAAGCAGTGATAAATTATCACTGCTCAGTACACGGACATTCCCGGAGGAGACCGGGGAGTGTGAATTCTGACACAGATCGCCAGTGAAGTGCTGAGATCGCAGCTTCATAAACTGGCTGCTTCTGTGTCAATCACAGTTTCTGTGTGCGAGGATGATCGGGGGAGAACATGTTCTCCCCCAATTATCTGTTCATAAACCGTTATAATGGACTGTGATCAGCGGTGATCCCGTTTCATAAATGAACACCTAAACTACTTGGGTTGAGCAAGGAGATGACGCATGTGTAAAATGCTGCCTAGGACTGCATGGAGGGGATTGCAGTCTGAGCTGTGAGTTTGCACTGCACCAGCCCTTGAGAGCTGTTTTCTTGCAGTGACTAGTCTGATTGTATTTCAATACATGTGAATGTAACTTTTAACTTTAATAAAATGTTTGTATGTTATGGAGAGCACTATGGTTTTTGTTTCTTTTTGTCTTCATCATACTGGGAGATCTCTGCATCGAGTGAGCTGAATTTGCCTTTATTCCAGTCTTGGATTTAAAGGGGACATGCTCTGCTTGACCTTTTGATACAAAGGTCTGTCTACTAAGGTGGGCGTGTGCAAACTGATAAAGGTGAAGTTCAGAAGTGTATATTTATGACTTCACATAAATGTAATTTATGGACACTGCTATTTGGTTGCTATACATTGCCTTCAAGTTTTTGACTTTCTATGTTTTGGAGATTTTTTTTATTGTGTTTTGATTTATGTATTTAATGTCCTACACAATTTGTTGAAAGAATATATAAAATGCCTGTGTACTACTATCAGTGCTTACAAATAAACGGTGATTAACTCTGTGTTGCTGCAAAACACTAAAATGTGTTCCCACATAAAAAAAAAATAAACAATATTATTATTATTATTATTATTATACAGGATTTATATAGTGCCGATAGTTTACGCAGAGCTTTACAACATTAGGGCAGACAGTTCAAGTACAATACAATTCAATACAGGAGGAATCAGAGGGCCCTGCTCATTAGAGCTTACAATCTAGGAGGGAGGGTCAAGTTATACAAAAGGGTAATAGCTGTGGGGGGTGAGCTAATGGAGAAAATAGTGCAGTTGTTAGATGAAGGGCAGGATAGGCTTCTCTGAAGAGGAAAGTTTTCAGGGATCGTTTAAAGGTGGATAAATTTGGAGACAGTCTGACGGATTGGAGTAGGGAATTCCAGAGGATGAGCGAGGCTCGGGAGAAGTCCTGTAGGCGGATATGGGAGGAGGTGATGAGGGAGCTAGAGAGCAGGAGGTCCTGGGAGGAACGGAGATGGCGATTAGGTTGGTATTTTGAGACTAGGTTAGTGATGTAGCTGGGGGCAGAGTTGTGGATGGCTTTGTAACTTATTGTTAGTATTTTGAGTTTAATTCGTTGGGTGAGTGGTAGCCAATGGAGGGATTGGCAGAGAGGGGTAGCAGACACTGAGCGGTTTGTAAGGTGGATGAGTCTGGCAGCAGCATTCATGATGGACTGAAGGGGGGATAGTCTATTTAAAGGTAAGCCAATGAGGAGGGAATATATCATGTTTCTGCTTTCTGAAGAAGCCATGTGGGTGGTGGCATAAGCGTGGATTTTATGCTGGTGATGTAAATGTCAGAATGTGAGTGTGTTTTTTTTTTTTTTTTTACTACTGTTTGGATTTACTTTTGTTATTAATTATTGTTTTTGTTTTATTAATGCACAATTAGACAATTAGAAGCTTCCTTCTATTAACTTTGGGTGAGATTGTGTTTGTTTGCTGCAGATTTAAAGGGTACCTGCCGACACCACATAGTCAGAACAAAGAGTACCTTGCAGCTGTTTAGTCCAGTGCTTGGATTGCTGCAGGAGAACCCTATGGATGGAGTGATGTTTATCTAATTTATAACGTTTTCTAGACCTGTGTGTCAGATTAGCGGCCATTTATTCTGGTGGTCGAACACTTTTTTTTATTTGAGGTGGAGCACAGATTGAAATTTTGCGTCTCACGGGATGGATGGATATTTTTGAGCATTGCGACTTTGTATTTATCACTTTTGATTGCTTCAATTCTATGGGACTCATTTGTTTAGGGTTAGGTGAAGGTTGCAGCATGCAATAGCCTATAAGAAACCCTGGAGACTCTTGTCCTTGCTAATGTTTGTCTTCCCTCAGAATTTTTTTTTTTTTTTCATCTGGATAAGTTGGAGTAGTCAGTCACAATAATATGTTACATAGTTGTGATGCACTCCAGACACCCTGTTGGGCATATCCGCCAAGAAGCTGCTTCCCAAGTCCTGGAACAAAAGATCAATGGATCTGGCTATAGAAACCCCAAGGACCAGACAACACCAGTCTTGGAGTACACCAGAAAATTAACTGCCTTATTTTTGGAGAAACACTGAGTTTATACAGCAAACCCTCAGATAAGGGCTACTCCCATTATCTCAGACAAAGGTCGCCTTACCTAGTAGTAGAGCTAGTCCTATTGTCATAATAATGACCTCCTCAGACAGTCCGGCTCCCTGGACTAACTTGCATAAGAAGCTACAAGCAATTAGTGACCAGCTCTGGATAACTTCAAGCGGGGGTCCACCTATCTATCATTTTTTTTTTTTTTTTGAGTTCATTCACAAACTTTTCTTCTCACCATTACATACTCATATTGTGTGTAATATGTCCGCCTGTCTCAGATTTCATCGGAAAGAATAACTTATATTATTCACTGCAGGCGGTTTCCATCTTCATTGTGGGCATTTGAAGCCCACAAGCATTTATTTCCTGGATGTGGTGAATGCTGTGCTCCCAGCATTCACCGCTCGTTCCTGCACATGCTCAGTGGCATCCTGGGAAGCCTGAGACTAGCTCCCAGGAGTCTGGGAGAGGCTAGAAACACGCCTACTCCCACGGGAGGAGAACCAGGAAGTGCAAAGAAGAATAGAAAAATAAAAGGTAATTACGGCGATTAAAATTTTTTTAAACGGCATGTCAGCATCTAGGCAAGGAAGAGAATACATACAGATATTGTTCAAAATTTGGGTGGAACCCCGCTTTAAGAACACATTATAATAGTTCTTCAGGCCATGGTTCTCCCTCCTGCAGCCCAAAGTCTGTGACAATACTCACCCTCCTGTTCCATAGTCCGGCAGACCCGGCTAGATCCAATACGGGTCAGCTTGGGGATGTCTTGGAGCTATAGTACAATCAAAGTTCAGTTTGCCGCGAAAGTCCATCTGCATTGCCGTTTTGATAGCCCACTCTGTACTGCACAGTAAAGTTGTAGGGCTGCAGGGCAAGACTCCATCTCAATAAGCGTTTGTTGTCCCCGGTTACTCGATCTAACCAGATCAAAGGGTTGTGGTCCATACATGCTGCATACCCCACCTCCAGGGGTAGTAGCTTATGACTGATGTAGGCAACAGGGTGCTCACTGCCGTCGGTTCCCACTTGGCTTAGCACTGCTCCCAAACCGAAGGTAGAAGCATTTGTATGTACACAAAAATGTTTGTTTGGGTCAGGAGCAGCCAAAACTGGGGCAGAAACCAAAGTATTTTTCAGGTGCTGGAAAGCATTTTCACACTCTGGGGACCACAAGACCTGGCGGGGAGGATTCTTTCTGGTCAAGTCAGTCGGGGGTTTAGCTATCGTGCTATAGTCGGGAACAAACCTCCTATAGTATCCTACAGTGCCTAGGAATGCCAAGACTTAGGTTTTCGTCCGGGGGGTGGGCCAGTTGGCAACGGCCTCTGCCTGACCCTCGGACATCCCTATGCTACATTTCTCTGGCTTTAATGTTAGTCCCGCAGTCCTGATGCCGTCTAATACAGTACCCCGGTGGAGTAGATGGTCCTCACAGGTATCGCTGTAGATTGCAATGTCATCCAGGTATGCACAGGCATAATCCTGACGGCCATCGAAGAGTTTATCTACCATCCTCTGGAACATCGCCTGAGCATTTTTCATTCCAAATGGCATGACCTTAGACTGGTACAAGCCATGCGGTCTAACCGTTCATCGACCCAGGGTAGGTGTCAGTCGTGCAGTCGTTTAGCCACGGTAATCTACGCAGAAGCGGGTAGTACCATCCTGCTTTGGCACTAACACTACTGGCTGGCCCAGGGGCTGTTGGAGGGCTCGATGACTCCTAAATCGAGCATGTCCTTTATCTCCTTCCTCATACCCTCTCACTGACTCAGGTACCAGGTAAGCCGCCTGCCAGATAGGTGGCTGTCCCGGGGTTTCCACTCGGTGCACTGTCGTAGTGTATCCAGGCTTGGTGGAAAACATGTCCTGACGCTGCAGAAGGACCAGCCTGGCCTGGTCCTGCTGCTCTGGCCCTAGCTGCCCGTCTAAACTCACTGTCTCTACACTTGATCTGTCCCCATCTCTCACCGGTAGCTCTGACAGGGGAGGGTTCTCGGAAACTTCCCTGGCTGGAGCACATATGGCAGCTTATCTCCTCAGGCCTCTCTTGATACGCTTTTGAGCATGTTCACATGGAAGGTCCGCCGGACTCTTTTTCATCTGAGCACTTAGCTACAAGTTAGGTAGTGTCACTTATTTGCTGCACTACCTTGTAGGGTCCCTGCCAAGAGGCCTGTAATTTGTCTGCCTTGGTAGGCTTGAGGACAAGAACTTTCTGCCCTACAGCCAAGGTGCGATTTCGGGCGGTACGATCATACCACCGCTTCTGCCGCCCCTGTGCGGTTTGCAGGTTCTCCAGTATGGTGTCCGTGAGTTCCTTCAGCCGGTCCCTGAGCGCTAGTACGTACCCTACCACAGGTCTCTTCAGCCCCTACACCTCCTTCCCAATGGGCTCTAAGTAGTGGCCCCCTCACCTGTCTCCCATACAATAACTCAAATGGGGAGAACCCCTGTAGATTCCTGCGGCACTTCCCTGTAAGCGAACAGGAGGTGCGGCAGAAATTTCTCCCAATCCCGGTGAGAAGTTGCAAATGTCCGCAGGAATTGCTTTAGCATTCCTTTGAACCGCTCATATAGTCAATTAGTCTGGGGGGTGGTAGGGAGACCTGTGTATAGGCTTAATTCCACAGAGCTTCCACAACTGCTGGGTTAGGTTTGCAGTAAACGGAGTCCCTTGGTCTGAGATCTCCTGAGGGAAACCCACCCTGGCAAAGGTTCGGAGCAGGGCCTCCCCTACTGTCTCTGCATGAATATTTGTCAGAAGAACTGCCTCTGGGTAACGAGTAGCATAATCCATCACTGTCAAAATATATCTCTTCCCAGAGGGACTGGGTAATGGTCCTACCAGGTCTACTGCTATCCGGCTAAAGGGCTCAGCTATGATCGGTAGGGGGTACAAAGGAGCTCTAGATCGGTGCCCTTTTTTTCCCACACTGACAAGTATCACTGGTACAGTAATACCGTTTAATATCCCCAGTTATCCCTGGCCAGAAGAGATGCTGAGTCAAGCTGAACAGTTTTGGTCACTCCAAAATGACCAGCTAGGGAATGTCATGTCCGATGCTAAGCAGGTTGCTCAGATATTTTTGCGGCACGACCAACTGGGCAGTTGGGCACTGGATGAGATCCCTTCCCTTTTGTCACCCGATAGAGTGGGATCGGGAATTACTTTATCTGTTCCCTTTCTAATCCCCCTGGGGTCCATCCCTGCCCTCTCCCGGTAACTCGCTAATGCCGAGTCTGCTAGTAGTTCCTGAGTAAAGTCAGTCGGGGTAGCCCAGGTAAAGGGTGGTACAGTTAGGTCAAGGTTAGGGAAGTTAGGCCTCACCTGGGTCCCATCATCGAGTGCCTCCTCTGCTCGCCTTGCTTGCTGTGCAGATGGGCATAACACAGCGGGAGACACCTGTTTGTTATCAAAGGTTAGGCTGCAAATGGGCACAGTGAGACTGCATATGGGCATCGTTTACCCAGTAGCTGCTTCATTTTCCCACCCTAGGCTCATACATAGTCAATACGTTTTCCCAGTTTTTTGTGGTAAAATTAGGTGCCTTGGCTTATATTCGGGCCAGCCTATACTCGAGTATATACGGTATCTCTCATAACTTCAACTTTCACGTCTCCGAGCCCCAATCCATATGCACTTGGGCAGTAGGGATGCGTAAAACTTTGCCTCCAGCCACTCGCACAGCTCTGGACCTCCCGGTTTTCCCAGTCATTGTAACCTTCCTGGGTTGCACCAAACTAATAGCAGCTCCACTGTCCCTGATTCCTTGGGCAGGACGCCCATTCACCCATATGGCCTGTCGGTGATGCCTGCAATTTTTTGTCATCAGTAGCAGCTTGTATCGGGTTCACCTCATGGAGTAGCTCAAATTCCTCTTCACCCCAGCCAGTTGAGGTAGATGGTGGGGCGGCTTCCAGGTAATGAGCAGCTGCTCGGGCTGGGCCAGGGGCAGCACGGTTACATGAAGTGACGTTGACATTTCGAGGACAGTTAGCTTGTCGGTGTCCAATTTAATTGCACCCATAACAATGAGGCGTGTAATTTTGGTTTGGTATAGCCGGTCGGGCCATTGCAGGGAGGGTGACTGACTGCTGGGTGGATGGCTGGATATGGGCAGGTGCTGGCGGTGGTCTGGAGATGCCGCGAGACTCTGGTTAGTGGGATCTCCGGGTATCCATATACTGGTCGGCTAGTTCCGCTGCTTTGTCTACCATCAAGGGCTTTTGGTCTTGGACCCACTGGCGAACTTCACTAGGGGATTGGTTGTAAAACTGTTCCAGTAGGATCAGTTGGGCAGCATCCGCTAAGGTAGTTGCCTGACAGCCGGAGAACCATGCATCTACCGATCAGGACATCTGATGAGCCCATTCCGTATAAGACTGGCCCTCTTTCCATTGTAGGACTAACTGGCATAAGAAGCCACAAGCAATTAGTGACCAGCGCTGGATAACTTAAGAACACATTAATCTCCAGGCCATGTTTCTCCTGCAGCCCAAAGTCTGTGACAATAGTATCTTAAAATCATTGGTTAAAGTGTTACTAAACCCACAACAGTAAAATCTGTCTGTATATGCAGAATAGCATGCTTGTTATACTTGCTGTGGAACTTTATGGGTTAATCTTCTGCATTGTGTAAAAACGCTGTTTTATCCTGTATGCATAGATCCTCCCCTCCTGCAATGTCTACCTCGGAAAACAGGCAAGGTAGCCAACCTCAATCTGCACATGCTCAGTTGTCTTTTATGCTGGAGAGAACAATTTCTTGTTCTCAGAGATGGCCAGGTCACATGATATTGACATCACACATGTGGGCGTGTATACAGGCTGAGAATCTCCACCTTCCTGAACTCTCAGCACTGAAGAAACACTGCAGTTTATCATGTAACCGTGGTATACAGACCATTCAAAAAGGTATATAGTGGCAATATTTTAATGTAAAAAGATGATTTATAAGCTGTGGGGGCGGATTAACTATTTTCATATTACTGGGTTTAGTAACACCTTTAACACAGGTTTTTGTTACCTAAATCTTAAAATTATGTATTTTTTTTCATCTTTGTCATCTGCTGAACGTCTGTTCACCATAATCAGAAATTTTTCATTGGTTTGTGTTCCACAAAAGAAAACCACACCAAATAAAGCAAAAAAAAAAAAAAAAAAAAAGGTCCCTAATCCTCAATCTAAATCAAATGCTGATCATGATCATTTTATAATGAGAAATATGCTGTGTATTTTTATTATAATCTATAATTTAAATATAATATTTTCAGTTAATACTTTCAAAGACTATAGGGGGTTACCAAATGGCATATTTGGTACCTCAGCATGGTAATTTGGTGAAAAAGACCTTACTTTTTATTTTATTTTTCGACAGTGGTGGATGGTTAGAACTTGTCTGTTTTTTATGGTCTGTGTCTTCGTTTTGTGAAATATACTCTTTGTCCTGGTGACCAATGTCACTATGATTAAAAGAAAGCAGGACTTTTAAGATGTCACCAGAAGAGAAAAAGATGAAAAAAAAGCTTCTAATAGGAAACTTTCTGTAACAACGGTCTAAAGCTTGGTTCACACTAGTCCAACGCCAAAGTTGCGCAACTTTCAGAGTGACTTTGATGT
Organism: Aquarana catesbeiana; assembly: GCF_042186555.1. NCBI lineage: Eukaryota > Metazoa > Chordata > Amphibia > Anura > Ranidae > Aquarana > Aquarana catesbeiana. Next base: position 207,365,336 of record NC_133324.1, read on the forward strand.
GGCTTTTTATACTCTGTGGCATTGACGTTGTATGAGGCTGGATTCACACTATTGCGAATTGGAAACAGGTTCCTCTCTATGGAGCCAGTTCACATAGCTCCGCTGCGGCTCCTGTGCAAATTTGCACAGAAAGCCTGTGCGTCTGGTTCATTTTAGGTTCGAATATGGCAAGAAATTCGGGCTGAAATCGGACCTGAAACAGTGAATGGGGACGCACTGGACCCCTGCTGTGAGCGCCATGCGGCGATGGTGTGAACCCAGTCTCAAAGTCAGATCAAAGTAGCGCAGAACCTTTTCTAAAGTTGGACAGACTTATGTAGTATCAGTTAAGATGGCTCTCCTAGGAAAACATTGAATTTCACGTCATCTGACTTGGGGTCTCACAAGTCGGATCTGTTGCATCACTGTGTACCAAACCTAAAGGTCCATGCATGATACGAAAATCAGAAGAAAATATTTGTCCGAACGATGTGTTGATTTTCGGATCGTTAGTGCAGTGCCTTCAACAGACAATTCCAGTTTTTCGTCAGACGAAAGCTGGATGTGCAGACTGTAAATTTTTTGTTGTAGATGAACTCAACGTCTGATTTTTAGTTTAATTAGCACGGTTTTTGTACAAAAAAAAATCGTAAGAGCAAGACTATGCATGCTCAGAAACGAAAACACATACAAAACTAGTCAACACATTATGTCACTTCTGAAGTTGTATTCTGTCGTACAAGAATTTTCGTATGATGAGTAGCCTCTTCACTTTCGAAATGAGACTAGCATGCAACAAAAAAATGGACGAACAGTCGTCTGAAAATCTGATCACGTGTAGGTTTTGGAGAGCATTGTCTTCAGGTTGTAGAGATCTTATTTCTCCCACTTCACATGTACTTATTTACATATTCTGAACTAGTATTGACATCGCTTTAAAACAAGCCCTCATTCACTTCTGTAGCTAAAGACATCGTGTAGAGATTTGTCTTCAAATTTTACAACTTACCACCTCCATACTGGACACTTTCACCTCCTTCTTGCCCAGGCCAATGTTCAGATGTCAGCTCTGTCACACTTTGAATGCAATTTACTCAGTTATGCAGCAGTGTACCCAAATTAAATTTTTATAATTTTTTTGAGATAGAGCATTCTTTTGGTGGTATTTGATCACCACTGGGTTTCTTATTTTTTGCTAAATAAACAACAAAAAAGAGAGCAAAAATTTTGGGAGGGAAAAGCATTTTTTTTCCTTTCTGTTCTAACATTCTGGGGAATTGATCAGAATTTTTTTGGGGGGGGGTTTCACACTATGGTTGCTTATAACAAAAGGCAGTGGTCAAGGTTATAAGAAATCATTTTTATGAATGGGCCAGTCATTCAATGTGTACTATTGCGAAGCTGTGCTTGGCCACAGCTATCACATATTACAGATGCCCTGTGATTGGCCTTGTATGTACCATATGATCCCTGTGACAAGTCACAGAGATCAACACAATGAATGGCAAACAATTTATTGTGTACAAATGTCATGTGATCACTATGATTGGTCACAGCATTCACATGGTACCGGGAAGCAAATATAATCTGTTATCTATGTCTGGTGGACACAGCGAGTGGCCGATTTACGCTGCAGATGGCCCAGTCCCGCTTGGTTATTATTTGACTATAAGCAGGACAGGAAGCATTAAAAGCATTTGTTACCCAAAAACTTCATATTCCTGATAGGTGCCTGCTGTACCACGTGCTTGTATGAGAAAGTATCCTGTTCTCTTTGTATTGCTTCTTTTTATGTGAATTTACTGGTGGTCCAGCCTTGTCCTTCTGCTTTATTAAAAACTGACCACACTAAATAGTGTGGTCAGTTCTCTATCTGTGCTGGGAACTCAGTGTACTGTCCTTCAATGATCAGACTTTTTCTGACATGCCTCCCTGCACAGCCATTCACTGGGAAGCTCCGTTTGCTGCTGTTTTCTCTCCCCCCCCCCCAGCTCTTAAGCAGCTGAGAACAGAGGGAATGGTCATTTTTAAAAAATAAAGGGCTGAAACGATTAATCGATAATGAAAATCGTTGTCAACGAGCGTCGCGAGCGCTGAGCTGCACCTGCAATATAAGGTAGCGGCTATGGCTATTACAATACTCAGTGTACTTTAATTTCTGTGATGACAAGTGCCCCATCATAATTATTTCTTTGATTAGTGCCCCATTGGTTTTCCTGGGGGGGTTGGGGGGGGGAATAGTGCCCCATTGGTTTTCCTGGGGGGGGGGAAATAGTGCCCCATTGGTTTTCCGGGGAGGAGGAATAGTGCCCCATCGTTGCTGGGAGGAATAGTGCCCCATCATTGGTATTCCCGGGAGGAATAGTGCTGCCCCATCATTTTTCATTATTACTTTAAATAAACGAAAAAATTGCATTTTTTTTTTTTTTTTTTTTTTTTTTAGAATTTTATCCTTTTAATCAAAACAATCGGCCAACTAATCGATAATGAAAAAAATCCTTAGTTGCTGCCCTAGTATTTTTTGATCTATACAAAAATGTTTTGCCTTTCATTTTTATTTTAAATTGAATGGGTTGTTTTACTTGGAGATTGTTTTGTTTACAATCACTTTAAGCTCTGAAAATCTAAGCTACCTTCCTCTTTATTTTTTTTTTTCTATGGCAGGAGGAACTTGAAAGCCTGCAAACTTTTTAATGCAGACAAATGGCAAGGGCTTGTAACCTGTTACAAATCACTTAGATTTCATTAAAAAGTCTCATCTTCGAGGATTCATTTTTTCGTGGCACATCCTACTGCAAAGGCCAGGAAGCTCTTTTGCTGCTTGTTAAGGCATAACTGAAGTCAAAGCTTTTTTTTTTTTTTTTTTTTTTTTCCTAGGTTTAGATAAAGTGGAGAGGTATTAGAACACATGTCAGACTGTCTGTGTAGCCTTTGGGGAGATTTTGCCTTTCTATTGTCCCAGTGACTGCTATTGCTGAAAGTGAAGGAGAATCCCAAATTTAGAGTGGTTACCAAAACAGAAATGGGGGTGGAAATCTTCCAGCACTAGTTCTGGTGACCCTTGTGACTACCGGTGATTCCCTCAATTTAGAGGGATTTCCTCTCTCCTCGTGTTGTGGTTGTGGGACAGAAGTGAAGGGAAATCTCCCCAGTGGGACATAGATGGGGGGAAAAAAAACGACAGGGGTTATAACAGTTCTACTTTAACCACTTCACTCATGGAAGGATTTACCCCCTTAATGACCAGGCCATTTTTTGCGATACGGCAATTCGTCAATTTAACTGACCATTGTGCGATCATGCGATGTTGTACCCAAACAAAATTGTTGTCGTTTGTTTTTCCCCACAAATGGCTTTCTTTTCGGTGGTATTTGATCACCTCTGCAGTTTTCATTTTTTGTGCTATAAACAAAAATAGAGCAACAATTTTGGAAAAAAAAAAAAAAACCTACATTTTTTACTTTCTGCTAGAATACATATAAAAGAAATGTAAAAAAAAAAAAAAACGAATTTATTCATCAGTTTAAGCCAATATTTATTCTTCTACCTAGTTTTAGTAAAAAAAAAAAATCCCAATAAGGGTACATTGATTGGTTTGCGCAAAAGCTATAGTGTCTACAAAATAGGGGATAGATTTAGGGACTTAATTTATTTATTTTTTTTACTGGTAATAGCAGCGATCTGGGATCCAAAACTGCGACATTGCGGCGGACAAATCTGACCCTAAGTGACACTTTTTGTGGACCAGTGACACCAATACAGTGATTAGTGCTAAATGAAAAATACACTGATCAGTGTATAAATGACACTGGCAGGGAGAGGGTTAACACTAGGGGCGATCAAAGGGTTAACTGCGTTCCCTCAGTGTTTGCTCTGACTGTGTGGGGGATGGGCTCGCACACTGGGACAACACCGAGATCGCTATTCCTGATCACTAGGAACAACTCAGTGTTGTCCCCTGTCAGAACAGAGATCCGCCTTGTTTAAATAGGCAGATCCCCGTTCTGCCTCTGTGGAGCGATCACAAGTGGCCGGCAGACATAGAGTCCGCCGGAACTGCGAGCGCTCCCCTGGCTTGCGCACCCACAATATCTCGTGCATGAAAGGACGTACAGGTACGTCCTTTCATGCAGCCAGACCGCCTTGCCGCAGTGTATGTGCGGTGGACGGACCGGAAGTGGTTAGGGATATGCAAGTTTATTATTTGTAGTCTGTGTACAGATGCACATTAAAGTGAATCTGTATTGGCAAAACGCAGGTTCACTTTAAAGCCCCTCTCTGGGATTAAGATAATTTACTAATTACTGTATTATGAAAAAAATCGAAATGGATCTTTCCCTTATCGTCTTTCAGGACAGCACTTGGGAGAGAGTGACTCCTCCCCTTGCCAACAGGAAACACCTCTTCCACCAAACTTTAAAAGAAGGCTCCTTTGCACACATCGTCAGTTTTTGTGTTTCCTCCGGAGGGAACACTTCGTGGGAAGTCAGGGCTCTCAGGTGCTGTCCTGGGAGCTCAGGTTTCCTGGATTTCCATCAAACACTTTTTTACCTCATGAGAGCTGTTCCTCCCATTCCACAGCTGAGGTGAAGTGCTGCTGGCTGGGCTCCCTTTCCCTCTTCATATGGGCTCAGGCTGAGTCTGACTGTCGTGGGCATCGCTCCTAGGCGGCGGCAAGACAGACGGTGGCCGTTTACTATATTTTTTTCTCAGGTCCACCGCCTGTTGCTTATTGCACCGCCGCCATCTTGGGGATGGCAGCGGGGCTCCATCCGCCGGAAGTGAGGCATCCGGTGGGGGCGGCGCCCACGGAACAGGCGTGCGGCGTCATTTCCGCCGGAAATCGCAGAGGGAAAGGGGAGGAACGGGGCTGGTGCTTATTTAGCAGTTCTGGTCCGGCGCACTGGCGCTATTGGAGTCCGGAACCGGCGTTTAGCCACACAAACACAGCAAGCGCTCCTCGATGGAATCGATGGCGACAGCGAGTGGGACAGGCACAGGCACCAGCAAGGCCCAGGTAAGGTGCAGTTGTATACTGTCTTCCTTGTACTGTGTGGTCTCTCTCTCTCTCTCTCTCTATCCCCCCCCCCCCCCCCCCGGTGTCAGGGGCCTGTCTGGGCACATAAAGCAGTTAGCTCTTACTGTGCACCTGTGGTGAGCATCCTTGGGTATAGGACAGGTTGTCTCACTGGGATGGTTTCTTCTTTTGTCTCATGGCAGGCCAAGAGCTCTGATCCAGTGGCAAAAAGAAAATGTCCTTCATGTAAATCCAAGCTACCTGAAGGATGGAAGAAGACGTTATGTCAAGCTTGTATTGATTTGCTAGTTAAAGAAGAAGCTTCTTCCGCTTGCAGCGACTTGATTGCATCGGTTAAAAAGGAACTTGATGCGACTATTCAATCATTTCGCTCTTCCCTAGCAAACCCATCCCTGAGTCAGCCTACTACCTCACAGTCCTCCCAAGGCTCACTTATAGTCCCGGCGATGGAGACTGAGGCATCTCCTACCCCAGAGGGACATTCCCCCTCTCAATCTGAGGATTCTGATGAGGGTGAGGAAGGAGAAAATTTACCTTCAAGATTTAAATTGTCTTTAGAACAGGTAGATGGCCTGTTAAAAGCAATCTATACCACACTGGGTCTGGAGGAGGAAAGAAAGGAGTTATCTCTGCATGATAAAATGTATGCAGGGCTTAGCGAGCACAAAAATCGCAATTTCCCAGTACACTCTGTTATTTCTGAAGCTATTAAGAAAGAGTGGGCAGAGCCAGAGACAAAAAGCCTTAAAAAGGCGTTTCCCTTTTGATGAAGATCCAGCGGCGGTTTGGAACAAAAACCCCAAACTAGATGCCGCGTTTTCCCAGGTCTCGAGGTCTACAGATTTGGCATTCGAGGACATGGGGGTGTTGAGAGATCCCATGGATAAAAGGATGGACCAGCTACTAAAGAGGGCTTGGCAATCCATCATGGGAAATCCTTAACCTACTATGGCAACTACAGTGGTATCCAGAAATATGGAGTTCTGGTTAGAGCAACTTAAGGCCCATATCTCAGCAGACTCACCAAAACAAGAAATTTTGGATTCATTTTCAACTCTGTCTGCCGCTGTCGCATTTATATCTGATGCTTCAGCGGAATCAATTAAAATGACAGCTAGATCTGCTGCCCTAGCCAACTCAGCCAGAAGGGCTCTGTGGTTGAAAACTTGGCCGGGGGACGCGGCATCCAAAAACAAGCTGTGTGGGATACCGTTCCTGGGTGACTTGCTTTTTGGACCTGATTTAGATGCGGTTCTAGATAGAACTGCTGATTAAAAAGAAGTCTTTTCCCATCAAAAAGAAAAAGCAGCCAGTTAAACGTTTTTTTCGTTCCCAAAGGGCTCAAGAACAAACCAAACCCCAGGAGAAAAGAAAAAATTGGGCATCGCAGAAGGGTAAAGGAAATGTCCTTTTCCATCCTCCTGCAGCCTCCGGTAAAGCACAATGACTTGTGCGTACCAGTGGGGGGAAGGCTTCAAAGTTTCCTTCCCCTTTGGGCCAGCATGACAGAAAGTCTATATATTTTGGACATGCTGTCCCAAGGTTACAGGATAGAGTTTTCGGATCGCCCGCCAGAAAGATTCTTTGTAACAAACCTACCAAGGGATCTAACAAAGGCTCTGGCCATGAAGAACCTTTTAAAGGATCTGAGGCACCAGAGGGTAGTGATACCAGTATCCCCAGAAGAACAGGGTCAGGGTTTCTATTCACACATCTTTCTGATAAGAAAACCATCCGGAAACTTCCGTCTTATCCTCAACCTAAAACCCCTGAACAAGTCAGTCCTATACAAAAAGTTTTGTATGGACTCAATTTTCACGGTCAGAAACATTCTGACAAAAGATTGTTTTATGGCATCAATCGATCTGAGGGATGCTTATCTTCATATTCCTGTAGCACCTCAGTCCCAGAAGTTCCTGAGGTTTGCGGTGAATATGGGCAAGGAGATTATACATCTTCAGTTCAGGGCCCTTCCCTTCGGCCTGTCGTCAGCTCCTCGTATTTTTACGAAGATAATGGCGGAAGCTCTCGCCCCTCTTCGACTCCAGGGGATTGCGGTAATTCCATATCTGGACGACCTCCTCTTTTTTGCCCCATCCAGGGAAAAGTTGCAGGAGGATTTGAACAAATCCCGCAGTCATCTGGAGTCACTAGGGTGGATAGTGAATGTTCAAAAATCAAATTTCATCCCAGCTCAGCAAGTACTGTTTCTGGGTTATTTGATAGATTCAGTGGAGCAAAAGATTTTTCTCCCAGAAGAGAAAAAGATCAAGGTCCAAAGGGTAATTACGGCACTACAAACAAATCAACTGATTTCAGTCCGAAAGGTTATGTCGGCTCTGGGGACATTAACCTCTTCAATGCCAGCCATCCAATGGGCAAGGCTGCATTTCAGGACCCTCCAGAGGTTCCTTCTAAGGACATGGAACCACAGGACGGAGAGTTTGGATACAAAAGTAAAGATTCCCACCAGAGTCAAACGTTCACTTTGGTGGTGGAAAAGTCAGGTGGTACTGCAAAGAGGTCTTCTTTGGTCTTTTCCGACCGGGAAAGTGGTCACAACAGACGCCAGTTTGCAGGGATGGGGGGCCCACATGGGTCAAGCCTTAGCGCAGGGAACATGGTCCCAGTTCGAGGCCCAAAGATCCTCAAATTGGAGAGAGCTGAAGGCAGTTGCCCTAGCATTAGCTTTCTTCTCTCAAAACCTCATAGGTTGCCATGTCCAGATTTTGTCGGACAATGCCACGGCCATAGCCTACCTGAACAAACAGGGAGGCACAAGAAGCAGGGCCCTTCACTTACTGTCGGTAGAGATTCTGGAGTGGGCGGAGAACCACTTACTATCTCTATCCGCAGTCCATCTAAAAGGCACATTGAACGAAGTAGCGGATTATCTGAGCCGACAAAAAGTTCAGGAATCAGAGTGGAGTCTGAACAGGAAGGTGTTTGCATTAATCACCAGTGTTTGGGGCCTTCCGCAGGTAGATCTGTTTGCTTCAAAACAAAACACGCAGCTCCCGAATTTTTTCTCCCTTCAGAGAGACATTTGCTCTCAGGGGATAGATGCTCTGGCACATCCGTGGGATTTTCACCTAGGGTATGCTTTTCCTCCATTTCGATTAATCCCTCTAGTGTTGAGGAAAATACTGAAAGAGAGAGTATCAATCATTTTGATTACTCCATATTGGCCAAAGAGAGCTTGGTTTTCCACGATTCTGCAGTTGGCAATCAAACCATATTGGCATCTCCCGCTCAGTCAGGATCTGTTGATTCAGGGGCCAGTGCTTCATCCAGGGGTAGACAGGTTAAAGCTCACTGCCTGGTATCTGAGGAGCAATTAATGAGAAGCAAAGGCTTTTCAGAACGTTTAACTGCTACGTTGCTTTCCAGTAGGAAAAAGGTAACCAGGGATATTTACGCCAAAGTATGGAAAGTCTATGTTTCTTTCTGTCATTCCGAACATAGGGGGGTTAAAGACCTAGTTTCAGTGCTGGAATTTTTGCAAAAAGGTGCAGACAAGAATCTGGCGGTCAGCACTCTTAAGGTGCAGGTGGCTGCCTTGGGAGTTTATCTGGAGAGATCTTTATCTTCAGAAACTCTGATCATGAGATTTTTCAAAGCACTTTCCAGGTCGAGACCGGTACCGGTGAAGCATTTCCCAAATTGGGATCTCTCGGTGGTTCTGCAGGCTCTGGCAAAAGAACCATTTGAGCCTTTACAGGCCATATCCCTAAAGAATTTAACTTTGAAGACTATTTTTCTGGTCGCAATTACTTCAGCAAGAAGGATTAGTGAACTGCACGCCCTATCAGTAAAAGAGCCTTTTTTGTCAGTTTTTCCTGATAGAGTTGTCCTTAAAGTAGATCCGGGGTTTTTGCCAAAAGTGGCAAGCTTTAGTAACAGGTCTCAAGAGATTACTCTACCAACCTTTTCTGCTAACCCTTCGGGTGCAAAGGAAGAGCAGTTTCACAATTTAGACGTAAGACGTATCCTATTACAGTATTTGGAAGTAACAGGAGGGTTTAGAGTTTCAGATTCATTATTTTTTCTTTTTTCTGGAAACAAGAAAGGCCAACAAGCATCAAAAGCATCATTGGCTAGATGGCTTAAGACAGCTATTTCTGTAGCCTATTCTCGAATGGGTTTATCTTCCCCGCTGGGAATTAGGGCTCATTCAACAAGAGCGCAGGCCACTACATGGGCAGAAAGAGCTGGTGCCACCCCAGATCAGATTTGTAAGGCGGCTACGTGGTCAAGCTACTTAACGTTTGTCCGGCATTACAGACTGGATCTCCTATCAGCAGGTGATCGGGCTTTTGGCAGAAAGGTTCTGCAGGCTGTGGTCCCTCCCTAGGGGGGTAAGTCTCTATTATCCTCTCAAGTGCTGTCCTGAAAGACGATAAAGGAAAATTCAAGTTAGACTTACCGGTAACTTGTTTTCCTTGAGTCTTTCAGGACAGCAGCATCCCGCCCTATTGTTTTTACATATATATACTGTGACTAATCATATCTCGATTATGTGTTCCAGTTTGGGGCCGGAGGTTCTCTACTACTACTGACAATGTGTGGAAAGGAGCCTCCTTTTAAAGTTTGGTGGAAGAGGTGTTTCCTGTTGGCAAGGGGAGGAGTCACTCTCTCCCAAGTGCTGTCCTGAAAGACTCAAGGAAAACAAGTTACCGGTAAGTCTAACTTGAATTTTTTTTACTTCTCAAGCCACAGTCGCAGGACACTTCAGCCCTGAGGGCCAGTACACACCGCATTCAGTCCAGTGCGTTTTCTTTTCTGTATCAGAAACACATGGCTAGTAGGTTAGATGGTTTCCAATGGCATAGTTTACACCAGTGCAGTCAGTTCTAGTGCGTTCCAATTCCAGAAAAAAAAAGCATGCTGCATTTTTTTTTTCTGAACTGTACTGGAACGCAGTAAAATGCACTAAAATGCATCGGCACGCACATGTTCCCATTGGGGGCCAGTTCACACCACATACAGTCCAGTGCGTTTTTCTGCATCAAAAAAAAAGCTTGTAAAGTAGGTTGTATGGTTTTCCAATGGCATAGCTCACACCAGTGCAGTCAGTTTCAGGCAAAAAAAAAGTAGAACATGCTTCATTTCCTGCATTGGACTGCCCTGGAATGTGGTAAAACGCATAACAAATGTGCCGGAATGCACTGGAACAAATCAAATCGGACCCTAGTACAGTGAAAAAAAGCATCAGGGATGCTTTCGAAAACTCACCGCAACGTGCCAAAAATGCACATGCATAAACTCATCTGGAGTAAACTGTAATAGTATCTTTTAGTTTGCTAAACCACAACCCCCCCCCCACGATTGCTATGGGGCACTTGTGTGGGCTCCATCCCAAGCTGCCCTGTGTGTCCCTTGAGACACACACACGTACCTGCCCAGCTCCAGTGCAGTAAGGTACAAAACCTTCTGCCTTTGGAACCAATTTTAATAAAACGCAAGGAAATTGCATTTTAAATATTTTAAGGAAAATGGCAATAGTTTTAACTCTGTACTGAGGAAACGATAAGTACACCATTGGCCTTAAAGTGGTAGTTAAGCCACTTCAGCATCTTCATACCATCCCCTCTGTGTTCTAATCCTGTGTGCCCCTGTGAGTGATTTTTAACAAAAAAAGCCTGCTATACCTAATTTCACAGCTCTTCTCTGCAATCAAATGATTCTCTCTCTCTCCCCCTTCCTCTCGAGTGATGTCAGCGGGGAAATCTCAGCCCCGCCCACTACACCTATCAGACGGGGAGAGAAGAGAGCCAGCTGATCATGTGATCGCTGAGAAGAGCTGTAAAAAAGAGATATAACAGACTTTTTTTTTTTATAAATCACTTACACAGGGACACACAGGATTGGAACACAGAAGAGAGGGGGTGGTATGAAGATGTAAAAAGTTATTTGAGCAGCAGGAGTTGAGGGGACAGGTACTGTCACAAGCTGACAGGCAGAGAGGGAGGGGGGAGAGAGCACAGAGGAGACAGCAGGCTGCATATGACGGAGGCATGAACGGATGACTCCGGTGTTAGGGCTCAGCAGTAGGGATGCACCGATAACATTTTTTTTTTAACAATGAATACAAGTACCTATACTGTTTTTTTAGTACTCGCCGATACAAAATACCGATACCTACCGCAATTGTTTTGTTTTAACTTAAACTATCAGCAATGGTAAAAAGCATTGAAAAGTTATTTACAAATGAAATAGATTTTTTTTTTTTTTTTCTATTTAGAGCTTTTTCAATGTGAAATGTGTAAATATATGTTAAAATATATGTGTAAAAATATTGACCAACAAAGCAAAAAAAAAAAAAATTAAGTTTTTATTGTTTATAAAATAGACGTTAACAAAAGAAAAAAAGCAGGAAAATAATAATAATTAAATGGAGGAGAATAGGGAGTTAATTAAGGCTGATTAGAGTAAATTAAGGGGTTAAACAGAGGAACATTTGTTCATCCCTTTGATCTGCAGATGAAGAAACAGAAATATACACAAAAAGAAACTGTTTCTTTTTATTTTAGTGCTTCAGGACTGAGCAATGTTGGTAATAAACTTTGGCAGCTTTTTTTTTTTTTTTTTTACAGCTCCAATTACTGGACTTCTTTAACGCTAGGGAGACCCACTGACAGCTCAAAGAACCGAGCCCGAAAGTATCAGGGTTTCAGGTATCAGTGCATTTGCACGAGTACCGATACTAATATCCGTGCAACCCTACTCAGCAGCCCTGATCTATCGGAGTCAGCTGTCTGACATTGACTCAGTGGAGTTTTTGACCACTCTATGCAAAATTTCTTTATTTTTTTCATGAGCTGCCAATTTTAAACCCTTTCTTTGCAATTAAATTGGCTATAACTAACTAGGCCAGACCATAACCCTTCATTGTTTAAAGCGGTATTTAAACCCAAAACCTAGTATATTGCAGTATAGTTCCAATCATTCCCTGTGGTGGCTGCATTCATTTTTTTTTCTTTATTTTTTTCACCTGCATTAGTGTGCCACCACTCTGGATGAAGGAGCACATTTTGGACCACAGCATTGTCAGTCCTCGGGGGAGGGGAGTGTTAGATGTACTAGCAGATTTAGGTTCTTAAACCAAACCCCATCTAACACTTTTGAAGCAGTTACATCAACAGTTTTGTTCCTTTTTGGGATTAAGGTTTTACATAAAAGCTAATCATTGTAAGCAACCCTACATCTGCAGGACCGCTTGTTCTGTTGAAAAACTGACTTACTGACTAGACCACCAGGTGAAAATAAGGGCTTAAAGAAAACAAGTGCAGCCCCCACATTTAAGAAATGGTAAGCTGTAGAGCTGCACGATTGTTAAAAAAAATTGCGATCTCGGGTCAACCCCCTCACAATCTTAATACAGGATTTCCCCGATTCAGTGCAGAGAGTTAACTGCTCACAGCTGTCAAAAAAAAATAAAAATAGGCAGCCTGCCAAGTTTATCACATTGTCAGCGCTGGGAGATAACTATAAACAAAGTATCATTTAGTTCCTTTAAATCAAAGGGATGAACTTCGGTCTGTAAATGAGGTCACTTTAACCACTTAAAGCTGACCTTCAGTTATTTTTCTTCTTTTCATCTAATAAACTTTCTGCCCTTGTTTTAACTTTGGATAGTAAAACATTTTTTTCCTGCCAGGAAATCCCTTATACAGCCCACTTCCTGTTTATTGTCTGGTAAAAAGCCTAGGCTTATGACGACATGCACAGCACTCTCTGACTCGCGTGAAAGTGTGCCGGGAGGAGGGGGGTGAGTCATAAGAGGGCCAGAGCTGGAGGTGTGCCTCTGTGTGCCTGTATAAATCCAGGAATTGAACAGGCGGCAGCTTCAGCTGCCCACAGTTAAAATGGTTGCCAGGCTCAGTGGTGGGAGATTTCTGCAGCATATTTGGCAAGTACGGAATCGCAGTATATATAAAATAATATACAAAGTGGTTGGAGGGAAGCTTTAGAGTGTTTTTATACAAATTATGTGAGCAAACTGCAGTTCTTCTTTAAAGACTAAGCCTTTTTCTGACACTTATTGCTTACATGTTTTTAAAACCAGTATTTTTTGCTAGAAAATTACTTGGAACCCCCAAACAAATTATATATGCCTGAAACCGATACCTTCAGGCTCGGTTCTTTGAGATGTCAGTGGGTCCCCCCTGTTGACAGCTGAAGTGTTAAAGTCCAGTAATTGGAGCTGTCCTAAAAAAAAAAAAAAAAAAAAACAGCCGGAAATGTTTATTAACAACATTGCTCGCTGAAACACTAAAATAAAAAGAAACATTGTTTCTTTTTGTGTCTTTCCGTTTCTTCATCTGCAGGTCAAAGGGATGAACAAATGTTCCTCTGTTTAACCCTTTATTTACTCTAATCAGCCTTAATTAACTTCCTATTCTCCTCCATTTAAAGGGGTTGTAAACCCTCATGGTTTTTCACCTTAATGCTTTCTATGCATTAAGGTGAAATAACCTTCTGTAGGACTACAGCCCCCCAGCCCCCCCCCCGTTTTGCTTACCTGAATGCTGTCTATCTCCGGCCGGGAACGAGCACACCAGCTCTAGCTGGTGTCTCGTGTTCTGATTGGATAGATTGATAGCACAGCCTTTGGCTTCCACTTCTCTTGATCAAATCCAATGATGGGCGGGTCCGAGTCCTGCTTTCTGTGTGAATACGCGCAAGAGCAGGATTCGGGAGCGCGCCCACACGGGTGGACACCCAATGCGGGGATGAGCTACCAGCGCCGCCGGGGGGACCCCAGAAGAGGTAGATCGGGGCCACTCTGTGCAAAACAAACTGCACAGTGGAGATAAGTATGACATGGCATGTTTGTTATTTAAAAAAAAAAGAGGGTTTACAGCCCCTTTTAATACTTTACGGCTTTTTTTTTTGGTTACGTCTATTTTATAAACGATAAACAATTAAAACTTTTTTTTTTCGTTTGCTTTGTTAGTGAATATTTTTACACACCTATATTAACATATAATTACACATTTCACATTGAAAGCGCAAAATTAAAAAAAAAAATGAATACATTTCATTTGTAAATAACTTTTTAATGCTTTGTACCATTGCTGACAGCTGAAGTGAAAATAAAACACGCGCGTTAGGTATTGGTATCAGTGAGTACTAAAAAAAAAAAAAAAGTATCGGTACTCGTAAAAAAAAAATGGTATTGGTGCATCCCTATTTATTTATTTTTTGTTTTTTAATTTTTTTTTTTTTTTTTTTTTAGCAGAGACCCTAGAGAATAGAATGGCGGTTGTTGCAGTATTTTATGTCACACTGTGTTTGCACAGTGGTCTTTCATACGCAATTTTTCTCAAATCGCCTTTCAGGACAGCCTTTGAGAGACCGTAGCTCCGCCCATTTTCCAGGAAACACATGCAGCCTTTTTAAGCCCTCCTTCCATCATGACCTCAGTTATTTAGGTTTAGGAGTGTGTCTATGGGAACGTTTTATAGCTGCAAAGGGTGGGCCAACTCCCAACATTGAACCCTACGAACTAAGTAGGGCGGCACAGTGGTATAGTGGATGGCACTTTTGTCTAGCATTAAGAAGGGTCGCTGGTTCGAATCCCAACTACGAAACTACCTGCCTGGAGTTTGCATGTTCTCCCTGTGTCTGCGTGGGTTTCCTCCGGGTACTCCGGTTTCCTCCCACACTCCAAAGACATGCTGATAGGCTAATTGGATCCTGTCTAAATTGTCCCTAGTATGTATGAATGTGAGTTAGGGACCTGAGATTGTAAGCTCCTTGAGGGTAGGGACTGATGTGAATGTACAATGTATATGTAAAGCGCTGCGTAAATTGACGGCGCTATATAAGTACCTTTAAATAAATCAATAAATAAGGCCTCGTACACACCATACGAAAACCAGAAGAGAAAATTTGTAAGACGAGCTGTCTGCAGATTTTCGGATCATTGGTACAGTACTTTCAACAGCTAGTTTGACTTTTTCATCAGACAAAAGCTGGATGTGCACTTGTGCAGGCTATAAAATTTTTATCGGATGTGAACTCAACGCCTGATTTTCAGATGGTCTGCACAGAAATCGTCATACAAGTCGAAAGTACAAACACGCATGGTCGGAATCAAGCAACTAGGGCTGCAACTAACGATTATTTTCATAATCGATTAATCGACTGATTATTTTTTCGATTAATCGGATAAAATCATAAAAAAATCGTAATGTGCCATTTTTTCTATTCCTCCCGGGGACACCAATGACGGGGCGCTATTCCTCCCGGGGACACCAATGACGGGGCGCTAGTCCCTCCCTCCCAGGAACACCAATGGGGCACTATGTCTATTCTCCTCCCTCCCAGGAAAACCAATGATTAGGCACTATTATTCCAGGCAGCCCCCCCCCCCCGGAACACCAATGATGGGGCACTCCCCCCCCCCCCCCCAGGAATATTGTTATGATGGGGCACTGGTCATAAAAATGTACTGTTTTTAATGTGTTATTATTAGCCGCTACCTTTCACAGTGAATGTGCAGCTCGGCTCTCCTCGCGGCTTCTCGCCCTCGCCTCTCTGTTCCCTCGAGGCAGCGGGCGGGGCTGAGAAGATCAGTGGGGATGACATCAGCGAGGAGGAGGAGAGGCGCGCCGCAGACGTGCCTGGTCACAAACGGCGGCGCCGAGGACACAGGAGGGAGGATTTATTTAAATGGACGGACAGAAGGAAGGTGCGGACCAACTAATCGATAATGAAAATCGTTGACAACGATTTTCATTATCGATTATTATCGATAATATCGATTAATCGTTTCAGCCGCACAAGGAACGACTGGGAAGAGTTCAGTCTTGTAAACCACCGCTCGTAATTAAGACATGACATTAGTGACGCACCAATTTATGAAATGTCGAATCGCAGAGCACATTCTCATGTTCTTTAATGGGATAATAATGAAGCTGCTTTGTTGGTGATACTGATGTAGTTATGCCAAACATATTTTAACCACTTAAACCCCCTTCCTAACCAGACTAATTTTCAGCTTTCGGTGCTCTCACATTTTGAATGACAATTATGCAGTCATGCAACACCATACCCATATGAATTTTTTGTCCCTTTTTTCACACTAATAGAGCTTTGTTTTGGTGGTATTTAATCACCACTGGGTTTTTTATTTTTTGCACTACAAGAAAAAAGACTGAAAATTCTTTTAAAAAAATTTATTTTCTTTGTTTCTGTTAAAAAATTTTTTGCAAATTAGTCATTTTTTCTTTATAAATTTTGGCCAAAATTTATACTGCTACATATCTTTGGTAAAAAAACAAAAACAAATTGGTATATATTATTTGGTCTTTGTAAAAGTTTTAGAGCCCACAAGCTATAGTGACGATCTCAGGAAATTGATCACACCTGAACTACTGACGGCCTATCTCAATTCTTGAGACCCTAACAAGCCAGGAAAGTACAAATATCCCATAAATGACCACTTCTGGGAAAGTTGACATTCCAAGGTATTTAGTAAGAGACATGGTGAGTTTTTTGATGCTGTCATTTTTTCCCACAATTCTTTGCAAAATCAAGATATTTTTTATTTTTTCACAAAATTGTCATATTAGCAGATTACTTCTCACACACACAGCATATGCATACCACAAATTACACCCCAAAACACATTCTACTACTCCTGAGTACGGCGATACCGCATGTGTGAGACTTTTACAAAGCGTGGCCACCTACAGAGGCCCAACATTGAGGGAGCACCATCAGGCGTTCTAGGAGCATAAATTACACACATAATTTCTTGACTACCTCTTATACTTTTGAAGGCCCTGGAGCACCAGGAAAATGGAAATGGCACAAAAATGACCCAATTTTGAAAAGAAAACACCCTAACGTATAATCTGAGGCATAATGTGTCTTTTGAACATGTCTTTTTTTTTGGAAGTTTTTGGAAAATGTGGAAAGAAAATGAAAACACATTTAGTTTTTTTATACACAAAGTTGTCCATTTATACAATATTTCTAAGACATAGCATGTACATACCAAAAATTACCCCCCAAAATAGATTCTCCTACTCCTCCTGAGTATGGGGATACCACATGTTGGAGACTTTTCCACAGCCAGGCCACTTACAGAGGCCCAACATGCAGGGAAGCACCATCAGGTGTTCAAGGGGCATACATTTCAAATCTAATTTGACTACCTATTACACTTTTGTGAGGCACTGTAGTGGCAGTGATGAGCATGAATGGGGATGGCTGAACCGTGGATTGGGATGGCTGAGCATGGTTGAGCCATAAATGAGGATGGCTGAGCATGGATGGAATGACTGAGCATGACTCAGCATGAATGAGTAAGGCTGAGTACAGATGGGATGACTGGGTATGGATGGTGGTGAATGGATGAGTATTGCTGAGTATGGATGGCTGAACATTGATAGATGGGCGAGTATTGCTGAGTATGGATGGCTGGATGAGTATGAGAGAGGGATGGCTGGCTGGATGAGTATGACAGAGGGATGGCTGCGCATGGATGGATGAATGGCTGAATGAGGCTGCAATGGGCACAGATCAGCTGCTGCACCCGATCTCCCCCCTCTCCGGACATGACGCCGGTTTGTTTACAAGTTATCGCTCCGTCATTTGACTGAGAGATCACGTGGTAAACGGCCCCGCTGTCAGGGGCCATTTACCGAGATCCGTGATGCGCCGGGTCCGGTCATGGATACTCCCATGCACGCGCCCCAGGGGGCGTGCGGGAGCGTGATTCTAGGAGGACGTCAATGTATGCCCTCACGAGCCTCGCTTTAGCCTTCATTCGACTATGGCGCGGTTAAGTGGTTAAAAGGAATTTGTTTTGTACGATCTGAGAATCACGAATCAATGCTCACCAAACTTCTACTAACACAAATGAACTTCCTCTTTATACTCTCATAGTAGGTCACTACGTTCGTGTTGTGTCAAACGACAATTTGCGGATAGTTGGTATGGTAAGTTAATGTGCGTGTAAAGGCAGGTGTCCCAATAATTTTGGCAATATAGTGTATATGTGGAGAGAGATATGCAGTATATAAATGGAGACCAGTCCTGGGCATTAACAAAAAATTGCTGATCCTGCTAACCAAACCATATTCATAATTAAAGAAAAGGTATTAGGGAAAAGGTCAACAGCCTTATGTAATAATTTACGTATTCAAAAAGTTATTGATCAGTTAGCTGACACATGTTGATGCTAAATTTGGCCTGTGCATCAAGGCATCAATAAACCTTTCACAAAAAGGTGAAGAGTGAAAAGAGAACGTGAAAACAAGTCATTGCCTATAACAACCAATTACATTTTTTATAAATTGAAAGGTTAAAATTGATTTAGTTCCTGTGTGTGTGTGTGTATGTGTGTGTGTGTGTGTGTGTGTGTGTATATATATATATATATATATATATATATATTGTCATGTTTCAGAGCACATGGGTGTAAAAGGTGCCACGTTCAGTTCTAAACAACATATAGCAGTTTTATTTTTTCCTTCAGAATTGAATGTAACTGTACTGTACATTATGTACCCATACACACAGCTGCCTTGTGCTCAGTCAGCCTGCACATGGGGTCAGTATTTCTGCTTAATTTACCTATGTGAAGACTAAGCTAGAGGAATGCAAGAAGAATTTTATAGATGAACATTTTGGAGCCATTTATGCATCTGAACTTTTGTAATCGGAAGCACTTTATGAACTATTGCGTGTGTTTTTTAGGCAGAACTTTTAACGTTCAGGGTCTATAGAGCTGTAACTGTTCATATATAGCCTCTGTTTCCCTGGGCAGGAGATTGGTGTGATATCAGTGCTTGACCTAGAAATACCAGCTGTGCCCTATAATTACACCCTGTAAAATCAGCTGGATGATTACCACGTATTACAGCAGTGTATCAGCCTGTGTGTGGTTATTTTCATACGCCACTTACAGGCATGGTAAAGGTATATTAATGCGCTCCTGTGTCCATAGCGTGCTGTAGGGCTTGTTCATATGGACCACCAGAGCCTTGTCTCCCTGTCACGATTTTTTGCAGAACAAGAACATCCTAGAGCTCTGTTTTCTATGCAAGAAAAAGCATCCTCTGTCCTCGGTGCACCTGAAATAAATACATGTCAGGAAAGGTCAGCATGCTCTACTTTTCCGTCACGTCTCTTTTTGTTGCTCAGTAATTGCAGGCTTATTGAGGACAGATACTGATTTTGCATGAAGAACAGTATGCTGCTGTTTTAGGTCTTTCACCTTAAAAATAAATAAAGAGTTGACCAGGAGAGCTGGAGATGGGAATCGTGTGTGTCTGAAGCCTAGGGAGAACAAAATAAAATTGAATAAAATTTATATGGGCGCCTAATTTTTACCAAATATGATCTTTATAATTACAGTGCTCAGCATAAGTGAGTACACCCCTTTTTTGAGAAGTAAGCTTTTAATCAATATCTCAATGAACACAAGAACAATTTCCAAAATTTAGACAAGACTGAGTTTTAAAGAACGTGTGTTTAGCTCATTACATGAAAGCAAGATTAATAATATAATTTAGATTACAAAATCTTCAGTTTTACTCAAATTAATTGATGCAAAATGAATACATCCCACAACAAAAACTACTACATCTAGTACTTTGTCCGACCTCCATGATTTGCAAGGACAGCACCAAGTCTAGGCTTGGAATGAACAAATTGGCGACATATTGCAACATCTATCTTTTTCCATTGTTCAAGAACAACCTCTTTTAGAGCCTGGATGCTGGATGGAGAGTGATGCTCACCTTGTCTCTTCAGAATTCCCCATAGGTGTTCAATTGGGTTCACATCAGGAGACCTACTTGGCCACTGAATCACTTTCACCCTGTTCTTCAGAAATGCAACAGTGGCCTCAGATGTTTGTTTTGGATCGTTGTCATGTTGGAAAAGTGCATGACCACCAAGGGCACCAAGTGATGGTAGCATCTTTTCTTTCAATATAGAGCAGTACATCTGTGAATTCAGGATACTATCAATGAAATGCAGCTCCCCGACACCAGCAGCACTCATGCAGCCCTACAGAAGGACACTGCCATCACCATGTTTCACTGTAGACACCATGTATTTTTCTTTGTACTCCTTACCTTTGCAACGTCATACAGTTTTGAAGCCCTCAGTTCCAAAAACTTTTATCTTGGTCTCATCACTCCAGAGTACAGAGTCCCAGTAATCTTCTTTTTCAGCATGGGCCCTCTCAAATTCTGGGTGGGCTTTTTTGTGCATGGGCTTTAGGAGAGGCTTCCTTTGTGGATGACACCCATGCATGCCATTCCTCTGCAGTGTACGCCATATGGTGTCATGGGAATCAATCACCCCAATTTGGCTTTCTACTACTTTAGCTAACTGCAGTAAACTTACGTGGTGATTTTCTTCCACCCTTCTCATCAGAAGATGCTCCTGTCGAGGTATTAACTTCCATAGGCGGCCTGGACGTCCTTGTGAGATGGTTGCAGTTCCATCTTTTTGTATCACTTTTGCTACAGTATTCTGACTTTTAAATGAACCTTTGCTGATTTTCTTCTAGCCTTCACCTTTCTCATGTGAAGAAATTTATTTTCTTTCTAAAGGCCTTCTATGTGGTGCCATTGCTGACCGCATGAAATAGGAAGGGGTTTTCTTTAAGTAACACCCTTTTATAATCAGCTGTCTGCTGGACATCTGTTTAACCTCTTGACATCCGGAGGCCGTCATATGACGGCCTCGACTTTCGGGGGTTATATCTGAATGATGTCTGAGGCTACAGACATCATTCAGATACCGGCATTTTCAGCCGGCGATTCCGTACACCATAAGAATGATCATAGCGGCTCTTCCACCGCTTGATCGTTCTTACGGGCGGCGAGAGGGGACGCCCCCCTCCCGCCGCCCTCCGATGCTGCTACCGACTCACCTCAGCGATCGGTGAGTCGGAGAGCGGATCCGCCGGCGCCAGATGTGGATAATAGAGATTTCCGGTGGACCAGATGGTCGCCGGAGTCTCTATGATCGTTCGGAGGCCGAGCGTGATGTTATGACGTCACGCCCGGCCTCTGTATTCAAAAAACGGCGCCGCTTCGGCTGGGAAGCGGTGATCGTTTTTTTTTTTTTTTTTTTTTTTTTTTGATTTTAGGCTTCCCAGCCTAGAGGTGAGATGTGGGGTCTTATTGACCCCATATCTCACTGTAAAGAAGACCGATCGTGTCATATTCCTATTACAAGGGATGTTTACATTCCTTGCAATAGGAATAAAAGTGATCAAAAAAATTTTTTTTTTTTAAAAAGTGTCAAAATAAAAAATTTTAAGTAAAATTAACAAAAAAAAAAAAAATTTAAAGCGCCCCTGTCCCCGTGAGCTCGCACGCAGAAGCGAACGCATACGTAAGTTCCGCCCACATATGAAAACGGTGTTCAAACCACACGTGAGGTATCGCCGCGAATGTTAGAGCGAGAGCAATAATTTTGGCCCTAGACCTCCTCTGTAACTCAAAACATGTAACCAGTAAAAAATTTTAAAGCGTCGCCTATGGGGATTTTTAAGTACCAAAGTTTGGCGCCATTCCACGAGTGTGTGCAATTTTGAAGCGTGACATGTTGGGTATCTATTTACTCAGTGTAACTTCATCTTTCATACAATGCAAAAAAATTTGGCTAACTTTGCTGTTTTGTTTTTTTTTTTTAAAGCATGAAACTGTTTTTAAAAAAAAAAAAAAAAAAAAGCGTTTGAAAAATTGCTGCGCAAATACCGTGCAAGATAACAAGTTGCAATGACCGCCATTGTATTCTCTAGGGTCTCTGCTAAAAAAACATATATAATGTTTGGGGGGTTCTATGTAATTTTATAGCAAAGAAATGATGATTTTTGACATGTAGGAGCGAAGTGTCAGAATTGGCCTGGATGCGAAGTGGTTAATGAATAATTAAACTCACCTGTAGTTGAATTCTTGTTAAGATTTTGTTGTCTTAAATTTTAGCTTTGCTCCTAAGACTTCCTTTGGGGTGTATTCATTTTTGCAACATGGTCTTGAATGAGTTTGTTAGGAAAAATACTTTTTTGTGTGTGCAAATTAACAAATCTTGGTTGCAATCAATGGCCCGCATTTGTGGGAATATTTTGTAGTATAGTGTCCCATAGAAAATGTTGATTCTGAAAGGAAAGTAAAGGTTTTCTGACAAATCTGTTGGGGTGTACTCATTTATGCTGAGCACTATGTATGATGTACAGTATATTCCTTAGGCCTAAACTACATGGGTGCTAAGGCCCCTACACCATGAAATGCCTGGTTATGCATCTCAAGTCACCAGGAGCTGCATGCAGCTAGCCCATTTTGAGTGTTTGGGGGGGGTCACAGACACTCGACCTAGTTTGGCAGAGGTGCATGTGAGCGAATTAGAATGCACACAGCCTGCATTGGGGGGGTGCTCAGCTGCTCGTTGGTTAAATTGGGGCGAGCAGCTGTGTCTTTACAGCTGCTGTGTCCCCATAGACTTACATGGGCTGTCTGTGCATGGTACCTAGCGACTCAAGTCCCATAAGTAAGTGACTGAATCCTGGTGTACGAGCTCAGCGCTTGTGTGAATGATGCCATCAGTGAATGAAATAAAATTCCTGTTTACTGAAAAATGTTTTTATATGTAGTGTGACACCTGATTTTAAAATGTTTTGCTAACGTAATGATTGAAATAACAGAAAACTGAATGTTCCTTTGTGTCACCAGTATCTTAAGTAACAGGCTTTGTGTGGTGGCCCCATTACCAGTTTATGTGGACTTTGTATTCTGGCACATTGCTCATTTGTTTCTCAATGTGTTGCTGTAAACCCGGTCTTGGCAAGGAATAACATTCTTGTTTTTGTTCTTTTCTTTAAGGGAAAAATCTTTACACAAATGAATATGTGGCAATTAAACTGGTAAGTTCCATTTTTACAGTTATTACACATAGAAAGTGTTTAATTGCCTACCTCCAGCTTACACTGAAGCTAAACTCCAGGAAAGCATCCAAATACACAATGGAAATGCATATAAGGCACGGTTCTACCTTCTGAGTTTACGTAGTTCTGTGGAGTCAGTTTTGTGATCCAATCACCCAGCCAGACCTCACAGGAAGGCCCTGTAACTCCAATTCTTGTTCAAGAATAACAAACGGCAAGAACACAACCCATCCCCAGCCTGCTGATTGGGCAGTGAGGAGTAGAAGTGTTCTGTTGAGGTCTCTCTGCCCTCTCCTCTCAGCAAGCTTTGTTAGCACATGTTCTTGCAGTAGAACCAGATTGACTCAAGATTGTTGGCCCTCCTTCTCTTAGGCGGCCATTTATGAAGCTGATATAATTTACCTCAGCTCATTTCTTGACAGATCTCTCCTCTAATGACCTGTTTATGAAGCAGAGTACATCAGTTCTCCAAAGGAGAAGAGATGTTTTTTTCCCTCAGAGAACGGCTGTGATCTGAGGAGAAGGGGGTGTCTGCCTGTGATCTTATGAGAATACTGTGCAGCCTAGTTTAAAAAAATCAAAGCACTAGTAATTACCAAAAATATTGGACGAGAAGGCCTGGCTCGCAGTCTCTGCTCTAATCCCAAAGGTTTTCTATCTGCTTGAGGTCAGGACTATGTGCAGGCCAGTCACGTTCCTCCACCCCAAACTCGCTCATCCATATCTTTATGGACCTTGCTTTGTGCACTGGTCCAAATCATTTGGTGGAGGGGAGCTTATGGTGGGGGTTTTTTTCCAGGGGTTGGGCTTGGCCCCTTAGTTCCAGTGAAGGGAACTCTTAAGGGGTCAGCATACCAAGACCTTTTGGACAATTTCATGCTCCCAACTTTGTGGGAACAGTTTGATGTCCCCTTCCTGTTCTGAAATGACTGTACACTAGTGCAAAGCAAGGTCCATAAAGACATGGCTGAGCGAGTTTGGGGTGGAGTAACTTGACTGGCCTGCACAGAGTCCTGACCTCAACCCCATAGAACACCTTTGGGATGAATTTGAGCCCAGACTGTGAGCCAGGCCTTCTCATCCAACATCAGTGCCTGACCTCACAAATGCCCTTTTGGAAGAATGGTCAAACATCCCCATAGAGACACACCTTGTGGACAGCCCTCGCAGAAGAGTTGAAACTGCTTTAGCTGCAAAGGATGGGCCAACTCAATATTGAACGCTACGCACTAAGACTGGGATGCCATAAGTTCATGTGTGTGTAAAGATAGGTGTCCCAATACTTTTGATATAGTAGATATATAGATACAAAATTGTATTGCTCCATCCACACGTATGAGTTGGATAAAGGCGTTCATCCAGCTGTGCCATTGTATTCCGATAGTGGGACTCGGAATATACTGTCAGAACACACTGCTTAGTGGCGGAAGCCAAGAAATTTTTTTCCACCTGAGTTGCTTTAGACTTGTGCTGTTCAGGATACTGTGGGGCTCTTAAAGTGTGTATGTATGTTTAAAATATAAATATATATCATTTTTCTTTTTTCCAGTGAATTCTGTGTTAATTGGTATTTTAATATTGCCTGGAATTCAGTTTCCAACTACAGCATTTGTTGTATTTGCTTGAACTGTACATATTCCTCAACGAATTAGAAGCCAAGTTCCAGGCCAACAAACTGTTTTCTTTTTGGGGTTCTGGTTTTTGGCAGCTGTAATTGTGTCCATAGATGGCATGCTTTCTTCTGTATCTCTAAAATTATACTGATATTTATAAATCAAATCCCCTTTCTGCTGTATTAGAGTGTACCATAAAGTTTTAATGTCTTCTTGGGCTGTTTCTAAGTAATGATCCTTCACTGTTATTAATGTGTACAGGGTTACATTTATATTTTTCACTTGTAAATTGTATGTATTCTTTACCAGGAACCTATGAAATCCAGGGCACCACAGCTGCATTTGGAATATAGATTCTACAAGCAATTAGGATCTGTTGGTAAGTCAGCAAAGTGTTCAATATCCATGTATTGTAGCCCTTTAGCATTGTTTTGTGCTTGGCATACAGCAGTGCTTTTTGCACATGGAGTCCTCTCCGATCTCTATTTAGAGCTGTGATACATGGTGTATGCCAAGCTTTGGGAAGCCCCAAGTGTTTGGTATCCATAGTTTCAATGTTCTATACATCTCTATGGATACACCTCTGCCCAGGCCCCTCTGAGACCAGCTGGGACATGGATGTGTTTCATGTGTGAAACCCTTGTTCTTCAGAGTGATTACATGCAGCTACTTCAGTTTGTACATCTTCACCAGTGATTGCAGTCAATATGTCTTCCAGTAATGTTTAGTTGGCTGTTTTAGCCGGAGGAGAGGGATAAGTAAGCAGCAAGGGAAATAAACATTGATGAATTTTCTTGAACTATGTATTACATAGGCTGTCTAGGCTATATCCTCTGCACAGCATGATGTTCAATATTTTGCTTCTACCGTTAACTATCTGTTCTCCTGAGTTGCATTTGTAGTGATTTGTTAGAAAATCTTTTTTATTAAAGGGGCTTCCCAAGCTAATAACATTTGAGCCTTGCTTTTGACCCCTATGTTGTACAGAATACATTATTGCAGTTACAGATTTACCATTTTTCTTGTTACTTGTATTGCATTTGTTTAAATGTCCCTGGTTTTGCTTTAAATGATGGGTGGCCTTCTTCAGCTTTGCACTGGTCTGGTTTTTGATGTGTAGCCATGTTTAAAACTTTTGTGGTTTTCCTCCCCAATGAAACTAGTTAACTGCTATATTTGGCAGAATGAGAAGAAAAGTTTGCAGCATTCATATCCTGAATATATACCAAAAAAATGAAGCGTTAAGTGCCTACAAAGCTTTAACATACATACATACATACATACATACATACATACATTATATAAACCGTGCATGTAAAGAGAATCTATATTGAGTTTTGGTCAGCTTTATTTGACTTTAGGTTTTTAAATTGTGTACATCATTTTAGAGGGTGGCCTGCACCATTGGGAAAAGTAGTTGGCTACAAACATAACTAGGTGTGTCCCCAAAACCCAGTAAGACCAATAAAATACAAGGGTTATAGTTAAAAACATCATTTATTACTTCTAATCAGGCAACTTCAGGAATCCCTCGGTGACCTGCACTGTGCAGTGGAAATGGAAATATGTCTGTGCTCATATCCTAAATGACTTGCATATACCCTAATGTGGTAGGAGAAATGTCCGTAAGCTGAGCTTCATGAAACAGAACCGTGTGAAAGAATGAATGGCAGCTTCAGCCTGGGCTCCGACTAGGCCATGCCCCCAATGTGTTCTGCTCTAATGGGGGCTCAGCCTGGCCAGAGCCCAGGCTGAGGCTGGCATTCATCCTTTCACACAGGTATGCTTCATGAAGTGTGGCTCACGGACATTTTTCCTGGCCAGCGCTCATAGTGGTTGACTGTGGACTATATGTTGTGATAAGAGTGGCGCTGCTCTGCACATCAACCCCCAAAATCTTCAATATAAAGTGCAAATAATCAGAAAAAAAAAAATCTAATATCAATGTACATCAGCAACATCTAATATTATGTAGTAAATTATGTGCAACATATGAATAAAGTGCTAGTGCATTCAAAGGTGCAATTCAATACAATCATGTAATGTTACTAAAGTCCTTATATAATAATCCATAAAAATTCTCAAAAACTGGAAAAAATGGATGAAAAAAAAAAAAAAAAGTTCAAAAAAATATTTTAAACTTGTGAAGTGAGATCCAAAATGTCTTTGCATATAAATGCCGAAGTGGTCCACCACTATGTGAATAATTCACCGCACTCACTAAAATGGACTCACCAGATTGATACGCTGCTAAGTAGAGCTGCACAATTAATCGTTAAAAAATCGTGATCTCGATTCACCTCCCCTGACGATCTCTCCTGCTGAGTTTGACGATTCTTTCATTTAAACAAGTGGAGAGATTATCTGCTCACTCAGCTGTCAAAAGAAAACATCCAGGCATTCTGCCAAGTTTAGAACTTGAAACATTGTATCTAACTTCCTTCTTAGATCAAAGGGATAGAACTTCTCTGTGTAAACAAATAACCTGGGCAATCTGCCAAGCTTTAACCTCCCTGGCGGTATGATTATTTCAGATTTTAGGTGCTGAAAGCGGTACAATTATTTTGCACAGAAATTTGGCGTTTCATATTGTAGGCCTGTAATTCTTAGGAATAGTTCACTTAAATCTGTCCAAACAAGAGTCTAGTAGACATCCCGGGTATGATAAAGTTTGAAAAACGAAATAAAAAATTATAATATAATAAATAACTATAAATAATTAAAACACATAATAATATAATAATAATAAAAATTATATAATAATGTAATCAAATCAAAAACACTGAAATTTGCACAGTTGCAGAATTTTAGCTTTTATTATTTTTAGTGTTTGATGACGGATCTCCCCACAAATCACTATCGCTCAATTCTGCAAGTGATTATAATTTATTATCGCTTTTTTCTAGCTGGTCTAAAACCACTTTTGATGTAAAGAGACAGTTTTGGTTGCTATGGACAATCTCCAGTTTCCTGGCAGAAAGAACAGTTTTATATATATAAAACTGCATGCAGGACACTGGACAGACCACTAGGGACAAAGGGGATGTGTAGTTATTTGAATCAGTAAGATTACAGTATGCTGTATCTATACTGTGTGTTTCACTTTTGAATTTACCGCCGAACTCCGTCCCCGTGCGTCGCAACGCTCGCAGGGAACGGAGCTCGGCACTGTGAATCGAGCGAGACACAGCGGCTCGCCGATCACAGCGGGGAGACATCGCAGGAACCAGGGGACAAGGTAAGTATGCTCTTCCTGGATCCTGCGATGCAAGCCCGAGTCTGGCTCGGGGATACCGCTTTTGGTATGTAAAATCCACCCCGAGCCAGACTCGGGAATACCGCCAGGGGGGTTAAACAACCTGTAAATGCAGGAAGTTTAACCACTTAAAGTGTAAATCTTTTTCTGACACTTCTTTCTTAAGTTAAAATCAATATTTTTTGCTAAAAATAATTACTTGGAACCCCCAAACATTAGAGATAAAAAAAAAAAAAAAATATATATATATATATATATATATATATATATATATATATATATTATAATATTTAATAATATGGAATAAAATGGCAATTGCTGCAATATTTTATGTCGCACTGTATTTGCCCAGCGGTCTTTCAAATGCAATTTTTTGGGAAAAAATACACTTCAATAAATAAAAAAAAAGAAACAGTAAAGTTAGCGCAATTTTTTTTGTTTTAATGTAAAAGATGATGTTACGCCGCGAGAATCGTGAGAGAATCGTGATCTATCCTCTAAGCAAAAAAATCGTGATTCTCATTTTAGCCAGAATCATGCAGCTCTACTGCTAAGATTATAAATCAGCAGACTACAGTCTCTCCAAACAATCACCAACTGCAACTCCCTTTAATCACAGATTTAGTGTCGGGTTCCCCTTTCCAAGATCACAGCATACAATGTGGGAAAATGAAGAGGAGGCTCCCATAGCATAAAAATGTCTAACAGGCTTGTTAAAAGATTACATATATTCCACTAGAGCTGGGCGATTTTCTCCAAAAAAAAAAAATCTGAGATTTAAAAAAAAAAAAAAAAAAAAAAAGATTCACGATTCGAATCGAGTTTTTTTTTTGATGGGCACTGCGCCGGTCCTGAGGAGCTGCGGGCAGGAGTTTTTAGGCGAGGTCGCGGCTTCGGCCTAGTCCGCGGCGTCTGTCCTCGCGGATTAGGCCAAAGCCACCGCCTCACCTAAAAACTCCTGCCCGCAGCTCCTCAGGACCAGCGCAGTGTTAGCGCTGGTCCAGGGGAGCTGCAGGCAGGAGTTTTTAGGTGAGGCCGCGGTGTCCAGCCTTGCGAACTAGACCGAAGCTGAGGCCTTGCCTAAAAACTCCTGCCCTCAGCTCCTTTTTTTTTTTTTTTTTTTTTCCCCACCAGGACCGGTGCTGACACTGCGCCGGTCCTGGTGGGAAAAAAAAAAACAAAAAAAAATCTAAAAAAAATCGATTTGCAAAAAATCAATTACCTCTCAACTCGATTCAAGATTCAAATCGATTTTTTTCCCCAGCCCTATATTCCACTCACATTTGCAGAGTGCCTACCTGGCACTGGGGAGTAACACGCTCAGCTGTTAGTAGACGTTCACCTCTGTCCCTGTCATAGACCGAGTGTGAGCTGGCATACGCGATGTCATTGGCGTCCTCCCCCCGTCCTATGTACGTTTCATTGTGTGACGTCTTCAAGGAGCGGCGATATTAGTTATTTATTTTTTTATATTATTTACACTTAATATTGAGGATTGATGTGTGGATCAGTGCATATGGTTTTGTTTATTGTCATTTGCAATAATTAGAGTAGCAGCTGTCCATTAGGGCACATATCTGTGGCGCTGTTAGTGTGATTTATTGGCTGTGGACTATACC
Organism: Aquarana catesbeiana; assembly: GCF_042186555.1. Taxonomy (NCBI): domain Eukaryota; kingdom Metazoa; phylum Chordata; class Amphibia; order Anura; family Ranidae; genus Aquarana; species Aquarana catesbeiana. The sequence continues at coordinate 207,394,764 of NC_133324.1, forward strand.
TCTAACCTGAGCGACACCCCACATTTTTACTTTTGTACCATACACCCTTACATATTCCTATATGTTTGCCTAAAAAGCAAGGTTTACATATATTGCCATACACAGTCAAGCTGGCCAACTGCATCAAAGTGATCTCTCTCTGGCCAGTCCCTAACCTGCTTTGCAGATTGCCAAAAACAGACTCAGCTGTAGGAAATCTATAGACTTAAGTCTAGCAATGCTCAGCTACGGTGGGAAAAGGCATAGCGTTTTAGGCTAGGTTCACACTATTGCAGGGTGCAAGAACACATGTAATCACACCCATGCATCTGAAACCGCAGCTTGTTTTTGGGTGCATGAAACTGTATGGTTCCATGCGGCTGCCCTGCAGGGGACGTTTTGGAGAAAAGGGTTGGGGGGAATTTTCTCTGCATTTCCCGCAAGTACTGCAGCCCTTTCAAATGAATGGGCTGCCGTGCCTGTGCAGACATTTATTTTCCCATGCTGTGCCTGCACTGCATGGGTTAACTGCTCGTCTTTCGTCTAGGCCTCTAGGGGATTGCAGAGTGGAGATGTACTTGCCTAATTCACCTAACTACAGACCGCAAGACCGGTCCCTGTCGCTTCTACCACAACCCCCCCCCCCCCCCCCCCCCCGCACGCTAGCAGTCTTGGCAGTGGACTGTTCCTGATGCCATCACGCCCATAGACTGGCTCTGGACGCGAGGATCGCATGAACCAAACCACCACCACTTTTCTTCCACTTTATTGGCTTGGATGTGCAGATGTTTTGTTTTATGCTATGGACGGCTACTACAAACTTCCTGCATTAAAGCTTTGTTTGCTGCCTTGCTGAATAACTGTGCAGGACAAACCTGCTTAGACTTTTTGGGGTTTTCCTGCCTCATTACTGGTTTGCCACTGACAGTTGAGCCTGCCCGCTTAAAATATACTATATACTGTATATAAGCATCCCCGACACCTATCAGTAGTTCAGTACATAACTATTGCCTGTCGTATAATAATCTGTGAATATTCTGTGTGGTCTGCAGCAAGCTTGGCTGCGTTTTTAAACTGTTCCATTGTTTCTCAAATTGCATTGCCCATTGCAGCATGTGTTTCATTATCAAAATGACTTTTCTATTGGATGACAGAAAGCCAATAGCACTAAAAATAGATTTACAGGAAGGCCAGCTGAAGACAGGATGTATTATATGTGCTTAAAAGCAAATCTGTATGCATGCGTCTGGTAGTTTGTACTTATAAATGCATTGTAAAATTGTATTGGGGAATATATTGATAATACTGTATAGTACTACTAAGCTAAGCACTTATTGTTCCTATTTTACCGTGTTTGCTATTGATAGTATTAAAATTCGTACTTATCTTTGAGAACAAATGCCTAAGGCCCCTTTCACACTTGTATGACACGACATTTGTACGGCTGTGGACCCAACTTTGCCCTGCGACTTGAAGTCCGACATGCGTCCTACAACATGCGTCCTACTTCAATGAACAGGGATCCGACTTTGATTACCGACAATACCAGGCACTTTCTGGTATGAATCTTTAGGGGGAATGCCACACGCACACAATGTAAACAAAAAAAAAAGGCATGGGTTCCCCGTCAAAGAGCATACCAGGCCCTTCGGTCTGGTATGGATTTTAAGGGGAACCCCCATGCCGAAAACACGGCGTGGGGGGGGGGGGGGGGGGGGGGGCAAAATCCATTCCAGACCTTTATCCAAGCGCACAGCCCTGCAGGTCAGGAAAGGGGGTGGGAATGAGTGCCCCCCCCCTCCTGAACCACACCAGGCTGCATGCCCTCAACTTGGTGTGAGGGGGAGGTGGTTGCTTTGGGGCAGGGGGGAAAGCACCTTGTCCCCATGGGCCTCTTCCTGACAACCCTGGCCGTTGGTTGTCGGGTGCGGGTGGGGAGCTTATCGGAATCTGGAAGCCCTCTTTATCAAGGGGGCCCCCAGATCCCAGCCCCCCACCTTATGTGAATGAGTATCGGGTACATTGTACCCCTACCCATTCACCCAAAAAAAAAAAAAAAAAAGTGTCAGAAATAAAGCGCAGGACACAGGTTTTTAAAGTAATTTTATTAAAGCAGCTCCAGCGTCTTTTCAGACTTCTCCCCTCTCCGGCTCTTCTGCCTCCTCCGCTGATGTCTTCTGCCTCTGCCGGTTCTTCTCCCCTCTCCGGGTCTTCTCCGCTGATGTCTTCTAGCCCTCTCCGGTTCTTCTTCCTCTGCCGGGTCTTCTCCCTCTGTTGTTCTTCCCATGTTGATTTGTCGTGCTCTCCCGCTCTCATGTTGGGTGCGTGGTGTGCCACTACTTATATTGGCATGGCGTTGTGGTAACCGGGTGACGTCATCCAGAGGCTCACACCTTATGACGTCACCACCTGGGGCATGATGGGCGGTGACATAAGGGGCGGGCTTCCGGTGACCCCGCCCGATGCCAATAAAAGGAGTGGTACAAAGCCCCCCTTGTGTTTTGTAATCTGACTCAACTGTTTATTTAAAGTTATCATTTTGCTGATCAAGTGTGTGTATGTATGTGTGTGTGTATATGTATATATGTATGTATGTGTGTATATATATATATATATTCTCAAGAAGTGAATTTGTGTTGAAATGCAAACCAGACATTGGTTTGTTTTTAGTTTTTTTTTTTTTTTGTTTGTTTGTTCAGCCTTCAGATGAAGTGAATGAAGGAATCCCCCCCCCCCCCCCACCCACAGTTGGGACATTGTATTTTGACGACGGGATCTGCTGCTATCAGAGTACATTGAATGTGAAAAATTGAGGTGTTTCAGGAAAATGTCCCATTATAGCCACTAGATGGAACTGGTGGTCATAAGAGATAATTGTATTACACATTATGGCAGACATTTTAGATGCTCATGTTATTTTTAAAAGGGGTGGGGGGGGGGGCGGAATATTACTTTTACTTTACTAGAAAGAACAGACTCCTTTATTTTTAAACTGTATAGGGATTGGCTGTGTTCAGAGGTGAGACACAGAACCATTTTAGATTAAGTGGTTCATGTGTTGGCTGAAGGACCATATTGTAATAAGGCCGCATAAGAAGTTACCAGTGATAAAAATGCATCCTATTTGTATTATGCCTATAATCAGATCATTTTAGATTTAACCTGGATTTGGGCACTGTATGTCCTGGGATTGAGTGAAGATGTCAGCTGTGTCGTCCTAAATTCTCTTGGTTCCCGGCTATGTGTCTTGTAGGTTAATGACACTTTGGTCTTCATACAGGAAGTGACTTAATGCCTGTAAATCAGCCTCATTCTTCACTTCCTAGAAAACAAATGCTCTGACCTGCAGAATTTGCTACATGTGGGGTGGCAGTGTCCATTTTAGGTCTGGGATGGGTAAAATGCACTTAGCTTGATTACTGACATTACTTCACATGTGTTTTTTCAGCACTAGCTGGCATGTTAATAAGGTGACAGCTTTTGCTTCTGTTTATACAGCAGTGGAAAGGGAGAGTAGGGAAGGCTTAAATAAAGCGGATTTGTTGTTGGAAATGAACCCATGCTTATCAGTTTTCACCCAGCATGCAATGATTACGTGTTGATAAAATGGAAAAAAAACTAGTAGTCATGGAAGTCCTGTTTAGGATCAGGTTTTGGCTATGCTGGAATTCCATTAGTGCAGAAAAGAGTAGGGTCTTTGACAGAGGTATTAAAGGAGAAGTGTGAGATTATAAAAAATAAACTTGCATCATATACTTGGCTATCTGCTGCAGTAGCAGTTTGATGCTTCAAGCTGTCCCCTGTCAGCTCTAAGCTTGACATCTGAGCGATCACTTCACCACTGATCACTCAGTTCTCGGTCTTCACTGAGCGGTGACTGTCAGTCACTGGTCCTCAGCTCTGCCCCTCCAGTGCTCACTGGAGCAGCAGGCAGGTGGTGAAGGCGGGAGCGGCTGGTTCAGGCTCTCAGCGGTGCTTCTAGGGTGAAATATGAAAGCTTGTTATAGATCATTTTATTTTCTCATTCAGCCACACAAGCGATATGAATGAAAAAATAGCCCTCAACTGCTTGCACACAGGTCATTTTGCAAACTCTACTGACAGCCTTTCCTCAGCTGCAGCATTTTGGCAGAAAAAGTGCCTAATGCTTGTAAAAGTGTGCAACGTTTTTAGGTGCCTTTAGGCCCGCTTAAGCATTCATTTAATTGGCCAGAATAAATAATTTATTCTGGCCTCTGAAATGAATTTATGCTATGCGTGTTTAGCAGATGAGTGTGGCTTCACAGCTGGGTACACACTGCGCGCTGTGAATGACTGGGCAATCTTCTGGGACCTGTGACGTGTCCCAGAAGATTGCAGGGAGGTAGGTGGGCGAGGTGATCTTCTGGCGCCAGTGGAGGAAGTGGGAGAGGGTGCCTCTAAAAACAGGGTACCCGCTTCCTCCCCCCAAAAAATTACATGCCAAATGCGGCATATCAGGGGGTCACCAGCACTTAAAGCGGAAGTTCCATTTTTGGGTGTTACTCCACTTTAATGCGTTATATGCATTAGGATAAACTTGTGCGCAGCAGCCCCACTAGCCCACCCCCCCAATACTTACCTGAGCCCCATCTAGATCCAGCGATGTTGCAGGACAGGTGTCGGCTGCCCTTGACTCAACGCCTCATTGGCCGAGACAACAGTGCAGCGCAAATTTGCTCCCGCTGCTGTCAGTCAGCCAATAAGGATAATAAATAAAGGGGGCAGGGCCACGGCTCTGTGTCTGAATGGACATGGAGCGGTGTCTTGGCTTGTGTGCCCCCATAGCAAGCAGCTTGCTTTCAAGGGTGGCATTTAACAGGATGGAGGGGACAGGAGCGCTAAAGAGGGACCCGAGCAGAGGAGGATCTGGGCTGCTCTGCGCAAAACCTTTCCACAGGGCAGGTGAGTATGACATGTTATCTTGAAGTGAAAAAAAAATAAAAACAAAACTGTACAGCCGCTTTAAGCTTTTATCAGAGTTGGAGCGTTTTTACAGCTGAAAACCTCCTCTTAAAACCCACTAGTAGATTTCTTTTATTTTTTTTTTTCCAGCCGGAAGATGCCCCTGCCAAAAAACACTGATCACAGCCTATGTATGCATTGACACATAGGATACCATGATCGGGACTTTACTGGCTGTAGAAAAAAACGCCTGAAGCCAAAAACAGCAGCTTTAAAAAAGTTTAGTGTGCATGATGCCTTAGCATGCAGTGGAAATGTAAAAAAAAGTTGTTTGTCAATTTGTAATTGTAGGTCCTATTGAAGAGTGGCAAAATTTATGGGCATTCCCATTGAGATGAAAAAAAAAAAGGTACCTGAATACGCTAAAAAAAATTCTCCAAAAAACTTCAACTTTTCTTGGGCATAGGGCGAGATTACTGGATACAGAAGGGATGCAATGACCTCTTCCTGGAATTTTAGGAAGGATCCAGGTTGTCCAGACGCTTTGTATAGCAAGCGTTGTACAGAGCCAATTGAAATAAGTATACAGAGACTTTTTTTTGTAATAGCGTCTGGCTTTATGGGCAACTAAGTATGGCCCCATCATCTGGACGTCAAAGTCCACCCTTCCCATTTTAAGCTTGTAGTCGTGGACACTGAGGGGCTTCTTAACAACACCAGTTGCCATAGTAATTTGGACTGCTGTGGGTGAATGGAAGACAGAACGAAAATGTTCCGTTTGTCCTTCCATTTAACTGAAAGTAATTCATTGGACCTTAAGCAGGCTCTCTCCCCCTGACTAAATTGGGCATTTACAAGCCATTGGGGGAAGCCCCAGCAATTAGATCACACAGTGCCACATGCATCAATTCCTGATTGATGGAAGTGTCTAAAAATGTCTTTGTATAAATGGTACCTTTTTCTGAGTAAGGGTGATGCCAAGTCCCAAACAATCTTGACGCTGCTCCCTTTGCAGTCTGGGCAGTTGGGGGGGCTCCAAGCTGCTTTCTTTTCTTTCGTAAACTGGAAAACTCTATGTATAGCCTGTGGCCCTGTCACAGAGCTTACACATTTTGACCCCATATCTGGCACGCTTGCTGGGGAGAAACTGTTTGAAAACAAGACGGACAGAAAATTTAATCAGGGACTCCTCAATGCATACATCTTGATCTGGGATAAACAAGGCTACAATTTTTTTGTTGAAGCGGTTTACGAGGGGCTAAATTTTATGGAGCCGATCATGTTCAGAGTCCACAGTTATTGAAATGCATGAACCGTAATATCTGCTTATATCTAGCACTGGCCATGGCAGCAGAGATCCCGGGCATATGGTGAATTGGGTCAGCGAATCAATATGACCGCAACTCACTCTTTTTAGTAATTTCCATGTTGAGGGATAGGCCCAGAAAGGTTCTAAATTCAGGAACCGTTATAGGTTTTCAGCCAAATTGTCTGGCAAGAGGCGAATTTGGGTTTTGGTCGATAAATTGACCAGCGTATAAATTGCTTTGGTCGACAATAGACCTGTACAGATCTTCCGTGAAAAACGGCTCAAAAAATTTACTGGGTGTTAATCTGCTGTTTTTACCTGAATTCCGGGTTGGCCAGTGAATGGGTGGAAGTACTGGCGCTGCAGAATCTGTGGGCTGCCAATCAGGATTTGCATGCGCATCAGGAAGGGCTCTATGGGCCTGCGTTGTAATTCTTGGTGGCTGTGAACCACTACTTGTGCTAGCCACCGCACTAGCTTGAACTGCACTTATGGGACTCTCCACATCACCAAGTGATACTGTAGTGCTGTTTTGTCTACGACCAGGGTGTACTAGGCCGCTGGTGCTTGCCAGTTCACCAGAGGGTTGAGCGGCACTAGTACTGACACTCGGCTGCCTACGAGTGTCCTGCGGTTGTTGCACCTCAGCAACAGAAGAACGGGGTCGGGTATGCCTGACCTTAGCAGTGAACACTACTCCGTCGTCAGAGCTCTCTGTTGGGGTGCCGCTCTCTACAGGTTCAAATACTGAGCCTGAATCTGACAGTGAAGATGCCCTGCTCTCATCTGTCATGCTCAGCAATGTGTAGGCCTCTTCACTAGTGTACCTTTTGTTTGACATTTTGGCCAATAGATTTATAGGTAACTGGTGCGACTCAAGGTAAAAAAAAAAAAAAAAAAAAAAAAAGCACCTGGTTGTCAGAGGACTGTTTAAATTGCTACAAAAAAATGAACTGCTAGCGCTAGCAGAGATCAAGCCTGACTCTGCTAAACACTGCAGTTTTGTGTACTGTGTTTTGGAATTGATAGTGATCTTCTGATGTTGCTCTTGGGTGGGCTGGACGGAGGGGCTAAACACAGGTGCTGGCAGGTGTCAGGGCTGATCCTGCTAATGCCGAGTTTTTGGGAACACTATACTAATGGGGACGCTAGTATAGTTTGGATCTGATCAAAGATATTAATTTGTTTAGACACTACTTGTAATGGAGGTATATATTGTGTGTTAGTTTTACTAGCAATCAAAGGGTTAATATCTGACGCTGTCTGGGATTCCCCCTGACGCTAACGCCTAACTGACGCTAATTAGAGTCACCCGTGACACTAATACAGTGATCAGAAAAAAAAAAATCTGTACACTATACTAATGACAGTGAGTGAAAGGGTTAATTGGGGGGGGGGGGTAATCAAGGTGTTAAACCTTTTATTAGGGAATTTCTGGGCCAATTAATAACTGCCCTAAAGCTATTTAGCGTCACGAGTGACACCAATACAGTGATCAGTAAAAAAATCTGAACACTGCACTTTGTGACACTGTGACAGGGAGTGAAAGGGTTAACGGGGGGGGGATAACTTGGGGTGAAAATTTGTGCCTACATGTACTGGTGTTAGTGTAGTGTTGGTGTACTCAGTGAGATGCTCTCTCCCTGCAAGCTCCAGGAGGGGAGATTGCATCACTTCCTGTGCATGTGTTTGCTTTACACAGCCATAGGAAGTTTGTCCATTGGTCAGAACCGACCAGCAGGTCCAGGCCATAAATTATTGGCCTGGAACTGATGAGTGATTAGTTCTGACTCGGGGGTGGGAAGTCAGGTACCTGTACGTGACTTTGTGCAGCCGGGCCTCCCTGCTGCAGTATATGTACGTGGGGCGGTCTGGAACTGGTTAAAGAGAAGTATGTTTTTGTTTTGTTTTTTTCCCCATTATACTTACCTAGGTGGATGCAGCATCTGTCCCCCGGCGTCTCTGTACTGAGAACCGAGCCATCGAACACCGCCGATGGCTCGGTTCTCTCGGCTCCCCGAGAGGAGAGCTGCTGCCTGTCAATCAATAGCTCTGTTTCTCCATGCTCATTGGAGCTCTGAGCTGTGGAGGGGCGGGGGAGCGGCTCGCTGAGAGGCTGAGACTGGCATCAGTCCAGGCACCTGGCGGATTCAGACTTCCAGAGTCAGGATCACGCGGTGCCTGGACTGATCCTGGTGACGTCAGAGAGCGCACTTCTGACTGCTCTCTGCTGAAAACGGGTCACAGGAGTGCAAAATCAATTACACTCCTGTGACCCAGAGGAGAAGCCCAGCCTAACGAGCTCAGGCTGGACTTCTCCTTTAGGCTGGGTTCACACTGGTCCGACAAACGCTCCGACATTGGGAGCTCATGTCGCATGACGTGTGAAATTTAATGTTTCCCTATGGGAGCCGTCCTAACTGGTCCGACACAAGTCGTTCCGACTTTAGAAATGCTCCCTGTACTACTTTGGTCCGACTTTGATCCTACTTCAGCCTATTGACTATCATTGAAGTCGGATCAAAGTCGGATTGCCGTCTTGCATGATCCGACTACGGCACGCGACTTGTGCTCAGATGTTCTTGAGGGGGAACTCCGCGCCAAATTTTAAATAAAAAACCGGCATGGGTTCCCCCTCCAAGAACATACCAGGCCCTTGGGTCTGGTATGGACCTTGAGGGGAACCCCCTACGCCGATAAAAACGGCGTGGGGGTCCCCCCCAATCCATACCAGACCCTTATCCGAGCACGCAGCCCGGCCGGACAGGAATTGGGGTGGGGACGAGCGAGCGCCCCCCCCCCCTCCTGAACCGTACCAGGCCGCATGCCCTCAACATGGGGGGTTGGTGCTTTGGGGGAGGGGGCGCGCTGCGGCCCCCCACCCCAAAGCACCTTGTCCCCATGTTGATGAGGACAAGGGCCTCTTCCCGACAACCCTGGCCGTTGGTTGTCGGGGTCTGCGGGCGGAGGGCTTATCGGAATCCAGGAGCCCCCTTTAATAAGGGGGCCCCCAGATCCCGGCCCCCCACCCTATGTGAATGAGTATGGGGTACATGGTACCCCTACCCATTCACCTAGGGAAGTGTCAATAAAAAAAACCACAGTACACAGGTTTCAAAATTGATTTATTGGGCAGCTCCGGTATCTTCTTCCGACTTCTCCCGGTGTTCCGCCTCTTCTCCCGGGCCCCGCCGCTATCTTCTTCCAGATCTATTGCCAGCGAGGGGCCCGGTCTGCTGCCGCTGTCTTGTCGCCGCTGTCTCGCCGCTTCTTCTCTTCATCTCTTCTTCCGATGTTGACACGACGCTCTCCCCGGCTGGAATGCTCTCTGTGCGCTCTGCTCTGACTTATATAGGCGGTGACCCCGCCCCCTTATGCCGTCACAGTCTCTGGGCATGCTGGGACTGTGACGTTTAGGGGGCGCGGTCATCACCCGATGACCACGGCCACTTATGCAGTCACAGTCCCAGCATGCCCAGAGACTGTGACGGCATAAGGGGGCGGGGTCACCGCCTATATAAGTCAGAGCAGAGCGCACAGAGAGCATTCCAGCCGGGGAGAGCGTCGTGTCAACATCGGAAGAAGAGATGAAGAGAAGAAGCGGCGAGACAGCGGCGACAAGACAGCGGCAGCAGACCGGGCCCCTCGCTGGCAATAGAGCTGGAAGAAGATAGCGGCGGGGCCCGGGAGAAGAGGCGGAACACCGGGAGAAGTCGGAAGAAGATACCGGAGCTGCCCAATAAATCAATTTTGAAACCTGTGTACTGTGGTTTTTTTATTGACACTTCCCTAGGTGAATGGGTAGGGGTACCATGTACCCCATACTCATTCACATAGGGTGGGGGGCCGGGATCTGGGGGCCCCCTTATTAAAGGGGGCTCCTGGATTCCGATAAGCCCTCCGCCCGCAGACCCCGACAACCAACGGCCAGGGTTGTCGGGAAGAGGCCCTTGTCCTCATCAACATGGGGACAAGGTGCTTTGGGGTGGGGGGCCGCAGCGCGCCCCCTCCCCCAAAGCACCAACCCCCCATGTTGAGGGCATGCGGCCTGGTACGGTTCAGGAGGGGGGGGGGGGCGCTCGCTCGTCCCCACCCCCATTCCTGTCCGGCCGGGCTGCGTGCTCGGATAAGGGTCTGGTATGGATTGGGGGGGACCCCCACGCCGTTTTTATCGGCGTAGGGGGTTCCCCTCAAGGTCCATACCAGACCCAAGGGCCTGATATGTTCTTGGAGGGGGAACCCATGCCGGTTTTTTATTTAAAATTTGGCGCGGAGTTCCCCCTAAAGATTCATACCAAACACAGTGCCGGGCATTGGCGGGGATCCAAGTCGGATCCCCGTTCATTGAAAATCGGACACATGCCGGCTTCATGTCGCAGGGCAAAGTCGGATCCAAAGTAGGACGGCTGTCGCGTCGCACCAGTGTGAACCCAGCCTTAAACCAAAGAATGCCAACACTGAATTCTAGAAGAAAAAAAACATGTTTGTAAATTCCATATAAATGAGTGTATTTTTTATTTTTAATGATTCCGTCCATAGTTGCTGTGAATAGTGGAGTCTTCACGCGTTGGCAATTGCTAGTGGTCTGTGTATTGATCTTTTGTATCTGATGGTTCCATTAGATCTGGCTTTACTCAAGTCTTTGTTTATTTCCATCTGCTTTTATTTCATACAATACATTTTGAGAATTCCACTAGTTAGCAAAGTCAACGACCGAGTCATCTGATAATTTAAAGACTTGTTGTGCTTTTGCTTTAAAGTGTTTAGACTGGATGTACTGCTCGGTCTTTTTTAGTTGTACAGTTTTCTCTCTGCTCAGGAGTGTCCTTGATTTAATAGAATCATATGTTGTGGAACATTTTCAGTGGGAGCTTGCTTATATCTGGTGCTGAATAAATATAGCTGCTTGATTGGCATGCATATCTCTTGAATGGCTTTCTTTTGCTCCATTTCTGCTCTACTTTGAATGATAAACATTTTTCTAAGCTCCTATAGGTTTTCTTGTACTTGGCTTTAGTGAATTTTACGCAGAACTGTGCAAAGTAAAACTGCTGTGCCAGATGCAGCGAGCTGAGCGATTGAATACAATCATTTTACTATTTAAAGCTGTAGCTGCTAATGTAATGTTATATAATATTGGTTTCTACTCTATCCTAGTCCCTGGACTGGTTTCAAGCAGGATATGTGTCATTACAGAGAGGGAATTTGCAAGCCAACAGCTTTACCCCTGGGCAGGCAGCATAAAGCTTCTTACACATGGCCGTACAGTTTTCAGAGCCTGCGTAATCACTCTTGTAACCACATGTGGACGTATGCTCCGAACGCACGCGGTTTGCGCTCAGAGCACAGGTCTGTGAGTGCTTTACATAACCCCAGCAAATAATTGCGTACAGACGCATCATCTAATTCACCTCCGGGGCAGCTGTGCACTACTACTGCAGTTCTCTGTACAGCTCTGTGCTTGAAGTCTAAGACCACAGTAGCCAGGTGTGAACATTTAATGAATAATTTTCATATTCTTAGCAAGCCGTGACTGAGCGTTAACCCTTTGCCTGCCACTGGCATTTGCTGATTGTCCTTCCAGTGAATGAAGCCAGAAGTTACAAGATTTTTGTCACTCTGGTCTCAATTCTGTCATGCCCTGGTCTCTGTGAGTAGGAAAGGGCTAATTAAGCATGGTCTGTACTTGATTAGCTTTAATGAAGTGCAGGGGGAGACCTTAAAGGAGAACTACACTGCACCGGAGCACCAAAAACGCTATTTAATTAATTTTTAGTCTTCAAAGCAAACTCCTCCATCCATGTCTCCGTGTTTTCTATTGCTGAAAAATCCCTTTGAAAAACAACTCCTAGCATTTCTGGCTGTGGCCATCTTGAGTAAGGTCAGATGATTTGTGTAGTATTTACTTTCTGGAATCTATCTGCCCTTAGCTTATGAATGCATGCAGGACGGTGTGCTTGGCTAAAAAAACAACAAAAAACTCTACTTCCCTCCTGAAGATACCTGGAATGTATGAGGTCATTTTCCTAGGCATGGAAACAAGGAATTAACTAAATAAATGTTAAAAAAAAAAAAAAAAGTTTAGGAAAGTATATAGTACATATTCACTTGTGTTATCTATTTAGCAATGGTAGCAGCTGTTTAGGCGTTTTCTTTTTCTGCCCTTCAACTTCCCTAATGTTATCCTATGTGTCCATGTACCACACATGGACGTTTTTAGCAGTTTAGTAGCAGGGGAGTTTAGAGGCTGTTTTCTGAACACCCTAAAACCGCATTCAGGAGAGGCAATTTTGATCACAAAAAATGCTGTTAAACACTAGATGCGTTTAGCACTTCAGCGTTTATTGCAATGGCACGGTAAATTACAATTCTGGCCAATGAAATAAACGTCCAAACTCTGTTAAATTCTGCTAAATCCACCTAAACTCTTTTGAAAAAATGCAGCTTAGGCGAGTTTAAAAAAGCTGATTTTCTCCTGTCAGGATAAACTGCATTTACAAGAAACTAGTGTGCATGAGGCCTGAGATTAAAAGTAGTCGCTGTTGATAGAGAGAATGAAGTTCCGCTTTAAGAGGATATCTCAAAGAGGATCTGTCCCTTTCATTGTGCTGTTACATAATGGGGCTTTTCAGCTCCCTCTGTAATGACAGTAAAAATAATTAAAAGTAAAAACAGAACTGGTATATGGAAAGATGCTGAGTAGATCTTTTTGTGTCCGTTTCCTACTGCAGTAGTTGTTAGTTTGGAACCACCGATCATTATTGGGATTGGAGTTGCCCATCTATAACATTTTCAACACAACTCTAAATGGATGGTGGTAGATCTAAACTAGTTTCAAGCGTCGCCTATGGACCATTTTTGGTGCTGCAGTTTTATGGGCGCACACAATTTTAAGACTTGACAAGTTTGGTATCAAATTATTTGGTACGACCTCGTCTTTTATATTAATACTATAAAAATATTGGTGTGATAAACAGTTGCACTTTTATTTTGTGACAACATTAGTTACCACCATCTCCTGTCAGCGCTCAATGAAAGTAACTTATACAAAATTACAAGGGGTAACCTACACCTCCTGAGATTCAACTGTATGCAGCCCAATTTTTTTTTCTTCCCTTTTTTATTTATTTATTTTTTTTTCCATTGAGTTCCTAAAGATACTTTAACTGCTTTCTACCCAGCCTGTTGTCAAATGACAACCGAGCAGGAGCCCTCCCATCGTGGGTGGATGTGATATGATGTCCTCACAGTCACACGCCTCGCAGTGTGATCGTTCACCCACTGTGTCCACTGCACAGCGATCATTATACTGGGCAGGTGCCAGTGCCATGTAATTTATTTAGAATTTAGCGTAATAGAGACTAGACTAGGGGTGCACCGAATTAAAATTTTGGTACCGAAAATGCAGGATACACTTAGCCGAAAACAGAATCCGAAACTGAAAATAACATTATTTTTTTTATTGTATTAACATTTTTAATATCAATTTAAATTAATAATTTATTGTTGGTCATTATTGGCACCTTTTTAGTGCAAGAAAAGCTCAAGAAAAATGCAGTCTGCAGTCCCTAACCATCTTTTGTAGGAGATACTAGTATTGGTATTGGTGCTGATACCGAACATTTGCCTGAGTACTTGTATCCTGACAAATGCTGCGATGCTTAAAGTGATACTAAAGGATCATTTTTTTATTTTTTTTTTAAATAACAAACATGTCATACTTCCACTGTGCAGCTTGTTTTGCACATAGTGGCCCCGAACATCCATTTCTGGGGTCCCTCGGCGGCTCCTTTATAGATAACCCACTTGGGGAAGCCCTCTCCCGAGGCGGTTACCTTGCAGGCACGCTCCTGAGTCCAGCATTTGTGTCCACAGGTACGAACGCTGGACTCAACCCCGCCCCCCCGGTGCCCGCGTCATTGGGTTTGATTGACAGCAGCGGGAGCTGGGAACCCGTGGAGAGAGGGACGGCGGGGATGCACCAATGGAAATTCGGGGCTCAGGTGTGTAAAACAGGGGGGCTAGGGGGCCGGAGACTGCAAGATGTTTTTTCACCTTAATGCATAGGATGCATTAAGGTGAAAAAACACGAGCCTTTACAACCCCTTTAATCCGATACCTGGGCAGTCAGGGGTGATCGGTGCAGCACTGGGGAGGTGTTACAATCACCGATCTCCCTGTATAGATTTCAATAAAGCAGCCGACAGCCGTTTCCCCTCCTCCTCCCTCCTGCGGCTTTCAGCTGCTTTTCGAAATCCATACAGGGAGATCGGTGATAGTAACTCCTCCCCTGCGCCGCACCGATCACCCCTGACTGTCCCCCATATCCTCCAGTCCCCCTCCGTGCTCCTCGGCCCCCCTCTGTCCTCAGTTTGCCAAGATGGAGAGCGGAGGAAGGAGCCAGTAAATATGTAATTTACCGGCTCCTTCCTTTTCCGAATGCAGAGAGTCATAACTGTCATTGAGCATTGTAAACTGTGTTTATGATGCCTCAGTTTATGAATGGAGAGGAGCCTCTGTCTCCTCTCCATTCGTCTTCAGTGCAGCTGAGGCTGCAGGCCAAGGGACTGGGGAATACTGTCCTCGGTCCCTTTCCCTGTCTCAAAAGGGAGATGTCAGGGGAATTGTAATAAATATTGAAAAGGTAACTTGTAAAAATAATTTTAAAAATTTAATAAAAAACACTGACGCTGTGTACCCACCACGCCCGGACAATTTGGCTCCGTGACACAGGGAGATTGCCGTTCTGCGTGGGGAGGAAAGGAGGAGGTAGGGGGGGACTGACTGAGCCACCAGGATGATGCCCCCTGCAATGTGCGGCACTTGGGGTAGATCCTGCCCCCTTTTCAAAGACGTTATCAGCACCTTTTCTTCTTTGGGCTGAATGCCGAAAACCTAGTTTTCAACCGATCTGTTTTGGTGCACCACTAAACTAGACTAATAAGTCCCTCAATCTTGGCAGCAGCTCCGTAATTCCATCAGGGAAAGACGGTAAACATAAAAAAACCTGCGCTAACTGTTAAAAGTTCTTCACACTGCAGTCCATATAAATGTCATTCCAAGGATCCTCAATCCCTTAGGCCTCATGTACACTGCTGCTGGTAAACGGACGTTTAGGAGCAGTTGGCCATTTTTTTTCAGCTGCCCCTGAACCCTCCTCTGTTATCTTATCAGTACATGTACACAGGGTCGTTTACAGTAGTTTCTAGGCAGTTGAGTTTAGAGGCTTTTTTTGGAACCCAAAAAAAAGTGTTCAGAAGCTGAGTTTACAGGCATTTCAAATGCTAAATGCGGTAACTCGTGTTTAGCCACATTTCGTTTACAGGCCTTTTTCATTTTTGGCTATTTTGAAAAAAAAAAAATTTTTTTTTTTTAAACGCTTCTAGACGCAAACGTGGCTAAATGGCCGTTTTTAGACACCGGTTTCTAGCTGTCAAGTTAAATCTTTCAGGAGAGGTTGAACAACATCCCGTGTACATGAAGCCTTAATGTCCAGTATAGACCAAGAACTTCAACAAAATTCTATTTGGTTTTGGATCTTTTAGTGGTGCTCCATATGATACGGTTATTAATCTCAAAATAAAGAAAACACCATATAGTGTATGTCCAACTAAAACTTGTGTACCAACTATATACAATTAACGTGCTTGCATCGGAGATGGCCATCAGTCCAGGCACCTGGCAGATCCAGACTTCGAGAGTCGGGATGACGCAGTGCCTGAATGATCCTGGTGATGTCAGCAGAGAGCAGACTTCAGCCCGCTCTCCGCTGAAAACTGGTCACAGGAGTGCAAAACGAATTGCACCCCTGTGACCCATCATGGGAGAAGCCCAGCCTAAAAAGCTCACGCTGGACTTCTGCTTTAAATGGTTCCATAATGGAAATTAATTCCTGTATACCTACACTGAAAAATAGAAGTGCTTTATGTAATACTCATATTGCTGCACACAAATTAATAAACAATTCTCTATTGTATGTGATGCCCTTCCACTGAGAGTGCCTTTTCCACTTTTGTCTTCTTCTACTATTGTTTTTTTTTTTTTTCTTTTTGTTATTGTCAGAGTGTATTGTGTCAAAGTGCTCTGTCACTGTAGATTAGTAAACAGCTGGATTTAATACATTTTAAGCATCTTGTTGTCATGGTAACATGTTTTTGAACATACTGTACCAGCTAAAATTCTTCCCACATTTATTAGAGCAAATTCATGGGGTGTTTCATAATGGCAGGTCTTCAAGTTAATATTTGGACATAAGCCAAAGAGAATCTCTGTTTTTACATTATCCTTTGCAGTGCATGTCTCAAAATAAAGTAAATAAAGGTTGAAGGAAAGAAAATCGCTTGAATCTCTCCTGCGACTCTGTTGTATTGTGACAGTGGGAGGTTTTTCAGCCGTCGGAATACAATGATCACTGCAGTGATTGCATGACAAAACCCCGACAGACAGCTTGTACTAAAGTCAATCAATAGATCAACTTCAGTGCAACCAGTTTGCCCATACAACGAAATTTGGCAGGAGCAGTCGATCCGCCTATGGCTGGCCTAGTGGGTCTGTATAATATCTTAAAGGATTGACCCAAGCACCTACTTTATTAAAGAGGAGCTGCTTGATTAGGATCCTTGCACAACAGCCACAAGAACGCAGCATTTTTAACAGTACAGCATTGTTTTCTGTGAGTCAATACGCACACGGGGGAATTTATCCAAACTGGAGCAGAAAGAATCTGGAGCAGTTGTGCATGGTGACCAGTCTTCTTTTAGCTACAGCTTATTCAGTTAAGGTATATTTTCATGATTGTTTTGCCACAGTGCAAATCCCTGTGGCAGGAATCTGCTGATCTTATAGCCAGCAAGACCTTGTGTAAATACACAAGTAATTTTATGCTCATGTGCAGGGGAGACCCTTAAATTGGAACTATAAGCAAAACTTATTTTTGCATTTTTATCAGAGCAGGTGAGTGAGGAGGGTTGTAACGCTTGTCAGATTTTTTTTTTTTCATCATCTGTGTCCCATTGCGAAGATTTCCCTTCACTTCCTGTCCTACAGCCAAACAGGAAGTTAGAAGAAATCCCTGAAAATGAAGGAAATTTCTTGGGGAAACCCCAGGTCACCAGAACTAGTGTCCACATTGGAAGATTTTTCCTCTATTACTTTTCTGGGGACAGCCCAAAATTTTGGATTTTCTTTTACTTTCACTTTTAATGATGGTAGGAAGACATATGAGGAAATATGAAAAATTGTTACTTTTGGTTTTGAAAATTGTTTTGTGGAGGCTTTTTGGCTGTTCCACATAAACTAGTAAGCAGTTCTGGAGATTGTTGCTCTCTTTGTTACAAAAAAATATTATAAAAAAGTAAATTCTGTTTGTGATAATTGTTTGGCTACACTATATATTTAATATGCTAGTTGTGATCATTTTATGCCAAGTCAAATTGTCCATAGTCATATTTTATGTTCCTAAAGTAACAGAATGACTTGACTGTGCTAATGTAGCATTTTTTTCAATCTTTCCAAAAATTCCCCCCCCCAAAAACAAACGGAAAACGTGTTTTTTCCGAGCTTCAAAATTTCCGGCAATTTTACATCTCAAGGTGAACCTACAAATCAGTGCCTGCTGTTTTAATAGTATTATGTAAAACAAAATTAGTCCCATCAGTCTATTTTTGTATCCATGGGAATTTTATACTACTTTATCGTCTCTAACCCTACTAAAATGACTATGTAGGTCTCTAACCCTACTAAAATGACTATGTAGGTCTTTACAAGTCCGTATACCATAGCTCCTAGGGGTTATATGGTTTGGGTCCCAAACCCTACTTCAGAGGTTTGAATAAGCCCTGTATTTGGTGTGAAACGCACTACCATCTACTAGGGCTGGGGAAAAAATCGATTTAAATCTTGAATCGAGTTGAGAGGTCAAATCGATTCAAAATTTAAGCAAATCTATTTTTTTAGATTTTTTTTTTTTTTTTCACTCCGACGGTCCTGAGGAGCTGCGGGCAGGAGTTTTTGGGCGAGGCCGCAGCTTCGGCCTAGTCCACGAGGCCGGATGCCGCAGACTAGGCCGAAGCCGCGGCCTCGCATAAAAACTCCTGCCCGCAGCTCCTCAGGACCGGCGCGGTGAAAAAAAAAAAAAAAAAATTTGAATCGTGAATCGAGG
Organism: Aquarana catesbeiana; assembly: GCF_042186555.1. Classification (NCBI taxonomy): domain Eukaryota; kingdom Metazoa; phylum Chordata; class Amphibia; order Anura; family Ranidae; genus Aquarana; species Aquarana catesbeiana. Next base: position 207,413,135 of record NC_133324.1, read on the forward strand.
TTTTTTTTGTCAGAAAATCTCCCAGCCCTACCATCTACTGTTCCTGCGTGTCTAATGCATTTATGAGATGGAAATAAAGTAATGAAAGTGTGCAGTGAATTCCAGATTTTTTTCCCTTGTACATACCTTGTAGCCATGGCTTCCATACACTGCACTGATGATAGCCAAAATAGCCTGAAATGGAAGTGTGGTGTACAGTGCAAATTAGAGCTGCACAATTAATTAAGAATTGTTATTGCAATTTTTTTTTTTCCCCCTTGCGATCTTGACAAAGTATTTCCCGATTCTTTCTATGCAGAGAATTCTCTGTACTCTGCTGAAACCGACAGCTGTCAAAAGAAAGGAAAAGAAAAACCGGCAGTCTGCCAAGAATCACAACATTCTTTAGCAGTGGAACTTAACTATAAACATTGTAACTTGTCCTTTACATCAAAGGTATACACTTTGGTATGTAAATGAGGGACGTTTAACCACTTAGCCCCCTTTCACACGAGGCGGACTCTGCTTCCACGGAGCCCGCCTCGGTCCGCCGGCTCAGTGGGAGATCAGTCTGTTGATCTCCGCTGAGCCGGCGGATGACAGGTCCCTCTCTGCTCACTGAGCGGGGAGGGGCTTGTCAGGCGCCGCTGCAGTCTATGGAGGGATCGGATGAAAACGGACAGCATGTCCGTTTTCATCAGATCTCACCTGACCCAATCCGCCAGCGACTGACCTGGACGTAGGGCCATCCGTCTGCTTTTAGCGGATTGGACCGGGTCGGAGGTCAGCGGACATGTCTCCGCTAACATCCGTCGCTCCATAGGCTAACATGGAGCGCCTGTTCAGGTCCGCCATCAAAACTGACAGGCAGACCTGAACGGTCCGATCGTGTGAAAGGGGCCTTAAACACTAAACCTTTTTCTGACATTTGTTGGTTTCAAGTTAAAATCATTTCTTTTGCTAGAAAATGACTTAGAACCCCCCAATTTTTTTTCTTTTTTTAGTAGAGACCCTAGAGAATAAAATGGTGGTTTTTGCACTGTATTTGCCCAGCAGTCGTTCAAATGCAATTTTTTGGGAAAAAAATTACACTTTAATGAATAAAAAAAAAATAAATAAATAAAAAAAACAGTAAAGTTAGTCCATTTTTTTTGTATAATGTGAAGGATTTTGCGTTGCGAGAATCGTGAGCTTTATTCTAAGCAAAAAAAAATTTGCAATTCTCATTTTGGCCAGAATCGTGCAGCTCTAATGCAAATACAGTCTAATATTATAGAACCATTTATTCGAAACTGCAGAGGTTCTGGATATGCATCTGTCCAGCGGGATATAAAGTAGTGATTTGGATGGCTCTGCCCACTGTCCCTGAAAAAAGGCATAATTCTCTTGCTTTTGGGATATGTAATGGGATGAGACATGTGAACAACTTCTGTTTTAAGACAACTCTATGTACTATGCACTATTTAGGCCTTTGTAATGAAATATCCTTAGCAAAGGTAATAGGCTAAACCATAAACTAAATTGCTCAGAAAGGAATATATACAGCTTGCATTGTGCATAGCACACTCTTCTATTCATGCAGGATTATAAAACCTTACTATGGATTGCATTACATGGGGCTCTCCCGAGTTCTGTTGAAGCTGAACACAAAGTAGACTTGTAGGGTAATTTCATTCTACGTTCCAGAAAGGAAATTGCCCTGGACGGTACAATCTTCAAAATACTTTGGTTATACAAGTTGATTTATTTTATTATTCAGTTTTGGAAACCTTGCAGGTCATTTTTCTTCAGTGTATAATCTAAGGAAATGTGGTAGGAAATGATCTGTAAGTCATAAAGGTGCACAAGGATCTCTAATGTTCATTTTCATTGTGTCAGGCAAGACTTCACAAGGACATCTGTAGGTGTCCAAGTCATCTGGGAAAACAGCATTGTTTTCTTTCTGTGTACATAGTGCAGTTGTAATATGTTTGAAGCCCGGTGCCTGTGATTTATAAGGGGTGATTGTGTTTTTCTATATGTTTTCTTTTTGAGGGATAGCAGTGTCCTAAAGATTCCTCCTTCTTTTTTTTTTTTTGGCCAAGATCTTGTCCTGCTCTTTTGGGTTATCTTGTGTAGTTTCGGCTTATTGTTGATCACAATTACATGCAGCATTAAAAGTGTTGTTTTGTTGCTCATTCTCCATTTTGGGCCTAGAATAGTGTGATGCAGTCACAATGGGCTTTCTGGGACTAAAATCAGGAAGTACAAATAAATAACTTGATCCTGCCGTGAATCCAGCAAGCTTTTTATTTTCTTGTGCACTGGCCGGCATTGAAATTTGAGGCCTGGTTATTAGCTTTCCAAGTTTACTACAGAATATACCCCTTATGGAAATTGGGGATGGGGGTTGTTCTTTAACCACTTGCCACCCAAGTTTTTTTGGGGGGGAAAAAACAAAAAAAAAACTTTTCATGCAGTAAAAAAAAAAAAAAAATGTCATAACTTCGCGCCTGGCCTCCGAAAGGTCATGGAGACTACCAGGTAAAATCTGGCCCGCAGGATTGTCTATGGTCAACTTCCGGTGCTGGTAGATTCCTTCTCCAGCTTGCCAGAAGCACCGGAGGGCGGCGGGGATATCCCCTTTTGCCGCCTGTAAAAACAATCAAGTGTCTGAGCAGCTGCTATGATTGTTTTGAGGGTGCAGGGAATCGCCGGCTGTAAAAGATACCTAAATGATGATCACCACTCAGACATTGTGCTGGCGGGAAGTGGTTAACCACCTTTTGTTTGAATGCAGAAGCCGGGCGTGACGTCATAACATCGCGCCCGGCCTCCGAACGATCATAGAGACTCTGGTGACCATCTGGTCCGCCAGAAGTCTCTATGGTAAACATCTGGGGCCGGCGAATCCCTTCTCCGACTCACCGATGGATGCGCCGAAGGGTGGCGGGAGGGGATGATGTTCCCTCTCACCTCCCGTAAGAACGATCAAGCGGCAAGACAACCGATATGATCATTCTCATGGTGTGTGTATGTGTGTATGTGTGTATGTATATATATATATATATATATATATATATATATATATATATATATATATATATATATATATATATATATATATATATATATAATTTTTTTTTTTTTTTTTTCCCCTCCTCAACAAAAGTGGAGTTACGCTTTAAGTGCTATAGACACAGGCCAAATATCAGGCGGTATCGCATTCGGCCTGTATGTACGGCAGCCAGTTCAACAGAAGCTAGCCGAACATCTGGCTTCTGTCGAAGGGGCTAGTGTCTGAGAGCGCTGACCGTTGTGTTCTGGGTGCATCCCCTGGGGAGATTGTTGTACTAACATTGAATTGTTATTACAGGATCTCCTAATTTTTTTTTTTTTTTTTCAGTTCAGCCCACTGGGTTGAACAGAAAAAAGCTACTCTGTCCAATCTGTAGCTGCTGTGCCTGACCTGTTGGTGGAGATGCATACATACTGCTGTTATCCTTATCTTTTCTTTAATACTTCTAATAATACTTACTAATAATTACAGACTTGGCCTAAACAATTATTTTATATTGCGCAGTAATGTAGTAGTCCAAATTGCTCAGTGCATAGACTGTGAGGTTTGGTGACTCCAAATATTTTGGTGCTACATTCAGGGTTCATTTAGGGAATGGTATCACATTTTACTCTACTCCTCTTTGTCTTCTCCACCTGGGATATCCACACTAAGACCCCTTTCACACTGAGGCGCTTTTCAGGCGCTATAGCATTAAAAATAGCGCCTGCAAAGCGCCCTGAAACAACGGCTCCATTCACACTGGAGCAGTGCGCTGGTGGGGCGTCAGAAAAAGTCCTGCCAGCAGCTTCTTTGGAGCGCGTTAGGAGCTCACCGCTCCTAAAGCGCCTCTGCCCATCAATGGGCAGCTCCGCCGAATCGCCAGCAATTCGCAGCTGTAGCAACGCTTTGCAGGCGGTTTTAACCCTTTTACGGCCGCTAGCGGGGGTTTAAAGCGCCCCACTAGCGGCCGAACAGTGCCGAAAAAACGACGGTAAAGCACCACTAAAAATAGCAGCGTTTTACCGCTGACGCCTGGGGCGGCTCAGTGTGAAAGGGCTCTAAACCTCTAAGTACACCCTGTCTAATAGAGGAGGATGCCCTAGTGATGTCCATTGTACTGTATATACATCAGTAAAGGTTTGAGAACTCCGAGCATCATCCTTATTTAATTCTAGGATTAGGGCGTCCAAAGAGCAGATACAAACGTACCAAGTATGCAAGAAATGTATTCTTTTCCTTTCTAAGTGCTGTGCTAAAAATACATATTTCATTACATACAGCTATTCCCTGCCCCCTTGTCATAAATGGATGTTGCTGAACTGGTTGTAGCTTTGTGTGTTTAACCTATTCTCATACCATGTCCTTTCAACAATGTCAAAACTTCCTGATGAAATCGGTTATTATTGTGGTTAAGCAGCATGCTTGAAAATGTTAAATAGTGGTGAATTGTGTTCTCTTCTTGTACAGAATAGATGTAAAACACTACAACTAAGCTAGTGTTCCCAAGACAGGCTTACCACAGGAACGCAAAAGTATCTATACCATGCATGAAGAATTTCTTTACAAAGTAGGAGACAGCTGGACTTATTTATTGAAGTCTTTAATAGAAATTGTCTGTTTTTCTCTCTCTACATTGGAACAAATCAAACCGCTCCTCATATTGGTGGTGTGATACATAAAATAGGAGTCCTTTTTATTTATAAAACAGGATCCACTATACCAATCAATGCTGGCCATGCACACATCAAAATTTGTGCCGCGGGTGACACCTGATCAACAAAAGTCATTCCCCCTCCCAGATGTTCTAACTCCTCCCTAGAGATGTTACTTTTCTGGAAATTTTAAAGCCATGGACAAAATGCCAATAGGCATTTTCAGTTATTGACTATGCTGAACCAGAAGCATATATTGCTCCTGCAAGAGCTTAATTATGTTCTCCTGATTTTCAGGTGTAATTTTATCTATAAATATAAAAGAAATTGTGTATTTTTGGGAGGTCCTGGAATAGGAATTCTGGAGGGTAAAGCTACTTGCACTTCCATTCTGGTCCTCCATCATTTATTGCCAAAAAGTATTTGTTAATGTCTTTAGGGCACCTCTGGAATACAGAGAATATGTTTTGTCATCCTTGTATCATTTGGAAAAAAATATTTCTTCTCACATTATTGACAAATTGCAGCTTTGCTCTCAGCAGAAATTGCACTGTGTAAATGTTTTCAAACTATAGATGTTGGTCTCGCAATTTTACTGAGAGGAGGAAAATGAAAACCAATTTACTGAGCAGACTTTAGGTAACCCATTATGTTGTGATGGCAGAGAACATTAATAGTTTATCTTTTTTAACCTTTCGGTGATTCCTAATTTGTCAGATAAATGAACCCTCTTACCTGTCAATTAAAGTGGATGTAAACCTGAAATTTTTTTTTATGTCATACTGTAGAGTATAAGATTTCCTATCATTTGAGCCCAGTCTTGCCACACAGAGTTAATCCATCTCTGAGCAATCCTCTTTTATTGTTCAGTGAGATAAAACTTGACAAACAGAAAAAAACTTTGTCAAATCCTCCCCCTTGCTGTGAGTGACAGGTGATTTACATATCTCGTGCACTAGCCTAAGACATGCATTATTTTTTAATTCCCTCCCCCACTCCTTTCTTCAGTAGCTCTGCCAGGATTGGCTGTTCCACACCTCACCATGATTTGTCATGCTGAAGTCATGTGGTTACTTTCCTGTCTTTTCACTGGATGTTAGAGATCATAGCAGAAGTTCAGTGTAAGAAATACACAGGAGAAAATGCATATTGACAAGGGGAGTGTAGAGGTGGGCGGGGAGTCTACTGACATCACGACTCCACCCACCGAGCTCCAGACAACAGACCCACCCACAGAATCTGCAGTTTTTCGGGTCTAATAACAGACAGAGGGGAGACATTTGACAGGTAAAGATACATGCAGGAGGCATGTATATCCTTATAGATAACCCCTATGGCAGTAGTTTAGAAAGGATGACATTGGGTTTACATCCACTTTAAGGCCTGAGAGGACAAACTATTATCTACTGTATTCCAACAATTGCCCAACTGTAGGAAGGTACAAGTTGGAGCCTACAAGCAAACTAAACTGGAGCCTTACCCCTGTAGTGCCCCCCAGAGGCAGAAATGTACATTTCTCTTGTTTGAGACCTGCATTGTCAAGTGCAGTAAGTATTACTTGAACTTTATTCCAGGATTAATTTAAGACTTTAATGTCACAGAAATATTTCATTATGGTCTTCACGTTTATATAGTTTGAATACCATGTCATAGATGTATTTATCATTGTAAAAGAACATATTCCAAACTTTTTTTTTTCTGGGGGGGGGGGGGGGGGGCAGCTTTGAAAAAGAGAGGGAAAAAAACGATTTTTTTAATAATAACAAAGAATATAGATTTCAAAGTTCTTCATACATTTAGGGAGTGATGCTGTTCTGTTTCAGGTGTCCTGGGCAATACATTTCATGGCTTTTTAGAGCAAATACTCCATTTGCTTGGTATACCATAATACTCTGATAGTGTTTGACTCACATGGACAACATGAAATGAATTGGGAGAAGATTGTGCAAAGAAAAATCATGGCATTTACCACCAGACTGTGTGTATCAAGTCATTTAAGGGGTTGTAAAGGTATTTTTTTTTTTTTTTTTAAAATAACAAACATGTTATACTTACCTTTACTGTGCAGCTCGTTCTGCACAGAGTGGCCCCGAACCTGGTCTTCTGGGGTCCCTCGGCGGCTGTTTCAGCTCCTCCCCGCAAGCATTTACCACCTTAATGCGAGCTCCCTCGCATGGTGGTGAGTGCTTGCGGGCGCGCTCCCGTGATACAGCCAGCGGCTATAGCCGCTGGCTGTATCACTCGGCCCCGGCGCGCCGCGTCATCGGATGTGATTGACAGCAGCGCGAGCCAATGGCTGCGCTACTTTCAATCCATCCACTGCAGCCAATCAACGACCAGGCTGAGCTGCAATGAAGATGACGAGGCCGAGCAGCGAAGATTCGAGGCGTCAGGTAAGTAAAACGGGGGGGCTGGGGGCGGCGGTACTGTCAAAAGTTTTTTCACCTTAATGCATAGAATGCATTAAGGTGAAAAAATTTTTACCTTTACAACCCCTTTTAGTTCTCTGGCTGTTATGTTACTTTTTTGCTAGAGTAAGCTTTTCAGTAAGCATTAGGTAGTCAAACATCTGGACTAATATGTGGTTATTGTATTGTGTAAGGAACTAGGTAGAAAGCTGCAAGTACAACGCACTGTATGTTTTTACTGTGGTTTTGAGTATTTCAGACATGCAAGTACAAGAGATGCTTTTTTCTGTACGTTTAAAAGTTTCTAAAATGATTTACATGTGGTGTCTCAAAACCTTATGGCATAGCTGAAGCATTCCAGCTATTTGGCCTTCTGCCACATTTCCACCAAACCATCTTATTTGAAAATGTTCCGTGTTTGTAAGGTTACGTCTATCTGAACAGATGCATTTCTTGAAGCTCAGTCTTGTTACAGCCCCTCTAATGTGGTGATATACTGGATGTCTGCAGGCCGGGTCCGTTTTCACCAGCCAGTGATTCAAGACGAATGCTACTAACCTTTGATAGGGGCTCACTACCTGCCAGGAAACTTGATGTGTTTTTAAAGAGTAACTCCACCTTTGTTGAGAGACTTTTTCCTCTGGGTGATTTATGTACATTGCATGGATTTTAACAAAAAATGTTGCTTTGTCATACCTTTTGTAATTCTGAAGAAATAGCAGTTTTTTTTTTTTTCCTCCATGTGCAAAATGAATGTGGATGGAAGTGAATTTATAATGATCAATCAGCTACTGCACTTAGTGTTCTGAGGAAAGTGGCAGGATCTGCATCCCTTTAAAAGTGATTTCCTTTTGTGAGTACCTAACCAAAATTACATTTTTGCTGCAGGGGATGCCAAAAATTTGACTTGTATCTTAGTGCAGACTTCTGGGAAAATCAGCCAATCATAAGCAGGAAATTACGTGTTTGGGGGTGTTCTATATACACCGTCGTCTCCAGGTTGGCAGAGCTGCAGATTGAAAAGGAAAGGTCATTTTTAATTTTTGTTTTTCTCACAAAAGTGCAGTTACTCTTTTTAATGGTTCTCAATAACATGAGGCTAACCAGAGGTGATCAATGGACACATTTTGGGCTTGATGGTTTTTGTATTGTCAGCAAAGGTATGTCAGCATGTAAGTTAAGTAAAAGTAAAGCCTGGTGCACACTCTTCGTTTTTTTTTTTTTTTTTTTTTTTTTTTTTTTAACCCAGTGGGCTGAACGAAAAAATAAACTGATGGCTTGGCATAGATCTGCTGTACTAATGACCCAAAATTAGTATAGCAATCTCCCCTGCTGAGCTGTTGTACTCTGACAGGGGGACGGCCATTACACTCTGATCAGCGCTTTCTGCTGTTGGTTGAGAGCACTGATGGGGAGCTGGTTGGCTGCTGGTTTTTCAACATGCTCGTAGGACCGGCTGATATACACATGGGCAAATGTCGGCCCATGTGTACTAGGCATTAGAGTGCAAAGGAAAAAGCAAAATTTCAGCTTTTTATTAAATTGACTTTGTTTACCATAATCTACATTTCATGTAATCTGCTACACCCAGGAGCACACACAGAGAAGGTAGAAGCATACTTGTAGGATCTGTGATGTGTGAAATCTCTTAGTACTATATATATATATATATATATATATATATATATATATATATATATATATATATATATATATATATATATATATATATATATATATATATATTTTTTTTTTTTTTTTTTGTGAATGACTATAAAGGTGCTTGCAGTAGGAGTTTCATCATCAAATGGGTGGTCGTCAGGATCACCATATTGTTACTGACAAAAAAAGGTAGGGGGAAGACTATGCCTTCATGTACTGGGTAGGTTGGCTTGGCTCCTTGTATTCTTCTTAGTCATTGTAAACCCTTGCATATATCCAGACTACTGACTGGCGATATCAGGTGATACAGAGGTTGCACTACATAAGTTGTACCTGTCTATCTGCAGCTATTTCTTCTTCACATCTGTTTTAAAGTGCTGAATTCTAACGCTTGACCGAGAGTTCAGAAAAAAGGGGCTGAGAGCTGAAATTGCACGCTGCAGAGCTCATTGAGGAGAGCTCTGAAAGCTGATTGGAGGGAAGGGACACCCCCCTCCCCTCCATTCACACGGCACACAGGAACAGAGCTGAGGCTGTCAATCAGCTGGAGATCCCTCCCCATCACCATTTTTCTCTTGGTGTCAGGGGACACTTGGCTGAAGTGATTCATGCTCCTAGAGGAACAAAGCAGCAGACAAAGGTGACCCTTAATGCTTTTAATTGAGACCAGTACACACTATAGAGGGATATGCTTTGTTCATATTTCATGCGTGGGGTTTACAACCACTTTAAGTTTGATTGTGCCAATAAGCCAAGTATTCTTTGTATTACGTCTACCTTTTGGCTTTCTGATGAATTTGAACTGCCGATTATAGCTCAAACCCAAAATAGCACACAGCCTTGAGGCAGTTCCTAGCTGTACGTTTCTGCCAGAAATTCTGTAACTCTATTGAGTTTTACTATACTTAATGCACGTTTCCTGGCCTCGTGCAATCTGATCTTGAGTTAGCTGATTTAGTACTTTTAAAGTTTGGAAAGGAAGGGATGGCAGATTGAAAAACCTGTCTTGTAGGTGAGGGTAGCTTTTTACGTAGATAGCTGTGTTATATAAACGTTGCAATTTACTCAGCCTTGTAAATGCTCTAATAAGAGAACTTTGTAAATACCATCTAAAAAAGTGTGCAGACTTCTCTAGGTTTATAAAGAAATTGTTCTCAAGGCTCTGTTCACATGTGCATTGCATGAGCGCTGCGTTGTGCTCGGGTGTGTCTTTTAGGTGCATTTAAATGTTACTATCTACCATACTGAAAACTGATTGGATCAAAGATGACTCACGCAGGCCGCTTTTCTAGCACAACACCCCCAAAATGTGCAGAAATGAATGGGGGCTTAGTATTTCCACAGTTCAGTGGGATCTAAGAAATAATAAGAGACAGAAATGGGTGAACACACACACACTATCCAGGGGAAGGGTTTACTCTGGACAAAACAGCAAGGGGTGGATTTACTACAAGCAAGTAGACTGTATGTGTACTTTGCAAGTGCAGTTGCACCATTTTCCTTAGTAAATGTGTTGAAGCTTCACTTTGCATAGAATACCCAATGAGGATAAAAAGCATTTTTGTTTGCACATTATTAAATGATGGAAATCAAAAAAGCTATATTATGAGTTAGTATTCAGTGTAGTGTTTTAAAAATGCTTTTATTCAAAAGTATATAGAAGCCCTAAAATTTTAATGAAAAATGTTCCCTACCATGCTATAATTATGTTACTGTTACTCCTTTAGGGGTTCCTCTGCTTTATTTTCACACAATTCCATTATTTGATCCTGCCAGTAATGGGCTCATCTCCTCCTTTTCCTGTTCCAGGCTGACCTTTATCAGGAGTGGGCTTGTTGTCACCCTGGGAGAAAGCACCCCTGAGAAGTACTGCAAGCTTTAAAGTTGACACGCACTGTGTTGGCAATTATAGCCATGTTGTGCACTGCACTCCCTCTCTATTGGCTGCTTGCAGGGAACTACAGCCTAACCAGGCATGTCAGAGAGGACATGTATACTTGCGAGATATAGGGCTGGTGCACACAACAAGATCTGGCTATCAGAATGTGAACATCAGTTATAACTCATGAAAGAAAAAATTGTTTGATTTTTTTTTTTTTTTTTTTTTTAAATGCAGTGATCCAGCTGTGAGATAGGGGGCGTACATAACAAAGTGGAACTAAACACTCCTTTCCAGCCAAGTAAGCTGTCATCTTAACCTCTGTTTGAACTGCAGTTGCCATGGTGCTGCACATGTGACCCCGGCCATTTGTTGGCTTGACAGCTCACTTGGGAGCACAAACTTGCCTTGAATTTAACTATTTTGGCAAACTGTTAAATTAGAGGGTTTAGTTCCTCTTTAAATATTCAGTTTTAGGAGCCTTTAGTTAATGTTATGACAAAATTAAATTTAAAAGTCCATCTCTGGGCGGAACAGTAACTCCCTCCCCAACCCTGTGCCTTTACTTGCCGAAAGCTGCAGTCACTTGAAGCTCCTCTTCTGTTTACACAATGCAAGGTTGTTCTTCAGTTGCCCACGTCGTTGGCTGAATGATAAAGAGACTTTCTGTTAACTGTCCAGCAGTTGGGCCCTCAAAATCCAGAAGAAGAGGGATGTACACATCAGCACCACTGGATTGATGGTCCCCACACTCTGAAAGGGCACCAGACCTAGATTTGCCTGCTCCGCTCATTGTGGCCCGTGATTGGTTACCAAGTCGCTAAAGTGGCCCTCACTCCTCAGAAGGTTGGACACCCCTGCTTTAAAGTGTTACTAAACCCAGGACTCTGCATTCACTATATCTGGTCTCCCACAGTACACAGTACATGGAAATGCAACTATTTTAGTAAATATAAACCGCTAAATACCTTTTCTCATCAGCAGTATATAACAGTCTTGTGACTTCTATCTGTGTCTGGTTAAAGCTTGTGGGAGGAGTTTCCATACTGCACTGGCTGTCCTATCAGGATGCAGCTCAAAATACAGCGCACACATACAAAAATGACATTTAAATCCTGCAAGGCTATTTAAAAACACCTGAACATATTCAAAAAAATATGGGACTTTGGTCACACTATGTGGTCATATAGTGCTAAGCCCACTTACTGCGTCAAAGTACCCCATTATCAGCGGGTCCTATGAGGATGCGGGACTCCTGACCCTCTGGACAATGCTGTTTTGCCCAGTGCTGATCACATACACTCTCCCAAGGAAAAAATCAACACTGTAGCACTACACACCAAACTGAGCATGTGCTGCCTGACTCCAAAGGCTCTGTCTTATCCTGGTTTGTCATGGCCATTCTGATAAACCTGTTGACATTGTTTTGACCCGGTTGTACCCTTTTCCCAATAAACGATGGTTAAAGCTCTTGTAAATCTCAGACATGAAGTCTGAACAAAGCACATATTTCAATAGTGTTTAATTGTCTCTCCCCAGAGCACAAATTGTAATTTCTCTCTGCTGTTCAGTTCCTCGGTATGAGTCTCTTCTGACCACTTTTCCTGACACCAAGAGTTATGAAGGTGACCGGGGAGGGAGCTCCAGTTGACTGAAAGCCTCAGCTCTGTTCCTGTGTGCTGTGTGAAGGGAGGTGTGTCCCTTCCCTCCAATCAGCACTCAGAGCTCTTCTACAGGGTATAAGTGGAGCTCCCAGCCCCCTTTGTGAGTCTGAAAAATCCTTTTCATCTCTGAGCTTTACATGGACGTAGAGGACAAATGGCTGAAAATAACTAGGTACACCTTATGTAGGAGGGTTTGTTTCATCTCTGTGTACAAGGTGGATTTGATTTAAAATCGAGTCGATTTTAAATTGCGATTTAAATCACTAGTAAAAAGGCTTGATTTAAATCCACTTGATTTAAAATCATAATTTTTAAAGACCAGCAGTCATCTCTGTCCCACAGTGGCTCCTCCTCTGACCCGCTGTTGACTCACCGACAGTCTCATTCACTTTAATGGAACGGCTGGTGATACGGCAGTGACACAACAAGGTGGCAGCAGCAGATGAGTGGATGCCCACTAACGGGCGCTGCCATGATGGATCTGAAATGACAGGTGCTCTTTAAATGTAAGGATTTATTCTTGCTGGTATTTAGAATCTTTAATATTTGCAAACAAGATTTCCAATTTAGAATAATAAGCTGTCAGGTTAGTGAAACAGCGATATTCGAACCGATTCAATCATACAGTTGTGTAGTGTACATAGATGTGCAAAACAATGGGATAAAGAAAAATTCTTGAACTTTCTTTTAACGCTTGGTTACTTTGAAATTGTGTAAATGCATCAGTGCAGTGCATGTTATCTCAGCTTGAGGTCATATAACACTGTACCCAAAAAACACTAAAAAAGACCAAAATTTTTGTGTAATTTTGTTATAAAATTTTGTTTTCTCCTTCACTGACGGGCACTGATGAGGTGGCACCAATGGGCACTGATGAGTTGGCACTGATATGTAGAAATGATGGGCACTGATAGGCGGCACTGATATGCAGCACTGATGGGCACTGACAGGCGGCACTGATGGGCAGCACTGATTGGGTAGGTACTGACAGGTATTAATGATGGGCACTGTGGTGGGCTCTGGCAGACTTTATTATTGGGGCACTGATTGGCAGCTGATTGGCACATCTGATGGGGCTGTGCTGATAATCAATGTGCACAGGCTTATGAATATACGTAGTATTTTTTTTCTGCCAGAAATTGGCACAAAAAATGTCTGTTACACTATAAACAGTCACTTCCAGTGCTATGGGGTGTTCTAAAGTTGAAGGGCAATGGGGAGATCGGTATCCCAAGATGCCTGCCTTCCTCAGATGGGGTGATCCGATGGAAAATACAAAAAAGAAAAAAATGGAAGTGCATTACCAATGACAATTTAATGAATGATCAAATGCATAAAAAGTGGGTACTCACAAAAGACAACTCTTAATGAGCCATAAAAATCAGTATATGGACATGTGCAGGACCTTATCGCGTGGTATAGTTGACGTGTTTCGGGGGCCCACCCTCTTCCTCAGAGTTAGGCTAATCAGGACCACCATAGGCAACTATGGTCCTGCACATGTCCATACCATACGCTGTCATTTTTATGGCTCATTAAGAGTTGTCTTTTGTGAGTACCCACTTTTTATGCACTTTATCATTCATTAAATTGTCATTGGTAATGCATTAGGTGTGCGCGCCTTCCATTCCCCCCCCCTTTTTTTAATGTTGCACTATGTATGTGCATTTACGCACGGCGTTACTTTATTCTGGCCATTGGAATACATTAGATGCGTTTAGCTCCTCTCAGCTCCTTTTTTTTCCCCCCAGTCTGTAAACCCTTCCTATTTAAATACTCTTGTAAACTCCTATGTGTGCTGTGCATGGCCACACAGGCTAACATAGAGGTGCTTGTACAGGCATAAAAAACAAACAGCTGAACGCCTGTGTAAGTGGCCTTTTTTTAACCTCTTTGTGCATGAGGCCTTATACTGCCAACAATTTTAGGCTTCTGGAGGCTGACTGTATTGTTCATTAGATTGTATTCTTCGGCTAGAAGTCTGTGTCAAATAACCAAAATATTAGTTTAATATTCCTACTGTTACCATTATCTCAGCTTAGATGTGAATATTTCCAGTAGCGTTGTATCTCTGTACAGTAAAGCTGCTAATTGGTAGATGTTGAGCTCCTCCTCCCCGGATTGGCTGTTGTGTCCCTGATACCTGCTGGCAAAGTCCTATGACTTCTGCTATAGACCACTGCTCCGGACCTTGAAATCTTGGTCCAGCGAAATGTTGGTCTGTTCCAGTCTTATTTCTCTTATGCAGTGGCATAACAATACATGTCAATTAAACATTCTATTTTGGCACACCACATCCAGTTTTTAGTGTGACATTATGTTGTATTTGTGGATTGTTGATTAAAGTGATCATTTCAGTATTTACAGGAAAAAAAAGTCTGTTGTGAAATGAGGCTATGTGAACATTCGGTAGGTTTTCTGTGGAAATAAATATCATGTTTTACCCTTGGAATAATGTAAGGATTAAACAATCTAAGCAGATTTATTGACAGCTGTTGAAACCAGCTGTACTCTGTTGTCTGTGCTTTGTGCCATTGAACTGCTTCTCTTTTGGGTGTACAGCGGAGGCCGGATTGTGAGGCAGACAACTAAAGGAAGAATCAACAAGTTGTAAAGATTGTGGGGGTTATTTACTAAAACTGGAGCGTGCAAAATCTGGTGCAGCTTTGCATAGAAACCAATCGGCTTCCAGATTTTATTGACAAAGCCTATTTGAACAAGCTGAAGCTCATTGGTTACCCTGCAAAGCTGCACCAGATTTTGAGTGCTCCAGTTTTAGTAAAGCTCACCCAGTGTGTCAGGGGCTTGCTTGGAGTATAAGAAGCATTTATTTTTTGCCAGTATGGAAAGCCATAAGGGTAGAAAAGTGTTTGAATGTAGGCGTTAACGTTCCGATAAGCACAATTTATCTCGTAGTGTAATAAATCACTTCGTTGTTTGTATGGTTGTTATGCTTTGTATGTTACCCTTTTTATGCTCTGCCTTATCTAGCTTTGGTGTGGATAAATCGAAAGAGAAGATATAAAAGTGTATTTTGCCCTCCATTGATCTCTAAACTTATATAATAACTTACGATACATATTTGACCAGCTCTCCACCATTACACCTGTTTATGCAATTATCCCAACTTATGCTCAAATTCTCTTGATGGTCAGGCCAATCCATTTACTGCTTGGGTTAGATAGATATTTCAATAAAGGGTTAGTTTGCCTTTACCTATGCAGATAAGGGATGTGTGCAGATGAAAAACAAGCTGTGCAGCTTTGACCAAAATTGAATAATGCTCTTGCTATAGATGTAGGCTATTTACGTACCTCATACAGCCTGACTGGAAAACTTCCAGGACATTGCTAAGGAATGCCCAGCTATTTCTGTTCATCTTCACCATAACAGATTTAAACAGATTTCTCTGATTCAAACCCCCCCCCCCCCCCCCCCCCCCGCATGCATGTTCTCTCCCCTGATGAAGTAGCACTATGCTTCGAGTTTGAGAGCTCACCCTTGTGAAGGTGAGAAGTAATAGCTAGGCCTTGCTTGGCAACATCCTGGTAGGTTTCAAGTCAGGCTTCACGAGGTGCATAAATGGCCTTCACCTATAGCAAGAGCATTATTCAACTTTAGTCAAAGCCGCAGTTTTTTTTTTTGTTTTTTTTTTTTCTAATCTACAGACACCCCTTATCCTTATAGGTAGTTTTTTGGTAAAGGTGAACTAACACTTAAAACGTGTTAAACTTTGTTCATATTAGTTCTTCAAAAACCAGGTGTTGTAAAGTGTAAACCGCATAATTTCTTATTGTGTGTAATGTCATTAGTCAGGGTCTGGGAACCCAAGGAGCTCAGCCGTGCAGAGCTGGACTTCTGCTCACCCTCCTTTAGGGTCACATCTGTTGGTATAGCATTGGATGCATTAATCTGCAAAGGACAGTACACTTTTTCCTTCACTCAGCCTGGGGACATCTAGATTAAGGGCCTCTGAGAACCACTAGTTATGGCTGAAGAAGGGTATGGCTGTTGTGTGGATGAAGCTATTTGTACATACTGCTAGTTTGGCAGTCCTTCATTGGTGACCATTGCTCTCAGCTGGTGCATCATAATATTCTTTAAAAGCTTCATTGCTGTGGTTCTAGGATAGGAGTTGTATACCAATGTGCTTTCCTGCTGGAAGATTTTAGGGCTGAAACAACTAATCGATTAATCGACGACTAATTGATTATGAAAATAGTTGTCAACTATTTTCATAATCGATTAATCGGCCAGCCGATTAGTTGGCCTGCATACAGAATGCATTATTTGTTAACATATCAGGAAATACAGTGCAGCACATATACAGCTCAGTACACCATCCATACGTGTCAGTAAGTGCCTGAGAACTTGTGAATGTGTGAGGAGCAATGTCTAATGGGACATGTAGTCCTGGGCAGGAAGTGAGTGGATCTAAAGGCAGAAGTTTTTTTTTACCTTGCTATAGGGGCTTGCTATACTATAATTTGCAACTTGCTATTGGGGCACTCTAAAGGCAGGAGGAGCCAGAAGCATCGGTGGAGGATCCCAGAAGAGAAGAATCAGGGCTGCTCTGTGCAAAACCATTACACAGAGCAGGTAAGTATAACATGTTTGTTTTAAAAAAAAAAATTACTTTAAAGACTGTGCAGGGAAGATCAGCATATGACTCCATAGAAGGTGGAGGCTGATAGACTGGAGGTAATAGAAGGCATTACAATTACATTTAAAGTAAACTTTTACATGGAGGTAAGCCACATTACGTGGGGGCGGGGCACATTACGTGGGAGCAGGGCACAGTACGTGGGAGCAGGGCACAGTACGTGGGAGCAGGGCACAGTACGTGGGAGCAGGGCACAGTACGTGGGGGCAGGGCACAGTACGTGAGGGCAGGGCACAGTACGTGGGAGCAGGGCACAGTACGTGGGAGCAGGGCACAGTACGTGGGAGCAGGGCACAGTACGTGGGGGCAGGGCACAGTACGTGAGGGCAGGGCACAGTACGTGAGGGCAGGGCACAGTACGTAGGGAGCAGGTCACATTACGTAGGGAGCAGGTCACATTACGTAGGGAGCAGGTCACATTACGTAGGGAGCAGGTCACATTACATAGGGGGCAGGGCACATTACATGCGCCCCAGCGTGAAAGGGGTCTAAATAAAAAATGTGATCTCAGAGTCTGATGATATTTACCAGATTCAACCTCCAATAGTATATACCAGGGATATGCAATTAGCGGACCTCCACCTGTTGCAAAACTACAAGTCCCATCATGCCTCTGCCTCTGGGGGTCATGCTTGTGGCTGTCCGAGTCTTGCTATGCCTCATGGGACTCGTAGTTCTGCAACAGCTGGAGGGTCCACTAATTGCATATCCCTGGTATATACAGTATATCTCTTCTGTCTGTTATTCTCAGTGGATTAGAGATTTTGCTCCCTAATCATATAGTTGGTTAGTTTTATTTACCACTGCATATAGATTTTTAAGAATAAATTGCCTTTTTTTTTAAACTTTACATATTAAATTATACACCACACTTTTTTTTAAGGTTATTATCCGATTAATCGATTAATCAAAACAATAATCGGTCAACTAATGAATTATGAAAATAATCGTTAGTTGCAGCCCTAGAAGATTTCATAGGATAGACTGCCTTAAAGTATGCAAACACCTTGAAGTTTTCTACATGTCATGTTAGAACCAAAATAGTAAATGTGTTTCATTGGGATTTTATGTGATAGACCAACACGAAGTGGCACATAATTGTGAAGTGGAAGGAAAATGATAAATGGTTTTCAAATTTTTTTTTTTATACAAATATGTGAAAAGTGTGGTGTGCATTTGTATTCAGCCCCCCTGAGTCAATACTTTGTAGAACTACCTTACACCGCAATAACAGCTGTAAGTCTTTTTGGGGATGTCTTTGCAGATCTAGAGAGGGAAATTTTTGCCCATTCTTCCTTGCAAAATAGCTCAAGCTCTGTCAGATTGGATGGAGAGCATCTGTGAACAGCAATTTTCAAGTCTTGCCGCAGATTCTCAATTGGATTTAGGTCTGGACTTTGACTGGGCAATTCTAACACATGAATATGATTTGATATAAACCATTCCATTGTAGCTCTGGCTGTATGTTTAGGGTCATTGTCCTGAAAGGAAGAACCTCTGCCCCAGTCTCAAGTCTTTTGCAGACTCTAATGCCCCATACACACGGTCGGACTTTGTTCGGACATTCCGACAAAATCCTAGGATTTTTTCCGACGGATGTTGGCTCAAACTTGTCTTGCATACACATGGTCACACAAAGTTGTCGGAAAATCCGATCGTTCTGAACGCGGTGACGTAAAACACGTACGTCGGGACTATAAACGGGGCAGTGGCCAATAGCTTTCATCTCTTTATTTATTCTGAGCATGCGTGGCACTTTGTCCGTCGGATTTGTGTACACACGATTGGAATTTCCGACAACGGATTTTGTTGGCAGAAAATTTTATATCCTGCTCTCAAACTTTGTGTGTCGGAAAATCCGATGGAAAATGTGTGATGGAGCCTACACACGGTCGGAATTTCCGACAACAAGGTCCTATCACACATTTTCCGTCGGAAAATCCGACCGTTTGTATGGGGCATAACAGGTTTGCCCTATATTTATCTCCATCCATCTTTCCATCAACTCTGACCAGCTTCCCTGTCCCGGCTGAACAAAAGCATCCCCACAACATGATGCTTCCACCACCATGTTTCACGGTGGGGATGGTGTATTCAGGTGATGTGCAGTGTTTTCTGACACACATAACGTATTGATTTTAGGACAAAAAGTTTAATTTTGGTCTCATCTGACCAGAGCACCTAATTCCACATGTTTGTTGTGTCCCCCAGATGGCTTCTCGCAAACTGCAAACGGAACTTCTTATAGCTTTCTTCTTGCCACTCTTCCATAAAGGCCAGATTTGTGGAATGCATGACTAATAGTTATCCTGTGGACAGATTCTCACACCTGAGCTGTGAATCTCTGCAGCTCCTCCAGAGTTACCATGGGCCTCTTGGCTGCTTCTCTGATTAATGCTCTTCTTGCCCGGCCTGTCAGTTTAGGTGGAGGGCCATGTCTTGGTAGGTTTTCAATTGTGCCATACTCTTTCCATTTTTGGATGATGGAATGAACAGTGCTCTGTGACATGTTCAAAGCTTGGGATATTTTTTATAACCTAACCCTGCTTTAAACTTCTCCACAACTTTATTCCTGACCTGTCTGGTGTGTTCCTTGGCCTTCATGGTGCTGTTTGTTTACTAAGCTTCTCTAACAAACCTCTGAGGGCATCGCAGAACAGCTGTATTTATAATGAGATTAAATTACACACAGGTGGACTCTATTTACTAGTTAGGTGACTTCTGAAGGCAGTTGGTTCCACTAGATTTTAGTTAGGAGTATCAGAGTAAAGGGGGCTGAATACAAATGCACGCCACACCTTTCAAATATTTATTTGTAAAAAATTTTGAAAACCATTTATTATTTTCCTTCCACTTAACACTTTGTGTTGCTCTATCACATATAATCCCAATAAAATACATTTGTTTTTGGTTGTAGCATGACAAAGTGTGGAAAAATTCAAGGGGTATGAATATTTTTTTCAAGGCACTGTAGTATGTAGTACTAATAGTGAAATGTACATGCATCCTCAGCTGCATAGACCAATTGGAAAATACTTATCCCTCTGAAAAATATACACAAAAATACAAGATTTTTGTAGACAGGCGGTGGGCAGTTCCTTAAATCGATATTAAACACTGCAAAGGCTCCTTTTTTTTATCTGCCCCCAGGAGGTTTATGCCATAATTTACTAGTATATACACAGCATATTAGTACATTAAGACAGAATCAGGCACGTCTTCTCCCGGCCTTTCTTTAAAGTACACTCCATTGATTGGCCGCACTCCACGCATGCGCGCTGGAGTCACTTCATCATGACACAGAACGGTTGCTTTAAATGTACGCTGAGCCACACGTGCGTGGCTCAGTCTACATTATGGATGACAAACAGGAAGGAGCATGTATAGCAAAAGAGACTGAGAAGTGTCCTAAAGTACCTGCCTGTCTGCGTTTTTTTTTTTTTTTTTAATATATACATTCTTAAAAAAAAAAAAAAAAAAAAAAAAAATTGAGTTTAAAACCACATATTGTATTTTTCATTTACAGTGTATCAGTTTTATGTCTATAGAGACTCTGACATTCAAGTGTGTTTATATTTTAATAGAAATGAGAAATGAAATGGTTTTATTTCCTGCTTTTTGTTTTTGTCATAATCTTTATGGCTTTTACACATATTTTTTTCTCATATTACCGTTTGCATTTCCCTGCTCTCTTCTCAGCAAGCACGGAGGTTTGGCAAAGTTAGGCACCATGTTAAACTTAAAGTGCCGTACAGTAAACACTATACATTTTAAGTGCTGAAAGGAATAAACAGAATGTCAAAGGATCTGTTTGTAGGAACAAGTTTGTTCCATAGGCTTGAACATAGCTCTTATTTTCGGTGGCTGGATAAATCTCCCAGCAGGAATATAGCTTTGGTGGCAAGGCAATCAACTATATGTTCAGTACACAGTGTAATGTAAATCTAACAACCAGTGCCTCTGAAGATGTGTTGTGATATAGCAGGGCCTCTGCACATGCCACATGAACATTAAAGCGGGGTTCCACCCAAATTTTGAACATTATCTCTATGCATGCTCTTCCTTGCCTAGATGCTGACATGCTGTTTAAAAAAATTTAAATCGCCGTAATTACCTTTTTTTTTTTCTAATCTTCTTAGCACTTCCTGGTTTTCCTCCCATGGGAGTAGGCGTGTTTCTAGCCTCTCCCAGACCTCCCACAGTCCCCTGGGAGCTAGTCTCAGGCTTCCCAGCATGCATTGTGCAACAGCGTCATCACAACATCTCGGTGAATGCTGGGAGCACAGCATTCACCGCATCCAGGAAATACATGCTTGTGGGCTTCAAATGCCCACAATGAAGATGGAAACCTCCTTCAGTGAATTTACTAAAGTTATTCTTTACAACAAAATCGGACACAGGCGGACTTATTACACAGAACATGTGAGTAGATAATTATGAGAAGGAAAGTTTGTGAATGAACTCCAAAAAAAAAAAAAAAAAAAACGATAGATAGGTGGACCCCCGCTTTAAGTGGTCTGATCAGTTTCTATTTTGGCTGCAAACATCAAGTGCCATTTTGGATTATAATAATCTATCTAAAAATACCTATCAGTAAGCACTGTGGGTCTAGCTTGAGCGTTCGTAGATGCAATTTGGCGCTCTCAGGCTTGAGCATAAATGTTTTAGCCATCAGGTTCTCCTCATGAAGTAAGTCCATAGGGGCCACAAATGCGACTCTGCCCCAAAGAAAGCTCATGTACTTTTTTTTCAACTTCAAGTGTCGAGAGACAATTCTCAAGTGTGAAAAGACACACAGGATACAATAGGATCTCAATGCTGACTGTTAAAGTGCTTCGGGAAACGTGTCAAATTGCTCAGGTGTGAATGGGATCTAAGGCTTGGTTCACACTGAGACCTGAAAGTTGTGCAACTTACGGTACAACTTTGCCAGGTGACAACCTGGCAATTTGCTAGCAACTTGAGTGCTACTTTGATGTGACTTTGAAGCGAGGGAGGGGCTAAACCACAGGGAGTGCCTGTGTAATTTTCCTGTTATTTCAGATCCAAATCACCTCAATATAGACGGGGATCCGACTTGGAGACAACTTCTATTAGGCTGCATTCATGCCTGAGCATTTTCAGCTTGTAAAAGTCCCAAAACGCCCAACCAGCAAAATCTCATTAATTTAAATGGCGCCTGTCCTGAGCATTCTGTCGCCTGAAGCTCAAAGTACATGAGCTCCTTTTTAGGCAGATTACAGGCGTTTTACTGCTTTTTACATTGGTGACCAAAGACTGAAAAGGTTACGCTCAGGTGTGAATGCAGCCTTAAATTCTTTGGGCACAAGTTGGATAGAAGTCGCCTTGAAGTAGTACAGGAACCTTTTCTAAAGTCAAAGCAACTTCAGTAGTGCTAATTAAGACAACGCTCATTGACTAACATGGGATTTCACATGTAATGCAGATTGGGGTCTCACAAGTTGCATCACAAATCCCAGGCGCCAGGTCACCATGGTGGCTAAAAATTTCGTCCTGCCGCCTGAGATTTTGTCCACCATCTGCATCCGCCTCCCACTTGCCAACTGCGCTATAGCACGATAGACTAATACAGTCCGGTTGTCCACTTCTGGGAGGGCGTCATTTGATTCCCTCTGAGAACCATTGGCCAGAATCCATGAGGACAACACAGTCTCAGTGCTGCCTATCAGTGCAGCCTCATCACCGCACATCAGTGAAGAACAAATATTTGTTTCCTAAATTCTATAACAGAAATCAAG
This sequence comes from Aquarana catesbeiana, assembly GCF_042186555.1. Lineage (NCBI taxonomy): Eukaryota > Metazoa > Chordata > Amphibia > Anura > Ranidae > Aquarana > Aquarana catesbeiana. The sequence goes on from NC_133324.1 coordinate 207,435,841, forward strand.
AAAAAGGTGTTGCCCCCCCCCTCATTTGTTTAGCAAAAAATAAAAAAAATCCAGGTGTGATTAACACCAAAAAAAAGCTCTTTGTGTGATCATGACTGTGCAATTGTCATTTAAAGGGTGACAGCATTGAAAGCCGCAAATTGGCCTGGGAAGGGGGGTGAAAGTCCCTGGTAGGCAAGTGGTTATAAAAAACTGGCTCCTACCTTTTTTAGTTGGCTCCTAGATTCAAAGAAAATTTGTCAAGCCCTGCTTTAGAATCACTTTAAGATTTATTCATTCTAACATTTTCAAGAATTTTTTTGAGTATTTGAAATGCGCGTTCTAATTCTCAGTGGATGACTGCTCATACTGCAGACCTGCTTTTATATAGTTTGGGTGCGCTTTCAAATGGTATAGTAATGGGTATTCTACAAGGGTGTCTTCTCTTGCCCTGAATCTACAGTTAAATTGTTAGTCCTATGGTTCTTCAATGGTTCTTATTGATGAATGTACAGTGGGGACGGAAAGTATTCAGACCTCCTTAAATTTTTCACTCTGTTATATTGCAGCCATTTGCTAAAATCATTTAAGTTAATTTTTTTCCTCATTAATGTACACACAGCACCCCATATTGACAGAAAAACACAGAATTGTTGACATTTTTGCAGATTTATTAAAAAAGAAAAACTGAAATATCACATGGTCCTAAGTATTCAGACCCTTTGCTCAGTATTTAGTAGAAGCACCCTTTGATCTAATACAGCCTTGAATCTTTTTGGGAAAGATGCAACAAGTTTTTTACACCTGGATTTGGGGATCCTCTGCCATTCCTCCTTGCAGATCCCCTCCAGTTCTGTCAGGCTGGATTGTAAACGTTGGTGGACAGCCATTTTTAGGTCCCTCCAGAGATGCTCAATTGGGTTTAAGTCAGGGGTCTGGCTGGGCTATTCAAGAACAGTCATGGAGTTGTTGTGAAGCCACTCCTTTGTTATTTTAGCTGTGTGCTTAGGGTCATTGTCTTGTTGGAAGGTAAACCTTTGGCCCTGTCTGAGGTCCTGAGCACTCTGGAGAAGGGTTTCGTACAGGATATCCCTGTACTTGGCCGCATTCATCTTTCCCTCAATTGCAACCAGTCGTCCTGTCCCTGCAGATGAAAAACACCCCCAGAGCATGATGCTGCCACCACCACCATGCTTCACTGTTGGAACTGTATTAGACAAGTGATGAGCAGTGCCCGGTTTTCTCCACACATACCGCTTAGAATTAAGACCAAAAAGTTCTATCTTGGACTCATCAGACCAGAGAATCTTATTTCTCACCATCTTGGAGTCCTTCAGGTGTTTTTTTTTTAGCAAACTCCATGCGGGCTTTCGTGTGTCTTGCACTGAGGAGAGGCTTCCGTCAGGCCACTCTGCCATAGGACTGCAGTGATGATTGACTTTCTACAACTTTCTCCCATCTCCCGACTGCATCTCTGGAGCTCAGCCACAGTGATCTTTGGGTTCTTCTTTACTTTTCTTACCAGGGCTCTTCTCCCTCGATAGCTCAGTTTGGCCGGATGGCCAGCTCTAGGAAGAGTTCTGGTCGTCCCAAACGTCTTCCATTTAAGGATTATGGAGGCCACTGTGCTCTTAGGAACCTTAAGTGCAGCAACATTTTTTTTGTAACCTTGGCCAGATCTGTGCCTTGCCACAATTCTGTCTCTGAGCTCTTCAGGCAGTTCCTTTGACCTCATGATTCTCATTTTCTCTGACATGCACTGTGAGCTGTAAGATCTTATATAGACAGGTGCGTGGCTTTCCTAACCAAATCCTATTAGTAAAATCAAACAAGGCTGGACTCAAATGAAGGTGTAGAACCATCTCAAGGATGATCAGAAGAAATGGACAGCACCTGAGTTAAATATGAGTGTCACAGCAAAGGGTCTGAATACTTAGGACCATGTGATATTTCAGTTTTTGTTTTTTAATAAATCTGCAAAAATGTCAACAATTCTGTGTTTTTCTGTCAATATGGGGTGCTGTGTGTACATTAAAGTGGATGTTAACCCACTCCCATCTTTTTTAAAGTATTGCCATAGGGGTTATCTATAAGGATACACATGCCTCCTGCATGTATCCTTACCTTTCAAATGTCTCCCCTCTGTCTGTTTGCAGCCCCCAAAAACGCCTGTTTCAGTGGGCGGGTCCGTTGTACGGCGCTCGGTGGGCGGAGTCATGACATCACCAGACTCCCCGCCCACCTCTACACTCACGCCTGGCCGGAGTGAATAGTGCGCGCACAGGGGAAGAGGAGCGCACGCATGGCTCCTGTCACTGTCTAGTGACAGTCGGGGATGATCGGTGCGGCGGGGACAGCTGTGAGCTCGGATCCCCCTGAGGAGGCAGAGAAGGAGAAGCAGCTGATCAAACGCCATGCAGGGAGGTCAGTGCTCATGGCTGTCCCTCCGATGCACCGATCACCCCCGACTGTCCCTTGTGTCCTCCTCCTCTAGCACCTGACCTGTTCTCTCCACCACCACCACCTCCCCTTCTTCTCCGGCCCCCCTCCTGCCCTTATCCGCCTGCTGTGTCTTCCTCCTGCATCCCCCGCAGCCAACACCCCTCCATTCCAGCAGACTCTGTCAGGATGGAGAGCGGAGGAAAGGGCGGAAATGTACATGTCATTTACGGGGGGGTGGAGTGCTGCTTGACACAGCTTTATACAGTGTGTATAATTATATATATATATATATATATATATATATATATATATATATAATATATAGCTGTGTCCAGCAGCACCCCCCCCCCATCAGACCAGAGGAATGTCTGCAGCCAGGGCTGAGATTATGTGGAACAGCCAATCCTGGCAGAGCAGCAGAAGAAAGGAGTGGGAGGGAATTAAAAAATACTGCCTGTGTCTTACTTAGGCTGGTGCACGAGATGTAAATCACCTGTCACTCACAGCAAGGGGGAGGATTTGACAAAGTTTTTCTCATTTTGTCAAGAGTTTTCTCACTGAACAATAAAAGAGGATTGCTCAGAGATGGATTAACTCTATGTGCCAAGACTGGGCTCAAATGATAGGAAATCTTATACTCTACAGTATGACAAAAAAAAAAATGTTTTTCGGGTTTACATCCACTTTAATGAGAAAAAAAATGAACTTATATGATTTTAGCAAATGGCTGCAATATGACAAAGAGTGAAAATTTTAAGGGGGTCTGAATACTGTATATGAAATGTGTGGTTTGTCCTACAGAATGAATGTTTGAGTGGTGGGAAAGTCATAGCTAGGGGGTAATAGACAGTTTATGGCTGAGACATGTTAAATAATGCTAACATTTTCTGCTGCAAATTGGCAGTGGAGTTATTGACACATGTATTAATCAAAATCCAGTCTCCTACAAATGATGTTTTGACAAATTGACATGGGGATAATATGGTGACTTGATGTGAAATAGGGTAAAAGTAACATTTGTGCGTGACTGGTATATAATGAAGGAATGATTGACACCCAGTGATTGCTTATCTTGCCCTTGTGTAAAAAGTCCAGGGCTACCTGGCATACTCTGTAGGGTTATGCCTCTGTATCGTTGGAAAATTTACTTTGCTAATATGGTGTATGGCACAGATGAATCCTTTTTTGTCATACTCCATATGCTTAATCCTGGTTAATCTAGTATATTAAACTGTATCCATGAGTACGCAGCTAAGCCTGTGCTTGGCTCGTGTGTAGTGACTGAAATGAAATCTCTAAACTGTATAACATCATCTGCTTGGCTTAGACATTGTACAGTTTTCTCTTACCTGGTCTTTATGTTGATGATTTTTTCGCTTTTGTTATTTACTTAAAATAATATCATTTACACCTCTTTTTATTATGCAAAATTTCAAAATAATATGTCTTTTTTGTGAGCGAAAGGAACTTACATTTTAGAAAGATTTGTCTTTATTGACAGTAATCTGACAAATGGAGGTGTTGAACAAATAATTTACAGGTGTTGTCTTTGCAAAGACATTTGTTGTAAAAACTATCTTAGAAAGCTGTAAAAATGTACAGTATGTTTGTGCAGATTCTTTTATGGTTGAGCAGCCTATACTCTAGTACAGTGATGGTGAACCTTGGCACCCCAGATGTTTTGGAACTATGTTTCCCAAGGTACTCAACACTGTAAGGTCATGTGGCTGATGTGGTATTGTCAATCACATTTCTGCTTCTGTTCTATGAATGCATATTTGTTAAAGGCATGAACACTCTGTACTGACTAAAACCCCTTTCACACTGAGGCGCTTTTCAGACACTTTCACGCTAAAAAATGCACCTGAAATGCTCCTGAAAATTGCTTCCCATTAATATCAATGGATGCTTTCACACTGTGGTGGGGAGGTGAAAAAAGTCCTGCAAGCAGCATCTTCGGAGCATGTTTGGAGCGCCTAAAAAAAAAAAGTGCCTCAAAGAAGCCCCTGTCCATTCAAATGAATGGGAAGTGCTTCAAAAGCATCTGAAAAGCACCGTAAAGTGGTGCTTTTGAGTCACATGACCTTAAAAAAGCGCACCGCTAATACCGCAAAAGCACTGCAAAAACGCCCCCAACGTTTTATGGGTGGTTTTCGAGCTCCTCAGTGTGAAAGGGGGCTTACTATACTCCCAAACCCTAAGTGACATTTATTTTGCTAAAGCAGTATGAGGGGAATTTAATAAAGCATTTATTTGCACCTCTTTTCTCACAATATGACAATTGAAAAATCTTACACCAAACTCAAAAGGCCAGGCTGCCAGTTTTTCTACCAGATTGCTTTCTGTGTCCCTTTTGTCCCCTGTGTGATATAAATGTATTAGTGTAAGTTAAAAAAAATGAAATAAAGGAAAAAAGGGAAGTTGCACCCAAATACTTCTCCCCCTTCCCCACCACCACATATGCACACACACAAATGTACCTGTCAGGGATGCCTACATATGAAGATGTTGCTTCGATACACACGTTAAATATAGCCGGACATGCCGGAGTTAGAGTAGCAATTCTGAGGCCGCTGTTCAATGTTAACGCCAAATATAAGACCTGTATGGGTCTTTAAAACATTGTCTATGGAGAATATAGTGTACCAAAGTTCGTTGTTTTGCGGGCGCTCACAAATTTAAAACTTTTGATTTTGAGTATCTACTCTTTTATACTTTTTAAAAAAAATGGGTAATATATTGTGTTTGTGTGCCCTAAAACTAACGTATATTTTTTACTGAAATTTTGCGCTAATAATAATATCGTGTGACATAAATTCTTGGCACTACCACCATTTTATGCTCTATGGTGTCTGCTTTTAGGAAATATACACCAATGGGCTATAACCTTATGAACACCCACCTAATATTAAATAGGTCCCTCTTTTGCCACCATATCCACCCGTTTTCTGCCAAAACAGACCTGAGCTGTCGAGGCATGGGTGCCACTAGACCTTTGAGGGTATGCTATGGCATCTGCTACCAAGCAGTCAGTAGCAGATCCTTTAAGTCATGTAAGTTGCAAGGTGGAGCTCCCATGGATAAGGTTTTTTTTTTTTCCCCCTAGCACATCCAGTAGATTCTTGATGCAAACCAACACCTCCAAACTGACTGTGTTCCTCAACACATTCTTGAACCAATTCAGCAGTGTGGCAGGGCAAATTAATCTGTTGAAAAGAGGCCACTACCATCAGGGAATATTGTTTCCATGATGGGATGTACTTGGTCAGCAACAACATTTTAGGTAGGCATATGTGTCAAAGTAACAGCCACATGAATGACAGGACCAAGGTTTTCCAGCAAAAAATTGTCCAGATCATCATGCTGCCTCCGCCGGCTTGCCTTTTTCCATATTGCCTCCTGGTGCCATCTCTTCCCCAGGTAAGTGATGCACATACACCTAGCCCCCCACATGATGTAAAAGCAAATGTGAGTCATCAGTCCTTCCATTGCTCCATGGTCCAGTTCTGATGCTCATCTGCCCATTGTAGGCGCTTTTGGCTGTGGACATGGGTCAGCATGGACACCCTGACTGGTCTGCAGCTATGCAGCCCCATAAACCAGAAACTGCGATGCCCATTTTTTTTTATTAAAAAAAAAAAAAAAATCTACTTCAGGAACAACATGTTTACTTGCTGCCTAATATATCCCACTGACTTTCAGATGCCATTGTAATGAGATAATCCATATTATTCACTTAACCTGTCAGTGGTCATGAAGTTATGGCTGATCAGTGCATGTTTGTGGATTTTAACTAATCTTAATCTAAAGTGATTTGCAAATGGGAATCCTTTATTCTAACCTTGCCCTTAAGCCTTGTACACACTACTAGTAGTTTTTTTTTTTTTTTTTTTTTGGGTTAACAAAAAAGACAGTTTAGGTTGTGCTCACTGTCACTGTACTAACAATACAATGTTAGTATAGTGATCTCCCCTGCTGTTCCCCACCCCCAGAACACACTCCGGTCAGCGCTCTCAGCTCTCTTGGCTAAGAGCGCTGACTGGAAACCAGTCAGCAGACCTTTTGCGGTCACGACCCTTCGACCCATTCGCCCAGCTTCTGTCGTACACATGGGCCGAATGATGGCCGGTTTCTATTGAACTGGCTGATGCTACCCGATCCGTGTGCTTCGGGTACTCGACAGTCTGTAGCACAAGATTTCCAATACACCCAGTGGTACTGAACTAGATTCATATGTAATATATTTTGTAATCTATTGACTGAGGCCTCCCCCCTATTTTCCACTACCTCTTAACTAGTGGACTGACCACCTCCATCCAAGAGCTTCTTACCATTTACCCCTGGGCCCAGCGCTGCTAGCATGTCACCAAGCTGTACTAACAAAATGTACATTATTTTTATCTTGTTTTATTGGCCAAATGTTGCGGGCACTTTTATTGTCAATTGCATTCGCATAAAAAAAAAAAAAATGCAAAAATGGCTCTGGCAGCAAAAGGCTTGGAGCCGATATGAGGTCTAGTGGTTGGGCTTAGATCTGTTTTTAAAGCAGATCTAAACTGAAAAGTAAACTAGGATTCATTTCACAAATCGGTATTGAGGAAACAGGTCTGACACCACAAACATACACCTGTAATTAGAGCTGTACGATTAATCGTTAAAAAAAATCGCTATCTCGATTCAACCCCCTTATGATCTTAACACAGCATTTCCCAATTCAATGCAGAGAGTTCTCTGCTCACAGCTGAGAGTTGTCAAAAAGAAAAAAAAGACCAGGCAGCCTGCCAAGTTGATCACAACATTGTCCACACTGGGAGATGACTATAAACAAAGTATCTTTTTAGTTCTTTTAGATCAAAGGGATAGACTTTGGTCTGTAAATGAGGTCAGTTTAACTACTTAAAGACTAAGCTTTTTTTCTTTTTAACCCTTGTTTACAAGTTAAAATCAATTTTTTTGCTAGAAAATTACGTAGAACCCCCAAACGTTATATCATTTTTTTAGCAGAGACCCTAGAGAATAAAATGGCGGTTGTTGTAGTATTTTCTGTTGCACTGTATTTGCGCAGTGGTAGAGCTGCACGATTAATCGTTAAGAATCGTTATCATGATTTTTTTTTTTTTTTTTCCCCCTTGCGATCATGACAAAATATTTCCCGATTATTTCTATGCAGAGAATTAGCTCTGCTCTGCTGAATCCGACAGCCATCAAAAGAAAGGGGAAAAAAAACGGGCAGTTTGCCAAGAATCACAACATTCTTTAGCAGTATAACTTAAGTATAAACATTGTAACGATTTGTCCTTTAGATCAAAGGAATACACTTTGGTGTGTAAATGAGGGAAGTTTAACCACTTAAGCACTAAACCTTTTACTAACATTTGTTTGTATAGAATTTTTTTTTTTTTTAAGTAGAGACCCTAGAGAATAATAAAATGGTGGTTGTTGCAATATTTTATGTCACACTGTATTTGCACAGCATTCGTTCAAATGCAATTTTTTGGGAAAAAAATTACACTTTATTGAATTAAAAAAAAAAACTAACCAGTAAAGTTAGCCCAATTTTTTTTGGATAATGTGAATGATTTTGCGCCGCGAGAATCGCAATCTTTTTATTCTAAGCAAAAAAAATTTGTGATTTTCATTGTGGCCAGAATTGTGCAGCTCTACGCAGCGGTCTTTAAAACGCAATTAACAAAAAAAAAAAAAATAGACTTTAATGAATTAAAAAAAAAAAAAAAAAAAAAAACCTAAACGGTAAAGGTAGCCCATTTTTTTGTATAATGTAAAAGATGATGTTACACTGCGAGGATCGTGATCTTTATTCTAAGCAAAAAAAAATTTAATTCTCAAGTTAGCCAGAATCGTGCAGCTCTACCTGTAATCAGTAAGAAATTGTCTTTTCAGCCAATGCATTGTGGGTCCGCACATCAGAGTAATCATTTACTACTTATGACATCAGCTCCATAGTGCACTGATGCTGAGTCTTCAAACTAGAGGACCTCAAAACAGAGCACAATTAAAGTGGAAGAAAAGGCTTAAGTCTAATTATTCTTAAAAAATGTTCCCTCCCCCTCATACCTATTCTGCTAACCTGTAAAAAAAAAAAAAAAAAAGCGTATACTTGTCTATTTTAATCCGCTCCGGTCATGTGATCCCGCAGCTCCGGTTCCCCTGTGTAAATGACGAGAGCCATGGGAGTCTATGGGTGATGTCATGGCTCCGGGAATTCCCAGCTGTTGCCAAGCGCTCCTTGAGCCGGGGCTGCAGGATCACATGACAGGTAAGTAATCAAGTGATAGGTAAGTACACTTTCTTTTTTTTTTTTTTTTTTTGGGTTGAGTAGGATAGTTATGAGGAGGAAAGAGGTACTCTTTTTAGTACTTGGGCTTTTCTTCTACTTTAAGACCCCTTTCACACTGAGACAGTTTTCAGGCACTTTAGCACTAGAAATAGTGCTAAACGCCTGGAAACTGCCTCCCATTCTTTGCAATGGATGCTTTCACACCCGGGTGGTGCACTTGCGGGACGTTAGAAAAAGTCCTGCAACCAGAAATTTCAGGGCGGTTTGGGAATGCTGTATACAGCGCCCCCAAAACTTCCCTGCCCATTGCAATGAATGGGCAGCGCTTCTGAAGCACCAGAAAACCGGTTGGCAAGCGCTGCAACACAAGAGTTTTTAACCCCCCTTTGGAGTTAAGTGTCCCGCTAGCGGCCGAAAAGTGCCGCTTAAATGGCTCTTTGGCGCCGCTAAAACGAGCGCTGCTGCAGCCCCAGTGTTCAAGGGGTGAATAGGGTGCACATAGACCTTTAAAAATGGCCTCTTTTTCCTTCCATATACTGTATATCCATGCTGCATAGTCATGCTTTGACTTCTTTCAAATGCAATCATGTCCAGAAAAACACAGGATATGTGACTTACACCATCTTCTGCATCTTTGTCCTGCAATAAGCTCAGATTTAGTGTCGCTCATGATGTGTATTGTTTGCTGAGAGTTTGTGTCAGAGTTTTGTGGCAGGCAGTTTTTATATGCTGTATTTTTGGGATATTTAGTAACTGTCCTGTTAAATGTTGATGCTTATGGAACTAGATGTGCTCTTTTGAAGCTAATGCATACTGTCCTTTGGCATTTGACCTTATGTAACTACATAATGGGATGTATTTTATCACAGCAGTAGGTAATTTTTCTTTTTCTCTTCCTTGTTTTTATTTTAGATGGCGTACCTCAGGTTTATTACTTTGGCCCATGTGGTAAATACAATGCCATGGTGCTAGAATTGCTGGGGCCAAGTTTGGAAGACTTGTTCGACTTGTGTGACAGAACATTTTCCTTAAAAACTGTGCTCATGATAGCCATACAACTGGTAAGTAGGCATGGAATTTCTGCATGTGTCTTACTAAGAGCTTAGATTTTTTTTCTAGGTATATTGGAAAAGGTTATATTACTTACTGTTTTCCTTCAGTGCTTTCTTCTTCTCCCGGATGCTCTGGGCTGTGGGTGGTCTCTCCACGTCATCCCATACAATGCAGGACTGTCAGTCCTGCATTGTATGTGCTCAGGTAAGTATCCCACCACGTCCACAAGTGCCTTAGAGAGTAGGCTTTGGGTGACCTGTCGTACAAATAGAGGGCATCTGTCAGAGTGAGCAATAAGCAAAGTATTACACTTTTTTCCTCTAACACTAGGCAAAGGGGAGCATTTAATCCTTGCAGTGGGGGTGGCAGAGTTGGGCATTGACGGCTTTAGTAACAGTTCTAAACTGTGGTGAAGAAAAGGTGAAGTCTCTGACCAACCAGCATTGTTTGGAACTTTTGTGTGTGTGTGTATCCACAGTGGTGTTGATGTACTAAAACTGGTGCAATATCTGGTGCAGCTGTGCATGGTAGCCAATCAGCTTCTAACTTCAGCTTGTTCAATTAAACTTTGACTTAAAAACCTGGAAGCTGATTGGTTTCTATGCAGAGCTGCGCCAGATTTTGCACTCTTCACTTTTAGTAAATGAACAGCAATGTGTTTAGCTTTAAAGAATAAGTTTGTATCTCAAAAGACAGTGATAAATTGTTTTGCATAACATTTATACTGTTAAAATATAATTCCATACTGTATTGCTATATAATATATATATTAGATTGTAAGCTCTAACGAGCAGGGCCCTCTGAGTACCAAATTGTTATGCAACACTGTGTGCCTTCATTTTGTTAAAGCGTTTGTATACCCAGAAGGAAAAAAAAAAACCTACAAGGCAAAGGCACCGCATACTAGCTCATTATGAAATACCTTGGAATGAAGCCCCCGCACCGTCTCACAGACACCGCCGAGGGAGCTGACATTTTGCCTCGGCGATTCTTCCGGGTTTGCAGCACCGGCCATGCGCTTGGGAGTCTTCTTTTCACCAAGGAGCTCTGATTTTCCGGCAGCATCCGCCGGACCTTCAGAGCTCATGCACCGCAGACGTCAGCGGCTGCATGCAAGGTGAATATATCCTAAACTGTACAGGTTTAGGAGATATTCATTTTACCTACTGGTAAGCCTTATTATAAGCTTACCTTTAGGTAAAAATGTGATAAAGGGGTATACAACCACTTTAAGCGCTGCACAAACTGTTGGCGCTTAAAGTGGTTCTATACCCTTGTATAAATTTATACCCCTTGTATAAATCTTGTATAATAATATATGCCTAATCTGTGTGTTTGACATATTTTATTAATCAACCGCTTTAGAAAAATTGAATTTTCATTCAGCATTTTCCTAAAACTTGTAGCAAAAAATATTTTCAAAATACTATCCCTTTCAGAAAATACTTTGAAGTGTTTACTTTCCAAAATGTGTTAATTTTGTGGGAGTTTCTCCTACCCTGGCACTTAAGGGATTCAAGAAATATGATAGGTAGTCAGGAAATGAGACGTGTTATTTATGCTACTTGAAGGCTCGAAGGTGCTCTTTGGATTTTGGGCCCCTCTTTGCACCTATGCTGTTAAAGTCTTACACGTGTAGCATTTCCATACTCGGGACACGTAGCAGAATGTGTTTTGAGGTGTAATTCTAAGTGTGCCTATGCTGTGTGTTGAAATAGCTTGTTAAAACAACTATTATTATACTATTATAATATTTAATTTCTTTTCCAAAAATATGACAAAAAGATTTCAATTTGAAAAAACTCACCATGCCCCTTAATAAATACCTTGGGCCATCTGCTTTCCAAAAAGGGGTCATTTAGGGTTTTTTGTACTGTTCTGGCATTTTAGGGTCTCCAGAAATTGAAATAGGCAATCAGGCTGATTAATGTACACTGACTTGGGTTATTTTTACTAAAGAAATGTAGCAAAATACTTTTTAGACTACATTTATGATAGATTTATTTATTTTCTAATTTTTATAACAAAAACTAAAACCTTTTTTCCCGAATATTTAATTTTTTTTTTTTAATTTATATAGTAAAAAATAAAAACCCAGTGGTGGATGAATACCACCAAAAGAAAGCTCCATCTCAAAAGAATATAAAATGAAAGTGTGACTGTGCTGAAAACTGAAAATGACCTGGGGAAAACAGGCTGGTCTTGAAGAGATTAATGAAGAAACTTCATAGAATGCACTGCTTTTCAGTTTTTTACATTTAGTGAAGTAAACCAAATGTGTCAGTGTTGCTGTTCTTCTGCAGCTTTTGAAGCTTCATTTGTGAACAGATTCAGGACTACCAGCCAGATTTTAAGAATTGTTTAGGGACACATTGAAATGAAAATGACGAGAAATATTACTGAATATAACCAGAATGTGATTGCATTGGGTGCCATTGAGTTTTTTCTTTGCCTTTTGGTTACTGATCAGTCTTGTGCTGTTCTAAAATATGTTCACAATAAACATTCTTAATATTGAAACTGTAAAATATTTATCTTTTGAAAAATTCTGTGTTAATGTTCTGTTTTGTTTTTTTCCCCCCTCTTCTTTCATGTTTACACAGATTTCCCGCATGGAATACGTTCATTCAAAGAACCTGATATATAGAGACGTAAAGCCAGAAAATTTCTTGATAGGTCGCCCAGGAAACAAGAACCAGCAAATAATTCATATTATAGATTTTGGCTTGGCAAAAGAATACATAGACCCAGAAACAAAGAAGCACATACCTTACAGAGAACACAAGAGCCTTACAGGAACAGCTAGATACATGAGTATTAATACACATTTAGGAAAAGGTATGTGTGACCACAGATGACTGATGTGCCATAACCTTGCTTTTGCTAATATTTTTGTAGAATTCCGAAGCTATCCCCTGCAGGACCAGTGCTAGACTATTTTGCGCCTTAGGCAAGACCATCTACTTGTGTGCCCCTTGCCCCCCCCCCCCAAAAAAAATACTCTTGCAATATGGTTTAAACTCTCCCCCATCAGGTGACATACCCCTTTCACATATCCTTATTATCCTTGCCATATCCTCCAAACCTTTTTAGCCACACCCACCTATCAAGTTTAAACCCTGGGGGACAATTTTGCTTCTCAGTCCTCGCCAGCATAACTCCCGCAGCACTGTTTCAGTGTTGGTGTTCCTTCCCGCTCTCACAGTCAGCATCACTCTCGCTCCTGTTAAAAACAGCCGTCATCTATCCCTGCCAATGCAACCAGCTGGCTCCTCACATCCTTCTCCCGTCACTTCTGTCATAAATAAGCAGCCCATTTTGCTTATGATAATATCTGGCCAGTAAGGGGTAATGATGCAGGCAGAAAGGGGTTTATATCTGTAGACGGGGAGGGGTGAATGTTGATATCAGGGGCAATTTATGGAATCAGTGGGGTTGTGTGCAAGATCATAAGTAGGGTCCCGTTACTTGATAAAACCAAGAAAAACATGGTTTACTTATTGCAATGCAGCAGTGAGTGGGCATGGTGTTCATTATGCCAGAGTTGTTGCTAGTATTAGAAAAGGTTTGGGACACCTTTGGGCAATTGCAAGAGAGTGGTAATGTGAGGGGGCTTAAAGGAATGTGCTTTAAATAAAACAAAAAATTTACACCGATAGTTACATACATAATTACACCCATAATTACACGCTACACCCATAAAATATGCTTAGGTGTGCCACAAGTAAGAGTCTCAGACATGTATACATGGCATTACATATGATTTTGTGTACACTCTGTACCCCCCCCCCCACAGTTTACACTGTGCCCACTATAATCCCCCCCCAGGTTATGCTGTGCCCACTATAATCATCCCCCCCTTCAGGTTAAACTGTGCCCACTATAATTTCTCCCTCACTAGGTTATGGTGTGGCCAGTATAATCCCCCCCCCCCCCTCCAGGTTGAACTGTGCCCACTAGAATTCTGACCCACCCCCCCGTTAAGGTGAAACTGTGTCCACTAGAACGCCACCCCCTAGGTTAAACTGTGACCACTAGAATTCCTCCCTCCCCTGTCAGGTTGAACCTAGCCCACTAGAATTCCGACCCCAAACCCCCCTCCCCCCAGCTTAAACTGTGTCCAATATAATCCCTACCCCCTCAGGTTAAACTGTGCCCACTTTAATTCCTCCCCACTAGGTTATGCTGTGCCCACCACTATATGGCTCCCCACTAGGTTATGCTGTGCCCACTATAATGCCCCCCCCCCCCCCACTAGGTTATGCTTTGCCCACTATAAATTCCACCCCCAGGTTAAACTGCGCCCACTATAATTCCTCCCTCCCCAGGTTAAACTGTGCCCACTATAATGCCTCCCCATAGGTTATGCTGTGCCCACTATATATTCTCCCCCGCCCCCCCCCCCCAGGTTATGCTGTGCCCACATAATTCCTCCCCCCCTCGAGTTAAACTATGCCCACTATAATTCCTCCCCACTAGGTTATGCTGTGCCCACTATATGGCTCCCCACTAGGTTATGCTGTGCTCACTATAATCCCCCCCCCCCCCCCCCAGGTTAAACTGGGCCCACTATATTTCCTCCCTCCTCAGGTTAAACTGTGTCCACTATAACCCCCCCTCCCCAGGTTATGCTGTGCCCACTATAATTCCTCCCCCACTAGGTTATGCTGTGCCCACTATAAATCCCCCCCCCCCCCCCTCAGGTTAAACTGCGCCCACTATAATTCCTCCCTCCCCCCTCAGGTTAAACTGCGCCCACTATAATTCCTCTTTCCCCCTTCAGGTTAAACTGTGCCCACTATAATTCCTGCCCCCTTCAGGTTAAACTGTGCCCACTATAGTTCCTCCCTCCCTCCCCAGGTTAAACTGTGCCCACTATAATGCCTCCCCCTAGGTTATGCTGTGCCCACTATAATCCCCCCCCCCCCCCCAGGTTATGCTGTGCCCACTATAATCCCCCCCCCCCCCCCCAGGTTATGCTTTGCCCACTATAATCCCCCCCCCCCCCCGGGTAATGCTGTGCCCACTATAATTCCTCCCCCCTAGGTTAGCGATGCCAAACCCGCCCCTACAGCCACCAGCAGCTTCAGATAGAGGATCTTTGTGTGGGTGCAGCTCGATTCACACAAATCCTGTAGTACAGGAGTACCGGGCAATGACCAGCGTGCTGCAGCTCCTCAGAAGCATCTTGCTGAGAAAATACACAGAGAAGAGAGCGAGAGGAACCGCACACTGCCGGCACTGTGAGGCAGTCCATAGGCACTTATGCAGCTACCAGTGAGGACATGTGGCCTCTGCCTTTTGAAGGATGCTTTCCCACCACTTCCCTCCCAGCAGCCATGGCTGTGCCCTAGGCGGCTGCCTAGTTTGCCTAGGGGTAGTGCCGGCCCTGTTGCCCTGGTTCCCATTTTCTAATGCACGTTCTGCGTCTTGAAATTTTTTGATTTTATCTTTTTATTATTGATGGTATTAAGCAACAGATTTGCTAGAAAAAGTAGAAGCAGCCTTTAAAGAAAAGAATACCTGTCACGTGGGCACCAACTGCAGTCTTTGTTTTAATGGTGGCTGCTTGTATCTGACCATTCTGGGTCTGGTGGACACCATGTGCCTTTCCATTAGTGATTTAGCACCTGGCAAGTGGAACCGTCCTGAGCAGTGGGGAACATAGCACCTGACACTCCCTAAAGTACTCGATGCCACCAGTGGCCTTAACTATTCAAGATAAATTATTGCAGTTCATCAGTCCTTAGATGCGATGGCTGCAATAGTTCTCTTTTCCTCACACTTGCTCTTCTGCTGGTTCTATCAATAATACACTTCCTGTCCTTGAATGACATCACTACTCTACGGAGAAGCGTCATCACTATTGGACAGGAAGTGTCAGACTACAAACCTCCCTTCCTGTTCTCTAAAACATAGGTGCAGATGTTCTGTTGTCCTAATGCACTTCCTAAAAGTGTTTTTTTTTTATTTACTTATTTAGTAGATGTAACAAAAAGCTCTCAATGGTATTTTCACCAGACTGAAAGGAAGCAAGTAAGAGAAATTCATTGTTTGGGTTTATATAAAAAAAAAAAATTTCCCCTAGCAACAGTGTCACATAAAAAAAAGGCCGTCCTGGTGCAGGTATTTGCCTTTTCCTATTGGGTCAGATCCCTGCTCCATGCAGTGGATCCTCTTACCATCTTGTGCGTTTTTTGGTAGTGTACTGTATATTTCTTCAGTGACATACTGTATAATTCTTTGATGTACTAGTAGAAACCAGCAGGGCTAACCATTTTGTGTGTGTGACAAGAGGAGCAGATAGTGACACACTTTGGAAGTGTGGAATACCTGCAGCAGCTGTTAAGCAGTGAAGTAGAAGTGTTTTTAGACATTGCCGGCCAGGAACATAGATTCTTACTTATTTATTTATTTATTTTTTTTAATCGTCTAATGCACTGAATGGAGATCTCATTTATGCTGGTAATTATAAAAGATGTTAATCTTTTATGCTCCTCTATGATTTATGCAGAGCCCTTCCTTCGAGTATGGCAATGTTAGGGAACAAAATCCACCTCCAACTTCCATGTGCTTAAAGCGGGGGTCCACCTATCTATCGTTTTTTTTTTTTTTTTTTTTGAGTTCATTCACAAACTTTTCTTCTCAACATTACATACTCACATATTGTGTGTAATATGTCTGCCTGTGTCAGATTTCGTCAGAAAGAATAACTTATATTATTCCCTGCAGGCGGTTTCCATCTTCATTGTGGGCATTTGAAGCCCACAAGCATTTATTTCCTGGATGTGGTGAATGCTGTGCTCCCAGCATTCACCACTCATTCCCGCACATGCTCAGTGGCATCCTGGGAAGCCTGAGACTAGCTCCCAGGAGTCTGGGAGAGGCTAGAAACACACCTACTCCCACGGGAGAACCAGGAAGTGCAAAGAATAGAAAAATAAATGGTAATTACGGTGATTTAAATTTTTTTAAACGGCATGTCAGCATCTAGGCAAGGAAGAGAATACATACAGATATTGTTCAAAATTTGGGTGGAACCCCGCTTTAAGTGTTCTTCATCTTTGTTTAGTAGTGCTCAAGAAGCCCTTTATTCTTGTTGCATTGTTTGAACAGCACTAAGGTTTTTAGTAGTTCCCATTAAAGCGGTTGTAAACCACTGCACTTTTTTTTTCTTAAAGTCAAAGACCTAATGTGCTAGTATGCCTCACATGCTAGCACATTATGTGAAACTTGCCTAAAAACAAAGCCTTCCACCGATGCAATGTCATCGCTGAAGACAGCATCCATCTTCACTCAGTCTTCCTTACTGGGTTTGCGGACTCCGACTCTGTGACTGGCCGGAGCCGCCGGTCACGGTACAGGGGTCTGAAGTAACGGCACGGGCAGCCGTTCCTTTAGAGAGCATGCGCCGTTGACGCCATTGGCGGCGTATACAGTAAATATCCCCAAAGCGGTACATGCTTAGGAGCTATTTACACTACCTATGGGTAAGCCTTATAGGCTTACCTATAGGTACAATTTAAAGATGGACGTTTCTGTATCTCTTAAAGAGGAAGTAAAGTCCCCAAGGATGGGCTTGGCTTTTATTGAATAAACACGCTTGAAGACCTGTTTAAATGTATGGTTTTATAAATCCCCCTCCCCGCCGAGCGTACGCAGATGTGCGTACTCGGCTTTCGGGGGTTATACCGGGTACCGTTGTTTAGAGCCGGCGATCGGCTATCCGAATATAACAACCGATGCGGCTAAAAGCCGCTAGGCTGTTATACCAGAGGAGCAGGAGGGGGCGTTCCCCCCCCCCGCCGCTCTTACTGGGCCTCCCGTTCGATCGGGAGACCCGGTGACCAATCGGGGGCGGGCTGGAACGAAGCTGTGGGCGGCTTTGTTCCAGTCTTGTAATGTCGTCACTTCCGTTTTACTCGGCTGCCGATGGCGTCGGTTTTAAAAAAATACACAGTATTCAGAATCGCCGTTTTCGGCGATCTAAATACTTTGAAGTGCAAAGGAGGGATCGGGGGTCTTTTAGACCCCCGATCCCTCCATAAAGAGTACCTGTCACCACCTATCACTGTCACAAGGGATGTTTACATTCCTTGTGACAGCAATAAAAGTCATCAATTTTTTTTTTTTTTTTAAAAACACAATTTATAAATATATAATTAAATAAAATAAATAAGAAAAATTTTTTTTTTTAAAGCGCCCCCGTCCCCGCGAGCTCGCGCAGCAAAGAAAACGCATACGGAAGTCACGCCCGCATATGTAAACGGTGTTCAAATCACACATGTGAGGTATCGCCGCGATCGGCAGAGCGAGAGCAATAATTCTATCACTAGACCTCCTCTGTAACTCTAACCTGGTAACCGTAAAAAAAAATTAAAGCGTCGCCTATGGAAATTCTTAGGTACCGTAGTTTGTCGCCATTCCATGAGTGCGTGCAATTATAAAGCGTGACATGTTTGGTATCTATTTACTCGGCGTAACAAAATCTTTCACATTATATAAAAAAATTGGGGTAACTTTACTGTTTGGATTTTTTTTAATTCATGAAAGTGTCCCTTTTCCCAAAAATGTGCGTTTAAAACACTGCTGCACAAATACCGTGTGATATAAAATATTGCAACAATCTCCATTTTATTCTCTAGATTCTCTGTTAAAAAAATATATATAATGTTTGGGGGTTCTAAGTAATTTTCTAGCAAAAAATACGGATTTTAACTTGTAAACACCAAATTTCAAAAATAGGCTTAGTCATGAAAGGGATAAGAACAAGTTTGCTTGCTTATTTTTAAAGATTTTCTAGAAGAGAAGTCTAGCATTCTGATAATTCTTTACCCTGTAAGTGCAAGTACACTGCTGCATTAAATCTAGTTTTGCTGTGCAAACAGAAGATATCCCACTCTTTGTTGTGATACAAAGGGAATACTGTGCAGTGTTGAGCAGCATTTTCAAGCACTAAGTGATCATTCAATATTTATATTGAAAGTGGGGGATACAAAGTTTTGTATATTTGCCAGAGGACTCCGGGAGGTACTTAATTGAATCTGGACATACTGCTAACCAGTTGGTGTGTATTTCTAAAGCAATGATTATATTTATGATTAAACAATGAGCTTGGGGGTAGTTTTTACTTCCAATCTCTGCCTTTAGTTTTATGGTGGGCATGATGTGGTATCCATTGTTATCGCTGTCCATGGACTTGTTAGGAAAAGTTCATATCACATGCTCTGTGACATTACTATCACTATGAAGTAAGAGGAGAATGCTTTTACGCTATCAAGAAAATATGGTGACATATTTTAGTCTTACCTTCACCTTACTGAAAAAAGGTGTTCTAAATGTTGTCTATGTCCTCACCTGTCAGTGAGAGGGGAAGTAATTGGAAATCCTCAACAGTCACAAATGAAGGAAATGAAAAAAACTGACAGATTTTTGCACTTCATCTACGGTACTCATGGATGTCAGAATACAATAGATGGCAGGGGAGTTTGTTCCACCCATACTGTTTAGCTTGGATGAGTACATCAGCAGATTTTCTACAGTGTATAGCCAGCTTTACTTTAAGGCAGGTGAAGTACAGGGTTTCTTAGCTATGCTACAAATCTAAATACAATGGCAAACATATGGAAGAGATGTATGTAAAAGCGAAAAAAAATGCATTTCTTTATCATACATGCCAGGACACAAGGCGTCCTCATATGCATTATGGTAGGGTTATGTTGCCACCTTAAGGTGACTTGACACTGGCAAATAAGGAAATCAAATCCACGTCCAGGTGACGCCCCTTCCAGCTAATCAAAGCTGCTTTTTTGCTAGTGTCAAGCCTACCCAATCTAAATCTGTTGCCTTCAGCTTATTGCTAAGAGAAATGGTACCTGAATCCTGTTTTGGATGTGTACACAGCCTTTAATTTGATCCTTTTGGCACTGGACCCTGCATGTAAAACCCTGTACAATTATATATACAGTGGGGACGGAAAGTATTCAGACCCCCTTAAATTTTTCACGCTTTGTTATATTGCAGTCATTTGCTAAAATCATTTAAGTTCATTTTTTTCCTCATTAATGTACACACACCACTCCATATTGACAGATAAACACAGAATTGTTGACATTTTTGCAGATTTATTAAAAAAGAAAAACTGAAATATCACATGGTCCTAAGTATTCAGACCTTTGCTAAGTATTTAGTAGAAGCAGTGAGAGCTTGCGACCTATACCCGGCCAGGGCCTTTATCCGGTCAGGAGCCAGAAGATGGATACCAGGAGGAACCCTCAGGCTGATCTGCGTCGTCTGGGGCCCTAGACGACGTCATTGTATGACAAAACGTGCATCAGGGGGAGGAGCTGACGTCTCGCGTGTGCTGTCCGAGGGACGGGTGTCTGTACGAGCTGGCCGGCTAACTTGCTTTTAACTACTACAATTTTGTAAGTGGCTTTCTTATTACTCAATAAATATGTTTGTCAGTATTACGCTATGGTACCCCTCTTTTATTTTGGGATACATCTGAATATCACCTATATCTACCTATACTTGGTATCTGTGATCAACGAGTTTGGCAGTCCCTGCCTGGTAAGCAGATCAGCCTGAGGGTTCCTCCTGGTATCCATCTTCTGGCTCCTGACCGGATAAAGGCCCTGGCCGGGTATAGGTCGCAAGCTCTCACAGCTTGCCGTCTGGTAAGCGAGCAATTTGTGTGTTTAGCACTGGTGGTGCGGTGGAGGATGAAAATTGAACTTTCAGATCACATTTCAAGTCTGGTTTAATCGTTTGAGCACTGTTGATTTAAGAAGATGGACTTTTTAGTTTAAATCACTTATTCACACAATTTTTACTGCTTTGTACTATACAATTTTGGGGGGTTTAGCGCTGCTACTACTCGGTTTATATATTGTTGTGTGTATCTCACTTTTAGCAGCAGCTTTTTTTGGTTATTTGTAATTAGTTTCTTTATTTATCACAGCGCGGTATTTTTGTTTATATATTTAGTAGAAGCACCCTTTTGATCTAATACAGCCATGAGTCTTTTTGGGAAAGATGCAACAAGTTTTTCACACCTGGATTTGGGGATCCTCTGCCATTCCTCCTTGTGATCCTCTTCAGTTCTGTCAGGTTGGATGGTAAACGTTGGTGGACAGCCATTTTTAGGTCTCTCCAGAGATGCTCAATTGGGTTTAAGTCAGGGCTCTGGCTGGGCCATTCAAGAACAGTCACTGAGTTGTTGCTAAGCCACTCCTTCGTTATTTTAGCTGTGTGCTTAGGGTCATTGTCTTGTTGGAAGGTAAACCTTCGGCCCAGTCTGAGATCCTGAGCACTCTGGAGAAGGTTTTCATTCAGGATATCCCTGTACTAGGCCGCATTCATCTTTCCCTCGATTGCAACCAGTTGTCCTGTCCCTGCAGCTGAAAAACACACCCACAGCATGATGCTGCCACCACCATGCTTCACTGTTGGGACTGTATTGGACAGGTGATGAGCAGTGCCTGGTTTTCTCCACACATACCGCTTAGAATTAAGGCCAAAAAGTTCTACCTTGGTCTCATCAGACCAGATAATCTTATTTCTCACCATCTTGGAGTCCTTCAGGTGTTTTTTTTTTTAGCAAACTCCATGCAGGCTTTCATGTGTCTTGCACTGAGGAAAGGCTTCCGTCGGGCCACTGACTGGTGGAGGGCTGCAGTGATGGTTGACTTTCTACAATTATCTCCCGACTGCATCTCTGCAGCTCAGCCACAGTGATCTTTGGGTTCTTCTTTACCTCTCTCACCAAGGCTCTTCTCCCTCGATAGCTCAGTTTGGCCGGACGGCCAGCTCTAGGTAGGGTTCTGGTTGTCCCAGCGTCTTCCATTTAAGGATTATGGAGGCCACTGTGGTCTTAGGAACCTTAAGTGCGACAGAAATTTTTGTAACCTTGGCCAGATCTGTGCCTTGCCACAATTCTGTCTCTGAGCTCTTCAGGCAGTTCCTTTGACCTCATGATTCTCATTTGCTCTGACATGCACTGTGAGCTGTAAGGTCTTATATAGACAGGTGTGTGGCTTTCCTAATCAAGTCCAATCAGTATAATCAAACACAGCTGGACTCAAATGAAGGTGTAAAATTATCTCAAGGATGATCAGAAGAAATGGACAGTACTTGAGTTAAATATATGAGTGTCACAGCAAAGGGTCTGAATACTTAGGACCATGTGATATTTCAGTTTTTCTTTTTTAATAAATCTGCAAAAATGTCAACAATTCTGTGTTTTTCTGTCAATATGGGGTGCTGTGTATACATTAATGAGGAAAAAAAATGAACTTAAATGATTTTAGCAAATGGCTGCAATATAACAAAGAGTGAAAAATGTAAGGGGGTCTGAATACTTTCCGTCCCCACTGTATATATATATTGTACTTAAGACCAGCATGGTAAAACACAGGCACATCAAGTATTGTCCAATAGTGTGCAGTACTGGTACTGATATAGCAGGAACCTTTGCAGGGTACAGCCTATCCACATTAACATTTTTTTTATTACTGGTGTTCTGGCACCTGTTGCTCTCAGCTAGCTCTGGGCAGCTTTTTACAGCTGGTGTCCAAATCTATTGCTGGCAGGCCAAGTCACAGCAACATGAGAGAAAGTTGGTGAAGAACCTGACCATTGCTCTCCTTGCAATATCTCCCCTGGAGGTTATTTCATTTCCGATGATTCCGAATCCCTCTGTTTATCTAGTTTGTTTACCTTACCTGTAGGGCACTTTCCTCTGGCTTTTGTGTCAAGGAGGAATTCTCTGCTGCTGTTGCAGGTTTGCAGCAACAACTTTTTGGTTTCCTTTCCAGTTTAGACTGAGTCACAAACGAAAATGTTGCCCCTTCCACCCCACTTGACGGAGGAGGAGCTTCCTGAGGAGATGCAGGTGGAAGGGGACGAAATTTTTCCAGAGGCTAGAGACACAGAACATTCCTCCTCTGAGGAATCTGTTCTTGAGGAATTCCAGGGTCTGGTTCTATCGCAGCATTCCCAATCTTTCTCTGTACATCCTCATTTAAAGAATGTGTTCTACACAGCCTGAACTCACCCCGAAAAGGTGCCTGCTTAACCAAAACGATTTGCTCAGCAATATAGTAAATGAAATATATTATGCCTGTGGTGGATCTGGCAGTTTCCTTTCTCAAAAAGACCATCACAGTTCCAGTGGATGAGGTCCCAGTATTTAAGGGCACTTCACATTTGCGGCCCTATTTTAAATCTCTTTTGCTCCATTGGAGGCAGGCTTTGGGAGCATGTTGAAGCCTAAATGTTTGAGCCACAGTCCCGGTTCTGCAAGAAGACATGGGCTTAAAAGTTCTCCAAACTGACAGATTCTCCTTGGAATGAAGGGTGCTTTTAATTGTTTGGCTGTTGTGAAGTTTACAGGCCTTTGCAGAAGTCAGACAACGGGACATTATGGACCAGTGGTACCGCAACATAGTGGCTTGAGGTTACAAGCTGGAATTTGTCTGTTCTCTCTCTGTGCTTTATGCTTTCAAATGTTTTGTTTGAATCTGCAAAAAAAAATTTTTTTTTGTGGTTTTGATCACCTGCTATCTGTGTGATCTGTGGCTGAGTGGTCTTTCCATTGAACAAAATGTTTCACGGTTTCCACTCGAACCTTATCATGGTTCCGAAACAGCGATGTTTGCTCCATCTTAGATCTCAAGAGATTCAGTACAGTACCTCGTAATGTATATGAAGATGCCCTGTGATTTGGGATTTATGATAAAGAAAATTGGATTTTTGGTTTATCTGTAAAATCACAGGACTCTTCTTCCTTGCTGTTTCATGGCTTGCTACAAAACTGAAGCTATACCTCGCTTGGGAGTGGGTTATACCTGGGTGAGAGTCTTTCCTTTTTTTGCCAGTGTCCACTCTTTTGAGGGTGGCAGCATAACCATATTGTAATCAATAAGATGTCCTGTCCTGTTATGTACCCCAAGAAAAAGATTTTTTATGTAAACCAATAATCCCATTTTTAAAGCGGACTTGTCATTTGCTGAGGGAGGGTATGGCAACACCAGGTCCACCTAAATGCCATACCCGTTCCCATCAGACTTTTACTTAACGGTAAGACTTCTGTCTCTGCCCCCATGTTGCTGGTGCCTGGTTGGTGGCTGTTCTTGCTGTGCTGCATCATGTGAAGGAGTGAGTCATAGGCTCCCCAAATCTGAAAATATTGGGTATATCACTTTGCTCTGACTGAACACAGCAGCAGGGCAGTGAAGGGGATTTGAGTATATGCTGGAGCCGTATATAAGTGAATTTTATTGATTTTTTTTTTTTCCCCTGCGTTCGCTAGACAGGTTTTCCTTTGAAACCAACTTTACTATAGATGTACTACAGTTTCTTTTAAATTACTTTAGTACATAGACATTTGAGATCAAACTACCATGCACTTACATTGATTTGGATGATATATAGAAATTATGTAACTATTGCTTGGTAATAGAAACCAAGTACCTAAATCCGCTGTTGTCATTTTTCTTTCGGGCCACATGTGTGAGCTGTCCTTCCTACTGACAAAAGTTGGGAACTCCAGTCCATGCCTTTCACTGTATGTATGTGCTCATAGGGCAGTTTGCACATGCTGGATGTTGGCACTCCACCTCCTGCTCTGGGATGGCAGGTCGGCATTCCCAAATCACGGGTTTCCGGCAAGCCCAAATGGCGGGTTTCCGACACGCCACCCCCTAGCATTAGTGTGAAGAATGGAGCCGGCGCTAGAGCAAGCAAAACCAATAAACCAATGCTCCTGTCACAGGCAGCATGATACCAAATGTACTACACCTGTGACGGGAGCGATACAGGAAGCATTGGCTCTCTACTGCAGCCGCATGCTTCCTCAAGCGCTGGCTCCTGTCACACTGATGCTTGGGGATGGTGGGTCAGGAACCAGCCAGCAGTACCAGCCAGGCGACGAGGCATTAGCAGGATCATACATTTCTCAATTGACAATCATGTGATGACTAAGGGGGAGATTGAATGAGTGTTCTCGTCTGACCTAGACCCAATTAGGCAAATACAGCTTAATGCCTTCCTTCGATCAATTATGCAACAGGTGACGGTGGTACGTATTCCATCTAGGTTTGAACAGATATGCCTAAAGGGTGAAGCACTGAGACACTCACTCTCATTTATATACGCATTGTTGACAGAGTTAGAAGCCCCACAAGAACTGGCCTTTATACAAGCATGGTAGAGGGACCTCAGGGTTACTTTCTCTGAGACACATAAGGCGTCAATGGCAACCAATGAGGGGGCATAATATCAATTTTTTTTTTTTTTTTGTCTCTTTTCTTTAGCTGTGCTTCTTATTCATTTTTTTTTTTTTTTTTTTTGGGGGGGGTGGGGGGGGGGTTTATGGAGGATAACCAGGGCTGTCCCCGGTTAAGGAAAATGTAATAGGAGTAGGAATTATTATGGGTATGTATTAGAATAATAAGAAGGCACGATGAAATGATGAGTTTTTGCCTAAAGATAACATAATCTCTCGATAAAGGTGATAGTAATTGGCGATTTTCAAGAAGATAGTATTTGTAAAATAGAAGATGTAGGTGTTGATGTGTACCCATATGTAATACTGTGTTACTATTATTGTGGAAAAATAAAAATAAAGAATTTATAAAAAGAATGGAGCCGGCGCTAGAGCAAGCAAAACCAATAAACCAATGCTCCTGTCACAGGCAGCGTGATACCAAATGTACTACACCTGTGACGGGAGCGATACAGGAAGCATCGGCTCTCTACTGCAGCCGCATGCTTCCTCAAGCGCCGGCTCCTGTCACACTGATGCTTGGGGATGGTGGGTCAGGAACCAGCCAGCGGGACCCACCAGCAGTACCAGCCCTGGAGGACAGCTAGCAGCAGCCACCAACCATACCCGCCTGGGGGACAGCAGCAGCCAGCGATACCTGCAGAAATCCTAAGGAAGAAGTGAAGATTGAGGTCAGCTGAGGTTCAGGTAAACTGCAGTGCATGAGTCTGAAAGCAGCCTTAGGCCCCTTTCACACGATAGGTCCAATCGGGTCCGTCTGTATGTTTTTTCAAATGGACTCAGTCAGACCCTCCATTCACCTTTTTAGAGCGGCAGATGTAAATGAACTTGTGTTAGTTTTACACCAGCCTATCTCCAATCTGATCCAATTAAAAAAACAGACGGGATACCGTCCCCTTCATTTGCCCGCTGTGCGCGTTTGTGGCCCGTGACCGGTTACCAAGTCGCTAAAGTGGCCCTTGCTCCTCAAAAGGTTGGGGACCCATGATTTAAAATGTTACTAAACCCAGGACCCTGCAGTCACTATATCTGGTCTCCAATAGTACACAGAGCATGGAAATGCAATCATATTAGTAAATATAAACTGCTAAATACCATTTCTCATCAGCACTATATAGCAGCCTTGTGTCCTCTATCAATGCCTGGTTAAAGCTTGTAGAAGGAATTTTTATACTGCACTGGTTGCCCTATCAGAATGCAGGACCCCTGACTCTGTCGAGACAGTGCTGATTGGCCCTGTGCTGATCGCATGCACTCTCCCAAGAAAAAAAAAAACTCTCTAGCAATACACACTAAACGGAGCATGTGCAACCTGACTCCAGTAACTGTCTTATCTGGGCATGTTTTGGGGACAACGCAAGAAGGGGCGGATCTGTACATACAGGATCAAGAAGCCTGTTTACACAATTCAGAGGGTTAACCCCTTAGGTTCCACAGTGAGTATAACAAGCATGCTTTACTGCATATACAGACTGATTTTACAGTTGTCAGTTTAGTAACACATTGTTTTGTGCAAATAAAGTATTCTGTAATTCAATTGAAGATGGTGAGCAGTTACAATGTTTGAATTTGCCTAGTTGTCACTATTAATGTCATGGTTAGTGTCTGACCGGTGAGCATAATAAACAATATATTCTTTCATGGTGATTTCTGGATGAGCAGCAGATACATGAATTCCCATAATGCCTTAGGATGTTCTGTGGATTTGGCAGAGTTCCTTGAAGCACCAGTACTAAAGCTAGTATTGAAATTGAATTGAAGAATTGTTGGTCTAGACATGAAATAAATCTGTGCTGCTTAAGTAGATCTTGAGCATGAAAACTAAAATTGATCTGTCTGGACTACCAGTTTTCCTCTCTATTCAGGAATATCTTGGCAATGGATTGCCCTGTAAGTTATAACAATGGGTTTTCCATTTCCTCTTACTTAATATTTGCTCACTTTTCCCTAATGTGGACTGTAAACACATAAAGTCTTGTACATAGTCTAAGAAATTTAAATGCTGTGGAGGTATTTCCAGTGATTCCCTGTACATTGAATTTGTGGTTCATACAGTAGTTTGATGCTGCCATCTGCTGGCAGACAGAGGATTTCTCACGTTGGTTCCAAGTAGGAAAGTTGTGATATATCAGGTGTTTACGCAGGGTTAGTGTAACTGAAATCTCATTCTTACTTATTAGAATTCAAATAAAACTCACAGCTGAAAGATATAAATGGCTCAAAGCATTTCTTCCTTTGATTGATATTTAACAGTTTTGCACTTGTACAGAAAAGCAATTGTATTCTCGCCCACTAAAGAATGCTAAGCGTTCATGCCAGTGATATTATCAGAGGACTTGGTCCCCCTGAAGAAACACTTAAGGAAATGTTTGTTATGCGGGGGAAATATTTAGCTCTCAAATGTTTGATTAATTGGTTTAATTACAAGAATTCATAAAATAATTTTATCTACATGTCTTGCTTATTGGCTTGCCATTTTCATTTAGAAAATATTTTTCACACATTAAGAATAATGGAGCATCACAGTAATGTTTCTCAGCAGACTCAAACATATAATTTTTTAAGTTGACACATGTCGGTTTATTTTAGGACATTTTCTGTTCCACAGAGTTAAATGCATATAAGACAAAACTTTGGTGATGGGAGAAATATTTTGCACTGCACTGTTGACTTCTGTTGGGAAATCTCAATGGGGTTACAGTGGGCAGCCTCTCTTGAGCCTGAAATGATGGACAGCACGCTACATTTAGTGAATAGTAACCTAGGCCTAGGCGGATATTCCGCTTCGTCAGGGCCTTGCGGATAGCACAGATGAAAGCGTCATGTGAATTTTACAAATAGAGTCTTAATTAGTACCATACATCATATGATTAGTATGAATACATAATGATGCAAATAACATACATGTATTGATCTGTTTGTCTTTACATGGATTCATATCTAGAAATCTATACATTGCAACGAATATTAATAAAAAAAAAATGTTATATTAAAAAATATTGCACATATAAACACAATGATAATTTCTATATATACCCATTGGTGTACAGTCATGTTTTGCCTATAGTGAATTTAGTATGGAAAATCAAGTAGATAGAATTACATATTCATGTGGCAATCTAATAAAATGCAAAATGCAAAGTTTTAATGACATGCCCCTCAACTCACTGAAAAGGACCGCACATGGAGAACACCAGCTCAGTGGGAACGAGGAGGTCTGGGAGCCCGTGGGAATACTCCTCCCCAACCTGGACGGACAAAAAAGGAGGGGCCCCTAAACATGCAGATGGTTGATAGGAGGTAGTGAGTTCAGCGATCAAAGGAAAAAAAAAAAAGTGAAAGATAGCCCCTAGGGCAAGAGAATGTATATTGAAGATTACTCGCCAAGTAAATATACTGGGCTTAGACTAAACCTAATTGAAAGGTTGAAGCACCATTAAGGGCAAAAAAATGGTTGTTTCTGAAGATTAGACCATTGGTTTCAATTATGAAGAAATGTGATGTATAGGTTTGGTCTAATCCCAGTATATTTACTTGGTGAGTAATCTTCAATATACATTCTCTTGCCCTAGGGGCTATCTTTCCCTTTTTTTTTTTCTTCTCCCCTTTGATCACTGAACTCACTACCTCCTATCCACCATCTGCATGTTTAGGGGCCCCTCCTTTTTCGTCCGTCCAGGTTGGGGAGGAGTATTCCCACGGGCTCCCAGGCCTCCTCTGTCCCACTGAGCTGGTGTTCTCCATGTTCGGTCCTTTTCGGTGAGTTGAGGGGCTTGTCATTAAAACTTCTCATTTTGCATCCTATTAGATTACCACATAAATATGTAATTCTATCTATTAGAGGTCGACCGATATGGGTTTTTCTCTGGCCGATGCCGATATTTAGAAATCGCTATGGCCGATATATGATGCCGATTTTTTTTTTTCCTTCATCTCATAAAGTATAACAGTTAGACCCCTTTCACACTGGGCTGTTTTTCAGGCGCTTTTGGGCTAAAAATAGCGCCTGTAAAGTGCCTGCAAAACGGCTCCCCTGCAGTCTGTGTGAAAGCCCGAGTGCTTTCACACTGAGGCGATGAGCTGGCAGGATGTTAAAAAAAAAAAGTCCTGCAAGCAGCATCTTGAGCGGTGTATACTGCTGCTCCACCACTCATGAAATGAATGCGCACCGCGGCCGAAGCGCCTGCAAAGAGCTTCGGCAGCGGCGCGTTTAACCCCTTTCTCGGCCACTAGCTGGGTTATAAGCGCCCCGCTAGCAGCCAAATGGCGCCGCTAAAATGACGATAAACCGCTGCTAAAACTAGCAGTGTTTTACCGTCAATGCATGCCCGCTCCAGTGTGAAAGCAACCTTAAGTAATAAGTGATACAGAAATTTTTTTACATTTAAACATTTATTAAACAAAACAAACCTCCAATCAGTTGACTTGTATGTATAATTTAGGTAAAAAAAAAACCTATATCTTAAATATTAAATACACAAAAACAGGTAATCAAAACTTTTGGACGAAAAAAAATGGGCTAACTTTACTGCTTAGTTTTTTTTTTTTTTTTAATTCATTAGTGTATTTTTAAAAAAAAAATTGCATTTGAAAGACCGCTGCGCAAATAGCGTGTGACATAAAATATTGCAACAACCGCCATTTTATTCCCTAGGGTCTCTGCTAAAAAAAATATATAATGTTTGGGGGTTCTAGGTGATTTTCTAGCAGAAAATACAGGATTTTTACTTGTAAGCAACAAGTGTCAGAAAAGATTTAGGCCCCTTTCACACTTATACGACTTCAAACTCGCACGATTTTACCGCGATTTCGCAGCCGCGATTTTACCGCGATTTGCCGCGATTTTACAGCGATTTGGGAGCAGTACTACTTTGCCACGTTTTTGGCATTAACAAATGAAAACACAGTAGTTGGTAGAACTCCACGCCAAGTTTTAAATAAAAAAACTGGCGTGGGTTCCCCCCAGGGGCATACCAGGCCCTTAGGTCTGGTATGGATTGTAAGGGGGAACCCCCTACGCCGAAAAATCGGCGTGGGGGTCCCCCCAAAATCCATACCAGACCCTTATCCGAGCACGCAGCCCGGCCGGTCAGGAATGGGGGTGGGGACGAGCTGGCGCCCTCCCCCCCTCCTGGACCATACCAGGCCGCATGCCCTCAACATGGGGGGTGGGTGCCTTGGGGCATGGGGGGCGCAGTGTGGCCCCCCCACCCCAAAGCACCTTGTCCCCATGTTGATGAGGACAAGGGCCTCTTCCCGACAACCCTGGCCGTTGGTTGTCGGGGTCTGCGGGCGGGGGGATTATCGGAACCTGGGAGCCCCCTTTAATAAGGGGGCCCCCAGATCCCGGCCCCCCACCCTATGTGAATGAGTATGGGGTACATGGTACCCCTACCCATTCACCTAGGGAAAAAAGCATCAATAAAAAACACAGTACACAGGTTTTTAAAATTTATTAGGCAGCTCCGGGATCTTCTTCCGACTTCGGGGGTCCTCTTCCGACTTCGGGGGTCTCTCCGCCGTCTCCTCCCGGTGTCCGCATCTTCTGCCGGCTCCTCCGCTATCTTCTGCAGCTCAATTGCTAGCGGTGGTCCGGACTTCTGCCTTCTTCTTTTCTTCCAGAGATGTTGACACGACGCTCTCTCCAGCCAGAATGGTCTCTGTGCGCTCCACAAGGGACTTATATAGGCGGTGGCCCCGCCCCCTTATGAGGTCACTGTCCCGGGGCATGCTGGGACTGTGCCGTCATAAGGGGGCGTGGTCATCACCCGGTGACCACGCCTCCTAAAACGTCACAGACCCAGCATGCCCAGGGACTGTGACGGCATAAGGGGGCGGGGTCACCGCCTATATAAGTCCCTTGCGGAGCGCACAGAGACCATTCTGGCTGGAGAGAGCGTCGTGTCAACATCTCTGGAAGAAAAGAAGAAGGCAGAAGTCCGGATCACCGCTAGCAATTGAGCTGCAGAAGATGCGGACACCGGGAGGAGACAGCGGAGAGACCCCCGAAGTCGGAAGAGGACCCCCGAAGTCGGAAGAAGATCCCGGAGCTGCCTAATAAATTATTTTAAAAACCTGTGTACTGTGTTTTTTATTGACGCTTTTTTCCCTAGGTGAATGGGTAGGGGTACCATGTACCCCATACTCATTCACATAGGGTGGGGGGCCGGGATCTGGGGGCCCCCTTATTAAAGGGGGCTCCCGGATTCTGATAAGCCCCCCCGCCCGCAGACCCCGACAACCAACGGCCAGGGTTGTCGGGAAGAGGCCCTTGTCCTCATCAACATGGGGACAAGGTGCTTTAGGGTGGGGGGGCCGCACTGCGCCCCCCATGCCCCAAAGCACCCACCCCCCATGTTGAGGGCATGCGGCCTGGTACGGTCCAGGAGGGGGGGCCGCTAGCTCGTCCCCACCCCCATTCCTGACCGGCCGGGCTGCGTGCTCGGATAAGGGTCTGGTATGGATTTTGGGGGGGACCCCACGCCGATTTTTCGGCGTAGGGGGTTCCCCTTAGCTCCATACCAGACCTAAGGGCCTGGTATGCCCGGGGGGGGGGACCCACGCCGGTTTTTTCATTTAAAACTTGGCGCGGCGTTCCCCCTCTGGATTCATACCAGACAGCTGTCAGCACTGCCTATCGCTCATCGGGAAAGGAAAGAAAAGTTTTGTGCAGAACACTCACATTTAGTAGAAAAAACATAAAGCGTGTAATGTAGTTAAAATCCAAGGAAAGGGGGGTTCGTCAGATCCATCACAACAACGCTGGGTCCTGCTGTGCGTACGGCTTTTGCTTGAGCACTGCTGAAGCTAGCCGCGGTGACGGAATTCCAAAGCGAGGCCTGAGACGCTGATGGAAGGCAGGCGCGGAGCTGTGACGTCACTGGAATGCGACGCGTTTCATGAGCGTACGGGCTACGATGTCACGGTAGCCGCGCTCCTTCATCAAAGCGCGGCTACCGTGACATCGTAGCCCGTACGCTCATGAAACGCGTCGCATTCCAGTGACGTCACAGCTCCGCGCCTGCCTTCCATCAGCGTCTCAGGCCTCGCTTTGGAATTCCGTCACTGCGGCCGGCTTCAGCGGTGCTCAAGCAAAAGCCGTACGCACAGCAGGACCCAGCGTTGTTGTGATGGATCTGACGGACCCCCCTTTCCTTAGATTTTAACTACATTACACGCTTTATGTTTTTTCTACTAAATGTGAGTGTTCTGCACAGAGTTTTTTATTAAATCTGGTTTTAAATACTGCACTTAGAGGCGCCTCCTTTCCTAGTGTTTTTTCTGCAGATTTTTGGGGCTTAGGTTCAGCTCTTCCAGGAAGGCAGCCATCTGTGTGGACTTTGAATTTTTGAGTCTGTTTACCCACATAGACTTTTTATGGACTTTATTAGTCATAATTACCTATTGTCATTTACATAATGGGAACATAGGAATACCCAGCCTTTTTGCGCCTTTACTTGCTTACAATGAAAGAAAAGTTTTCCTTTCCCGAATAGCGAGGCCAGGCTTGTGCTTACAAAGTCGTACTGAAGTCGTGTCTATATTATTCAGGCACGACTTGCATGCTACTTCAGGGTTTAACATTGAGGTCTATGGAGTACAACTCGCATAGAAGTTGGACCAAAGTAGTGCAGGGACTACTTTCAAGTCGGCACGACTTAAAGTCGTGCCAATATGAATGGTAGTCATTGAAAATCATGGAGAATGACTTGTCATACGATTTTGCAGTACAAAATCGTGGGACAAGTCGTATAAGTGTGAAAGGGGCCTTAGTCTTTAAATGGTTAAACTGAGAACTTCTACACACAGAGTTCAGTCCATTGATAAGTATAAACATTGTATTTTTTCAGCTTCTTTTATCAGACTTGGCAGGCTGTCAGAGAGGAGAGAAGTCCCTCCACAGAAGACTGCAGGCAACTTGCATTGACTTCTATTACAGAAGTCATTTGCAAGTCGCGCTGAAGTTATAATCGGCCTTTTTTGTCAGCACAATCTGCCGATGCCGATTAATTAGAAAACGCCATATATCGGTCGACCTCTACTATCTACTTGATTTTCCATACTAAATTCACTATAGGCAAAACATGACTGTACACCAATGGGTATATAGAGAAATTATAATTGTGTTTTTATGTGCAATATTTTTTAATATAAATTTTTTTTTTTTTATTAATATTTGTTGCAATGTATATATTTCTAGATGTAAAGACAAACAGATTAATACATGTATGTTATTTGCATCATTATGTATTCATACTAATCATATGATGTATGGTACTAATTAAGACTCTCTTTGTAGAATTCACATGACGCTTTCATCTGTGCTATCCGCAAGGCCCTGACGAAGAGCAATATCTGCAAAACGCGTATGCCATTCCTTGTATAATTTGTTGGGAACCAGCACATCCCTGAACTCAAAGTGAATTACCAAGATTGTAATGTATTTTAAACCTTGTTCTTTAAATAATAAAAATTTGATTACTCTTGTATAAATATATTGTATCTCATTTTGTTTATACTCCTCCGAGGCACAATTAGAGTCCCATTTTTCTCTACAAATTTTTGGACACATATTTACATATCTTTCTGGGATGGTGCCTCTGTAGGAGTATTAGTGTTCCACGCTCACCCCACTCCTATACATTTATATAAGCTGTGTTCTTATATTGGTGAATTAAAAAGTATGTGAAACCCAACAATCTTATATTTGCTTTATATTCATGTAAAATGTAAAACCCCTTTCACGCTAAAGCGCCGCTTGTTTTTGCTGTATTTTAGCGCCATTTTTAGGACGCTATCGGGCGGTTTTTACCTTAAAAACAAAGTAAAAAGGCCCATTTTGCTGCGCTTTCAAAACGCTTTTTTAAGGCGCTTTGGAAGCACTGACCATTCGTTGCAATGGGCAGGGCCTTTTGGAAACGCTATTTACAGCGCTCCCAATCCACCCCAAAGATGCTGTTTGCAGGACTTTTCATAATGCCCCAGTGTGAAAAGACATATTGCAATGAATGGGAGGCGGTTTTCAGAGGCTATTTCAATTGCTAAAGTGCTTGAAAACCGCCTAATTGTGAAAGGGGTCTAATTGAAACCCCTTTCACACACAAAAATCTGTTTGTGTTGTCAGCCCACATAAGGAAATCAACAGCAAAGCAGATCAACAGACTATTTAGATTATACCAGATTATTTATTAAGATTGTATTCTTCTTGTCCAGTCTGTAAATGGAAAGCACAGGAAAATGTGTGTGTGATTATGATAAATGCTATATAAATATATATTTAAAATAAAATATATAATATGTGTTTTTATATGACCGCTGTCATTTAATTTATTTTTATTTATTTTTTTTAACTCTAGAGCAAAGTAGAAGAGATGACTTAGAAGCATTAGGGCATATGTTTATGTATTTTCTACGAGGAAGCCTACCCTGGCAAGGACTAAAGGTAAATTTTCATTCAGAAGTAACTCTTTTAAATACTATTTGTAAGGATTTTCTGTGAGTTTACCCTTTTTAGCATGTTATTAGTTGAACATATTTTAGTTGGAACAAGGAGCTGCAAGTTGTTGACCACTATAGTCCTGTTCTGCTGTGTACAAGTTTAAGGCTTGGCTCACATATGAGCCACATGTGGCTCACAGCAGTGGTCCGGTGCATGCTGGTTCACTGTTTCAGGTCTGATTTTAGCCCGAATTTTGGGCTGAATTTGGACCTGAAATGGACCAATAGATGCTTCTGCAAAACGCACCAGACCTGCTGCAGAGATAAGTGAACCGGCTCCATAAAGAGCCGGTCAAAATCTCCTGCTATTATGAATTGGATGCATGGATCCCGCATTCCAACTCGCAATGGTGTGAACCCAGCCTAAAGTCCTGCACTGTGAACTTCTAGATTTTGTTTTCCTTCAGCCTGGTTCCATTGTCGTTTTTAGCATTGAAGGTCTTTTCCTTGAACAATTGCCTTCTCCTATAAGCAAAAAATAGTTTATCATGTAAAAATAATAGGTTGAGTATTGACTTGCTTACCTTCTAAATTGCTTGTCCAGTTCAGGACTTTTAAACTTTTTAAACCTGCCACATTGTAGCACTGGTTTGTGAAAATTTTGTTAGTCTGCAGTATACACCTATATTTATGTTGCCTGTGATTCTCAATATTAACCACAAATGTTTCTGTGCAGTATGTTTGTATGTAAATATATATGTGTGTGTGTGTATACATGCAGCTTTATTTTTTTTTTGCTTTTGTTTTGTAGGCGGACACATTAAAAGAAAGGTATCAGAAAATTGGAGATACGAAGCGAGCAACTCCAATTGAAGTACTTTGTGAGAATTTTCCAGGTAAAAAGTTTTCGTATTGGTTTATTTCTGATAGAATGATGAAAACTAGCACCACCACTTTCTCTTATTTGCAGATTGCATTTAATGAGTATATCACTTTTACCAAAATGTGGTGTTCTTCTTAGACCCATTTATGTAGCATTTAATAGATTCTTCACCTCCCTAAAGTAGAACTATAGGCAAAATGTGTTTTTTATTTTAGATAGAGCAAGAGAGGGTTATAACTAGGGATGCACCAATACCATTTTTTTTACAATGAGTATGAGTACCAATACTTTTTTT
This sequence comes from Aquarana catesbeiana, assembly GCF_042186555.1. NCBI lineage: Eukaryota > Metazoa > Chordata > Amphibia > Anura > Ranidae > Aquarana > Aquarana catesbeiana. The sequence continues at coordinate 207,471,518 of NC_133324.1, forward strand.
TTTTTTTTTTTTTTTTTTAGTACTCCCTGATACCAATTACCAGATACCTACTGCAACTGTTTTGTTTTTCAGCTGTCAGCAATGGTACAAAGCATTGAAAAGTTATTTACAAATGAAATAAATTGTTTTTTAATTTAGCGTTTTTTCAATGTGACATGTGTAAATATATGTTAATATATATGTGTGAAAATATTCACTAACAAATCAAACAAAAACAAAAAAAAAGCTTTAATTGTTTATCGTTTATAAAATAGACGTGAACAAAAGAAAAAAAGCAGGAAAATAATAAACAGGAACATTTGTTCATCCCTTTGATCTGCAGATGAAGAAACAACAATGTTTCTTTTTATTTTAGTGTTTCAGGGCTGAGCGGTGTTGGTAATAAACATTGCCGGCTTTTTTTTTTTTTTTTGACAACTCCAATTACCAGACTTCTTTAACACTGGGGAGACCCACTGACAGCTCAAAGAGCCGAGCCTGAAAGTATCGGTTTCAGGTATCAGTGCATTTGCACGAGTACCAATACTTGTGCAAATACTCGGTATCGGCACCGGTACCGATACTAGTATCGGTGCAACCCTAGTTATAACCCCAGTCAGATTTTTTTCGCCATCCCATTGCAGATTTCCCTGCACTTCCTGTCCCATAGCCAAACTGTAAGTGAGAGAAAATCACTGCAAATTAAGGAAATTAGTGTCCTCATTGGAAGTTTTCCCCTTTATTACTTTTCTGGGGACCACCCAAAATTTGGGATTTTCTTTTACTTTCAATGATAATGATAAACTGAACAAATGGAGAGGGTGAATCGGGCACAGACAGCAGTAAAAATTACAAGCGTTCTAATCCCTCTCTACTTGATACAAAAAAAAAAAAAGTTTTGCCTTTAGTTAAACTTTAGTTAAACTTTAACTAAAGCCTAGTACACACGGGCTGAATATCGGCTGGTTAAAGAAACAGGTAGGGCTGCAACTAACGATTATTTTCATAATCGATTAGTTGGCCAATTATTGTTTCGATTCATCGGTTAATAACCTTAAAGAAAAGTGTGGTGTATAATTTAGTTAATAGGCATATCCATCCACGACCCATTTTCAATGCCCTGGCTGAGGAAAGTTGGTTCTCACCCAAGATTTGAGGGTACATGGCCTCATCCATCGTCCCTTTGATGCAGTGAAGTTGTCCTGTACCCTTAGCAGAAAAACACCCATGTTTGATGGTGGGGATGGTGTTCTTGGGGTCATTGGCAGCATTCCTCCTCCTCCTCCTCCAAACACAGCGAAATGAGTTGATGCCAAAGAGTTAGATTTTGCTCTCCTCTGACTACAACACTTTCACCCAGTTCTCCTTTGAATCGTTCAGGTGTTTAGCCCGTACATGTGCTTTCTTGAGTAAGGGGACCTTGCAGGCGCTGCAGGATGTCAGTCCTTCACGGCATAGTGTGTTACCAATTGTTTTCTTGGTGACTATGGTCCCAGCTGTCTTGAGACCATTGTCAAGATTCCCCCATGTATTTCTGGGCTGATTCCTCAGTTCTCATGATCTTTGAAACTCCACGAGGTGAGATCTTGCATGGAGCCCCAGACAGAGATTGACAGTTATTTTGTGTTTCTTCTATTTGTGAATAATCGCACCAACTGTTGTCACCCACTCACCAAGCTGCTTGGCGATGGTCTTGTAGCCCATTCCAGCCTTGGTTCTAAAGTCTTGTCTCCGACATCCTTGGACAGCTCTTTGGTCTTGGCGAAGTCTTTTATACAGGTAACAAGCTGAGATTAGGAACACTATTTGCATTTGGTCACTGTGGCTTGACAATAAATACAACATATTTTAAGAGCAATCACTGGAGTGTGGATCATCTTTTCCTCATTTCTCTACTCGGCCAGCGACACTGGATCGAGCACCCAGGAGCTCTGTTTTCTATGTGATGTATAGGTAGTAGCACTGACTTTTTTGTTTATAGATTAGGAGCACTCCCTTTAAGAGAATGCTCCCAATCTCAGCTCGTTACCTGTATAGAAGACACCTGGTTGCCAGAAATCTTGCTTATTTGATAGGGGCTCACATACTTATTTCACTCCATTAAAATGCAAATCAATTTATAACTTTTTTGAAATGCGTTTTTTCTGTTTTTTTTTTTTTTTTTTTTTTGTTCCGTCTCTCACTGTTGAAACAAAACAAACTACCATTAAAACTATAGACTGTTAATTTCTTTGTCAGTTTATAATCGCTCTTTACAGAATCTGGGGAGTATGCTAAAAAAAGGTCACAACTTGCTATGTGGTGTGTGTGTGTGTGTGTGTGTGTGTGTGTGTGTGTGTGTGTGTGTGTGTGTGTTTTTTTTTTTTTTTTTTTTTTTTTATTGCCTTTGCCTTGCTTTCACTAGGAAGCTTTTTCATTGTTCAGACATATACTATGAATAAGCGCCATGATGGGGCGTGAAACATATTAACTATTTTTCCTGTTCCTCCCTGTACATGAGGTGACTGCCTTTTGGATTTTATTTCTTCATATCAATAAAGATGCCTTCTATGGTGTGCGGCCGTCCAGGATCTTTTTCTTTCCATATACCAATTCATTACTGTCAATTACCTTTTATTTTTAAATTTGCAGAAGAAATGGCCACATACCTACGCTATGTAAGAAGGCTAGATTTTTTTGAAAAACCGGACTACGACTACTTAAGAAAACTATTTACAGATTTGTTTGATCGAAAGGGATATATGTTTGACTATGAATATGACTGGACTGGGAAGCAACTAGTAAGTACAATAGTTATAGGCAAATGTTGACAATGCTATTTAATTTTTTCTTTGTGGCTCAGGTTTGATGCAAAGTTCACATCTTTGGGCCGAGGAGCTTTCGTTTCAGCAACCACCTTCTTGTTAGCAGGCTGTCATGTGTGCTCCTTTAGTTGCCCCATTGGGCTGCCTATCAGGTCTGTCAGATGGCACAATAGCTATCTAGCTAATGTAGTGCACATGGTAGACTGACAACACTTCTACTTACAACAATGTTACTAGCTGTATCTTCAGGTAAGAAATGTGCAATGGCTTCGCAAAAAACTGTTTGGTTAGAGAAACTGTATACAGTGAGACATGATGCTAAACATGCTAAAAAAAATAGATTGAGGATTTATTAGGCCAGGCAGTCTACTTTCATGACCATATAACTGCATATTACCTGGACTAAAACTTTAACTTTATATCTCTAGATTTAAAATTGTTTACCCTTTTCAAGATTGTATAGAAATTACCTGCTCAGATTTTTCTTATATGCTGATAAATGGACAAAAAGGGGGAATAAAATGCATTTTTCTCTTGTTCATTGGAGGACACTGCTTCTCTTTTATATCATATATTGGGTATAGTGCCTCCTGCAGGAATCGGATGCTAGGTATAACTAACAAACAAAAGAAAACGTGGGGGTTGACCCCTGCTGGCAGCCAACATCCCCCTGACACTGAAACAACTTTGTTCTTAGCCTAGCACAGTGGTCTCCAAACTCTGGCCTGTGGGCCAGATGCAGCCTTGCCTTAGCCAGCCTTTGGGTCACTATTCCTAGCACTGATACAAGGCACTATTTTTCCCATGGAGACCAATGATGGGGTGCTATTCCTCCTGACAACAAGAACGTGACATTATTTCTCCCACTGACACCAACAATAGGGCGCCATTCTTCCTATAGACCCCACGATTACCATTTATGGGGCACTATTCCTTCTATTGACCGTGGGCACCATGTAATTTTTTTAAACTTTATGATAACCCTCCTAATCTCCCAGTTGCAGCCATTAAGTGCATGCAGGTTCAGCTGCAGTGGCCCAACTATATTGTGAGCATCCTGTGGGGTTCTTTCCCTAGGAAGGCACACATGACAGGCTAGCCAAATGGTCGGTCACAGTGTTCCCCTTGGAGACCTTGGCTTTGGATGGTGGTTTCCAGCCAATGTCTTGGGCAAACAACGGGGGACTGGGGCTGTTGAAAGCCAAGTGTGGAACAGAGGGTTATCCATACCTTGCTTAAGACTTGCAAGACCATGTCTTGTAAAATACATCTTCATACTTAGAAGGCATGTTTTGCATGGTGTGAATTTATAAGGTTGTGTTGTTCTTTCTCCATTGCCGTTCTCCTAGCTTTTATGCAGTGCAGGATAGAGCAGTGGTTGGACCTAGGCACAGGTAAAGGTCAGCTATAAGTGTTGGCAGTCTTATTTCTGTTCCCTCTGGTATCATTACTGCCTGTTAACACCTTTTTCTTTTTCATACATCATTGGACACAGAGTCAGGCTATAATATTCATTACCTTCTGGATTATACTCTCCAGGTGAATATACACTGGTAGACCAAAGGTCTTTAGACAGGAAGTGATCCCATATATAACCCCTCCCATACAGAAAGTACTTCAGTTTTTTACCAGTGTCTGCAAGGTGGATGACACGGTTTGTTTGAGCTCTCTGAGCTCCAGGTCTCTATTCCCACAAACAGTTCTTAAATGAATCAAGGGATTGACAGATCAGATCCATTTGACACAGGCTTTATATGCTTAGATAAATGGTACCCGAGCCTCGCAAAGAAGACTCAAGATCCTGCAAGGTTTTACCTGTAATGTGGCCTCCGGGCGCTGGACGCTGCGAAGTGGAATCCTGGACACCACAGCTCTAAGGCATTCCTGCATGGTGCTGTACAAGTCCAAGGGAGTGGACCCTAAACATGAAAAGGGAGTGGACCCTAAACATGAAAAGGGTCCCCAGTCCTTGAAAGTCCTCAAGTGACAGGAACCCGCTGTGATGGGTGTAGTTTGGGCTCTAAGCTGCCCTGCGCCTGGACGGGTAAGTGAAACCCCTTTACTTATTATTGTGGGGTGTCCCAGTGATTGTAACAATCAGTCAAGCTAGCTAGAGGCTGGACACCTGTGTGCGGTGACCATACGGGGGAGTTTTGGGCTAGCTGTGGGCGTTTGCAAAGTGTACCTTTTTTGCTTGTCATGAGCGAATACAGCCACGCCTGTTCGCTTGGACCGCGCACGTGCGTGCTCTTGCACAGAACGTTCCAGCGCACACCCAGCTTATTTCAGCTGTGTAGGCCAAGCATGCGGTGCTTCCAGAAGGCAGCTGTGGGATACAGAACAGGCTCTGAACAGGCACTTGCAGCGTTTCATTTCTCCTTACCCAGGTCACGTGAGTCACCAAGTGTTGCTTTGCAGGCTAAAGGTGCTTAGCAGGCTTGTTACATAGGGGCTTGATGAGCCCTATTAAAGGGTCTCTCTTCTGAGGTGTTTTAATACTACACCCAAGTACTCTTTTTGTGGCTGGTAAAAGTCTTAAAAAAAAAAAAAAAGGAGCAGGACTAACACTACAGGGAAGGGTCGCAGAGGCTTCTGATCCTGACTCTGACCGAAATGGTTCATTCTGCCTTTAAGTTGCATCTTGCAGAGGTGACTGAGCCCCCCTGGTCCTCTTTGGGATCCCTGAGGCCTCTACAGGCCGCACAGGCTTTCCCCCTTAACCCACTGTTGGAACAGGCGGTGTATGCTGATTGGGAACATCCTGACAAGATTTTTGTTCCTCCTAAGAGGTTTTCACTTTTATATCCCATGGATGAAAAGTTTGTTAAAAAATGGAGCATGCCAGCCATAGATGCAGCAGTCTCTTCCTTAAACAAGAACTTAAATTGTCCGGTAGATAATGCACAGGGCTTGAAAGACCCTGTTAACAAGACATTGGAGTCATTATTAAAAGCTTCCTTTTCTTTTGGCCAGTCCAGCTGTTGCAGCAATTGGTATCTGCCTTTTCATAAAGGATCAGCTCAAACAGCCTGATAGGCCTAACCAGGAGGATGATCTGCCTGAAAGTAAGACAGATATTCCTCAAGCGCTGTGTTTTGCTGTTGATGCTTTAAAGGATTCAATACAGCAGGTTTCTCGTTTGGCTCTCTTGTCTGTACATATGTGCAGACATTTGTGGCTTAAGAACTGGTCAGCCGAGCTTCCTTGTAAAAAATTGTCCGGTTTCCCTTTTCATGGGTAACGTTTATTTGGTGATCATCTGGACAAATATATCCAAAGGATTTCCGGAGGGTAGAGTTGTCTACTTCCTGTGAAGGAAAGCACCAGACGTCCCTCGTTTAAAACCTCAGGGACTGCTTCCTCAAATGTCTCAGTGTCGAGGCGGTTCTGCTGCCAACAGGGTGCCAGGGCCAGAAAAAGGCCTGGGTCCAAAGCTCTTCTAAACCCAGCACCAAGTCCTCCTTTTGAGGGGACGCCCCCACTCCATGGAGTGGGGGGAAGGCTGCTGCACTTTGTGGACATTTGGAGAACAATAATTCAGGATGAGTGGGTCACCTCACTTATATCTCGCGGTTACAAGCTGGAGTTGCGGGGGGTCCCCCCTCAGAGGTTTTTAAGATCCAGCGTTCCCTCGGATCCTCCAAACAGAAACTGTTCACAAAGGTCCTAGCACCAGTACTGGGTCTTTTAGGGGCCCAAGGCATCCTGCTGCTCGGGTATCTGGACGACCTCCTGCTCAGATCACTCAGTACAGGCTCTAGAACAGAGCATAATATGCACAGTGCAGTATTTGAAAAGCTTAGGCTGGATCATAAATACCAAAAAAGTCAACCCAGCTCAAAGTCTAAAGTATTTAATTTAGGTCTGATCCTAGATACAGTTCAAGCAAGAGTGTTCTTGCCACCTGTAAGGATCTGTGCCCTGAAAGTTCAGGTGTGTCAGATAAGGGGCACCAGACAACCCTCCATTCGGCTCTGTATGAGTCTTCTAGGAAGGATGGTATCCTCCTTCGAGGCAGTGCCCTATGCCTTGTTCCATTTCAGGACTTTACAACAAGATATCTTTTTGACTTGCAACAGAAGAGGACAAGCCCTGGATTATCCAATGTGCTTATCTCCTCGGGCACGCTTAAGCCTAAACTAGTGGTTGCATTGTCAGAACCTGCGAAAAGGAAAATCCTTTCTCCTGGTAACTTGAATACTGACTACAGATGCCAGTCTCTCAGGCTGGGGAGCGACCCTGGAAGGGCTCACAGCTCAGGGGAAGTGGTCAGGGACAGAACAGATCCTGCCTATCAACGTCCTGGAATTACAGGCAGTACGTCTGGCCCTACGGTCCTGGACAGTGGAGCTTCAGGACTGCCCTATCAGGGTTCAGTCCGACAATGCCACTGCAGTGGCCCTATATAAACTACCAAGGCGGTACCAGGAGTCGTTCAGCTCTGAAGGAGGTGAACCATATACTAGCCTGGGCAGAGGGACATGTGCTGATTCTGTCTGCAGTCCATATCCTGGGAGTAGAGAACTGGAAGGCAGATTATCTCAGACGCCAGCAGATCTGCCTGGGGGAGTTTTCCCTACACCCAGGGGTGTTCCAGGAAATTTGCCAGCATTGGGGATGGCAAAGGTTGACTTATTGGCATCCAGGTTCAACAACAAGCTACAGCGGTTTGTGTCCCAAACAAGGGATCCTCTGGCAATCAGAGCAGATGCTCTGATAGTTCCTTGGAGCCAGTACTCCCTGGTTTATCCTTTCCCTCCAATCCCTCTCCTTCCACATTTTGTTGCACAGGATTCGGGGAGAGGGAGTTCCAGTCATTCTGGTTGTACCAGCCTGGCCCAGAAGGCCCTGGTTCCTGGAGATTGTGAGACTGACAATAGATGGGCCATAGACACTTACACGTCCCCCCCGATCTACTGTCTCCTATATTCCACCCCAATTTACAGTTTCTAAATCTGACGGCTTGGCTATTGAAGCCAGGGTGTTAAAGGACCGTGGCATCTCAAGACCAGTGGTGTCTACCCTAGTGAATGCTAGAAAAGCTGTCACTAGGAAGATCTATCATAAGGTCTGGAAGACTTGTATTGATTGGTGTGATGCCAAAAAATGGCGTCCTCGGAAATACGTGATTGGGAGAATTTCTCTCTTTTCTACAGTCAGCTGTGGAAATCAAACTGGCTTTGATTACAATCAGAGGTCAAGTTTCAGCCCTATCAGTAGTCTTCCAAAGGCCTTTAGCCCCCCATTCATTGATCCGAACATTTATACAGGGGGCAACTCGCTTGCTTCCCCCCATTAGGTCACCTATGTGTCCTTGGGACTTGAACTTGGTGCTGTCTGTGTTGCAGAAAAAACCTTTTGAACCGATCAAGGAAATTTCATTAGACTTGCTGTCACGCAAGCTAGCCTTCCTTTTGGCCATCACCTCGGCTAGAAGGGTGTCAGAGTTGGCGTCCCTTTCGTGCAGGGAACCATACTTGATCCTTCACCACGACAGGGTCATGTAACGACCTGTTCCATCCTTTTTGCCAAAAGTGCTGTCGGTCTTTCATTTAAATCAGGACATTATTTTGCCTTTTTTCTCTCAGCCTCGCTTGGCGGAAGAGAGACGACAGCATTCATTGGACGTATCTGTATCTGTGGCTCAGATGATTTGTAATGCTGCTACCTGGTCTTCAGCTTGCATACATTCACAAAATGTTATCAAGTGAATATTTTGAGCAGCCGAGGATTCGGCTTTTGGCCGCAGTGTACTGTGGGCTGCTGTATAAGTTCTGATGGCTATTGTTTGGCAGGGTGTCTCCCTCCCCTCAAGGCTATTGCGCTGGGACGTACCAGCAGGTAATGAGTATTAGCCTGACTCTGTGTCCCATAATGTAGTCAAAGAAAAGGATTTTTACCGATACTGTATATTTTTCCTGCCCCTTTTGAAGCTCTGCTAGTAGTTGATCTAATGCTGTAACTGTGTCCTCAAATACAGAAATAATGATTTTACATAGACTAGCAAAATATCCTGTTTTTACATTAAGTGGTTGCAAAGGTTCTTTGTTATTTAAAAAAAAACCATGTCATACTTGCCTCCTCTGTGCAAGGGTTTTGCACAGCGTGGCCCCGATCCTCCTCCTTCTGGGGTACCTCAGCGGCACTCCTGGCTCCTCCTTTTCTCGAGTGTCCCCACGGAGAGCCGCCTTCCATGGGGGCACTTGTGCGAGCGTGCTCCTTAGTCCTGCTGCTGCAACCATTGACACAGACAGTGGGACTCGGCCCCGCCCCCGCCCCCGGCTACTGTGTCACTAGATTTGATTGACATCAGCTCCCGCCAATTGCTTCTGCTGCTATCAATCTATCTAGTGAGGACACGAGACAGCGGCTTGAGCTGCTGTGCGTGACCCCATCACTGGAACGATTGGGTTTAGGTAAGTAAAAAGGGGGCTCTGGGGTGGCTGCAGCACAAAAGGTTTTTCAGCTTAATGCATAGAATGCATTAATCTGAAACACCTTGAGGGTTTAGAACCCATTTTAAATAGCTTTTAAAGACTTGTTACCTTGCTATGTGATCATTATAACATCCTAGTGGTCAGGTAATCAGGAACTAGGGATGCACCGATACCATTTTTTTTACAATGAGTACTGGTACCGATACATTTTTTTTTTTTTTTTTTTTTTTTTTTTTTTAGTACTGCAACTGTTTTGTTTTAACTTCAGCTGTCAGCAATGGTACAAAGCCTTGAAAAGTTATTTACAAATTAAATAAATTGATTTTTTTTTTTTTAATTTAGCGCTTTTTGAAATTTTTTGTGAAATGTGTAAATATATGTTAATATATGTGTCAAAATATTCATTAACAAAGTAAACAAAAAAAGTTTTAATTGTTTATCGTTTATAAAATAGACGTGAACAAAGGGAAAAAAAAGCAGGAAAATAATAATTAAATGGAGGAGAATAGGGAGTTAATAAAGGCTGATTAGATTAAATTAGGGGTTATTATCGGGTTAAACATTTGTTCATCCCCTTGATCTGCAGATGAAGAAACTGTTTCTTTTTATTTTAGTGTTTCAGGGCTGAGCAATGTTGTTATTAAACATTGCTGGCGTTTTTTTTTTTTTTTTGTTAGCTCCAATTACCGGACTTCTTTAACACTGGGGAGACCCACTGATGGCTCAAAGAACTGAGCTTGAAAAGTATCGGTTTCAGGTATCTGTGCATTTGCACGAGTACCGATACTTGTGCAAATAATCGGTATCGGCAACAATACTGATACTAGTATCAATGCAACCCTATCAGAAACCATGCTGCTGTCAGATATAGTGTAGTGCATACACAAAACAAGGTCAAAACTGCAATTTTATATGTTTTACTGCATCAAGCTATGCGGCCAGAATGTCGCTTCAGAAGTTGATTAAAATGCTTATCAGAAGTACAGAAAAGCCTAATACACACTAGAAGATTTTTGCCCTTCAACCAAACGATCCTAAGTTAGTGCAGCGTGTTCTGACACAACAGCCCCCGCCAGAACACTCCGCTCAGTGCTCTCAGCCATTGGTCTGCTACTGGTTTTCCAGCATGCTCGTCTGACACAAGGTTTTTGTCAGACCGGCTGCCATACCCACGGACCAATTGCTGGCCGGTTTCTATTGAACCGGCGGCTGTCGGCCAGCATTTGGCTCGTGTGTGCGGGGCTTTAAAGTTTTAAATTTTACAGTACCATAATCTGAGGGGACATTTGTCACTTTCACATCAGCTTTCTTTATACAATATGTCCATATGTTGAACACAATTTGATACTTGTATCCCTGAGCTCAAAGTATTATCCTAAAGCCCAGTAGTACATCTGTGTTAAATACATTGCATTGTTCAGTGCCGCAGTGCATTTTAGCATACGTGGGTTGCACAGATCTGTAGAGATGTAGACCTGTCGAATGTGAGCCTTTGATAAGTGGCAGACGTTTATGATTTGGTATACCGTATCTCTATTTTAAAACATATTCCTTTTTTTTTGTTACTCCCTCACAATAGCCCACGCCAGTTGGCTCCATTCATGCAGATCCAGCTCTTTCATCAAACAGAGAAGCACATCAACACAGAGATAAGATGCAGCAAGCCAAAAATCAGGTAAGTGTGACCTGGTCAGCTACAATCCTCACAATAGTAACTTTTTTTTTTTGCATTTAATATCAACAAACGTGCTTACTAATTTATTTTTTGTACATTCAAAATAATACAAATAATATACTATTATGTAGAGGTAACACAAGGTGTTCCTAATATGTAGTGTTGTTTTTTTTTTTTTTTTTTTAATATCTTTTTAGTTTTAACTGCCAGTGCTTAGTTATGTAATAAACATATTTACCTTCTAATTTTTATGTGGAGCAGGACAGCAACTTGTCAGCATCTAGATTAAGGGTCCATTATATAGAAGGCAGTCAATGTTTGTTTATATTTCCACTTTTATCAAAGAAGCCTAAACTCTAGTGAAACTACCAAGCTAGGCCACAAATAAGGGGTTTCACGTTAATGTCTGACAAGCCAGGAACCCCTACAGCTGATATACATATGCTGGAGTGAAGGAACTTGAGTAGAATTACAGCAGTTGCCCATAGCAAATTACTGCTTTTGTTTCTTCATTTTAAAAAGGAACTTCTGTGACCATCTGCTTCCTGTTTTTGATTTGGAAGTAAATATGATAGAAGACACAATTCTTCTGTTGCTATTCAGCTATGAAAAGGCTGCTGCAAGTCCAGGGATGGTGCCTACCTAAGCATTCCATGGCTACTGCTTGTCACTTTTACAGTTTGGCTATATTTTCTCACTAAACATATTGCTAGTAAATCATTTCATTCAATTTCACTGCTTTCATTTGTTGCCATATGACCCTGGAAAAGTGACAAATATACTGGTCCATTTGTAAGCACGGACTGAGTAGCCATTCAGTGCTTAACCGCTTCAGCCACGGAAGGCTTTACCCCCTAAATGACCGGGCCATTTTTTGCGATACGGCACTGCGTCGCTTTCACTGACAAATGCGCGTTTGTGCGAGGCTGTATCAAAATTAAATAGATTTTTCTTTTTTCCCCCCACAAATAGGGCCTTTATTTGGTGTTATTTGATCACCTCTGCAGTTTTTTTTTTTTTTGCACTATAAACAACAAAAAACCCCATAATTTTTATTTTCAACTATAATACATATCGAAAATTTTATTTTACTATTAAAGCGCATCAAATTTTTTATGTTTTATGCTTTATGGGATTCTGATCACCTTGTATTGATAGCAGCTTAATTTTATTGATCAGCCTTTACTCACTTTTATTTATTTTTATTCACTCATATTTATTCGTATTCACTCAGATTTATTTATATCCATCTCAGCGCTTGGTTTTTTTACTCACGATTTGCACTTTATATTGTAAAAAGTGCTCTGGTCAGGAAGGGGGGAAAATCTTACAAGGCTGAAGTGGTTAATGTGAAAAGCACAGGCATGAGTTCCTGATTAGGTTAATAACTGTGAACAAAGCAATAGAGCCTTGCCAGGTTCAAACTGTTGCCCTGTCCATTCCCAACTTGACGTCTGTTGAGCAGAGACTTTCAGGTGTCTAATAATATATTAAAGCACTTCGACTAACATGATATATATTGATTATTCTGTATTTTTGCATATCTGCCTGGAGTTCAAGGGTAACTGAGGTCACATGCTCACTGCTCGATTCAGCGGCCATTTTACATTATGGAAAATCCATCAAGGGACTATGATGCCATCATTTATCTTAATAATTGGCATGGTCAATGGAAACTGGAAATTCTGGTGATAACCTGATTCTAACATCTCCAAAACTCATTAGTAGTCAAAACATGATTTGGCTTGACCGCTACTACACTAAATGGTGTTTTTGAGTCAATGGGGCTTTAAGAGCAGGTATTCTATAACTCATGGTAGCCTGACAATATTAATGTGTAAGATTAATGAATGTTTCTGCTACCATGTAGTGTGCACCTTCACATCAGTGCTATTTACACCATTGTTTAACATATCTGTTATGTATTACATAATATAGTGCTTGAAAGCACAAGTGTCCAGTAACTCATGAACCCAGTGCAGTGTGTCTGAATTACATTGGCTGCAATGAGCTATACTGCAAGAGTGTGCTTTTTGTACCTTTTTCCATCAAACTGAGCCCTGCGTGTAGATGGCAGCGAGCTAAAACCCACCAACATATAACTTAACCGTGGTACAACACACTTTTTGCACAGAATTCTTAAATAATAGCAAAATTGCTTTTTGAGTCTGTCGGTGTAATAAATATTTCTGTTTGTTATCTGGTCACTTGACTTGAGGTCCATTCAGTCACACACGGCACAATGCGTATGGTAATCTTTTATTAGAAGCACTCTGATTTGCTATATATGGCTTTTACAGATGAAGGCCTACATTTCATAAAACTAGTTTTGTTATTTGTAAAAAGCAGTGCAAAAGTTCATTTTAAATTCAGTCTCATTTATTTTTTTTATCTTTTGCATATTACACAACCACATTAAAGCACACACAGGTTACAATGATTTTGATACACACCAAATAGATCTAAGGCAGAAGAATGAATGGCTTCAGTTTAAAATGAAGGACATTAGAGCCATATGGAAACGGCTATATCACGGGCCTCGTGAATGATAATTCCTCTGTGGTGCTGAACTGCACAGGTTATTAAAATAGTTGAAATGACCATTTTTCGTGACTCTTTTATCTCATATCAATTCAACAACCTGTGCTTATATCAAAAGGTGTAATGAATAAAAGGCACTGATCAGCTGCCTAAGACAATGACTGAGGTTCCTTTGAGCCATATTTATTTTAATATCATTATTAAGAAGATCGCTTGTTTTGTACCAGCATGTGAAACGTTACAGGCTATCAACAAAAGGAGTTTAAATTGTATCACACTGGATATTGCAGAGCCTAAACCATCCATAGTGCAAGAGGCTGAATGTTTCACACATCATAATGCAGTACCAGCCTGAAACTGCACAAGCCATTCTCCACACTAGAGACTTAATGGACCATACAGAGTAAGGTAGTAGCAGCTTGAGAGGCAACATAAATTGCTCACAACCATAGAGACTGAATGTATCACTTGGGATAAGGCAGTACTAGTACGACCCCACAGTCCTAGGGACTGGATAGGTCACACAAGATAAAACCATACTAGGCTGGTAGATGCCACAGACCATCCACATTGCTAGGGACTGGATAGGTCACACAAGATAAAGCCATACTAGGCTGGGAGACACCACAGACCTTCCACATTGCTAGGGACTGGATAGGTCACACAAGACTAGGCTGGGAGACACCACAGACCTTCCACATTGCTAGGGACTGGATAGGTCACACGAGATAAAGCCATACTAGGCTGGGAGACACCACAGACCTTCCACATTGCTAGGGACTGGATAGGTCACACAAGACTAGGCTGGGAGACACCACAGACCATCCACATTGCTAGGGACTGGATAGGTCACACAGGACTAGGCTGGGAGACACCACAGACCATCCACATTGCTAGGGACTGGATAGGTCACACAAGACTAGGCTGGGAGACACCACAGACCATCCACATTGCTAGGGACTGGATAGGTCACACAAGACTAGGCTGGGAGACTCCACAGACCATCCACATTGCTAGGGACTGGATAGGTCACACAAGATAAGGCAGTACTAGCCTGTGAGACACCACAGACCATCCACAGTCCTAGGGACTGGATAGGTAACACAAGATAAGGCAGTTCTAGCCTGTAAGACACCACAGACCATCCACAGTGCTAGGGACTGGATATGTAAAACAAGATAAGGCAGTGCTAGCCTATGAGACACCACAGACCATACACAGTGCTAGGGACTGGATAGGTAACACAAGATTTGTGATTACCGTGCTAGGGACTAAAGATTTTACATAAGAAGTCAGTACCAGACTGCGAACAACACAAACCATCCACAGTGCTGGAAACTCAATGGATCTCCTGGGATAAGTGACTACGTTTAAATGTTTGAAGAAAGATGTTGTAAACCCTTACGTATACCCAGTGAAGTGACTGGCATCAGGTGATACAAAGAGATGACACAAATCCCCCATATAAGTTGTACCTGTTTATCTGCAGTCCTTTCTGCTCTACATCCATTCAAAGTCCAGAATTTATAAAGCTTGTCTGAGATGTCAGAAAAAAGGAGGCGGAGAGATGTTACACCGCCCTCACACAGGAACAGAGCTTGAGGCTTGCAATTAAAGGCTGTGTGCTAGAGATCCTCCATGTCGCCTTTTTTCTCTTGGTGACCGGAAAACTTGTCAGAAGTAATTCATGTTGATGGCAGAGAAACGATGCAGTTGACAGAAATGACAGTGCTTTTAATTGAGACAAGTACACACCATGGGGGGGATATGCTTTGTTCATATTTCATGTCTGAGGTTTTCAACCACTTTGTTTTACCCCCCCCCCCCCTTCACATATTTTACATTCCTCTCATGGTTATAGAAACTGAGAACTTAAAAACCTTTTCCAAAACCTTTTTTGAAATGTATGAACATACAGTTAATAGACAATGGTGTTGTATTTATTTGTCTTTTTTTCCTGGGGTTTCCAAATAGAATCAAGTGTATGTATAAATATATGCTAATATTGCACATTCTGATGTGTATATGCTGCCATATATTTATATAGTTTGTCATGCACACATACATATTAATATGTAAAGCATTTATGTATGCGTGTATTTGTCTAATACAGTAGTTCTAGTAGTCACAATGCTTTCTATAGATTGCTGCATCTTAGACCTGCACTTGTGGCACTAAGTAATTTCAGCTTAACATCACTGGATTCTACTAAAATTTAACTTTTTGTTTTTTTTGCTTCATTAGAACCTAGTCTGCATGCAATTCTTGCTTTACATTGTAGTGTGCGCTGTAGTTGTAACTTCACATACTGTGGTATAATTTGCTTGCTGTCTTTATTTAATTTCACATGTTGTGATGACGCATGAGGTGTTTAATATGTTTTGGGTTTTTCTCCTTCCTCTTCCATGCATGTTTTATGCATTATATAATGGGCAGTCGGCAGACCACAGGGCAGCTTGGGACTCCCAGCAGGCCAACCCCCACCACCTAAGAGCTCACCTAGCAGCAGACAGACATGGTGGCTCGGTACAGGTATTTTCTGCTTCTTTGCATGACTGACTACTTGCGCGTCCCATAACCTCAGCGTGCCCTATCAGGTTGCCATAGCATGCTTTTTGTTTCAAGCTGATTTGATGCTTTTCAGTGTGTTCTCAACTGCATTACTATTCATATTGTGGTATTAGAATCTAGGCATTTGAAAACTGCTCAAATGATGGATTTTTATTTTGTTTGCATTTTGCATCATATTATGATACTATAAAAGGGTAATTTGAAGAAAACTATGAGCTGGTGATCAAAGCTCCATTTATCACTAATAAAGCTTTTCACATTGTTTCAAAGCGGAGCTCCGCCCAAAAGGGGAAGTTTTGCTTTAAGGACTCGTTCCCTGCTCCTCTTAACAATTGACACTTTTAAGGGAGCGGGGAAGGGCGCAGGTACCCGATTTTGACAGGTACTTCTGTTCCCAGCACCGCAGCGGTTGAAAAGGGATGTTGTCCTCCCCTCCCACTGTCAGGTCCCAAAAGACTGCCTCCACCGTTCATGATGTGCAGTGCGCCTCGCACATGCGTAGTGGGCACCCGGCATTGAAGCCGCAAGCTGTCCAAGACCAGGTGCCCATAGTGAAGATCCCAGCATCGGGGACAATGGGTGAGACCGACTGTGATACCACTGGATTGTGGGACAGGTGAGTAGCTGTTTAAGAGTCAGCAGCTACAGTTTAGTTTGCTGGAACTCTGCTTTAAGAACTGGCTTATGGCTAACTTCTTATAGGCAACAATACATTGTTACACTTAAAGCCTAGGTGACTTTGGAGCTCACTGTACTAACTATGCAATGTTAGTACAGCGATCTCCCTGCTAAACTGTTGTGTTTTGACAGGGGGATGCCTCCTCCCACCAGAACACACCGGTCCGTGTTCTCTGCTTATACTCGCTAATAGTTTGCAGCTCCTTTGCATCATCTAATGCTGGAATTGCATAGGTGGCATTTTAAAGATAAAATTTAATGAAATACACTGAAAAAAAAATTAAAGTTGGCTTGGCAAAAATGTATTGCTTTTCTTCATATTGATTTTAATAACTTTGAAAATAACCAAATCTCATGCAGATAATGAAATTATTTTTAACCTAACCTTCATGGCCAATATATGCATTTAAAATTTTAAGTATTTACACAATTGTGGCTAGGTTCACATCTGTGCAGGAGTGCATGTACATGGCATGCGTTCCTGCAGTTGCACAAAAAAAATGCACTGCTATTAAGCAAACATGCGGGGGTGCTATCAACTCTCAATGGCAAGTTTATGCTCTGAAAATGTGGTGTGGTTTCCCGCATCTGGAAACGCATGGTGACAAAGCACCAGACGTTTTCTGTGCAGCTGCAGTTTAAAAAAAGGTTCAGCTACCTTTTTCTGGCAGAAAACGCAGGTACTGCATCCCATTCAAATGAATGGGTTGCTGTGCCTTCGCAAATGCATCACGCAGAACCACAAAGATTTGAACTTAAGCTTAAAAGATGGTGCTTTCTGTGATCCAGAAAGCACACCATGTCATTGAACAAGCAGTAGCCAGCTAATTTGGGAGAAGGGAGATGCGCATTGCCTTTGTCAGTGGCTTATGGCCAGTTGTGAGTTGCTAGCATCATGTGTCAGTGGTGTTGAGCCTCTTTTTAAAATGCAATGTAAAATTATATAAAGACATGATGTACTTCCATGGTTTTTCGGATCTGTTCAGACCTAGTGTATTATGCAGAAAAAATTTAAAGGAGAACTAAAGACATCAGAGCATTGTCAAATAGTTTTGTTCAGTGTGGAAGGAGTTAGAGACTTTTTCAACACTTAAAATTGATTATGTAAAAAAAAAAAAAATGATGACGTAGACTGTAAACAGTGATGCGCGGTAGCAGAATTGCATTTTCAAACCTGTCTGTATGAAAAGGCTTCTTTTTTTTGTTTTTTTTTGCAACTGTAGTGAACCTTGATCCTTTTCTCACTGTAAAGTTGGCTTGTTTTAAAATTGTAGGCTTTAAACTGATCCTTCAGATCCTTACTTTACTACCTACTGAGTCATTGACTTTTTAACAACATGTAGGTAGTGGAGTCTGAAAATCTCCAACTGTTCTGGAAATTTTATAGATAGGCAATTACTATCCTCATATTGATTAGAGGTTCCAAATTAATAACTACTGCAGTAGGGAACAGACACGAAAAGATACTCGGCATCTTTCCAAATAACCGTTCTGTTTGACGCAATTGAGGTTTTATATACACATGATTACATAGGTATATCATTAATATTACAATTGTACTTGTATGGTAAAAAGGGGGTGTAACATCGAAAGGCTAATTCTAATCACGACTTTATTATGTATTAGAAAACATTATTAGTGCCCTGTGCACAATGAGTGCAGTGTGAAATGTATAGGCAAACATACAAAATAGAATGCAATTTATATACAGATTTTTAAAATTTCCTTAGCACCAATCTACATGCTTTCCATCTTAGAAACTCATTAGTTAGTGGGGTGTATATCAGGCTGACAGCCATGGTGCCTTAACATGTAAAGATAACCTGTCATTAGAGAAACATGGAAATTACCATTGCTAAACTTACCCTCAGAAGGTACTAGTTGCTTGGCTGTCATTCTGACTCCAGTTTCAAAATGGACGTCGCAAATCAGAAACCTACAGATATGCATTTGTGATTTTTTTTTTTTTTTTTTTTTTCCCCAGATATTCTTATTGTGCCACCGGTTATACAACTGACCTAGTATAAAATCCATACGGCAAGGAAATGAACCTTTTTCAGGGGGTCACAAATGTCAGCCCCCATATTCCTTTCAGAACCGGTTACTTTAAAAGGTTCCTGTACTATAAGCATAATTAGGCTGTCATTGGTAACCTTTTCTTCTGAATGTTCATAACAATGGTTTCAGAATTTTGAGATCAATAGTTTTTATTTCACTGCCTTATGCTGGTGAAGTAAAAGGATTAGTATGACAGGCAATCAAGTAACATTTTCATAAGGTCAGTAAGGGCAGCCCACATATTTTCTCGGTCAAGGTTAAAAAACATAAAAAATAAAGTTAGCAGTGGCAGCTTCAGAACATTCTACCTCTGCACCCTTAGCTTTTTTTAGTGGTTGTAAAGCCTTAAGGTTTTTCACCTTAATGCATTTAATACATTGAGGTGAAAAACCTTTTGTGCTACAGCCCCATCCCTCCTCCCCTTTTTTTCCTTACCTGAGCCCAATCCGCTCCAGCCGCTGTCGCTCTCCTCATTAGACAGATTAATAGCGGCAGGAGCCATTGGCTCCCGCTGCTATCAAGAAAAAGCTGTGACATGGGAGCAGGGGACGGGACTCGGGAAACCCCCATGGAAAGTGGCTTTCTGCGGTGGTGCCTGATGAAGAGGGGGGGGGGGGGGCATGGAGCGCCGGCGGTGAGCCCAAAAAGATGATGATCGGGGCTGCTCTGTGCAAAACCATTGTACAGAGGAGGCAAGTATAGGCATGTTTGTTATTTAAAACAAAAACAAAAAAATATGATGTTTATAACCACTTTAATTGGCTCCAAGCTGCCCTGCAACTTGACCTGCACACAACTGTAGTATGCGAGACTCGTTATTGCTGTTAATTGAAGCATGGATTAAAGTGTAACTAAAGGCAAAACCATTTTTTTTTTCTGTTTTATTTTTTACTTTGGATGGAGTAGCCAACACAGGAAGTGAGAGGAAATCCCTACAAATTAAGGGATATTCCAAAGGCTTCTCGGGTCACCAGGAATTAGTGTCCACATTAGAATATTTCCCCTCTGTTACTCTTACTCTTCTAATGCCAACCGCAAATTTGACATTTTCTTTTACCTTCACTTTCAGTGATAATTTTAAAAACATGACAAATTAAGAGAGTGAATCTCCCTGATGGGGGCAATAAAAACGGACCATATAATCCATCTCCACTCTGTCCAAACCTATTATTTTTTTTGTGCCTTTAGTCACGCTTTAATCACCTAGGCGTTATAATTAAAATGCACATTCAGCATATGATTTAGAGCAAGCATGACAGTAAAGTAAGATGATGATTGGA
The DNA here is from genome assembly GCF_042186555.1 of Aquarana catesbeiana. NCBI lineage: Eukaryota > Metazoa > Chordata > Amphibia > Anura > Ranidae > Aquarana > Aquarana catesbeiana. Next base: position 207,491,541 of record NC_133324.1, read on the forward strand.
AATACGGTCGGTAATCTGTGAAACCCGAGCTTGTTCCTGTAAGGGTGATCAACGCAAACCATACATAGCTGTCAGAAACACCACCTGGATACCAGTTTCATTTGTACAGGAACAAAGTTTCAAATTTAATTCTCCTCTATATAAAGCGGCTTCCATCTGGAAGGTGTTAGCTTTGTACCCCTTATAAAAAACATTAAAGTATATGTGAACCCTCACCTTGTAAAACATTCAATCTAAAATAAAAATGAAAGGCAAAACATTTGTGTATACATATAAAAAACAAATACTTGTTTTCCCTTTTTTGTATAATAAGTGATCACTTACCCTCTGTTCTTAGCTACATAAAGAGCTCAGAGCTGAGGGAGGAGAATCAGCAGTGCACTGACTGCACCAGATGGTCCCCGGCAATCTCTGACCTTCGGAGGCCAGGCGTGTCGTTATGACGTCACGTCTGGCCTCGGCAGATGTGAACACTGCCGTTGCCTCGGCTGTGTAGCCGAGATAGTGTTTTTTTAAATTTTTTTTATTACATGCTTTTCAACCTAAAGGGGAAATCTGGGGACTTGTAGAACCCAGATCTCGTTGTGAAGAGAACCTGTCATGCACTATTCTTATTACAAGGGATGTTTACATTCATTGTAATAGGAATAAAAATGATTAAAAAAAAAATTACGAGAAGGTGAAGCACGCAGAAGCAAACACATACGTACGTTGCACCCGTATATGTAAACGGCGGTCAAACCAAACTTGAGGTATCTCCGCGAGCGTTAGGAGCGAGAACAAGATTCTCGCTCTAAGACCTCTTCTGTAACGCTAAACATGTAACCTGTAAAAATGTTAGTGTCCCCTATGGAGATTTTTATGTATCGAAGTTTGGCTCCATTCCACAAGTGTGCGCAAGTTTAAAGCTTGACATGTTTGGGTGTCTATTTACTCGTCATAACATCTTTCACATTCTATAAAAAAAATGTAGGAGAGGCATGCCAGAATAGGCCCAGTATGGAAGTGGTTAAGGGGAATACATGCACTGCTGAAGCTTGCCTCATCCTAAAGATGCTAGTTGTCTGGGTGCCTGACTTGTCACGAACTTGAGAGAAAAATGCAGCAGATGAGCTTAGAGGGAAATTGGTTAGTTTTTTTGTCAAGGTTAATTTACAGTTACAATTGACAAACAGCCCTTTCAAAGTGACATACAGCCCTGCATAATCAGAACTCTTGGTCTACATACTTTACATACTTATTTCTGATCAGTACTTTAAGTATTTGATTCAGGGGATCAGCATGACAGGTAACTAGCATTTTTAGAAGGATATTAGTAGCTTCCAAGATTTTTCTCTTCTTTTATTCCACCTTTAATGGGGGGTGAAATTAAACCCAACAATTTAACGGTTTCCCAAAACCGTTAGACTGGCCATGCACTTTGTTTTTTGGGTTTTTTTTCCAGTGGGGAGAGCAAAAAAAGCAAACTGTTTCCTCCATCCACAAAAATGAGGTGGGTGGATGACCTGTCGCTGTTAGAATAGACTGAGCAACTGCAGGAACCGATTGAGGCTTCTGTCAAGCAAGGACGGCCACTCAGTGTATGACCAGCTTTATATTTAAGGCAAGCCGTGAATAATGTACATGAATACAGCATATTGGGGGGGGGGGGGGTCTTTGATCATTAAAACAGCTTATTTGCTCCTGGCTTCTTTCTCCTCCTCCTTCCATAATTGGTGTTTATGCTTGCATGGGAATCCCCAGTGCCTGCACAGATGTGCCACCGATGTCTGTCAGGTTTTGGATGGCTATCCAAAGATGACGGCACAGAAAAATGGGGGTGGGACCACAATAGCAGCAGGCTAAAATTCCTGTTTAAAAACTTTGAAGGGGGCATACGTAAGTTCCAATCCTCTGCATCGCTTTATTTCCATGGCACCCTCTTCCTCCTCACACCTCTCTGTTGGTCAGTAAGGCCACCCATCACATTAATGGGGAAGTGTGTGTGAGACTTTGAGATCAGGTCAGAATTTGCACTAATGGCATATCCCATGTTTTGAGGCTCCCAGTGCACTTTGGAAATTGCAGAAGGATACTGGAACCTGTTAATGCTAGCCATGGGACAGGTTGGCAACGTTAAAGTGTACTCCCACCAGTAATACTCTGTAAATTCCTTGCGAGTCATATCACCTTTGGGAGACATGATTTGTTTGTTTTTTTCATGGATTCTTTAGTTTATTTATTAAAGATTGGGGACTCCATAAACGTGTTTTTTTTTCCTTTCATGCTTTCTTTTTTCTCAGAAGTTTGGTTTCTGGATATCAGAAATGTTGATGGGCAGCACAGTGGCTGAGTGGTCAGCACTTCTGCCTGACAGCATTAGGGTCATTGGTTTGAATCCCAACCATAGCACTACCTGCATGGAATTTGCATGTTCTCCCTGTGCCTGCTTGGGTTTCCTCCGGGTACTCTGGTTTTCTCCCATGCTCCAAGGACATGCTGGCAGGTTAATTGGCTTCTGTATAAAGTGTTTGTATGAATGCGTGTTGGGGACCTTAGATTGTAAGCTCCTTGACCTAAGTGAATGTGTAATACATATGTAAAGCGCTGTGTAAATTGACGGCGCTATAAAAGTACCTGAAAATAAATGTTTAGCTGAATTTATTTTCCGTCAAATAATTCAGGAAAACGTGTATTAGGTGTCATTTTTCTGTCTAGTCTCTAATAAATGTAAGCAGTTGGTTCATCTATTTTTACTGTCACTTTGTTATATAAGCTAGCTTTTCAAACCCAACCATGTAAATTTTCTGTGGTGAGCACAGCAGTCTGCTGCATTGTTGATGTGTGATATCCTTTAGGATAGTCCCCATTTTTTCATTTTCTTGTTTTCTTCAATCACAATTTAATACCTACCCAAAGACTTATCTATTGGATATCACTGTAAAATATAAATGGGACCTTTTACTTTCATGAAAAAATTCTAGCCTAATGCCATTTTTCAAACATTTCTTTTAGTACTAGTTATAATTGGTTATGTGCACATGTTCCATAGTGAACATCTTTTTGTTGTTTTCCAGGATTTTCAACTACTTTTTAAGGACCATTAAGCTGCAATTTGTTATATAATACCTAATTTAAATTCGCTTTATGTGAACCAAATGCTTTTACAAACCCAGATATTGCCTAGTAATAGCAGTGACATTGTCACACATACATTGCCTCTGAAAGGAGTGGAGTTTTGGAAGGCACTCAGCAGGCCCATCCAATACAGGCTGCCTTAGGAAAATTATAGGAGCTGTCAGATAAAAGATCAGTAACCCTGGACAAGAAGAATCAACAGCAGTGACTGGTTTTAATACAGGAAGCGCTAGCAGAGAGGCAACATTTTTCACACTGGATTATAGCACAAATGTGTGAGAAACAAACAAAGCACACTGACACTTTTAGGGCTCATTCAGACTGGTGCTGAGATCTTTCCTTAGATCCGAACCCCTGACTGCTGCGTTTGACTCCACCTCTGAGCTGTGTGCAGGCAGCATATAGAAGTGAATGCCGATGCAGTGGCTGCACAGTCGTATATCAAAATCTAAAATGTGGGCAGAATCAGGCGCACGGATCCGAACGCAAACATTGCATTTGGATTTGTGCCCCCCTTTCCGCCTGCATATTAGATTTTGATATGACGGTGAAAGTGCAGTTGCTGCTTCTGCATCCACTAATATGGGCTGCATACACACAGCTTTGAGGGGAGTATTACATGCAGTAGGCAGCGTCTTAGATTGGAAGATGGGTCTGAATGATCCCTTCAGAATACTCCTCCTTTTTTTAATATTTTTTTTTATATAGACAATGTTTGCCTATCCCGGTGTTGAGTTTTAACTCCATGATGCAGAGCAGTGAGGTAACTGATTGGTCTGTGCCAGAAACTTAACTTTGCTAACCCATGTAAGGCTCGGTTCACACTCCTGCAACTTAGGACCTGACTTTGAGGCTCAAAGTAGAAGGTCATGTGAAATGCTGTGTATCCCTGAGAGCCGTTCCAATTGACACTACAGAAGTTGCTGCGACTTCAGAAAGGTTCCTGCACTACTTTGATCCAACTTTGCACAGCTTCAATGTCCAAGAGTGTAAAAGTTGTATCAAAGTAATTTCAAAGTCGTAGTATTCGGTATCGCTGTGAGTGTAAAGAGCAGGCAAATTTAATTTGGGTGGTTGTTTGGTGTAAAGTTATGTTAGTAGCAAGAAATACAGTTTATATTATACAGACAAAGTTAAAAAAAAAAAATCTTTTTTTTTTTTATTTTTTTATGATTTTGGGTCAGTTTTCCTTTGATAACAATAAAATAGTCAGGAGATATCCATTACCATTTACCACCAAATGAAGCTTCTTCTTGACTGTTGCACAAGATAGAGGAGGAATGGCTTTCTCATTGCTCCAAACTGGCCCAGGAGACCTTGGTATGCAGACTTAGACTTTTGACAAACAAGCCACGGCCTCTTCCACACAGGCCAGACTTCCTGTCACAAAACCCTATGTTTCACCCTGCTTATCATGTTGGCTATAACAGCATGGCTGTTTAAAACCCAGATTGTAAAGGAGAGGCTTATTACTGACACAGGCATTTGCGCCTCGCTGTTTATTTTTGTGATGACTTTTTCTTTTTTTTATTGTAAGGTGCCTTTTCTTGTGTTACATGTAGACAAGCTGGTTCTAAGACCCAGGCTCTTTTCCTCCCCAGAGTGGTCTCTTCCTTTGACCTCAGTGAATGTCCTCCTTCCCTATCCCCTGCCCCAAAACCTGCCAAGGAGATTTCACTCCACTTCTGGATATGGTCAGAACAGTTGAGGTTTCTTTAGCTACAGGATATTCCTTTAAAGTTGGAATAAACTCCCATGCATGAATTCTGCCAATAGGTAAGCCTATAATAAGGCTTACCTATAGGTACTGTAAATGTGGAGCGACGCATGTGCTCTGAAGGAACAGCATACCTGTGCCGTTCCTTCAGAGTCATGTGCCGTAAACGGCGGCTCTCGCGTGCATGCGTGGGAGTGACACCATTGCGGCTCCAGCCACTCGCACAGCCGGAGTCTGTAAACCCGGAAGGTAGACTAGGTGAAGATGGGAAGTGCCTTCAACGGTGACAGCGTGCCGCTGGAGGGCTTCATTCTAAGGTAAGCTTCACATGTGCTAATGGCACATTATGACATTGCCTTGCAGGTTTAAAAAAAAAAAAAAGACAGCAGTTTACTACCGCTTCACTTGCACAATTACAAAGTGGTTCCAGGTAGCTCATTTCCAGGGCTTATTCACTCAAGAACTTGGTTCCTCGCTTCCCTAGCAGGGTCCCTTTCCACCAGATCTGTTGGTTTTTCTTGGAGCTTTCAGCATCAAGCATCCATTTGGAGGACCACCACCTGGTCTTCTGCTCATAGTTTATCAAAGGTGTCCTGGGTGGCTCTTCAGGCCTCTGAGGATACAGACATTGGCTGCAAGGTGCTTCAGACGGTTATCTGTTTTTTTTTTTAAGTCGATTTTGTTGTTTGTCAACATCCCGTGGTCTAAGCACTTCCTGTCCTGTACGATTAAAGCAGGAGTCCGGCGACCAATCTTTTTTTTTTTTAGGTCATTGAGACACTTTGCTAATCCCAAAATAATACTCAGTTTGGGTGTAATATTTCCGCCTCTGTCTGTTTTCGTACTGAAGAATAACTTAAAAAAATGTGATGCTGGCTGTTTCCATCTTGCTTGTGGGCATGTGAAGCCCACAAGCATTGATTTCCTGGATGCGGTGAATACTGTTCATTCACAGCTTGTTCACGCACATGATCATTGTCAGACTGAATCTTGGGAAGCCTGACACTAAGCTCCCAGGAGACAGTGTGGCGCTGGGGAAAGGCAATAAACACGCCTACTCCCATGGGAGGAGAGACAGGAAGTGCCACAATAAAGTACAATATAAAGGTAATTACAGCGATAAAAAAAATTTTTGTGTGGCATTTGAACATCTATGCAATTAACTGAAGGAGGTAAGATTAAGTTAAGAATTTGAGTGGAACTCCGCTTTAAGGGAAATTTGACTTATCAGTAATTTCCATATCTTGGAGTATAGTGTGAGGATACAGATCCCTCCCCCTCTATCTTCTATTTCTCCTTATTGCTTGCCACAAAACTGGAGTCCCATGAAGTAGGTGGGGTTATATGAGGGTGCAGTCACTCCTCTTTGCTTCGAACTGACAGAACCGAGAGATCTGCAGTTGTGATCGGTCAGTTCTCAAGCTGGCGGGAGGAGAGCTGCAGCATCACAACGATGCTGCAGCATAGAGGGGAATGTATATGTTTAATTTTTTTTTTGTAACCCCAAACAACTTCTTTAACATATTTGGTATCGAGATGCTTTCCTGAAAAATATGCATCCTGCATGCAACAGGAACTCACAATGGGTCATTGGCTCTGGAAAAAGGTGACGCGTTTTCATTGTTTATCTGCATTTCATCCTCAACATTTTTATTCTGTATTTTAAAACTTTTTGTTAAGTACCATTCTCTTTAAGGTTCTTTCCTGTGCATTTTTATGCTCCATCAAATGTATCTGATCATTTATCTATCTTTGGTTTCACACTTCCCAAAATTGTTTTACCTTCTGGTATCATTTTAGACATGTTTTCCCTCAGGTGCATCATCTCCCAAGAACCACACTGATATGGAAAAAAAAAACCTTCAGCCTGGGTTCACACTATTGTGAACAAAGACATTGCATGTGATTTGCACCACATTGCTGTGCAGATCACATGCGATGTCTGTGTAACAATGCAAATTCAGCCATACAGTTGTATGCTCGGAACTCACATTTGATTAGCATGAAAAAGGTGCAGAAACCTTTTTTTTTTCTTCGCACTGGAATCGATCGCATGGATGTTCACACCCATGCGATCCGATTCCTATCCAAATTCACAGTTCGCACTGCGATCTGTGAACCGATCTGGGGATGTCATTAACTTTGTATTGACACCCGCTGCGGTTCTCAGAGGGCAGTGTGAACTGCCTGCGAGGGAGATGCGATGTGTGAACCGACACTGGAATCGCGCTGGTTCCCGCATCGCTATAGTGTGAACCTAGGCTGAGTGTTTGAAGGAAGTGTCAGTGGACCCTTAATAATTGTTCTTGTAATATATTAAGTTTTGTGCATTTGCTTATATTGAATTATACTGGTTTTTGGTAATTTTTTTATTTTTTTATTTATAGGTTAAATTTTTCATATTTATTAACGAACTCTTTAGTTTAAAAAAAATTACACAGGTATTTTATCTTGCTCTGTTTGGAAAGCATGCTGGACTTGCTAATAAAAGCCAAGCTCTAGCTCTGCACTGGATTGCGCCTACAAATAGTAAATCTAGAAGAGCACACCCCCCTACTAAGAGGGTTAGAAGTGTGAGTACATGTAATCCAGTGCACTCTTTAACAGCTGACCCTTTCAGAATGATAGGTGCCAAAGTGACAGATAACACCTTTTGTGCGCAGTAGCAATGGATAAACAAAAACATTACCAGCACTCCAGAAGTATGCCGAAAACGGGGATATAAACTGTCATAGACTTGTAGTGAGCGTTTGGGCCTCAAAGGAACCCTCTATCAAGGCAGACAAGTTTTTAATCGTAAAGTAGTCACAATCCTTCATCCGAATATACTGGCTGTTGTGACATTTTTATTTATTTATTTATTTTTAATTTTTTAACAGTTTACAGGTTATAAGATTATTTTTTTTCATGTTGATTACAGAAAAAAAAAACAGGGCCTTTTACTTTACTCTGTTTGCTGGGCTTGCTAATGGGAAAGCCCACCTTTATCTCTGCACTGGACTGCTCCTACAAGTAGTAAATCTAGATGAGCAGCTGCCTGTAGAGGATTAGAAGTGTGTCCCTTCTGACTTTTTCAGCTGTGTGTGTGTGTGTGTGAGAGATTCTGCTGTGCAGGTTGCAAGCTTGCAGCACAAGCTTTTCTGAGGATAGTAGCCAACTAGCTTTGTAGTCCCCTCCTGCTGGATGAAATTTGATAAAGATAAAAAAAAAAATCCCATATGCATGACCAAAAAGCTGAAGTAAGTTAAGAAATTGTATTGAATATAATAAAGAGAGAAGTGCTAAATGCGTTACATTAACTTTAGAATGTAGTTAAACTAGGAGGCAGCTTTTTTGTGATGAAACAAGACTTAATACATTCTGCTGTGACTGTGAAAAGACTGTGACATGTTGAGTTTCTCAGATAATATTTGGCCAATATGTGATCTCTTGTATTTTGCAGGTTGTAAGTTCGACAAATGGTGAGCTGAATACAGATGATCCCACAGCTGGACACTCAAATGCACCCATCACTGCCCCAGCAGAAGTTGAAGTTCTAGATGAAACAAAGTACGTTTCACATCTGTTTAGTCATGCTGTCAAAACTTTCCATCTTTATTTGACTGTTTTTCTATTGCATTAATATTAAGGTAGATTGCTGAAGTTGTTTTTAACTATGGAACATCTGTCCAAGTAAAAAAGGAGCTTTCTGCGTACATCTCTGATTAGGGCCTAGGAGAATCTGAGCTAGGGGTAAAGACTTCCTTGCTGCTATTAGTTTCTAAAGTGCTACTATGGTGCACTTTAAATGAGGTTAGCAATTTTAAAGCGGGAGAAAATGACTTACTCATAGAGCACTATTCAGATAGAATGGTTTTTGGTTGTGGTGGAGCAGGGCAGTGCTCTGTCTCCTGCCAGATTTATGGAAAGTTCTTTGGTCACAATAGAAACTGGAGGGCACATAATAGTAGTTTCTGTGTCTTGTGTCCTCTAGGGGATTCTCCATGAAAATATCAGAGCTCCCATGCCAGTGTCCGTTAACTTACAGTTACAGTCACTGTCTCACCCTATCCTAGCTATGATGGCTGATATCCTTGTCATATTTCTGCACACCAGTGAGGAAGCAGGAGGAGACCAAACCCTGCCTACACTTTACGCAGAAGTGATGTTTGTTTTTGGTTAATGTGCTTTTTTTCAGACGCTGTCACTTTGCCCATTCAGAGCAAAGTGACAGTGTCTGCACATAGCCTATCCGACAGGCCCGTATGTTTACCGAACCATGTTCCCTTACCCCTGTACCTGCAGCGTCCCCACCTATCTAAGCTCAGGAGATGACTGATGTCAGAGATTAGACGGGGATGATATGAATGTTTTGTGGATTGTGATTGGCTTTACCTGGAAGCCCTGCTACTCTATCATGACTTTGTGACTAAGCAACTGACTTTTTGCAGAATTTAAAACTAGTTACAGAACCTGGACCAGTTTTTTTTTTTGGTCTTTTATAAAGTTAAAGGAGAAGTACAGCCAAGGCTTGTTTGGCTGTACTTCTCCTATGGATCACAGGAGTGCAGTTTGTTTTGCACGCCTCTGACCTGTTTTCAGCAGACAGCGGGCTGAAGTACGCTCTTCTGACGTCAGAGTAGGTCCAGGCTCAGGCGTCATCACGACCATGGAGTTGGGATCCGCCCAGATCCCTGGACCGGCAATCCGCTGAGAGCCTGAACCGGCTGCTCCTGCCCCCTCCATAGCCCAGCGCTCCAAAAAGTGAGAAGGGGGCAGAGCAGAGAGCTGTGAGAACCGAGCGATCAGCGGTGTTCTAACGCTCGCTTCTCAGTGTTAGAGGCACCGGGAGACAGACGCAGCATTGGACCGATGCTGCATCCACCTAGGCAAGTATGAATAAAAAAAAAAATACCCCCATACTTCTCTTTTAAGATTTAATCCAATATGCTGTTCAGAAAGTGAGTTTTATTGCAGCAAGAGAGTTTTTTTCACATTTCAACCAGGAATAAGGAATCACGGTCACTACATGGAAAATATTTGTTTCTCCCGAGTACTTAGGAGGAAAGACCCCCCATTGTGAAAATCCCAGACGTTTAGAATATTCTGAAGACTATACCGAGAACTCCCAGTTCGGATAGAAATCTCATATCCTGTATATACCCAGGTCTTTTATGTCAGTTCTTAGATGTATTGGCTCCTTTAATGTTCTCAATTAGGCACTTTTCACTTTATTTTCACCTGGTCATCTGGCCAGTAAGTTTATTTCAACTCTTATCAAATTTTTTACATCTGTGATAACTATGCATTACTGCACTGAAGTACGTATATAGACCCTAAAACATATATTTTCTATAAGCTGAGACCTAATAGAAATATGGAACATTTTATGTTGTGTATATTTGCACAACTGTTTATCAAGCCTGTATTTTCAGTAAACAGAACATTAAACTTTATTTTAAAGTAGAACTATAGGAAAAACTTTGTTTTCGTTTTAGATAGAGTTGGGGAGGGATATAACTCTTGTCAGACTTTTTTTTTTCAGAAATCCCTGCAAATTACGGCAATTGTGTGGTGCACCCCAGGTCACCAGAACTAGTGTCACCTCTACTAGTTTTCTGGGCATAGCCCATATTTGAGATTTTCTTTTACTTTCAGTTTAAATGATAGGGCTAAACAGGACAAAAAAATAGGGGTAATTCTCCTTAAGGGGGACACAGACAGCAGTAGAAATTGGACAGAGGTTCTGTGCCCTCTCCACTCTAGCCACCCCCCCCCCCCCCAAAAAAAAAAAAAAAAAAAAAAAAAAGATTTTGCCTTTTGTTATACTTTAATGCACACAAACACAATATAATATCTACTTTAGTTTGTAAATTATAAAAGATTGTGTTGAGTAAATAGATACTAAACATGCCAGCTCCAGTAGTGCGCTTGTTATAAACCTATCTTTTATGTGATGTGTCATTGGGCAAAGAAAAGGATTAAACAAGTCTATGTAGGTACAAATCTGCCATAGTCAGTGACAATAATTGAACATCAAGAAGTTAGCTGTTTATCGATTTTTTTTTTTGTTTAAATTTAGGGTACTTGAAAGGTGCAGTTAATGAGACCCTAGACTATTTATAAAATATTTGTTACATGAATGTCCGAAGCATTCGTGCATGCTGAACAAAATGTGACACAAATTTTTGTAAGAGATTAATGCCCTATCTAATGGCCAAAATGTGGTATAGTTTTCTCATTGAGGTGTTTCGGGAAGCTATGCCACATTTTGACTACTAGATAGAGCTGAATATACATGCATTACTCTCTCACAAAAATTAAAGTTGCCTTTTATTCAGCATGTGCAAATGCGCCTGACACTCGTGCAAATAATTTATAATTAAGAATGCTCCCCCTTCCCCAAATGCTGCTATGCTTATTTTGAACTGATCGTGAGCGAGAATAGATCACTTCCAAACTAGCCAGAAGGCTTTTTGGCTGGCAGCAGGCCCAAAATACGTCTTTTGCAGCCAGTGGCATCCAGACTACTGTTAGAAACATAATTTGCTTTAGTGTTGTGTTATCTATTCTAGTTCCTATGGTTTGCTAAAGCTGTGTATTTAGAGTACATTGCATTTAAAAATATTGAAGACATTCAGACTAAACAGATGGGCAGGTAGGTATTCATTATGATTTAATCATGTAAATGTTTTACAAAAAAATATAATGTGCAAGTATGGTTTTTGAATGTTTTTAAGTTTATTTTGATTGAAGAGCATTTCAAACTTTAGACGGCAACATACACAAATCTATGAAGTGCAGGTACTATGTGGCTCTTTGTCTGATTTTTCTCCTTTCTCCCTTGTGTTCTCCCCTTGCATAGCTGCCAGAAAGTGTTGAACATGTGGTGAGTTGTCCATATGCAGAGGCAGGCAGAACCAGCTCTGTCACTATAACAGTCATAACAGGCTTCTTTGGGTTGTTTCTAATATGGTGCCCTTGTAATTGTAATATTCATTCCAACTTTTTGTTGAAATCAGCAGTATTTAGAACACACCTTTTGTGTAACATGCAAGGAGTCGTTTTGCCTGCCACAGTTTGTGTTTGTGTCAGTGGATTAGATTTTTTGTGCACATATGCCTGCTTTTACACTCAGTTTGTTTCTATTACACCTTTATTTTATTCTGCTCTTTTGATCTGCCACATAAGTTAATATCTAGCTCAAATGTTTGTTTTTGCATGAGTACAGTTTTTGTAGATTTTGCTGGATAAGGTAAATGGGGAAAAGAGGATGATCAGTTCTACAACTTTGTATATAGATGGAGTAAAACATCCTCTGCTAACATTTACCTATAAGTAAGCCTAATATAAAGCTTACCTATAGGTACTGTAAAAAACTTAAACCTGTACTGTTTAAGGGAGATTTACATTACATGCAGCCATTGACAACACTGATGCATGCGCTCTGAAGGAAGGGCCACCGGTGCCGTTCCTTTCGAGCTCTGTGCCATGAATGGCGGCTCCCGCCACTTGCAGTGCTGGAGCCCACGAACCTGGAGGTAACTCCAGGAGAGATGTCAGCTGTTTCGGTGATGTGCGGATGCTGCTGGAAGGCTTCATTCTAAGGGTAAGTATTTCTTAATGAGCTAGTATGCCTTTGTCTTAGAGGTGTGTTTTTTTTTTTTTCTTTTAAGTTTACAACCTCTTTAAGATGCCATAGCTATCTCTCAGACATGTAGAGTTTTTTTTCTCAAGTTGGTCAAAGCATGACACCATGATCCACTTACCAGCTGAGTAGAACTGCTTTGTGACATTGCTTTTAAGCACCTCCTGTCTGTGCCAATTCTGACTTTACTCATACATGTAAAAATCTGCAGTTTTCATATTCGTTTTTGAATATTTTGAACCCCCAAACATATCTATTTTTAGGCAGAGGCCTTGGAGAATAAAACTGTTGTTGCAAGTTATGTTGCACAATATTTACCCAGTTTTATCCCAAAAATTTTCTGGGAAAAATGCACTTTAATTTTAAATGCAAACACAATATATTACCCAATTCTTTGGCAAAATATAAAAGATGATATTCCAAGTAAATAGATATCGAATATCTCACGCTTTAAAATTGCATATGCCAATGAAATAACAACAAATTATGGTACTTAAAAATCTTCATAGGCGATGCTTTAAAGGCCTTTACATATTACCATTTTAGAGTAACGCAGGTGGTCTGACCCTAGAATTATTTTTCTCACTCCGACATTCGTGACAATACCTCACGTATGGTGTGAACACTGATATGTGCACAGGACCTACGTGCACATTCGACTTTGCGTGTGAACACAGGAGGATGGTGGCGCTTTAATTTTTTTTTAACACTGTACCTTTTGTTTTTTTATGTAAATTAACTTTATTGCTATCACAAAGGATGAACAGCATCCCTTGGGATAGATTGGGCTGTGACAGGTCCTCTTTAAAGAGAGATGTGTGGTCTGTTATACCCAATATTTCTCCTCTGGCCTCCGAAGCATCTGATCAAACCTAGATCAGCTTTGTCAGACCAGAATCAGAAGTGACAAAACCCTTGTTGCTTATGGTTTCTGAGGGCACAGAGAAGCAGAAACAACCAGACTTCCTGTTTGTGTCAACCAGTCGCATTGGTACTGTGCTTCCTTTTGAGTCGGGAGAGCCTCAAAGTCAACTGGGGGGAACCCCTCCCATTGCCTCTTAAAGTAATTAAATGCTTACATTGACAAAAATTTCATGAAAAAAAATACAAATATATATTTATATTATTATTATCATTATTATTGATATTAATTTTAGTTTTGAGGAACTGTTAAAATATCTATCAAGTTGTTGTTTCTACATTTCTTTCCTAGTAGGGGAGGTTTTCCCTCACTTTCTTTCCCATTGGTACAAGAAATGGTGGGCATGGTTATCACTAGGGGGGCACAGACAGAAAAATATTTGAGAAGTCCTAACCCTTCCCCACTCTTAAAAATATAATTAAAAAAAAAAAAAAAAAAGCAAATAGTATGTTTCTTTTTACTTGAAACCTCTTTGGAGAAGTTTCCCATCCCATACTGTTCTGGCGGAGGTAGGGGCAAATATCTCCAGCTGGGACATAAACAGCAATAAGGCCCCTTTCACACTGGGGCGGTGGGGGCGTCGGCGGTACAACAGCGCTATTTTTAGCGCTGCTGTACCGTCGTTCTTGCAGCTGTATTCGGCCGCTAGCGGTGCGGTTTTAACCCCCGCTGGCGGCCGAAAAAAGGTTAAAATCACTCGTACAGCGCGGCTATAGCCGCGGTATTGCCGCGGTATAGCCACGCTGTCCCATTGATTTCAATGGGCAGGAGCGGTTTAAGAGCGGTGAATACACCGCTCCTTCACCACTCCAAAGAAGCGGTTTGCAGGACTTTTTTCACCGTCCTGCCAGCGCACCGCTTCAGTGTGAAAGCCCTCGGGCTTTCACACTGAACAAACAGCGGAGGCTGTTTAGGGGCGGTTTGCAGGCGGTACTTTTAGCGCAATACCGCCTGCAAACCGCCCCAGTGTGAAAGGGGTCTAAGAGCCAGTATAGGGTTTAACCCTTCTCTTTATCTAAACGTTTTGACTGGACTTGGGATTTTAATGTCAGAGTTGCTAATACCACTGTCCTGTTCACACCTTACTTAGATTTGAAGTATAAATTCTATTCTGGGGCAGTCAAACCAGAAACAGTATTTCTATATTATATGCAGGAGCCATATAAGTGTGCTCTATTTGCTGATGATTTGTTGTTCATCACCTCACCCCACACTACTCTGTAAAACTTTCTCTTCTGGGACGCTTTGGGAGAGTTTATGGGCTCATAGTTAACCATGACAAATCAGAAGTGAAGAATGTCAATCTGCCATTTCCGACACTACAGAGTATTCCGTCTCACTACCCATTTCAGTGGCAGCCGATGTCCCGCTCCTATTTAGGAATCTGACTAACCCCCAGCGTTTCCTCCCTTTACAAGGCTAACTACCCTACTCTATTTGCTAAACTGTTAGAAGACATGCAGGTGTGGTCGGACGTAAGCTTATCATGGCTAGGTAGGACTGCCTCATTGAAAATGACAATCCTGCCTTGGTTACTATATTTTTTTTCGCACTTTACCAATCCAGGTCACTGTTAGTGCCACTTAATGGTTCCAATCCAAAATACTCCCATTTATCTGGGGTACCAAAGGACCCAGAATAGCAAGGGCCACGATGTACACTCCTAAGGATATTGGTGGACTAGGAGTGTCAGACTTTCGGAAATATTACGTGGCAGCACAGCTTGCTCAACTAGGCCAACTCCATAGCAAACATTACCAACAAGATTGGATTGCCATAGAGGCCCAAGAAAGTTTCCCACTTGCAATGGATCTCGTCCTTTGGGCCCCCTCGAAACATCGCAGGGCTATACTGAGCCCAACGCTCTTCCATTCACTACAGGTGTGGGATACAAGCTGCAGGAGATGGCCTCTGCACTCATCACATATCCCAGTAGCTCCCCTTTTTTGCAACCCCCTGTTTCCACCGGGTATGCAACCTGACAGGTACATTTGGTAGCTAAATAAGGGAATGTACCGTATAGGTGATTATTTTGACCACAGTGGTATACGTCCCTCCTCATTATTCACAGGAAGCCTGGAGATGCCCCCCTGCTGAGAGCTTCCACTTGCAACAAATTTATCACTTTCTCCAATCCCTACAGAAAGACAGCTCTGATGTGGCAGTCCGTACTGTGTTTGAAAACAGATGCATGCAGGATGCTGCTATGCGGGGGAGCATCTCGCTATTATATAAACTGCTCATCACCAATAATGATAGATTATCCTACCAGGTGGCGTGGGAAAGGGATCTGTCCATAACCCCTGAGGCGGAAGACTGGCATAAATGGAGCACGAGGATTCATAAAGGCATTCTGAATGTAGCCTTGATAGAAGCAGCCTATAAGGTCCACGCCAGATGGCACTTGGTGCCAGAGCGTTTGTCAAAAACGTATCCAGGCAGATCAGCTATGTGCTTAAGAATTTGTTGTCAAAGTGGTGGGCGTGCCCTAAGGTTTGCCGCTTTTGGATAAGGGTACACTCACTTATTTTCTCGGTCACAATGGTCAATATTTCTAAAGAAGCGAGTGTAGCCTTAATAAATAAGCCTGTTGAAAATATCCCTCGACATACCCAGACCCTCATTTATTTTATGTTCTTGGTGGCTAAAATCGCTATAGACACAACATGGAAAAGCTCTGTCATAGATATGGCCTTGATGAAACGGAAACTTGCGTGGATCATGTTGAATGAAAAGGTAGTGAGTATCTTACGAGATAAGCAACCAACATGTGACAAAATTTGGTCTCCTTGGCTGGATTATTTGCAGGTCCCAAGGGACTGACGCCGATAATGACTGGTGGATCCTCGGGCTGACTCACCCTCTCTCTTTCTTTACCATTTCTATTGTTCCTCTGATCCCAAACGATCTAGTAATTATGTTCTGCTCTCCCCCTCCCACCCCCCTTTTTTATCTCTTCTCTTCCTCTTTTCCTACTCAAATACATTTGTTATAGTTGAGGGATTGGAGCCCCCAGCAGGGGAAACAGGGGGGGGGGGAGTATAGCCAAAAAAGCTTTGGCCATTCTTCTTTAATTTGTTAATTTGGTAACTTTAGATCCTGCCACTTAATTTTCACATTACAGTTGATATATTTTTTTTTGGTAACTGATGGGATCCCAGATGCAATAAATCTTCCCACTGTATCATAATGGCAAAAAAAACCCAATTTGTGTGCATAGATATATTAAAGCTGCTGTAAATAAAGTCAGAACATCATTAAACACTTGAATTTCTCTCACAATATTCCAGTAAAAACCATTGTCAATACAAAAATAATAATGATATCCTTAATGTCAGTTCTAAAGCTGGCCATACACTGTTGTGTTTGGGGGGGGGGGGGGGCAGGGGGCAATCTTTCCATCCACACAAATGTAGTTGATACCTCCCTGCCCAGGACATTGTATTCCGACAGCGGCACCTGCCTTCAAAGTGCACCCCGTTATCTCCCTAACAGTGACAATTCCACTTCCTAGTGCTCCCACTGTGCTCTCCATCCTTCAGAAAAATACACTCAATAGATTTACTGAATGTAAGATTATCAGGGTTATAACGTGGTCAAATTGTCTCCCATTTAAAACCCCACAGTGCTTTAGATGGGGCTTCTACTTTTTTATAACTCCAATCCTCAATAAATCATCAGATGTTTACCCACAAAAACAATAAAAAGTGCTCATGGCATATTACTGTTTTGTGCGTTTTTTTTAAGACTGTTCAATTTCAATGTGCTCACATTAGCAAAAATACTCAAAGCACCATGGTGATCAACATTAGAATAAAAGCACTTTCTCATCTAACGTGACCAGCACCATCACATACCGTCTTCCTTCCTGACACCACGAAACACAGATTTGCCACTTACTTTTTTTGCATCAGGAATTGACATCATAAATGGACATTAAGAGTAAGACGCATGTGAATCTTTTAATTTTTTATTTGTTTTGGTATTCACTTGCATATGAGTTGAGAATTTCAAGCACTGTTTGTTAGATGTTTATTGAATATGTTAGGGTAGGTTACAAAATAGTATAAGGTACAGAACTGTGACATCTCAAACACAAGGGAATACCGGGAGAAAAAGCCTCAGGGACTCGTAGTTAAAAGAAGCACCTTTATAACCACAATATGATCAAATGGACACATGCAAATTTTTTTTTTGCAAACTACCACTATACATAACATAACCTCACAATTCTCACTAAAATATTCCATACCCATTGGCGCACAAAATAATAATAAAAAAAAAATGACTATATTGACTATAAATCTAAATGTTAAGCAAATTCTTTCAGCTTTGCACAGGTAACAATAGAAGGGAAATATACTTGTAAAGTAATCTAGTGGTGCCATACATTATGAATAATTTGTGTAATTAATATTAACATGTGTAGCAGATCAGAAATCTTTCTCGTCACTTTCTTTTGTCCTAATCAAAAGCAGTGCTCTCAACTTTTACTATGTTTTAGATCAGTTATTCTTGTCCTATATTGTATATAAGAAAATTGTGGCTTTTGTATGTCATCATTGATTGCTGCCACCATGACTTGTAAATTGGCCTTAATCCAAACTTGGCTTTTTTTTTTTTTGAGAATAAAAATTGACCAAATGTTATTTTGCAATATTTGATGGTTTTCAACAGTCACTTTATTTGTGGATTATTTTTCCTGTAAATTGAGAGAGCTGCTAAGAACGAACACTTCACAGCATATTCCATTTGTTATTGTTTTCACTGGTCACGTGTGTGTTAAAGTCCACAATATTTTATTACACTTAAGATCTTTGTCTGAAACAATGCCGTTATCAGAGCAGGCCCCACACTTGTAAAAGACATTTACATATAAAGAAGATTAAAGATGCACTAAATCCAGGAGCTAGATGCTCTAGTTCAATAGTTTACCACATTACACAGCTATAGAAGAAGTTAACCTAATAGCAGTTCAGATAACGTGTAAATTCATGTGTTTTATCTTTGAAATTGTAACCTGGTTTGAAAATTGCATAGCATAAAATGTAATAGGAAAAACACTTATCTTTCTACACCCATTTTAAAACCTACAATTACCAATCACCTGCTTTATTTCAGTTGCAAGTACATTCATAAAGTTTTTTTTACGCAATATACCTCTTTTAAACATTTAAACAGGAAATAAAGTCTTCCTTTTTATCTGTACCTACAGGTAAGCCTATAATGAGGCTTACCTGTAGGTACTGTAAATATCTCCTAAACTTGCACTGTTTAGGAGATATTTACTATATGCGCTGACATCGGTGCATGCGCTCTAAAGAAGCGGCTGTCTGTGCCATTTCTTTAGGACCCTGTGCCGTGACTGGTGGCTCTGGTGCGTGATGTCATCGCGGCGCTGCCCAATCACAGCACTGGAGCCCGCAAACCCAGAAGGAACGCCGGGTAAAATGTCAGCCGTCTCAGCAGTGTGCAGGCGCCGATGAGAGAGCCTTGTTCTAAGGTAAGTATTTCATAATGAGCAAGTATGCGATGCATACTAGCTTATTATGCCTTTGCCTTACACAGGTTTTTTCTTTTTTTGACAGGGTTTACAACCTCTTTAATTACTAAGACAATAAAGAAGGGGGCCTTATTGGGGATTTATTATATGTTCCCCTAATTATTCTTTTGAAAGTCATCATGTAATTGTATAAAGTTTACTAAAAGTTAAGAGAAGTTATTCATCTTTATAGGATAAGTTCACCTTTTAAAATAAATTATAAGTGCACATATTTCTACAGGTAAAAAAAGTGCAATTTTTTTTTGGAGCTTGCAGAGCATTGCGCCCAAGATCAGGAGTTAACTGGAGCAATTGGAGGCTGTTAGTACAGCTGTCTGGCTGTACCTCCTGCACAGGCAGACAGTTACTGAGGGAAGGAAGAATCAAAATACCAGAGTGCTCATCAGTGCCCCCGCAGTTCACTATGAACTACAGGTCACCTGCCGCGGTGGAAGACGAGACTTGTAGTTCATTCATTCACAGATCACTGCAGGGAGAAGATGCCCTGCCTGTTATCACAAGAGGAGGGGGGGGGGGGTCAGGGGTGCCAGCAGGTTTTTCTATAGTAACATTTTCCAATCTAAATACAGATGTAATTTGTTACTAAAGGTGAACTTGTCCTTTAAATTGTGATCGAGCAATAAAGCAAATATTAAGCAAAGGGTTGAAATCATGTATATGCTTCCAAGGAACCCCTTGAGTTTTTTGGACTTGAACTATCTGTAGAGGAGTTTTACCAGTGCTTCCAATCTAATCCCTAATCATGCATTCCATTTCATGGATGGATTGAGCCTGCTCAATGGTGATTTCAGTAGTGCATTAAAATATTTGTGGTTGGGAGCTCTCATGAGATCCTGACCAACCTCTTAGTTAATGTTCCAACTCAAGTGAAGAAAATTCTTTGGTCTAAGATTTATTTTAGATCTTTATTCTGAGCTCAAATGTAGAGTGTTCAGGTGGTGCACATTTCTCAGGTTGAGGAGCTTTAGTTTAGGTCAGGGGTCTCCAAACCATGGCCCTCCAGTTCAGGAACTGCAATTCCCATCATGCCTAGTCATGTCTGTGAATGTCAGAGTTTTACAATGCCTCATGGGACATGTAGTTCTGCGACAGCTGGAGGGCCGTAGTTTGAAGAGCTCTGGTTTAGATTACATTTTTTTTTTTTTTTTAATCACCCCTCCATTTAGACTGTTTTGGTTGTTAATTGCCTACATGAAGTGCACGTGTGAATCAGTTTGTAGCTTTCACTCAGTTGTGTATGCTAAAGAACATGTATGTGATGCATGCCCAGTCCTATTAATATAGAAGCCATTGTCTTGTTCACGAAGATATTTCTTTCTTCATTATCCATTTTTAATTTCCACTCTTTCTTTTTATAGGTGCTGTTGCTTTTTCAAGAGGAGGAAAAGGAAAACTATTCAACGCCACAAATGACTCTGGAAAAGGGCAGACCATGGGGAATTACTCACTTGTTCATCTGCTGTCCTGTGATAACACAAAAACATCATCTCCACAATGACCATGTTTCGTTATTTTCTTACCCCCTTTTACAGCATCATGTTCCCATGCTTCTGTCTTACATACATTTTATGATGTCCAACCTCTAGAAGCTTTAAAGTTTTGTCAAAATAGAATTCTTTACAGTAAATGGACCAATTATGTGGTACAGACATAAGTTGCTGTTTTCAGCCAAATGCAGTTTTACCACCACTGGAAACTGCTAGCTGTTCATAGATGAAGAAGGAGTCAACAAACTTTTTCACATGCAAACAGCGGCTAAGGATTGTCTGCTAAAGCTTTAAAATAACACACTAAAAGCCTTCCCTTTGGAGATTTGCAGTTCAATATTGGCCGATATTTACAGTATTACTGAAATGGTACTGTGTTAATCGGTAGTTAGCCTTACCTTTCTCTCTCATTGTCTAAAAGGTACAACCACTGCCCAGAGGTACACAGGACGAACCTGTCTGGACATGACTGGGGATAATGTACAAATGCAGTCAGACACAGACTCCTAAGCAGTAAATATAATAGTTCTTTATGTTGTACCTCTCGCAGTGATGGAGAGAAATAGAAACAACAAGGACTGTAGTCCTGAATGTACATGATGTAATTTGTGCTTCTTGGTAATGTGTTTTGGTAACACATAATAAAAAAATTAAAAAAAAAACACACTTAAAAAATATTATTCAACTGATGTAAGTTAACACTACATGAAGGAGTCGGAGGTTAGGAATTACTAAAATAAGCATATGGTAGCTGGAAGGCACTTTTTGCATACTGCTTGATGCAGAAAAGCATATTACTCCGTTTATTAGAAAATTTTAAATCTGTCATGTGATAGGTGTATAAAACCATTTTACTCTTCAGCACGAAGCAGCTGAGTTGATGGGTGCTTCACTTGTCCTGTGTTTGCCTGCAGTTAGCTGATGCTTTCAGAATCGTTCTCAACCCAACTTTGTAGTAGAGCATGGTGGAAAGCATTGGCTGAACACTTCTTCTCCATTATTTTCTTCTGGTTTCAGAGAAGTGTCCGCTTTTTTTTTTGGGTGGGGCGGAGTGATTTCTCAGTAACAAATTTGAGGTTTATCAATGACATCAACTTCAAAGTCCAGCAGTAATGTTCTGATCCAGAACCTTGTAGCTTCTGAGCAGTGAAGCCATGATAATTGTCTTTATTGCATTTAACTGCATTAGGCCTGCATTTACTTTTTTTTTGTTTTCTTTTAAGGGAACTGGCTAGAACAAATTTTTGACCAAACTTTGGTTAATTTATGTCAAAGTATAAATCCAAAAGTCTCCTAGCTCAAACCTTTTTTTTTTTTCTTGTCTATCAGCACACGCTCTATGGCTAACTTATTTATTTTTTAAGTCTGGTTTGTGGTAACATAAATCATTGTTTATTGCAAATAGATAAATGCACATCTTTGAGTTCATTATTGCATTTACAGGGATTTTAATTGTCATTTGTAACTTATTTTGTTAACAACCAAGAGTGCAGTGCTTATTTTTGATGGTTTATGCGCTCACTTAAAAACGCTGAAAAAGTTATTGATGTGATGGTTGTTTTTTTTTTTTTTTTTTTTTCTTCCCCACTGTCGCTGTACATTTTTGTTTCCATTGGTCAAATACATTAATTTCATCCCTTTGTCAATGACATAAGCCGTACTGCAGTTCTCAGTCTGCCTTGTTTGTGTTACTGTCTTAATCTCAAGAATGATATATATATATATATATAAATACATATATATATTTTTTTTCGTTATGAAAGATGAGAGTTGTGGCCATTCTAATGTGAAATCACTTCTGTCTCTACAGTATTTGACCAAATTTTATTGCACCATATTGTAAATACATGCAGCAACTTGTGTTTCTTATATAATACACCTGTTTATTTTGTTTTCTTGTTAGATCTTTCTTTTTTGTGGAGAGAAGAAGCTATTTGGCCTGTACAGTGTTTATATGATCTAAACTCAAAACACAAGAAAATGTGTATATTAATCCAATTGTGGACTTCAGATATTTAAAATACAAAACCCTTTATTTGCTGCAATGACCAGTATGTAGACATTTGCTTTTTAGCAATATTTAAGTGCTCCGTTTGCTGCCATGTAAAGGGGAGGCTCTCTTTGGCAGCAATAACTGGTCAATAATAGGTAATGCAGGTATGTTCAGGTTAAGCCAACAATGTTTTGCATTTATATGCTTTTTCCCTGTCTATACTAATGAAGTCAACATTGCCTGAATGTTAAAATAATGGAAAAATCCCTGTTTAAAAGTATGTAACTGAAATAAAAAATAAAGGTAGTTTTTTTAACTTGCCTTTTTTTTTTCTTTTTCTGCTATTGCTTATGTATGAGCAGTGTTGTGGATTTTTTTTTATTAATACAAATGTAAAAAAACAAACTGCTAGTCCTGAGCTATAAATCTATCATCACAATATTCAAAACTGTTAAAAGAAGCCTGTAACGATACAATATAATACCAGCCATTGTTTTTAAAGGTGTGTACTCTGGGCCTGTCATCCTGTTTTAGGCTTCACTACCTTGTCTGGTGTGTTACTTTTTAAAGTCTGAAGTGTTAATAGTTTATTTTTATCAATTAACAAAATGGAATGTAAATTAACAGAAGAGAAATCCAGATCAAATCACTATTTGGTGTGACCACCCTTTGCATTCAGCACTGCATCAATTCTTCTAGGTACGCTTGCACACAGATTTTGAAGGAACTCTGCAGGTAGGTTGTTCCAAACACCTTGGAGTACTAACTACAGATCTTCTGTGGATGTAGGCTGCCTCAAATCCTTCTGTCTCCATGTAATCCCAGACAAACTTGATCTTGAGATCCGGACTCTGTGGGGGCCAAACCATCACTTCCTGGACTTCTAGTTCTTCTTTATGCCGAAGATCATTCTTAATGACATTGGCTGTATGTTTGGGGTCATTGTCCCGCTGCAGGATAAATTTGGGGGTCAATCACACTGCTGTCTGATGGTATGGCATGATGGATAATTATATGCCTGTATTTCTCAGCATTGAGAACACCATTGATCCTGACCAAACCTGCAATCCATTTGCAGACATTCAGTCCAAACTTGCAACAGTCCATAGCACCTGTTGCCATTTTTCGGAACTCCAGTTTTCGTGCTTAGTTGCATGGCCTTGTTTCCACGTATGGCTTTGGCCACAGTTCTACCATAAAGACTTCTCTGGACAGTCGATGGGTGTACCTGGGTTCCACTAGTTTCCACCAGTTCTTTGCTGATGGCACTGCATTGTGCATTGAACAAATCCCAGTCTGCTTTGAAATCTTTGCCTGGGAGAGACCTTAATGATGCAGTACAACTACTTTGTGGCTTGTTGCTGTGCTCAGTCTTGTCATGACCTGTGACATGAAACTGTTTTCTACAACCTCACCTTAGTAGTAGAGTTTGGCTGTTCCTCATTAAGGATGAGCTCCGGCGTGATCACACAGCCCACGTGCAGAGCCCGCCAGGAAGTTGACACTGCGCTGCGCTAATCAAAGGCAGTGAGACATTGTTCCGATGTGCGGCTACAGAGATCGGGAAATGTCTCACTGCCTGTGATCAGCGCAGTGACGACTTCCTGGCGGGCTCTGCACGTGGGCTGTGCGAACACGCCGGAGCTCATCCTTATTCCTCATCCAGTTTTAAGCCTCCTTCACAGCTGTTTGTTTCAGTTAATGATCGTGTTTCAACCTACATATGAAATTAGAACCTGCTTGGTATAATCATACACACGACTTTGTAATCCTACAAAACCCTTAACTTGTGCAAGTGTAACAATTGATGCTGGTTTGAAGTCAATGGGTAGACGCAACAAATTTTGATTTGATTTTTCTTCTGTTCACTCACTTTGCATTTTGTAAATTGAGAAAAATAAACATTTAAAATATGCTGTTTTTTTTAAATAATTATTATTGTACTTACTGTATATGTTGATCATTTCCTGATAATCCTATCCCCCTTAACCTCCTCAAGAGAGAATAAATTCAGTTCAGCTAATCTTTCCTTTTAGCTCAGCTCAGTGTCTCTTATCCATTTGGTTGCCCTTCTCTGCACTTCCTCCAGTTCACCACTATCCTTTTTGTGAACTGGCGCCCAAAACTGGACTGCACATTCCAGATAAGGTTTTCCAAATGATTTGTACAGGGGCAAAATGATGTCTCTGTTTCTCTCTCACCTATACCTCTTGATGCAAGTAAGTATTTTGCTAGCATTAGAGAATGCAGCTTGGCGACAGGGTTTCAGTTTTGCTCCCGTGAAGCAAAACCACATTGCCTCGGCATGTATACAGCCCTATGCAACTGCAAGCCTTTTTAGGTGGGCTGTCAGGAGGCAGTAAAGACACAGTAAACTGTCTGCTTTCACCCCCCTGGCCATGTGTGACGAGCCCTTAGGGTGCATTCGCACCTGCAAATGCAATTTGCCTGCCTTTAGATGCAGGAGCCCCAGCAGGGACTCTAGCAGTTACTAGTGAGCAGGCAGCCCCATTGACAGCAGGCAGGCAGTCTACATCCAGGGCCAATAACTCTCATGTGATTGCTGGATGAGCGATTTACATGCAAGGGAATGTGATTAGTTGCAGGAGCAGGCAGCCTCCTATTGCTTTCAATGTGGATGCCTGTAGCTAATCGTGGGAACACCCCACTGGTATGCTTGCATCTAATTGCAGGCAGGGTGTAAATGCACCCTTGGTCTGGCCTGTTTTGCTTTAGGCTAGGCTCTTAAGTCTTCCTGATCTGACCTTTATTGGTTTTAGCTTCTGATGCTGTTTAGCTGATTTGGGTTTGCATTGGGTTCTGATCCTGTTTCTCTCTAATTGGTGTTGGCTTCTGTTCTGTTTTATCTTGTTGCGCCTGATAACAGCACAATTGGTCCCTATTGTTCAGCTCTGTACTGATGCTGGTTTTTCTATTCTGGTTGTATAAAAGGAAAAATAGATTCTGGCGCACAGATTTTATAGTCCAGACAGCAATAAATGTCTAGTAAATGGATAATCGGGGGTAAGAACAATCCAGGAATATCTCTCATCCGTGGTGAATGAGATATAATAAGGGAAGGCACTGGACCACCTGCGGCTGCTATTGTGCCTGGCTCTGTATTAAACCAATAGGAAAGAAAACAAGCTAAGTGTAGTATCCCAATTAATAACAATGGCCTGTAGAAGGAGCTAGATGCTCTGAGCACATAGCCTTGTTTTTACCTCTCGTCTGGTTCTCCCGTCCTTCCGGTGATGTCATTTCTGCCATGCGTTCTACGCTGGTTAGCATGGCTTCCTGGGGCTCCTCCTGAGCGGGCCCTCTCCACACCCAGCAGCCAGAACCGATGCCATCGGTTCTGCAGGACGCATTTAGGAGGTCCCTACATCCACAGACTTTGTACCAGTTGAGCATACTTTCTATTTACCTTTTTTTGTGTGTTTTTAATCTACTGTTCGCTTTGTTATTTTTACCTACAGGTACGCCTATGATGACGTCAGCGGCGCATGCGTTCTGAAGGTTCGGTGGATCGTCCCATTGTTCTGACTGGACGTCATATGATGTCCTTCAGAGCAAGTCACTCGTGCATGCCCTCGGGGGCACACTGCATCTTCGATCACGGTAAAGAGCCTATGATGTAGGGTTTTTACCACGTGGTCAGCTGTGTCCAATCACAGTGAAAATAGGAAGTGCCGGTTATCGGCATTCTTCTACTCATGCTGACAGTGCATGAGTAGAGGAGAGCCGATAAGCGGCTCTCCTGATGGGGGGGGGGGGGGTGTTTCTGCTCCGATAACCGGTGCATTGATTATTAGTGCAGCCGCCCCATCGGAGATTCCTGCTGACTTTCAGTGTAGCCTATCAGTGCTTGTCTGCGTTTGTAACAGACGAAGATTTTTTTTTTTTCATTTGTTTAGCAAAAAAAAACTCAGTGGTGATAAATACTGGTGGTAAATACCAACAAAAGAAAAAAAAGATAAAAATTTCATTTGGGTACAGCATTGAATGACTGCGGAATTGCCATTCAAAGTGCGACAGCGCTGAAAGCTGAATATTAGCCTGGGCAGGAAGAGGGTAAAAATACCCGGTATTGAAGTGGTTAAATATGCTTCAAACTAGGGGTACACCGAATGGAAATTTTGGTACCGAAAATGAACGATACACTAGGCCGAAAACCGATACTGAAAATGACAGTTTTTAAAAAATATTTCACTTTTTCTATATAATTGTATTGTGTTCACCTTTTTAATTGATATCATCAGATTAAATTAATATGAATTTATTGTTGGCCTTTATTGGCACCTTTAGTGCTAGAAAGGTCAAGAAAATGCAGTCTGCAGTCTCTAACCATCTCTTTTATCATGTCTGCAATCTCTTACTTAAACACACTGCTAATAGTATTAGCCAAATTTCCATTTGGTGCACCTCTAGCAGACATGATACAAGAGATCAATGCAGCCTCACCAGTGCCCGTCACATGCAGCCTCACCAGTGCCCATCACATGCAGCCTACCTGTGCCCAGCAGCATCACTGGTGCCTGTGCCTAGCAGCCTCACCTGTGCCCATCATATGCAGCCTGCCTGTGCCCAGCAGCCTCGCCAGTGCCCAGCAGCCTCACGAGTTCCCATCATATGCAGCCTACCATTGCTCAGCAGCCTCACCAGGGCCTGTCATATGCAGTCTACCATTGCCCAGCAACCGCATCAGGGCCCGTCATATGCAGCCTACCTGTGCCCAGCAACCACACCAGTGCCCGTCATATGCATCCTGCCAGTGCACAGCAGCCTCACCAGTGCCCGTCATATGCAGCATGCCAGTGCCCAGCAGCCTCACCACTGCCCGTCATATGCAGCCCACCAGTGCCTGTAATGCAGCTTACCAGTACCCATCATATGCCGCTTGCCAGTGCCCAGCATCTTTACCAGTGCCCATCATATGCAGCCTGCCTGAGTCAGCATCAGCGGCGATCTCCATGTGTCACAAGCTGAATTTGAATTGCCCGGGCCGGAGTAACAATGTCCCACCTCCTGTAATCACGTCACACTGATTCAAAGTCCCACCATTGGATCAGTGTGCTGTCTATCACAGGAGGTGGGACACTGTTACTACGGCCGGGCAATTCAGCTCCGTGACACACGGAGACCACGGAGAGGAGGACTGAGCAAGCCAGGATGACACTTCCGCAATGGGCGGCACCCGGGGCGGACCACACCCCCTTTTGGTATCTGTTGTTTTTTTTCGTTCGGCCGAATGAAAAAAAAACAGTTTCCGGACGATAGTTTTCGGTAGCCGAAATTTCGGTGCCCCTCTACCTCAAACAACACATGATAGACTGGTAAAATCATAATTTATTGAGTTACATACAATAACATAATAAAAAAAGGGAATGAAACTGCGCTGTAGACCAAATAAACAATAAATCGTTGAAAAGCTGCAATCCTGACAATAAACATCAATTGTGGGAAAACATAAAAAATAAAAAGAATTGCGCTAATACATGTGCAAGGTAACATAAACAAGTATAGTGATAAGTGCAAAAGTGGAAAAATTAAATGTGAATAACAGTTAATACAAATCCACCATAATGTCCCAATGAAGTAAGAGCTCAATATAGTATGTAGAGAGCTCCAATTCGCCCAAAAAGTGCAAAAGCCAAAAGTCCAAGTGATAATGCGATTAGTGACATCAGAGGAGGGTCCACCACCCGGGATAGAAGGGGTTGCTCCTTACCAGATGGCCATGACTCCCCACTACAGAGAGTCACAGCAAGCAGATAGGATCGTAACACAGAGGTTAGAGACTTCTATCAGCATCCACCAGGGGTCGCCTCACCGCCAGTCAAAAGGTAGAAAGAAAGTCACGCTTATAACAATCTTATGGCAGTTAGTCCACTGGTAGCAGTTTCCAGATCCTAGAGAGAGGACGTACGAACCGCTACTGGCTGATGCATTTTGAAGGTTTCCCTTCTTCTTCAGAGCCTGAAGAAGAAGGGAAACCTTCAAAATGCATCAGCCAGTAGCGGTTCGTACGTCCTCTCTCTAGGATCTGGAAACTGCTACCAGTGGACTAACTGCCATAAGATTGTTATAAGCGTGACTTTCTTTCTACCTTTTGACTGGCGGTGAGGCGACCCCTGGTGGATGCTGATAGAAGTCTCTAACCTCTGTGTTACGATCCTATCTGCTTGCTGTGACTCTCTGTAGTGGGGAGTCATGGCCATCTGGTAAGGAGCAACCCCTTCTATCCCGGGTGGTGGACCCTCCTCTGATGTCACTAATCGCATTATCACTTGGACTTTTGGCTTTTGCACTTTTTGGGCGAATTGGAGCTCTCTACATACTATATTGAGCTCTTACTTCATTGGGACATTATGGTGGATTTGTATTAACTGTTATTCACATTTAATTTTTCCACTTTTGCACTTATCACTATACTTGTTTATGTTACCTTGCACATGTATTAGCGCAATTCTTTTTATTTTTTACATACAATAACATATTAAGATTAAAAAATGATAAAATGGTCTAAATATTCTTATTGCAAAGTGGTATGGATCTAAACTGTCCCAACACGTTTCACCCAATGGGTCTTCTTGAGGGAAAGAAATAACCACTTGAAGCTCTTTAAACTGCATGAAAAAAGAAATATCACATAATAAATTGATCAATTACACCTGCAGCAACAGCCACATCATGCTTACCAAACCGCACATCAATCTTGATCTAGGCAAATTAATCAATGGCCATAAATTGAACATAGATGAAACCACAGATTAGGGCCCAGCTCAGGGTTGTCTAGTGACTGCAGGAAGCACAATGGGGCCTGGTTATGAAAGAAAAAAAAAAATAACAAGCTTATGTTTTAAATGACCTTAACCACTTCAATACCAGGCACTTAGACACCTTCCTGCCCAGGCCAATTTTCAGCTTTCAGCGCTGTCGGAATTTGAATGACAATTGCGCGGTCATACAACATTGTACCCAAACAAATTTTTTATCATTTTGTTCCCACAAATAGAGCTTTCTTTTGGTGGTATTTGATCACCTCTGTGGTTTTTATTTTTTGCACAACAAATAAAAAAAGACCGAAAATTTCGAAAAAAAACAAGTTTTTCTTTGTTTCTATTAAATATTTTTGTAAATAAGTACGTTTTCTTCTTCAATGATGGGCACTGATGGGCAGCGATGAGGTGGCACTGATAAGCAGCACTGGGCACTTGTAGGTGGCACTGATGGGTACTTATGGGTGGCACTGATGGGGACTTAGGATGACACTGATAGGTGGCATAGATGGGCACTGACAGGTGGCACCGATGGACACTGATGGGTGGCACTGATGACACTAATGGGTGGCATTGCTGGACATCACTGATATATAATGGTGCCAGTCAGTGCCCATTTGTGGGCACCGATTGGCACAGATCGGGCATAATTTGCACATTGGATGGCCATGGGGTATATACCTGGCCATCCTCATGTTGCCCCCTTCCCTGATGGTCCTGACGGCTTCCCTGGTGGTCTAGTGTGGGCATCCAGGGGGGGGGGGGGGCTGCACTGATAAACAATCAGCATAGACCCCCCCGTCAGGAGAGCCGCCAATTGGCTCTCCTCTACTCGCGTCTGTCAGACGCGAGTGAGGAAAAGCCGATCAACGGCTTTTCCTATTGACATCGTGATCAGCCGTGATTGGACACGGCTGATCACGTGGCAAAGAGCCTCTGTCGGAGGCTCTTTACTAAGATCTGTGGAGCGGTGTGTCAGACTGACACACCGCTCCACTGATCGCGACAATGCGCGCCCCCACGGGCGCGTGGCAGCTGTTATCCTGCTGGACATCATATGACGCCCAGTCAGGATAACTGAACCACCTCCCGGCCGTCAATCTGCTATATAATTTGTAATAAAAACATCTTTACCATTCTGAAGCTTCCCCCCAACCACTTTGCATATTATTTTATAAATACTGTGATTCTGTGAAATATGCTGCTTTAATCTCCCTCCACTGAGTCTGACTGCATCCATTTTAACTGTGGGCAGCTGAAGCTTTTGCCTGTTCACTTCCTGGATTTACCCAGACACACAGCTCCATCTCTGAAGCTCTCATTGGCCCTCTTATGACTTATCCCCCTCCCTTCCTGGCACACTCTCACGAGAGTGAGAGCTGTGAATGATGACATAAGCATACATAGAAAAACAAAACCCAAGTAGTCCTACCAGGATTCAAAAGATGGCTACTTTTGCAACAGAAAATCTAAATCAAGTTGGTTCTATTAAGATTACAAAATTTATTCAATACACTAATGCCAATAGAGGCAAAGCCTCCCAAAATCAACAACGTGCAAATAGTATAAAAGTGCATACAACTTCACGCATCATACTTTCCGGGTCACCTCCATAGGAGGTATAACCCTGAAAGAAATCGATGCTTGTGGACACACAAAGTATGAAAACAGCACATGTACAACACTACACAAACATTTAAACAAAAAACCCCCCACAAAAATACAGTGTGTCCGGACACCAGCTTGTTCATATTCACAGGTAAACTGCCAGGCGACAAACTCGCATTAAAAATACATATGGCTTTGAAAAAGGTGTTCACCTTATTCCAATAAGGAAAAAATACTGTGCAGATTTCCTGTGAATAGCCCCTGGGGCAAGGGATAAAAGATGATACTTATGTCTTCCCCTAAATTTAAATAAAGTTGATATGAAATTAATGTGATGGATCACACTGACTGATTCTTGATTTTTAAAGGCCTGCGCTGATTTAAATGCAGAAGGAAAATGTCCTTGAGTTGCCAGACATAGTTATCCTCAGGTGGTTAGCAATGTATTTTGGCCAGGAACACTAAATGTCTCCATACATGATGTCTTAACCCCCGAGAAATGTCCTTCTGAATGGTGATCAAATTATCATAAGTGTGAGCGCAACAGCCGGTTGCCGATATCGGCTCTGAATGGGGAATAAACTGTAATCTCCCATAACCAAGAGTATATCCACGAGGCGGCTATTGGATCGCAGACGGCCAAAGGTGGATTCAGTGACTTCAGTATGTTAAGAGTCCCAAACGGGCATGATGTTAATCATATTGCTGCTGGATTATCAAGTCTTCACCACTACATGTGCAATAGAGTGTGTCAATACATTACCACTCTGTTGGTTGACATGGTTACCGAATCCCCTTCTCTGTCTAGTGCGGGCTCAGTCAGCTCTGTAACAATATCTCCAGGGCGGCTCTCAATTTCATGGACAAGCTAATCCCCACCGCTTGTTTGTTTAGAACACGCTCCACATGTTATTCTAATGCAGGTTGAACAGGCGTCACCGATCCCATCTCCAATCCCGCGGTTCAGCTTGAACGGGGGCACAGCGTGAGCTGGTGTCACATGACCGCTGTGACGTCAACACGTTTCGCTAAATTGATAGGCGTAGCTTCATCTGGACTTAATGGGGCTGGGGGTTGCTTTTATTGGCAAACTTTCCCGACAGCGCCACCCTGTGTTTTCAATAAAAATGTGTAACCCAAATTCCAACTTTCTGTGTGAAGCAATCCACATTTAAGTTAAGCAACTATCCCAATTGCTGTTGATATTTACCGCTGTCACTAACTTTCCATCCCTTAATCAACCATGTTATTGTGATTGTAAAGTCTATTACACTATTTCTCCAGATATAAAAATAAAGATATCAGAAATTCAACAGAATAACCTAAATTTGGCAGATTAGCATAAGCCGCCCGTTCATATCTCAGCACAATTGCCAAGATTGCACAGCGTCATGTCAGTCCTAGACTGGCAACATGAACACAGATGCTGATCGGGCACATAAACCACATGGACAAACAAGTAACAGTGAGACTTACAGTAACAAAAAACCTGGCAGGAGACGAGGACAGTGGTATTTATCAATTTACCCTATCGCCAACCTTGGTGGCGGGCAAATGTATAATTTGGTAATACTTGAAGGGAGAGAGTGACCAAAATTTAAGAATTGAAATCATAAGTATAGGTTTCTCAGAGGGGTCAAAATGAGTTTACCTGGCAGTTTACCTGTGAAATATAAACAAGCTGGTGTCCGGACACTCTGTGTATTTTTGTGGTGTTTTTTTTTGTTTACATGTTTGTGTAGTGTTGTACATGTGCTGTTTTCATTTTCTGTGTGTCCACAAGCATCTATTTCTTTCAGGGTTATCCCTCCTATGGAGGGGACCCGGAAAGTATGATGCGTGAAGTTGTATGTACTTTTATACTATTTGCACGTTGTTGATTTTGGGAGGCTTTGCCTCTATTGGCATTAGTGTATTGAATAAATTTTGTAATTTTAATAGAACCAACTTGATTTAGATTTTCTGTTGCAGTAGTAGCCATCTTTTGAATCCTGATAGGAAAACTTGGGTTTCGTTTTTCTATGTGCTTAGTTCCTATAGCTACAGCAACAGTACCATAAATAGGTATCATATATCAAGGATTTATAATCTAACAACCACTGTTGGATTTTGGTTCAGCGGGATTTTTTTTTTCTTTTTTCTGTTTAAGTCATTTTTGGATCCCCATGGTCCTTTCTTAAACTAAATTCCTGCAGTGATACAACTTCATTTAATAAGTGTATTCCACATTTGACTGGAGCTTTTGACTCCCATTATGGCTTTTGTCTTGGGAGATGAGATTGATCAGGAGATCAGGTTTGCTTTTCAGATCGATTCATCCCACTTGATGAATCCAGATGAAGAATTAAGGAATAGATTTAAAGATCATAAAAAGTTACTAGTAAAACACTTGAATAGGAAGTGGGATGTGTCTTTCTTGGAAACCTATGTAAATCATAGAATTGTTCCACGGGGTCTTAGGGACCAAACGGTCCCAGCTGAACATCTTCACAATGAAAGATTCCTTCCTAAATGGAGGGAACTTTGCATAAACCATGGAATCGCAGTCATGGGCCTGATTGTTGAGGAGGAGAAAATCCAATTAGGTGAACTGAAGGAACATATAGAAGCAAGTGCCCAAGGCCTAGACCCACTGAAGGATTTGGAGGAGTTCACCAAACAAAATGATATTCTCAAAAAGGAAATAGAAAAGGTGCAACTTAGTTTAAAAACTACAAAACAATCAAAGTTTAGGAGGGATTTGGCTGATTTTGAAAAGGGTCAGGCCTTTGATTTAACAGTGAGAAGGGGGAGCAGTAGATCTAACAGGAGGGGACAGTGGTCACATTCCAGAGTGCGGCAGGGTAGATCCATGGACGAACCGGACCATGATGGGGCCCCAAGAGTGGTAACTTTTTTTGGAAGAGGAGGGGGCGGCCATGCAGGAGGACTGCCCCCCTCCCCAAAAGACCACAAAAAAAAACAAAAATTAGACAACAAAAGCAAGGAGAAAACCCCAAGACAACAGACAGCATCGCGCACCCGCAGTCAGAGAAAATAACGATCGCTCAGGACCTGACAAAAACAGATATGAAAATGATTAACGTTTCAACTTTCCCTCTTAGGTCAAGACATATTCTACTCCAAAAAGGGATGTCCTTCTCTCCTGTTGACAATATGGATGAATTTACAGTGTACACAGATGTAGCCCTGTTCTTAAGAAAGGTCTTCTTTAGATCTATTTACCAGAACAGTAAGGGACAGACTCCTGATGAGACTATGCAGTTAGATGTGGATGACCAGCAGACCCTCAACATGTTGAATGCTTTATTAGAGGAAAATGAAAATTTAATACCATCTAGCTGCCCCTCTAGACGAACAGCAGACTTGCCAATTCGGTCTAAAAAGATGCCCTCATTAAGTAAAAACAGGTGGCTATATATGTTTCTTGAAATGGTCCAGGCAAATCTGGGAAAGATTACATGGACCCAAGAATTTAAAGACAACCTAACAAAGGATGAACGTTTAGCTTTGATGGACCTAAAAAAAAGCAAAAAATGTTTTTAAAAAAAGCGACAAGAGAGGAAATGTCATCCTGATGGATGACACATTTTATGAAGCCGAGGCCAAACTGTTACTGGGTGACCCCAAGACCTATAAATACAGAACTAAAATGGCAAGCTTTCTGAGGCAAGGGAAGTTGGTATCCTCAGCAAACGGGAATTTGAGTACCTTTTTGTGAAGGAGTTCAATATATCTACTTTCTATATTATCCCAAAAGTGCATAAATGTCCTGAAAAACCACCAGGCAGGCCAGTTGTTTCTGTCGTACAGGGACCCTTAGAAAGAATTGGTATATATTTGGTCTCCCTCTTAAAAAGATGGTTGTTGGGCTCAAATCTTATGTACAAGATACACGTCATGTGTTATCAAAGATTGCAGATCTGGAGATCAATGATGGCTGCCTCCTACTGGGGGTGGATGTTGAATCCCTATATACCTCAATCCCACTACACCTCAATCCCACATGAATGTGGTATACAGGCAGTAAGGTGGTTCCTCGAATCTTCGTGCCCCGAATTTGGCCCTCAAAATGAATTCTTAGTTGAATTACTGGAGTTCTCTTTGAATAATTTGAAAGTTCAGTTTTCCTCACAGTATTATCAGCAGATTAGGGGGACCTCGATGGGGGCCGCGTGGGCGCCGGCATACGCGTGCCTCTATCTGGGCCTCTGGGAGGAGGATGTGTTTACATCACCCATGTATGCAGAACACGTGCATACATGGTTGAGGTATATAGACAATGTTTTTGTCGTCTGGAAGGGTACGAGAGAGGAGGTACACATGTTCATTGACTCATTGAATATAAACAACCGTAACATCCGTTTGACTTATATAGTTGATGACAGGCAGATCCCCTTCCTCGACTTACAGATTTCAATTGAGGAGGGTAGGCTGTGTACATGCACTTATCGTAAGGAGACAGCGGCCAACACCCTGTTGAGGACCGATAGCCACACACCCCCCCCCCCCATGGCTCAAGAACGGAATTCCGGTAGGTCCGTTTTTAAGGATAAAGAGGAATTGTACTAGGAAAAAAGATCTTAGAAAGGAAAACGCCAACCTTTATAACCGTTTTCGTGAGCGAAGGTGTTCCCACGGACAAATCCGAAATGCTAGGGCCAAAGCAGCATGTCGGGATAGAAAGAGTCTTATTTCTTTGGACCCTAAGCCAAAGACTAAAAAACATTCTGACCCTGGCCCAGTAAGAGTAATTACCTCTTATGGAGCTCAGTGGGAGTCTGTACGCGGAATATTGGAGAAACATTGGAACATCTGTTGAATGGCCCTGGCCTGAAAGGGATCGTAGGAAATTCACCCAATTTGGTATCCAGGAGGGCCAAAAATTTGGGTGCTATCTTGATCCATTCTGAATTTACAAAGGAACCAAGCTCTAATTGGCTATCTGAATATCCCAGAAGTAAGGGGATGTTCCCCTGTAACAGATGCCAAATCTGCCCCTTTGTGGACAGAACGGCCATATTCAGTGATGCCGGGGGACAGCATTCCTTTGAGATACGTGATCTCATTAACTGTTCTTCAAGTAAAGTAATCTGTATGCTCACATGTTCTTGTCCAAAGATTTATATTGGGAAAACCAAGAGATCTTTGAAGACTCGGATTGGCGAGCATTTACGAGAAATCAAAGGGGCAAGAGAGAGGGATCCAGAAAAGTCTCAAGAAAAACCATTGGCAAAGCATTTCGCCCTATGTCATCAGGGAAAACCTGATGGCTTGAAGGTCCAAGGCATTTATCCCCTAAGTTATCCCCAAGAAGAGGGGATTTTAATCGCATCCTCCTCCAAAAGGAGAAGAGGTGTATCTACCGTTTGGGGTCTCTTGCCCCTCATGGACTCAACACGGAGTTAAATCTCCAGGTCTTCCTTGAAACCTGAATACTTTAATGTTTTTCCTTCTTTTTCTCTCATTTTGACCCCTCTGAGAAACCTATATTTATGATTTCAATTCTTAAATTTTGGTCACTCTCTCCCTTCAAGTATTACCAAATTATAAATTTGCCCGCCACTAAGGTTTGCGACAGGGTAAATTGATAATTACCACTGTCCTTGTCTCCTGCCAGGTTTTTTGTCTGTTACTGTAAGTCTCACTGCTACTTGTTCGTCCATGTGGTTTATGTGCCCGATCAGCGTCTGTGTTCATGTTGCCAGTCTAGGACTGACATGAAGCTGTGCAATCTTGGCGATTGTGCTGAGATATGAACGGGCGGCTTATGCTAATTTGACGAATTTAGGTTATTCTGTTGAATTTCTGATATCTTTAACTTTATATCTGGAGAAATAGTGTAATAGAGACTTTACAATCACAATAACATGGTTGATTAAGGGATGGAAAGTTAGTGACAGTGGTAAAGATCAACAGCAATTGGGATAGTTGCTTAACTTAAATGTGGATTGCTTCACATAGAAAGTTGGAATTTGGGTTACACGTATTTTTGTTGAAAACGCAGGGTGGCGCTGTCGGGAAACTTTCCCAATAAAAGGAACCCCCAGCCCCATTAAGTCCAGATGAAGCTACGCCTATCAATTTAGCGAAACGCGTTGACGTCACAGCGGTCATGTGACGCCAGCTCACGCTGTGCCCCGTTCAAGGTGAACCGCGGGATTGGAGATGGGATCGGTGACGCCTGTTCAACCTCCATTAGAATAACACGTGGAGTGTGTTCTAAACAAACAAGTGGTGGGGATTAGCTCGTCCATGAAGATGAGAGCCGCCCTGGAGATATTGTTACAGAGCTGACTGAGCCCGCACTAGACTGAGAAGGGGATTCGGTAACCATGTCAACCAACACAGTGGTAATGTATTGACACACCCTATTGCTTTTCTTGAAGTGCAAGACCACACGTAGTGGTGAAAAGACTGTATGACTTGATAATCCAGCAGCAATATGATTAACATCATCCCGGTTTGGGACTCTTAACATACTGAAGTCATTGCATCCACCTTAGTGGATAGCCACCTCGCAGATGTACTCTTGGTTTCTCGCTTGGCAGTTTACCTGTGAATATGAACAAGCTGGTGTGCGGACACTGTGTATTTTTGTGGGGTTTTTTTTGTTTACATGTTTGTGTAGTGTTGTACATGTGCTGTTTTCATTTTCTGTGTGTCCACAAGCATCGATTTCTTTTAGGGTTATCCCTCCTATGGAGGGGACCCGGAAAGTATTATGCGTGAAGTTGTATGCACTTTTATACTGTTTGCACATTGTTGATTTTGGGAGGCTTTGCCTCTATTGGCATTAGTGTACTGAATACATTTTGTAATTTTAATAGAACCAACTTGGTTTAGATTTTCTGTTGCAAAAGTAGCCATCTTTTGAATCCTGGT